>NW_026652276.1:139377031-140125057 GCF_009828535.3 Hylobates moloch
ATCTATTGAGATAATCATGTGGTTTTTAAAGAAACTACCATCAGAGTGAACAGGCAATCTACAAAATGGGAGAAAATTTTCGCAACCTACTCATCTGACAAAGGGCTAATATCCAGAATCTCCAATGAACTCAAACAAATTTACAAGAAAAAAACAACCCCATCAAAAAGTGGGCAGAGGACATGAACAGACACTTCTCAAAAGAAGATATTTATGCAGCCAAAAAACACATGAAAAAATGCTCATCATCACTGGCCATCAGATAAATGCAAATCAAAACCACAATGAGATACCACCTCACTCCAGTTAGAATGGCCATCATTAAAAGGTCAGGAAACAACAGGTGCTGGAGAGGATGTGGAGAAATAGGAACACTTTTACACTGTTGGTGGGACTGTAAACTAGTTCAATCATTGTGGAAGTCAGTGTGGCGATTCCTCAGGGATCTAGAACTAGAAATACCATTTGACCCAGCCGCCCCATTACTGGGTATATACCCAAAGGACTATAAATCATGCTGCTATAAAGACACATGCACACGTATGTTTATTGTGGCACTATTCACAATAGCAAAGACTTGGAACCAACCCAAATGTCCAACAATGATAGACTGGATTAAGAAAATGTGGCACATATGCACCATGGAATACTATGCAGCCATAAAAAATGATGAGTTCATGTCCTTTGTAGGGACATGGATGAAGCTGGAAACCATCATTCTCAGTAAACTATCTCAAGGACAAAAAACCAAATACCGCATGTTCTGACTCATAAGTGGGAATTGAACAATGAGAACTCATGGACACAGGAAGGAGAACATCACACTCTGGGGACTGTTGTGGGGTTGGGGGAGGGGGGAGGGACAGCATTAGGAGATATACCTAATGCTAAATGACGAGTTAATGGGTGCAGCAAACCAACATGGCACATGGATACATATGTAACAAACCTGCACATTGTGCACATGTACCCTAAAACCTAAAGTATAATAATAAAAAAAATATACAATTAAAAAAAAGAAATGATGTTTTTGACACCGTCTCTATTGAGACATACCATTTTGTACCTTTCTACTTCACTATACCTTCTCCCTCATGTTTTCTGTGTTTATATGATCGGCCTCTCACCCCAAGCCACTGTGTATGCGCACCTTGTGTTCCAACCCCGGGAGTGCCCTTGGGATGCTTTCCACTCCTGTTCTCCATCTGCTCCATCAATGGGCTCTCATAGCACCTCTTATTTTCCTTCATAACATTTATCACAGTTTTTAAAAATTACACATCAATTTGATTAATACGTATATACCGTATGAGGGCAGATACCATGTCTGGATTGCTTACCATGGTAACTCCAGCTCTAGGCAGAGTAGCAGGAACATCAGACAACAAATAAATATTTGTTGGGTTCACGAATAAAGAAATGAGTGAATACCTGCTTATGGAAGCGTAAATTGGCCAACATCCTGAAAAACTACACAGCACAATGGATCAGGAGCCTTAAAGATTGCATATTTCTGCACACAAAATCATACTCTTAGGAGTCTGTCACAGCGAAATCATCAGAAACAGGCACAAAGATTTATATAAAGTTGTTTATGAAAATGTTTTTAAAATCATTATTGCTTTTTTGTGTGCTTTCAAAAGTAATCATGCTCACTATAAAACATTCAAATAGGGCCCTGCGTGGTGGTTCACGCCTATAATTCCAGTGCTTTGGGAGGCCAAGGTAGGAAGATTGCTTGAGTCCAGGAGTCCGAGACCAGCTTGAGTAATGTAGCAAGATCCTGTCTCTACAATTTTTTTTTTTTAAACTTAGTGAAACATGGCGGTACATGCCTGTAGTTCTAGCTACTTGGGAGGCTGAAGCAGGAGGATCACTTGAGCCCAGGAGTTCCAGGCTGCAGTGAGCTATGATTATGCCACTGTAATCCAGCCTGGGCAACAAAGAGACACCCTGTCTCAAAAACAAACAAACAAACAAACAAAAAACATTCAAATAGTACATCAATATAAAATGTAAAAAGAAAAAGTATATTATCATATTCCAGATACAACCATTATTAATTGATTGCTATAATTTTCTCCAAATAGTTTTCCTTGCATATATTAACATTATTATAAGAATTTTTATAGTAGTTTTTTCCAAAAATGGGATTATAGGAACATATTTAATCTTCCTTAATGATTCAAAATAACATTATTTGCCTCTCAAATATTATCCTAAATACATATAAATCCATTTCAGTATACCATGATATATTTCCCCCAAACTCTGTACTGCTCTACACTCTCAGCCAAGGAGACAAATAGAGCAGGTTCAATTGTTCCCTCTTGGCCAATGAGGGTTTGTGCTCCCTACTGCAACTGCTTTCAGCCAGTGAAATCTCCATAGATCTATCAGAATTGTTTCATAAGATATGTAATTTACATTCCTGTGGCTTCTCTTTCTTTAATTACTTTTGAATTCTGGCAGAAACTGTACTTTTCTATTGACTAGCAAAGGGTTTATGGGTGATTGTGCTGCCCCTGGCCCACGGAAATAGGCGAGAATCGTGCTGGATGTTGGAAATGTTATGAACGTTCAAGGTACTTTAATGAAAATGGTAGGGGAAACAGAGGATAGAAATTAACAGACAATTAGTGATTGTGGAAATTCTTTGTCATTGTGAATGGCGTCATAAACAACACGTTAGCCTGGAAGGATGGACCTATAATTATATAAGCTGTAGCTGAAATCATGCCATGATTTCATGGAATTTAAGGAGCAGGAAAAAGCAACTGCCCATGTAGAATGTAAAAACTGCAGCTCATTCAAGGCAGGGCTATAACAACTTGTATAAACAGCTTACTCAGCCAGAGCCACATTTCCAAGAACTAATCAGTCCCTCATACTAAATGAAGTATATGTGTACAGTACAAAGTATCTGTATTATCCTTTTAATTTTTAACTTTACAATATATCGATATATTCTAGACATCTTTCCATGTTAGCATGTGGATATTCTATCTAATTGTTTCTAAAGACTCCATAATATTCCTTTGTATTAGTTTACCATAGTTTATCAGATCCCCTATTAATGGGCATTTGGGTTGTTTCTAATTTTCTATATTAGAAACAATACTGCAATTGCCATATTAATATATACACTTCTATCTAGTTTTTGAGACTGTTTGTTGTTCCATGTCCTCACCAACATGAGGAATCATCAAATGTTTTAAAGATTTTATAACTTACAAGTGAAAATAATAATTTTTCTTGTTTAATTTGCAGTTCTTCAATATTAATACATTTGTGCTTGTAGGACATTTATGATTCAAATTCTATGAGCTCCTCATTCATGTTATTTGCCCATATTTCTTGTGGGTATATTTATACCACTAAGAACTTGGAAATAACCTATATGTTTAATCAATTTCATACAATAAAATATTATGTAGTCATTATAAATTATATTTTCAAAGAATCTTTAATGATGGAAAGATTCACTATATGATAACTGAAAGAGCCTGTCGGGGTTGGGGGTTAGGGGAGGGATAGCATTAGCAGAAATACCTAATGTAGATGATGGGTTGATGGGTGCAGCAAACCACCATGGCACGTGTATACCTATGTAACACACTTGCATGTTCTGTACACGTACTACAGAACTTAAAGCATAATAGAAAAAGAAAGAAAAACAGAATATAAAATTACATGTCATATATCATGCTGGTTTTGTTTTTTAAAAAGGCATAGAAAAAATGCCTGGAAGAAAATGCACAAATATATTAATGGGAGATTTAATTTGGGAGATGAAATTATAGGTAATGTCAAAACTTATTCATAAATTTTAATATTTTTCCAAAACTACTACAAAGCCTAGTTACTTATGTGATCAGAAAGCACAAAATGCTCTAGTTTTATAGTTATGGCTGATCTCGAACTTGTACTGTTCTGTTCTGCAAGAGCTCTGGTGCTCAGGACCAAAGGTTTCTTGTCCCAGTGGCCCCTTAAGTATGGGTGGAACCATGTAAAATAATGGGGCGAGTAGAAGGAGGCAACTAGTCATCCACATAAAGCCCATATGGTCCACACTGCACTGCTGGACCATGAGAGTCCTCTGATGGCCACTGACCAAGCAAAATAAAATCAAGTTTTGAGTTGTATGAAACTGATTAAACATATAGGTTATTTCCAAGTTTTTAGTAATATAAATATACCCACAAGAAACATGGGCAAATAACATGAACCAGGAACTCACAGAATTTGAACCAAAAAATGTCCTACAAGTCCAAATGTATTAATATTGAAGAACTGCAAATTAAATAAGTAAAATCATTATTTTCATTTGTAAGTTATAAAAGCTTTAAAACATCTTATGATTCCTCCTGTTGGTGAGGACATGGCAAAACAGCCTCAAAAACTAGATAGAAGTGTATATTACTATGGCAATTGCAGTGATCTTTGTAATATAGAAAATTAGAAACAACCCAAATGTTGATTAATAGGCGATCTGATAAATTATGGTTTTGTTTATCTTGATTTGAGTTTTTGTACTTGTGGAAAATGTGTAGTTGCAACGATTTTCTTTGTTATGTAAGCCTTCAGTTATGTGCAACAGGTAACCTCCTAAATAAATTAAGGTTTATTACAATTTGGTGTTTATAAATAAAATTGGACTTCTTTTTAGGGCAACCCAGGTTTCCCCACATTTTCCAGCCTTTCAAGTCCAACTCAAGCGCTCCAGCCCTCACCTCATACCATCTTCATAAGCACTTCCACTTATTTCCCGGCTGCTCTTACTTTGCTCAGCTGCTCCAACTTCCAGTCGGTTACCTTCGGTGGTCTTGCAGCTGAACATCTCTCTACCCAGCCCCTTCCTAAGTCCCCAGGGATCACTAAGCATGGCTGCTGATGTAGTAAACATGACTGAAGATTGGAGCTTGCATGGGGCTTCAAGTGCAGAAAAGGAAAGCATGAGACTGTCATGGACACTGCCTCTCCCTGGCGGCTAGCCGGCCTTTTTGCAAACTGTTGGCTCCCTGAAGTCCAGTTTCTATTCCCATCTTCACTCCTCACTGATCCTTGGGATTCCAGCAAATTGGGCGAGCATTCTTTGTGAGCATCATTCTGTCTTGAGGTGACTGTAGTTTCTGTTTGAAACTTTTGCTTTTGATTGATATGTTAATGTTTAGTTTGTTGTAGATACTGGAGTTCACTCAATAATGGGAGGTAGTAAAATTTTTGTCAGTGATATTTGGGGTCTATCATATGCCTATATGTAGATTTTTGAGACACATGTGTAGTGTTTCATGTAAGAATCATCTAATCCTCTATTGTTAGAGTACTTGGATATATGCACAATTGTTCCCATTCCTATTTGTTTATACAAAACACTCCATTGTTTTCATTGAACTCCTTTCCAAAACAGCGCAGAAGTAGATGGGCTAAATTGGTGGGGATCTTTCACAAAGTCTAACAAGTGTGAGAGATATGGATGGGGAGACAGTGATATTAAAACTATTTAGCAATTGGTAAACATAGGAGCCAATTAACTGGAAGGGCTCTGAATGTTAAGATAAAGGCAGGTCCTCGAGACCCCTTTTGGGACAGATACTGTCTCTCTAGTTGCTGGATCCTGGGGAATAAGGGGATGTGGTGGTGTTCACACTGGCTGTTTACCAACCAGTATGGAAATATCTTAGCATTTTAGCAGCCAATAAAATCATACCAGTGCATACCCACTAAGTGTCAGTCCTGAATGTAGAGCTATAGAATTATAGAATCCCTGACATGGAATATACCAGAAGTCAACTAAATAATGCTTCCAAAGGTGAGCTTCTCAAAAGCAAAGACCACAGTGCTTCTATGGGGACTGCTACCCCCCTAGATGCTCTGTGACTGATGAGTGATTCAATGAGGGAATAAACCAACCCTCACTGCTGCATACATGACAAGTTGTCACCTGGCCCTTCCTGATCGTCTCAAGTGATAGGAAGTTCATTATCATGCAACGCTGCTGCTAATTTTGTTTGTGGATCCTCTTATTTTTCTGTAGGACTGTATGACTTCAAGTACTTTTAATCTTCTTTTATTTTCTGATAAGTATTTATAGCAAATGACTGGCTCTCTCAATGTATCTCCACATGTTGGAATATTTAATATATGCTAGCATATGTCTATTATATATCTTGTTCTGATTTCTGCCTTTTTTCAGGCAACCTCTTCTTCCTATCATGACTCCTCAGCCTCAAAATGTTCTATTCTTTGTGCTTTAGCAACGGCTGATAAGGAATCAATAGCAGGGAGGCAGTGATATGAATGCAAAAAAAGTGAAGACAGAGAGAAGGGGCCTAGACAAGCACCGAGCCCTCCTTCCCTTGACCTTAAGCCAAGATCAGCTTTTCTATAGAGCAATTTATGTGGGCCTTGAACACCAGAGCTCTGCAGAGGGTGGGGAGCAATCGGTGCTCCTGGAACTGCTGATGGCTTTGACAGCCTGGAGTGATTAGCACACAACCATGCTGAAGAGAGTGCTATTTGTCCTGCTAATGGACCAAGCACATCAAAAAGGGTCTACAGAGAAGGCAGCCAGGCTGTATTTTCAAATCAACATACCAGCATCTAGTGTAACTGGGAGGTGTTTATTTTTTTTACATTGCCCTTGGAGATGAATTTGATATGAGGATGAGTATGATTATTATTGTTCTTATTAATGATAATCAGAATAAAATACAAAGCGCTTAATAAACATTTTTACTTTGCACAACACTGTGAGGTAAGCATTATTATTCTCATTTTACAGATGAAGATCACGCAGAAAATCAGCAGAGCTAGGCAATAAGTCGATCTAAAGTCTACATGACCGTCCCTCTTCCCATGGATTCACGCCAAGTGACACGGAAAGCCACCGCCAGCTCCTGAGAAGGGCAGGACTGTAGGCTCACATTCTTCCCTACGCCAGAAAGGTAGAGGAGGTTTGGAGTTTTTTATTTCCTTCTACTTTAAAAAATAGGAAGCTTAGCATTTTCTCATTTCAACCGTATCGAAAAGAAATAGGGGCTTTGAGGGGCTCAAGAAAAGGTGCAGTTCTAAGAATCTGCAAGTAAGAAGAATGGATACTTTACAGCTGTCTAACCACCCAAAGCATGCAGCGGTATCTAAATGTTCAACCTGTTAGGTGGGGATAGCATGCTCTTGCTACGTTTTAGAAATGACACTGTGGCTGCAAACAGTCACAACTGCCAACAACACTGGCCCAAACTTATTTGGTCATGAGAGAAATGCCACATGAATGCATATATGCATATATGTATGCATATAGTACTTGTGTTCAGTCAATCCTCCTTATTCATGGATTCCATATTTGCAAATTTACTGACTTACTCAAATTTATTCCAATTCCATACTCAGGATACTTTGGTAGTCACAGACATATGTAGAGTAGTGAAAAATTTGAATCACCTCATGGGCACATAGGTTCCCAGGCGAGGTTATGCCTTCTTGTTTCAGCTCTCATACTATAAATAACTGTCCTTTTCCACTATTCAGTGCCATGTTACTCCCATTTTGTGCATTTTGTAGTGATTTTGCTGTTTCAAGTGGCCCCCAAGCATAGTGCTGAAGTGGCAGCTAGCATTCCTAAGAACAAGAAGGTTATGACGTACCCTACAGAGAAAATGCATGTTAGATAACCTTCATTCAAGCATGTGTTATAGTTAGTGCTGTTGGCCATGAGTTCAATGTTAATGAATCAATAATACATATTAAGTATGGTGACTTTAAACAGAAACACACATAAAACAAAGTTATGTACTGTTCAGTTGACAAATGTTGTGACAAGAGGCACATAGGGGCTGGGTGCTGTGGCTCATGCCTGTAATCCCAGCACTTTGGGAGGCCAAGGCAGGTGGATCATCTGAGGTCAGGAGTTCAAGACCAGCCTGGCCAACATGGCAAAACCTCCTCTGCTAAAAAATACAAAAATTAGACGAGCGTGGTGGCAGGCACCTGGAATCCCAGCTACTGGGGAGGCCGAGGCAGGGAGAATTGCTTGAACCCAGGAAGCGGAGGTTGCAGTGAGCCAAGATTGTGCCATTGCGCTCCAGCCTGGGTGACAGAATGGGACTCCATCTTAAAAAACAAAAAACAAAACAAAACAAAAAACAAAGAGGCACCCAGGAACCTAACCTCTATTTCCCCTGGGAGCAATGGTTCAGTATTTACCAATTAAGTGAATCAGTGAATTAGTAATTTAGTAAAGTGGTGACTTTAAAAAACATAACTACTGTGACTAACAAGAATCAACTGTATGTTTATATGTATAGTATGAGTGTGTATACATATATGTGTGTGTATTTGTGCAATGCCTTATCTAATTCACTGAGGCCCTGAAAACTTAATTCTATATTATTCAGTGATAAATGATACCTGGAGAAAGCTATTATCATTCAATATCAAGTGCATTTTTCTTCATTAGAGCTTAAAGTTCCTATAATTGGTCTTTTCTTCACTAGCAATATTTTTGAACAGTAATAATTTGATTGCATCAACATGAAAATGTTACTTAACTAATTCTTGGAAGAGTGGGAGTATGTAGGCTAGAATAGTTTGTGAATGTTACTGCAAAATATTTACTTGGAATCCGACTACATTCCAAGCAACATTTTCACTCCAGAAATCTGTCTAAGAGTTTGTTATCTAGTTAATAAATGGACTTTTGAACATCATGTCCTGTCCAAATCTCCTTGGTCACGTACCTTTAAGCAACTTAGCAATACCATTAAACACCAACTCAAACTGACTGAGTCAGACCCTCTTAAAGACTAATGCTACCTTTGCTAGGGAGGCCAAACATGAATCTTACCAAACCTACTCCCTTCCCTGCTACCATGTGAGGGTGGAACAAGACACTTGTTAGTTTCATGTAATCTTGTTGTAGCAGTTCCAGAAGCTTTCCGGGATCTTCCTATTCTCCATGTTTGCCCAACTCCACAGTTTCAATATATCTTGAATCTGGGATAGAAATCAACTATGAAGAAGCAATAAAAAATAATACAAAGTTGTCATTTCTTATTTGATCATCTTCATAATTCCATTATTTTATAAAAAGCAGCATGTGTTGTCTAAAGAACTCTTGACTGGGAAACGGTATCATTTTCATCTATGATGTTAATTAACTATGTTACTAGGCAAATGATCAAGTAGGCCTGGATATTCTTATCTGTAAAGGTTGAGGTTGGATAGAGTATAGTTTAAAAAAATTTTTATTTCAATAGTTTTAGGGGTACAAGTGGTTTTTTATTAAATGGATAAGTTGTATAGTGGTGAAGTTTGGGCTTTTAGTGTACTCATCACCCAAACAGTATGTAGTGTACCCAACAGGTGATTTCTTTTTAATCCCTAACTCCCTCTCATCCTCCCCACTTCTGAGTCTTCAATGTATATACCACTCTGTCTGCCTTTGCATACCCATAGCTTAGCTCCCACTTATAAGTGAGAACATGTGGTATTTGGTTTTCCAGTCCTTAGTTACTTCACTTAGGATTATGGCCTCCAGTTCCATCCAAGTTGTTGCAAAAGACATTATTTTGTTCTTTTTCATGGCTGAGTAGTATTCCATGGTGTACACATACACACACACACACACACACACACACACACACACACACACGTATATACACACCAGCTACATTTTCTTTATGCCAAATTATTCTTTAGAGTCCATTTCAGGTGAAAAAATTCTAGATTCTGTGCTTCTACCTGGACTACTTGGGATAATCTTGAGATTTTTCCAGGTCCTCTTAACATTCAGAAGACTTCTAACATGCTGTAGACCCTGCAAAATTTCTAAAACAATATAATACACATCTTATTGGATTTGGCAATAGTCTCATCCAGTACTGTTTGACTGAAGAATATGTTCGTTTTTCTCCACGTCATCCTTAGACATCTTAGGTATTGATAATCTGTTAATTCATGCATTCAGTGAATATCATTGAGCCCCTATTATGGTTTAGGCACTTCACAAAAAAAACAAGGTCCCTATCCTTAAGCAACATCAAGATATGTGGGTGCGCTGAGTTCGATAATAATTTAGTACTCAAAGTAGATGAATAATTTGATATCCTGTGAAATTATAGTCTTTAATATGCTTGGCATTTTTTAAAAAGAAAGATCAGCACCAAAGAGAAATTTTTTTATGTTACTCAAAGGTATAGAGCTAAGTTTTATTTTATCAACTATATGAGGAATTGTGTGTGACAGTCTGAGTTAATTGACATCGTATTTTTTGGATTTATCCTAGAATTGGTTTTAGAGATCATTGAAAACTGCCTCCCTGTCAAGCAGCTACCCCTGGCCTCTCCCTGTTTGCCTGTCCTGGCGGTTATAGCCTTTTATTTTCCCTTTCAGTAATATTCAAGCAAAAGATATCAGAAAGTATTTATTAAATAGCTTACTATGATAATTTTTGCCCTTGGTGCCTAAATATTGATTTCATTCTTTTTGCAATTTGTATAAGCTCTTCAACACCTTTTTTTTTTCTCCCTCCCCCAAGATGGAGTTTTGTTCTTGTGGCCCAGGCTGGAGTACAATGACGGATCTCAGCTCACTGCAACCTCCACCTCCCAAGTTCAGGTGATTCTCCTGCCTCAGCCTCCCGAGTAGCTGGGATTAAAGGCGCCCACCACCATGCCCGTCTAGTTTTTGCGTTTTTTGCATAGACGGGGTTTCACCATGTTGGTCAGGCTGGTCTCGAACTCCTGACCTCAGGTGATCCACCTGCCCTGGCCTCCCAAAGTGTTGGGATTACAGGCGTGAGCCACCAACGACAGGCCAACACTTTTATGATAAAAGATGAAAATAAGCTATTAGCTTAATTAACTTTGTGATATTTCTGTGTTCCAATTTAGCTAAAGTGATTTCATATCTGTTTATATTCTGTTCTGACTAAATTTTATTTTTTGGAGAGGGCAAAATCTTCTAGACATACAATCTGCTATATAAAGAATTATGTAATTCCTTTTATTAGATTTTATACCATTTCCTATATAAATCAATGTTTGACAAAGCAAATTATATTTTCCCATTAGCTTACATTATAATGGTGAAGCATTTTTGTTTACTTATACATTTATCTACAATCTGGGGCCTCATTATCCTCATTTTGGAGCCTTTTCCATCATGTATCCTCTGCACCTGCAAACGCTATGATAATTCCAAATCTGAGACCATTTTTGGTGAATCTTTTTTGAGTTAAAGAGTGTTTTGGTAATAAAAAATAATTTGTGTCCCTAAGTGATCTGTTTTGTACATTCAGATTTTTCTTACAGTTTGTTAATTTAGGGGCATTCCTATAAATATTATGGATTTAATAAGTAATGTTTCCTAGGAGTCTTGAAATATAGAAGTTATGATTTCACAATAAAAATATTTTAACCATTTAGGATGCCAGGTGTGGAAGAAAAAGACCCCACATCTGTATAATCTTGCTTCATGGAATTAAGTAAAATAAAAATTTTCTTAATATTCAACACGTTATTCTTTTCTTACAAAATAAAATAAATACATTTTGTATAGAAATAGTGCTCCTTATAACTTATTTTTGTCATTTAGTTTGCTGACCTATGGAGTTCACTGTGAACCCAAAATCTACAATCCCTCCTTAGATCTACCTACACAGAAGGAAAATTAATATTTCCTTCCAGGTTTTAATCCCCCAAAGAAAGAAAATTATTTGTCTAAAGTGTATTTCTAGAACTAGTCTAAAGAAAGTAAGATTTTGCTAAACAATTTAGTTGATTTTTTCTGTCTCAGAAAGTTAAGATTTTAAATCAAAGTCACTTAGTGTGATCTTGCATTATCTTAAGACTCAATTATAATTAACTTGCCTTTCTAAAGAAGAGAGAGCTAGTCTTAAAATGAGACCTTTGCCATTTAATGCTGTGTTCAAAGGTAAGTTAGAGAATTAGAAAAGATAAGGATCCCTATTGCAAGCTATTCATCAACTAAGAATGTATCTGTTCTTGAGATTGTTAAGGTGTGGTTGAAGTTAAATGATTTGCTCACAGAAAGACATTTTTAAATACATATGGTAATCTTTGACCTTTACTATACTGAGTCAACTGAGTACAAGAGTAACTTCCCTTCACTTTTTTTTTCTCCTCAAGGTAAGCATCAGATAATCTGGGAAGAAAATATCATTCAGAAGTTCATGTATACATGTGGATGGTAAATATATTATATTTTTGCTTTTTTTACTTGTTATCTTATGATGATAAGTTATCGAAGAGAAGTAGCTGCATTTCACTTTGAGTTTGATTACATGCTCAGAAATATAAATTTTGATGAAGAAAATGAGGAAGAATATTAAATAATAAAAACTACTATTTATTGCTGTCAACTAGATATCATGCTTAGCATTTTATGTAAACCATGAATGTATTCAATTACAATGATGGTGATGATAGTCATGATGATAATAACTAACATTTGTTAGGCGACCATTATGTGCCCAGATGTGCTGGACACCTGAGATACAACAGTGAGGAGATGGGACACGGTGCCCAACCTTGTGGAGCTTCAGACTAGTGGTGAAGTGCAGACAAATCAACAGTTATGTAATGTAATGAGGCAGTGATGAGAGAAGTATAGGGTGCTGTAAAAGCATGTTGGGATAATGTCCAGCTCTTACTGGGGCAGAAGGACAAGGTGTGTATTACAAAAGGCTTCCTGGATGAATGGATATCAAAATAGAGCTAAAAGGATGAGTTGGCCATACAAAGGGCAAGAGTATTCTCAGAAGAGGAGTGAGCATGAAGAAACATCTAGAAGGTAGAAATAGTATGGCATTTTTAAAGGACTGAAAACTTTTCAATGTGGTAGGAACAGAGAGTGCAAACATGAGAATAATGAGACACAAGCTTGGGAGGAAAGTTGGGGCTGTTCATGAAAGTCACATGTGAGGAGCTGAAACTTGGGATCAGAGATCATAGTGTCACGGTCAGATATAGAGCTTACGAAGATTACACACTGCTACCGTGCACATAAAGGCTGGGAGGGGGCAAGATTGGTGGCAAAAAAAGTAAGTTAGGAAACTTAGAGTCATTTGGCAGAAAACAAAAACAAAAGGATAATCTTACACTAGAGGAGACACCATGGAAATGGATAACATATGATTTGATTCAAGTGACTTTTAGGATGTAGACTTGCTAGGAGTTGATATTAATCAAACGTGGGGGTGAAGAAGATGGAGGGAAAAAGATATTTGGCTTGGGTTCCTGGGGAGAAGAAATTGATGTTTAATGAAATTTGGAGCAGAGGAAGAGGAACAGGTTTGAGGGTGAGAAAAAATAGAGCATTTAGTTTTGATGTGCTGAGTGTTAGGTGGCCATTGGATGATTAAGTATACCCAGAGTTTATTCGTGAGGAAACCAAAACTTAAGGGGCTTAATAACTTGATCAAAGTCTCACAGCCAGGATTTGAGACCAGGTAATCTGGCTCTAGATTTCCTGCTCTTATAGACTACACTATACTGCTCCTTAAATTTCTGAGCAGACTTCTTTCCAAAGACAAGATCTCAAAGATCTGCTTTCTCTCAATACCTCTTCTTATCTGATCTTATAGGACAATGTCAGGATTCTGGATTCTAATATAGCTGTGCTACTAACTGCTTGACCCTGGGCAAATCATTACCCTTTCAGGTCACTGTCTCTAAAAGAAAGGAGTTGGAATAGGTCAGTATTTCTCAAAGGGGCTTTGGGAGTAGGACTGGAAGGAGATTAGAAAGAGGTGAGCATGAGCAAATGGGGTTTATTCCAAGAATGCAAGGTTTGTTCAACATTCAAACATTAGTCAATGCGGGCTACACTGAAAAAAACCACATATCATATCAATAGATGCAGAAAAATCATTTGACAAATTCAGTATGCACTTATGTTGAAAACTTTCAAAAAACTAAGAACAGAAGGGAACTTTCTTAATGTAATAAAAGGCACCTATTAAACTTACAACTAAATCATATACAATGGTGAAGATTGAACATTTTTGCTTTAAGATTGGAACAAGTTTCAAGATTAGAATAAGATTTTCATCACTCCTATTTAAGAGAATTCAAGAAGTCCTAGTCAGTTCAATAAGGCAAGAAAAAGAAATAGAAGATATACAGATTAGGAAGGAAGTAATAGAACTGTCACTATTTGCAGACAATATGGTTTTCTACACGGAAAGTTCAAGTAACGCACCAAAGAAAAAAAATCTCCTAGAGCTAATAAGTGAATTCAACAAAGTCACAGGCTACAAGATCAATATTAAAAAAAAATCACATTTCTATATACTATTAATGAAAAATTGGAGGTTCAAATAAAAAGTACCATTTATAATAACTCCAAAAATAAAATACTTAGGTATAAATATCACAGAATACTTACAGAATCTGCATGTTGGACTACTGTTGAATAAACTCGAAGAACTACATGAGAAATATATTGTACTCATGCAATAGAAGACCAAACATTGTGAAAATGTTAATTCTCCCCAAATTGATAACTTTATTACTATCCCAATAAAAATCCCAGCAGAATTCTCTTTAGTTATTGACAAAATGATTCTAAAATTTTTATGGAAAGTCAAAGAATCTAGAATAGACAAAATAATTTGAAAAAGAAAAATGAAGCTGGGAGATTCATACTGCCTAACTTAAGACTTATGATAAAGTCACAGTGATTAAGATAGTGTGGCATTTGCAAAATGATAGACGCAGAATTGAGTCTAGAAGTAGACCTATACAAATGTGTCCAATTTATTTTTTGACAAAGGTGCAAAGATAATTCAATGGAGGAAGCATAGGTTTTTCAACAAATGGTGATAAAACAACTGAACATACATATAAAAAATTAATCTATACTTTTTACTATATACAAAAATTAACTTAAAATAGTGCATAGATCTAAGGGTAAAATATAACATTTAAAAACTGTTGGAAGAAAATGTAAGAGAACATCTTCAAAATCCTGAGTTTTGCAAAGAGTTTTTAGACATGACATCTAAAGTCTAATACATTTAAAAAATGTTAAATTGGAATTCACAAAATTAAAAACCTTTGCTCCATAAAAGACACTGTGAAGAAAACAAAAGGCAAGCTAAAGACTGGGAGAAAATATCTGCAAATCGTGTATCTGACAAAAGAATATCTAGACTATATAAGGAACTTTGAAAATTCAGCAAGAAAACAAACTCTAAAACAATGGACAAAAGACTTAGACACTTTACCAAGGAAGACATATGGATAGTAAGTAAGCACACAAAAAGATGCTCAACATTATTATCACTATGGAAATGTTAATTAAAGTCACAATGAGATACTTTTATGTATCTCTTAAAATGGTTAATACAAAAACAAAACTGACAATATCGAGTACTGGCAAAGACCTCTCATACATTAGTGGTGGAAACACAATATAGTAAAGCCACTCTGGAAAATAGTCTGGCATTTTTAAATAAATTTAAACATATCCTTGTCCTACATATTTACCACAGAGAAATGAAAATTTAGGTTCACCAAAAACGGGTATTCAAGAAATTGTAGCAGCATCATTCATAATTGCAAACACCTGGACACAACCCAAATATTGCTCACCGGGCAGATGGATAAACAAGCAGTGGTACATCCATTAAATGAAATATTACTCAACAACAAAAAGGAAGAAACTAGTGATACTCTTGACAAAACTGATGGATTATGCTAATCAATGCATTATCATAAGTGAAAGAAACAAGGCTCAAAAAGCTACAGATTGTAGGATTTCATTTATATGGCATTCTGCAGGAAAGGACCCTATAGGGATAAAAGTAATATCAGTGGATCAGTGGTGACTAAGACTTACAGGTTGGGGAGGATTTGATTAAAAGGGGCCACTTGGAAGAAATTTTTGGAGAGAGGGGATCATCTGGTCTCCTGATTGGGGTGATTGTTATACCAGTCTATGAATTTGTCCAAACTCATAGAACTGTACACTACAAGGGATTTTTATCATATTAAAATTTAAAATATTTACAAAAATAATGGAAGATCACAAAATGGGAGATTCTTTAAAAAGGCTTAAAAATCCTCTCTGAAAAAATGATCAAAAATGCCTAGATGAAAACCCAGAGAATTTTTCAAAAAGTGGGTGAGAAATTTGTGAACAATGATGAGGTCAATGGGCAGAGGATGGCACTTAGGTTCCATACATGTTGTTCACAGCAAAAACAAAACAAAACAAAAACAAAAAAACAAGAAACAAAACCAAACAAAACAGTCAACGGCCATTGCTCCAGCAGCGCTTGCGTCCTTTAGGGGAGCATTCCTCCCAGTGACCACTAGAGGCAGCACAGAGAAGCTTAAAGCCCCCACTTAAGCCCAGAAGATAATCCCCAAAATGATTACGGCCTCCTGACTTCTGCCTTTGGAAATTTTTCTGAGGGCACACTTGGCAGTTCTGGACCACTTCCTCTGTTTAACTTACTTGGGTTGTGGGTGGCAGATAGAGTAGAGTGATGTGACAGCAGAAGCATTCCAAGTGGGTGCTTGAGGTGGCAAGTTTCAGGTATCTGCCTGAGCCCAGGAGACCCTGCATTGGCGAGTGACCCGGGTCCCCTGGCCTCTCTTTAGGGTGACTGATGGGATGTGGAGCGGAACTTTCTGGGTGAGCAAGACCCTCTGCTCAAGATTCTTCCCCTCTCACTGGCACCTGCAGATTGGAAAGCAGAACGTGGGATGGGACAGGAAGCCGGAACAGCACAAAAATGAACTTGCTTAGTGTGGCAGGTGCCCGGGGGTCTGGGGGAGGCTGAGGGAAAGAAGGAAGAGAGGCTGTGTGTGGACCGCTGAGGACAAAGAGAAGGTCAAAAGGTCTGAGCAGACAGCAACCCATTTTTACTTCATTGCTCGTTTTTGTTTCATTTTTTTCTTCCTCTCTTCTTTCTTCTCCTCTCTTTGACATTCTCTACCCCACTCCAACCCCACCTTTTCCCTCTTCTCTTACGGTTTCTGTATGTCCTTCCTTCCTCTCCTCCTCTCACAACAGTCAGCAGAGTAACGTGTATTTGTTTCCTGTGGCTGCCAAAACAAATGATCACTAACTGGTGGCTTAAAAAAACACAGTTTATTCGCACAGTTCTGAAGGCCAAAAGTCTAAAATCAAGGTGTTGGCAGGGCCACGCTGCCTCTGGAGGATACAAGGGAACAGACTTTCTTGCCTCTTTCAGGCACTGGGGACTCGAGGTGCTCTTGGGGCTCTGGCTCCTAACTCCAGTCTCTGCCCTTCCTCTTCACCTAGTCTTTGCCCCTTTGCTCTTTCTGTGTTTCCTCAGCAGTGGCAATTAGTTGACTGAGTGTATGTGAATGATTATCCAGGACCCACCTAGGTAATCCAGGATAATCTCAAGATCCTTAACTTAATTGTAACTGCAAAAACCTTTTTCCCAAATAAGGTCTTATTCATAGGTTCTGGAGGTTAGGACATATCTCTTTTAGGTCCATTCCATCCACTATAGATGAGATCCCAGTCTCCAGGTAACATTCAGTTCTTCTGTTCTCCCTCATTCAGTAAGCCAAAGAAGTAAACATAATTCACTGGTCCTGTACTTAGGGAACTAAAACCTGGTTGGATATCCATAATAAATCCTTTAACACATGCACACACACACATAGACACAGAAAACCCCCAAAACCATATCATGAGAGTTGAAGAATATAATAATGCAATAATATCATAACATAAATGTGATTAAAAAGCAATCTAGTCGGATAAATAAGACTAGCATATGTCTCATAATTAGAGACCAATTAAACCAATAACATGGTCAAAAATGCACAAAGAATATCAACAGAGTTCACATAAAAAGATATAGAAATGTTCCAAGAGATGCTGAAGCTCACCTATAATAGAAATGCAAATTAGAACTACTCTAAGATATATACCATTTTTTACCTATTAAGTAGTTAAAATCCAAAAGTTTGATAAGACTCTCTTTGGCAAGGGTGTGAGGAAACAGCTCTTTCGTACCTTGCTTGTGAATGCTGTAAATGAGTACGACCCTTATAGATACAATGTGACAATATCAATAAAATTTGTCTACAAAAATCTGTGGGCCAGGCACAGTGGCTAACGCCTATAATCCCAGCACTTTGGGAGGCCGAGGCAGCCAGGTCATTTGAGCCCAGGAGTTTGAGAAGAGTCTGGGTTGTGAAGTAGAGATAGTGAAACCCCATTTCTACTAAAAATAGTAGAGGTGCATAGGTGTTGGTGGTGTAGTGGTTAGCATAGCTGCCTTCCAAAAAGGACAAAAAGTAGACAAATGCTGGTATGCACCTGTAGTCCCAGCTACTTGGGAGGCTGATTTGGGAGGATCGATTGAGCCTGAGGGGTTGAGACCGCAGTGAGCCATGATCATGCCACTGCACTCCAGCCTGGGTGACAGAGCAAGACTCTGTCTCAAAAAACAAAACAAAACAAAACAAAACAAAAAAAACTGTGAAACCTATACTCTTTGACCTAGGATGCCTTCTTCTAGAATTTAATTTTGCAGATAAACTTATCAGTTGCAAAATCTATGTTCAAATTATTCTATCTAGCATTGCCTTAAAGAGCAGAATATTGGAAATAAACCAAAGATTTTGCAATAGGAGGCTGGGGTTATGCCTGTTAGTGAAGGCAGAGAGCTCTATGGGCTGGAGTACAAGGGAAATCTTATGGGAGTGATGAGTCCCAGGGCTCAAGTTTCCCTTTCATTGCCCTTGTCTGTCACTCTTCTCAAACAGCAATCATCTTCCAACCCAGTTGTGTCTCTCTACACCCTTGATCTATTCCTGACCTCAGCTTCTACAACAGCCTTCAGCATATCATGGAAAGATTGAGAAACTCTCTCTGAGGTCTATTGCTAAGGAACATATTGAAACACATGCCCACTCCTTCCCAGAGGCTATCCCCATCAGGCTGATATAAACATGCAAGCCCCAAATCCATCACAGCCAATAAAGCTATTCACTGCTCACAAGGGTCTGCATAAACAAACATGCAGTTACTTGGTAAGATTCAGTGGTGACCTTCTGGCATTTGGCATCAAAGAGCCTGATAAACCCTGAGTCTGTATCCTTCAGAGGAAATATAGGTAAATGCTTGCACACACACACACTCACACATTCATACACACACATTCACAACACATTCACTCTAAAGTCCATTAGGAATCAATTTGCCAGAAAAGGCCTCGTCATAAATTGCCCCATTTCAATGTCTTTGTGTTTCCAGACTCTGAGTCGATCATTTTTGGAGCAGAATCAGAGGCTAATGAAAACAAAACTGAACAAAACCATCCAGCAGCAGTGGGTCATGCCTGTGATCCCAGCACTTTGGGAGGCCAAGGTGGGCAGATCACTTTGAGGCCAGGAGTTCAAGACCAGCCTGACCAACATGGAGAAACCCCAGCTCTACTAAAAATACAAAAATTAACCAGGTGTGGTGGTGGTCACCTGTGGTCCCAGTTATTCAAGAGGCTGAGGCATGAGAATCGTTTGAACCCTGGGAGACAGAGGTTGCAGTGAGCTGATGTTGTGCCACTGCACTCTAGCCAGATGACAGAGCGAGACTTTATCTCAAGAAAACCCAAAAAACAACAACAACGTAAAAAACCCTCCAAAAATCCACAAAGAATTTGAATTCAGAAGACTCAACTTTTTAGGACTTACTAGCCATAAAACCTTGAGTAATCAATTAATTTCTTGGAGATTCCATATTTCATCAAAAACATGCAGAGAAAAGTAGTATCTGCCAAATAAGTTAGATTCTGCTTTGTGACAAACCACCCTCCAAACTTAGTGGCTTAAAATGCCACCAATTAATTTTTTGCACAATTCTGCAAATCACCGATTTGGAGAGGGCTCAACCGGGTGGTTCTGGTCTCATCTAGGCTCTCTCAAGCATCTTCAGTAAGTGCCCAGGTTGGTTGGTGGCCAACTAGTCTCAGGTGGCCTCAGAGGGACAGCTGATCTTGGCTTCATGTGGTCTCTCTCTTCCAGTGGGCTAGCCCAGACCCATCTAAAGTTGGAGGTAGGGTCCAAAGAGAGAGTGGAGGCTGAAAAGACCCTTTGAAGCCTGGATTTAGTGTTATAAACTGCATTGTGTCATCCCAAAATTCCTATATTGAAGCCTTAACCCCCGAAGTAGCTGTATTTGGAGATAGGGCCTATAAGAAGATAATAAAGGTAAAATGAAGTCACAAAAATGGGGCCTTGATCAGATAGAACTAGTGGCCTTATAAGAAGAGGAGAAGTCATCAGGGATCTCTCTCTCAGCACACACAGAGAGGAAAGACCACACGAGGACACAGTGAGAAGGCAGCCATCTGCAAACCAGGAAGAGAGGTCTTACTAGAAATCAGCAATAATGGCACCTTGAATTTGGACTTCTAGCCTCTAGAACTGTGAGAAAATAAATATCTGTTGTTTAAACCACCCAGTTTGTGATATTTTGTTTTGGCAGCTCGAGCAGACTAATAGACTTGGAGTTGGCATAATATCACTTCTACAACATCTATTAGCCACAGCAAGTCATGAGACTAGCCCCACAGACAAAAGCTTAAGAAATAGACTCCACCTCTTGATGGAAGGAACTGCAAAGTCATGTAGCAAAGGGCTGTGGATTTAGGAATAATCATCAAACATGCCAGCCATAAAATTCTTGTATGGATCACATAAATCATGGGTATGAGAGTGCTTTCTAAATTGTAAAGCCCTATAGATTGTCAGCTATGATCAACATTCTGGCCTCCTTGGCAGCAGTTTTGACTACTTCTGAGCTACTAGGCCAGGTGGCGTGGATTGTAGATGCTTCTGCATGGCACATTTTCCTCAGGGAGTTTTTGTAAGTTGTTGCCTAATGAATGAAGTCCTCTAATTCTTGTTATTAACCAGAGAGGTAGTTATGGTTAGGACAATGTATTAGTCTATTTTCACACTGCTATAAAGAACTGCCCAAAACTGGGTAATTTATAAAGGATAGAGGTTTAATTGACTCACAGTTCAGCATGGCTGGGGATGCCTCAGGAAACTTATAATCATGGCAGAAGGCAAAGGGGAAGCAAGGCACCTTCTTCACAAGGTGGTAGGAAGGCCAATGAATGCAGGAGGAAATACCAAACACTTTGCCCCCATGATCCAATTACCTCCACCTGGTCTCTCCCTTGACATATGTGGATTATGGGGATTATAATTCAAGATGAGATTTGGGTGGGGACACAAAGGCTAACCATATCATTCCATGGCCCCTCCCAAATCTCATGTCCCTTTCACATTTCAAAACCAATCATGCTTTCTCAACAGTCCACCAAAGTCTTAATTCATTCCAACATTAACCCAAAAGTCCAAGTCCGAAATCTCATCTGAGACAAGGCAAGTCCCTTCTGCCTAGGAGGCTGTAAAATCAAAAGTAAGTTAGTTACTTCCAAGATAAAATTGGGGCACAGGCATTGGGTAAATACACCCATTTCAAATGGGAGAAATTGCCCAAAATGAAGGGGATACAGGCCCCATGCAAGTCTGAAATCCAGCAGGGTAGTCAAATCTTAAATCTCTGAAATAATCTCCTTTGACTCCATGTCTCACATCCACGTCATACTGATGCAAGAGGTGGGGTTGCCATGGTCTTGGGCACTCTGCCCCTGTGGCTTTACAGGGTACAGTCCCCCTCCTAGCTGCTTTCATGGGCTGGAATTGAGTGTCTGCAGCTTTTCTAGGTGTATGGTGCAAACTGTCAGTGGATCTATCATTCTGGGGCAGTGGCCCTCTTCGCACAGCTCCACTAGGAAGTGCTACAATGGGGACTCTGTGTGGGGGCTCTGACCCCATATTTTCCTTTCACAATGCCCTAGCAGAGGTTCTCCATGAGGGCTCCACCCCTGCAGCAAACTTCTGCCTGGACATCCAGGCATTTCCATACATCCTCTGAAATCTAAGCAGAGGTTACCAAACCTCAATTCTTGACTTCTGTGAACCTGCAGGCCCACCACCACGTGTAAGCTGCCAAGGATTGGTGCCTGCACCCTCTGAAGCAATGGCCTGAGCTGTATTTTGTCCCCTTTTAGCCATACCTGGGACACAGGGCACCAAGTCCTGAGACTGCACAAAGCAGCAAGGCCTTGGGCCCAGCTCACGAAACCATTTTCCCCTCCTAGGCCTCTGGGCCTGTGATGGGAGGGACTGCCATGAAGCCTCTGACATGCCCTGGAGACATTTTTCCCATTGCCTTGGCAATTAACATTTGGCTCCTTGTTACTTATGCAAATTTCTGCAGCCAGCTTGAATTTCTCCTCAGAAAATGGGTTTTTCTTTTCTATCACATCAGCAGGCTGCAAAATTTCCAAACTTTTATGCTCTGCTTCCCTTTTAAATGTAAGTTCCATTTCCAAACCATCTCTTTGTGAATGCATACAACTGAATGCTTTTAAGAGCACCCAAGTCACCATTTGAATGCTTTGCTGCTTAGAAATTTCATCTGCCAGATACCCTAAGTTATGTCTCTCAAGTTCAAAGTTCCACAGATCTCTAGGGCAGGGGCAAAATGTCACCATTCTCTTTGTGAAAGCCTAGCAAGAGTCACCTTTATTCCAGTTCCTAAGAAGTTCCTCTTCTCCATCTGAGACCACCTTAGCTTGGACTTCATTGTTCATATCACTATCAGCATGTGGCCAAAGCCATTCAACAAATCTCTAGGAAGTTCCAAACTTTCCCACATCTTCCTGTCTTCTTCTGAGCCCTCCAAACTGTTCCAACCTCTGCCTGCCTGTTACCCAGTTCCAAAGTCACTTCCACATTTTCAGGTATCTTTATACCAGTACCCCACTCTACTGGTACCGATTTACTGTATTAGTCCATTTTCACACTGCTATAAAGAACTGCTCCGAACTGGGTAATTTATAAAGGAAAGAGGTTTAATTGACTCACAGTTCAACATGGCTGGGGAGGCCTCAGGAAACTTATAATCATGGCAAAAGGCAAAAAGGAATCAAGGCACCTTCTTTACAAGGTGGCAGGAAGGAGAATGAATGCAGGAGGAACTACCAAACACTTATAAAACCATCAGATCTCATGAGAACTCACTCATTATCACAAGAACAGCATGGGGAAACCGCCCCCATGATCCAATTACCTCCACCTGGTCTCTCCCTTGACATGTGGTTATTACGAGGATTATGGGAATTTAATTCAAGATGAGATTTGGGTGGGGACAAAAAGCCTAACCATATCAGAGAGCAAGCCTGCATTTTTAAAGCTAGAAAATCCTAAAAATAAATATTTCAATGAGTATCTCACTCAATGAGTTTGAGAACAGGAAGTCTGATGGTCTGATGAATAGAAGAAAGGAAGGATGCAAATCAGATTGGCTTTAGTGAACTTGTCATCCACACTTACCACTTCCCTTCGAGACTGAGGGGAAAAGCAGGCTGCTGACTTAGGGGTGATCTGTGGCTACAGCCTTGGACTTTTTCCCATTGAAAGAGCTTCCCATGGGTCCTAAATCTGTGCCTAGGTTCACAAGCCTTCCTCTGTGATAGACTGATTGCCAGAGGAAGAGAACATTGTCATTCCCTGGTTATCTCCTGTCCTCACACAGAACTTACAAGCAGAACTCTCATTGATAATCATCATAAAGAGAGGTAATGCTGTAGGAACAGATAGACTGGCCAATTAGTGCCTCCGTCCCAACTGAGAACAAGTTAACTTGCACAGCACAGCACATTTCAGAATTCTCCCCCTGGGGAGGCTAGACATGGCCTCTGGCTTTGGGATGGAAGCAACTTGTCCCCAGGAAGTGAATCTGTGTGCCTTGAGAACTCAAAGAGGTTGAGAAGATGAGAGGGTAAGGAATAGGGCTTGCAGAAGAGAAAAATCCTAGTTTGGCATGCCTCTAGGATCTCCAGGGAGATGTCCCACCCCATCTAGTGCTGCTTCAGACTCTGTGACTGCTCTTGAACTCTAAAAACTTGATGAGTTAAGAGGCAGAGCATCACACTCTGATGGTCTCCTACCTGTTGGCTCAGATACATGTTGGCCCAGAAGCAAAGAGGGTGAGTTTCTCAGGATGTGAAACATCTTTAATGCCTCCAGGTAAATAACACTATCTGAGATGTAATTAATTAACCAAAATATCTTGAAAGGCTCCTGAATGATCCAACACCAGTCTCTAAACTATTATTGTTCTTACTACACTATATTGCAGGGCAAACTTAGGATCCTATTTTCTTTCTGCACCTACAGTATAATTCATTGCGTAGGACCTAATAGGCACATTGAATAATTGAAAGAATTAATAAACTCAATACATATTTGATGAATACATAAATAAATGAGTATTTCTTTATATGCCATTCATTTATATGAATGACATAGCCAGGGCTTAAGCTTATGAAGTATGTGAAGCAGTAACAACATCTCTGCCTTCATTTTTGGCTCCAAGGCCCTCATACAAAGGCCTATGTGTACTACGTACTTAATAAGTAATTGTTGAATTGCACTGAAATTATAAAGCCTGGAAATTAAATATTACAATACAAAAACGAAGTGTTCCCACAATTAAAGAAGGAAATGGGCAAAATTCTACCCTTAACTCTTAAGAAGCCCTAGCTCTGTGTCCCTGTAGACTGAAAAGAACTGACTTCTTCCCTCGAAATAGTCTCTGATTCCTGTAGTCTTGGCTGTACTACAGTCAGCAGTGGCCGCAGCTTCCTTTTTCTGATTATATCCAACAAGGGAGTGTGTGGGATGCCATAGCACTTCCTTTCAGAACTCTCATGCCTTTTGGAACCCTCATTAGGCTACATCTCCTGCTCTGTGGTTACCTAGGCTCCCCTGCCTCAACTTCTCCCTGTAATTCCTGAGAACTGTCCTTATTATAAAAGAAACTTAGAATACATCCCAGGGTGAAGATGTGAGTAGCTGCCTTCAATCAAAACACAGTCTTCAGCAAACTCAGCTTGAGAGAGACTTTCTGCAACAGATGGTTGGCCAAGGCTCTAGGCTTTAAAATGCCCCCAGGGACCTGCCAAGGAGCCACCTGAGGCCTGTCTTAATTTTTCGCCATCATTGCCTCTGTGAAGCCATCCCAACAAAAAGTTCCCACCCACTGTACAGAAGTGAAGAGCTTGAGTAAACCGTGTGGATTGTGAGAATGAAGCTGTTTCCTTGTCTTTCTTCTGTTTCTAGGATAAGAAATGCAGGGAGAATGGTGGTTCTCAGGTCTTTAGAGATTTTATTTTTGAGAAAGTGGTGTTCTTGTAAGTACTCTAAGCAATGCCTAAATATTGCTGAAACTCACCATTGCATTTCCCCATAAAGCCAATTGCCTCTTCATTTCTGTGTTTCACCACCTCCTTGGAAATCTGGGAACACTTTAAATTCATTCACTAAACAATCTCAGGCTCAGGATTCATTCTTGGACATAAAGATGACAACATAGAGTCCCACTCTTCTTTTTTGTCATCTCATGGACTGAATGTATAGTCCTCTCTTTTCCTCCATCTCCTAGACCTTCTCCTGTGTCAACTGTCCTTGATTTTTTGGAACAAAGACATAATCACAGTTTTCTAAAAAGCAGACTTCTTGAGATTCCTAGCAAGTGGATCCTCCAAATTCTAGATAGTTTTTAAAGGAAAACATTGAAATAGCTCCTTCAGACCAACTTCAACCCATTCAAGAGTAAGAATTTAAACAGCTGTATTATTGAGGACTTTTAGACTGTGTCATTCGTCTTTGAGAGATATGCTTTTATGTGCACTTAGGTCATGCAAACACCATGAAGTGGTGTTATCACATCCATTTACTAACAAGGGAAACAGAGTCAGAGAGGCTAGTTAACTCTGCTCAAGTTCTGTTTATATATGGTTGCTCAAGCAGCTGAAGTGTCCTGAAAATCACAGGAAGTCTGTGAAGAAAGAGTGTATCTCAAGAGGTTCATCAAGCTCCTGAGCTCTTGGAAAACCTAAACCCCAGGAGGGTTTCTAAGTGGTGGAAGGAACATGTTGTAAGACCTAGAGGTAGAAGAGAGATGGTGGTCAATGAACTGAAATGAGCCTACTTTCACTTGAATGGAGAGTGTTTGGAAAGATGGCAGGGAGAGAGAAAGGAGAGAGAGCGAGCGAGAGAGAGAGAGAGCTGGAGAGAAACGGGCAGAGGCTGGACCAAGTAGGGCCCTTCAAGAACTTTAATGATCTTGAATTTTATTTTGAGGGGATTGTCTCATAAGAGTGTGTTAGATAGAAGAAGGAGATGTCATAAAACTGATGCAGCCTGGGCTAAAGGAATACAAATTTCCTCCCCATACTGTATTAACCTAGTGGTATTTCCTATGATATTTTTATCCATGAAGCTCAAAGCATTTAATGATTAGTGCTTTAGGACCTACTGGTATAGAGTAACCAGCAACTTTTGCTGGTGGGGCACCATGACAACTTGTCAACCAATCAGTGGGTCATGGCCAAGTCACTTCCAATAAGGTTTGAGGGGTTGGAGAGGAAAGGGATTCTTCTTTGAGCACTCTGTCTCAGTTCTAGGCATAGTGGCTGCTCATTGGCATGAGCAATATATTCTTTAGGGTTCCCTTTACTCCTTAGCAATCAATCCTGGCTATGTGTAATAGTTCTTTATATTAAATATACTCTGTTCAAATTACTATGTGGCTTCTCTGTCCTGATTAGACTCTGACTGATTGACAACCCTCAGACATTTCTCTACCTGCCAGACATAACCTGCTTCCCCAGAGGAGAAAAGATTGTGGTCCTGCTAAGAGCTACATGCTAGCTGCTTGTTCTATCTGAAGGGTCCACTTCCTTGTAGATTAACCAGGAGTTCATGAAAGTTCATAAGGAATGAACATTGCCCCCTGAATTTTCCCGAGCTCCATGACTAAAACAGCAGAGAGACATGAGATCATATTTATTTACTATAGTTCCTGCTGGGGGATAACACAGGCTTATAGATGTGTCTCAACAGGGTGCTCAGATCTGCTTGGGAGAAGGAGGCCCATAGCAGTTAAATAGAAAGAGATTCTTGAGTCTTGAAGGCTGGTTGAGGATTTGCCAGGCAGGTGGTGGGGAAAGAACATGCCCAACAGAGGCAACAGGATTGACAGATATTTGCAGACATGGCAAAGCACAACCATGCATCAGGAATAGCTGGACATGGTGAAGGGGTTTGACCTTATCCTGCAGGATTTCAAACAGAGTATGGAGAAGAGTGAAGAAACAATTGTCTTCGGGCCCTTGTGCCTGGAGGGAATGAATTCTTGACCTAGGAAAACATCAATGGGAATGGAAAAATTGAGTTTAAACAGAGTAGACAATCAGGTGGGTTGACAGAATTTTGGATCCTTAAGAGCTAGTTATGAGAAACAAATGAAGTAATAGACACAAAAGCACACTTTTTGATGCTCATCGACTATAATAAGATATTTCTTCTACAATTTGATTCTGAAAATGAATAATGAGGCTTCATGTTCCTAGATAGCAGGATTACCCCCAATCATTAGGCCAAATGGCAGTACAGTAATGGTGGCATCCGTAGCGCAGTTTATACTTCTCAGCCTTCCCTCCCATCGCCCCACTTAACAATCAGTACTGGACAGCTGGGGCCTTTTGTTTTCAAAGTAAACAATGAACATTTTATGAGTTTACTTTTACAATGAGTTGCTCAGAATAGGAGAATACTAAACCAGAGTTTTAGAGCAAGAATATAAACTAATTCCCCAGTTTTACAGAAGAGTAGACTAACACCCCTATCACCTAAGATTTACCTAAGAGCAAGTCAGAGAGGAGACTATATTCAGGTGTCTTGAAAACTGCAGTTTTCTGCTGCTATCCTTGCGGGGTATCAATCAAGGGGCATGCTTACTGACTGGCTACTAGAAATAAATGCCTAATTCAGGATACTTATAACTCAAGGAAAATTCCTTATTCCTTTCTTTTTTTTTTTTTTTTCTTTTTTTTGAGACAGAGTGTTGCTCTTGTCGCCCAGGCTGGGGTGCAATGGCACGATCTTGGCTCACTGCAACCTCCGCCTCCCAGGTTCAAGCGATTCTCCTGCCTCAGCCTCCTGAGTAGCTGGGATTACAGGTGTGCGCCACCATGCCCAACTAATTTTTATATTATTAGTAGAGACGGGGTTTTACCATGTTAGCCAGGCTGGTCTCAAACTCCTGACCTCAGGTGATCCACCCGCCTTGGCCTCCCAAAGTGCTGGGATTACAGGCATCAGCTACTGTGCCCAGCCACAGGAAAACACCTTCTTAAATGTCACAGGGAGGTCCAGCATTGGTCCCATAACCCCTACTCAACCAGCAGGTGAATCAGTGTCTGTTTCTTCTTAGGGTTAGGGATCTTCAGTTTCTTTAAACTGAACCTTCCTGATTTTAGGGCCAGAAATTTTTATTTCCTGTGTAAACAGTCTTGTTCCACACCTCAGAAATAAAGACACTCCATTCATGGATCTTATTATTGTGGAAGATTATGCCAACAACTTTGACATAATTATAAGTCTATCATTTCATCATCTGTAGTACAATTTTGTTTGAAATCACAGCTGATTTCCTTGCTGTGAATTCCCAGAAGGACTGCTTTTATTCCATTGTCCATCTTATTTATCATGGTTGACAGCTATTGCCATTTCTAAATAAATGGTCAACTGTCTTCTTCTAAGGCAAGGTCTATTTAGTTTCCTTACATCCTATCCGCTTATTGGTCATATTCTCTCACCATGAACACTATTCATCCCATGATCCAAATCTGCATGGTTTTCTTCTAACAAAGTGATTGGCAACACACTGTGCCTGCAGGAGTCCGGGAGGGCTCATGGGCCTCTTAGCAGCCCCTCTTCTGTATCCCTGAGCCTCAAGGGAATGCATGTGCACTGCCTTGGAGGCAGGGTAAGAATGGGTTCAGGGAGTACAGAGAACAGGTGAGAAAAACATGCTGCAATGGGACAGCCAGCCCATCAGTGACAAACTTTGCTGTGGGTTCCACACTTGTTTCTAGTCTACGATATTTGTTTTTTGTTTTGTTTTGTTTTTTATTTTTGAGACACTGCTCTGTCACCCAGGCTGGAATGCAGTGGCGCAATCTCGGCTCACTGCAGCCTCGACCTCTGGGGCTTTAGCAATTCTCCCACCTTAGCCTCCCAAAGTGCTAAGATTACAGGTGTGAGCCATCACACCTAGCCTTAGTCTCTGGTATTTGCATGTTGACATCCAAATGTATAAAATATCTGGTCCCACTTTTTACTTGTCATGGAGGTAAACATGAATTTATCTCAACAAACAATCTCCCACATTTATGTTATAATGAAACCCTCTAAAAATAAAATAGACTTGAAAAAATCCATTTTCCTTACTATATCATGCTAGCTTTTTGTGTGCTCATTTCTAGTCTGATTGACACTTCTCAGCTGGGGAAAAAGAATATTCTTTCTCTCTTTTTTCATAAAAGGTCTCTGGGGTCACTGAATATTAGTGTCCTTTCACTTATTTCTTTCAAGTTTACCTTTCATTTGAAATTCTGTCTGCTCATTTTTAGTATTTGCTTCTTTCAAGGCACCCAAATATTCTTCTGCGCATCTCAGGAAAAGCACTATTTTTGACAGAGCTTTTAGCCAATGCTCATTAGGTTTCTATTTCCCTTCTAAGTACTTGGCAAGACTAGAATTCCTGAATTCACATAATGTTTCGAAGCAGAAAAAATATTTCCAGGTGTTACACTAAAGCAGAACATCCTAATTGCATATGTAAAATCGGGTTTGTGCTTTCGAAATGTAAGTCAGAATGTGCTGAACAATAGAAGTGCAGACACAAAGGGACGTTCAGGTGACCCATAATATGAGTCACTGCCCAGCCACCGATTTTGCGAGGAGAGTCACTGGGGCAAAAACTACACTTTGTATATAATTATCGTGGCTACAAAAGTATGTAGCAAATACACTGCTAGAGTTTTGTTCCTTTTTTTCCCATATCTTTGGAAGTATAGTGTTAAAAATTCTGATACGGCTTCCAAATTTGTGAGTGAAATTTCATTTGTAAGATAAAGAAAAGTTTCTGACTGCAAAGTTAATTCAACATTTTTTTTTACTGTAAATTATCTCAAGGTTAAAAAAAGTTAAATCTGTTTATACTATTGGAATGTAATTGAACATCTGTAAAGCAGGTAAATCCCAGCAAGACACGTCGTCAAATTCTCTCATCTTCCTTATGATCTTTCTATCCCACCAATTTTGCTTGGTTTCTGATTTCACTGAGTTGGGATTAAATCAGTGTATTCCTCCCACTGCATAATTTAGGACTGCTTTAAAACGATGTAATTACAAACCTCAATGGCAGATTGTGAATTGCATTCACTGTTATAACTGCATTAGCATGGTTTTAAATTCTTTCAGAACAGTGGGGTAAAGATGTCATGTTAATATGGTAATAAGTTCCATTGCTGTACTATATGTCTGCTATTGATTATCTGCAGCAATTGTAGATTTGGATGGGATCCAAAATTAGACACAGAACCTTGAAACTTGCCAATGTTTTGTTCATCTACAGTAATTTTAAAGAAAAAAGTTCTTTAAAACAATAAAACTGGATGAAAGGGTTAGTATAGGATTTTAAACTTATGTAATTGCAGACTTAATTTTATAAATAGGTATAGTCCTGATCTATCGGTCTTCCTGAAGGAGGGAGAGAACATTTTGGGTAGTTACCTACTCTAATTTTGATTACTTTCTACAGAGTGAAATTAAAATACTTTTTGAAGGTTTTCCAAAGACTTATTTGACATTTGCTATATTCACTCCCATTGCTCTGCCAACCCCCAATCCTGTCCCTTATCATGAATTGCTTTTTCACGCCAAGTTTCAATTCCCTCTTCTTTTTCTGAATCTAGAGATGGTAGGCCCATTTAAACTGAATGTAGTCTTCCTCATCCAGGAAGCCCACCTGGATGAGATTTTGGTCACATACTTTCCAGTTTTAAGTATACAACGAAAATGTCTTTTCATGCTTAAAAAAGCCCTCTCACATACTTTAAGGTGTTCATAACCTCTAGATAAACACTTTCCTTTAGTGTAAGGCCTTTGGTATGTGGAAACTCATGTATCAAAATTAGCTGTATTATTCTGCTGGCACCAAAGCTTGATTCATTAATTTAAATTCATTTCAGCCATATTCATCAAATTTCTGTTAAATTTCTTTTAACAATCGACATGTTTTGCTACTTTATAAATTACTAATTTGAGAGAAACAAAAAAATAGCTTGTCTACATATACAAATCGAGAAGCTATAATTAAGTTCCTGCTTGTTATTATCTACAAAGATATACACTTTGATCAATATAATTTCCCTGCCATGCATTTCTGGGTGTTTATAAATGAACTGAATTGTGGTGGGAAAAGATCCCAGTGCCTCTTAACGACTACAATAACTCTCTTGTAATTTTCTCAAAGCAAATGGTATTCATTTACTCTTTTTCTTGGAAGTTCATAATAAAAGCAAACAGATTTTTGTTAAGAATCTTCAGGTTGGTAGATCTAAAGGGTCTGAAACCAGATAAATGCATACTTTAAAGAAATAAGCTTTTAAAGCAAAGGGGTGGGGAAAATATCCCCACCTCTTTAGCTGCACAGAGTTCAGTCTTTTTTTTTTTTTTTTTGAGATGGAGTCTCCTTCAGTCGCCCAGGCTGGAGTGCAGTGGCACGATCTCCACTCACTGCAACTTCTGCCTCCCAGGTTCAAACAATTCTCCTGTCTCAGCCTCCCAAGTAGCTGGGACTACAGGTGCCTGCCACCACGCCTGGCTAATTTTTGTATTTTTAGTAGTGATAGGGTTTCACCTTGTTGGTCAGGCTGGTCTTGAACTCCTGACCTCAGGTGATCCACCTTCCTAGGCCTCCTAAAGTGCTGGGATTACAGGTATCAGCCACCACACCCGGCCTTGTTTTTTAATTTTAGACAATCGTTAGTAAGTTTAACAATGGATACTGAAAAGGATGTATTACTAGCATTGTAACTTATTATAGTCTATGAAAATGCACTTAAGTAAAAGGTGAATTTAGGAATAATGAATTGGTACGTCTCTCCCTTCCTCGAATTTGGCTGATAAATAGGGATATCTGGCTAAGAGGTTCCAGTCCAGGTGTTGCTGGTTTCCAGAAATGTTCTCTTCCCTGCAGCTTTCCAATAGTCACTGTTATGTTGTGTGGCAAATGATTAACTCTCACCTTGGACTTTGCATGCCTGCTTTTAAGTATGATGGGTTTCAGTCTTGGAATGGAAAAAATACAAAAGTCACCTTAAGTCTTACAGTGCAAGGGTTTTAATAGTCCACACTAAAATAGGCTGTACAGTTTTGTAGTTTAACATTAAAAGCAATCCTGCCTTACTTTAAAATGCTTCTACTTAAGAATGCTTCTTCCTCCCCCACTCCTTCACTTAAGGTATAAGTCTATGAGGTACCCCTAAAGTGCATTTCTCAGGCATTAAAAACAGCACTGTGATTTGCTTTCCACAGAGTCCTAAATAACAGCCACCTTCTTCATTTGAGAGGCTACAGAGTTCAAGCTGAGCTGTGACAGGAGCCAGGGCCCCAGAATAGCTTTTTGAAAAAAAAATAATTATGCCACCCTCCTCCGCGGCAGGTATCTTCTCTTACCACAAATAAATATTTAATGCATCCTTGGAGTCATGAAATATTGAGAACCCAATTGACACTTCAATTTCCAGAAAAATAAAATCATGAAGGCATTGTGTAAATATTCTGAATTCGGTGGAATGAGACAACACGTAAGGGGGAGGGCCTGAAGTCTCGGGTTTGGAACTGGGGGTTTGGGGTAGCGCTGGGTAGACAGTCCTGGAGCGCGCAGGCTATTGGGGCTATTGCTTGTCCTCGTGGGGGTCACCAGGGAAGCCCGCCTCCTCCGGGGACCTGCCCGCCTCCGGGAGCAGCGTGGCGCGCACTTTCCTCTTCTCCTTAAAGCGGCCGGAGCGTGAGATCTTCAAATTGCGGCGGCTGCTGCCGGATTTGTCCCCGTATAACTTGTCCGGTTTGGGGAGCTCGCCGGCGCCCCCGAGGAGATTGGGGTGCTGGTCCTCCCGGGAGCTGCTGGTCCAGTCCGGGCTGGGCGGCGCAGGTGGCGTGGGCTCCTCGGGAGCCGGCTGGGCGGGAGGCTGCACCCCCACTGCGGCTTCCTTGCTTTTCTTTCTGCTGTTGGTGAGCGATTTCCACCAGGGGCCCGAGCTGCCAGCACCGGCGCTGTCGGCCATGGCCGGAGTGCCTAGGAGCTCCCGGCACCCAGATGGAAGGGCCAAAGCAGCCCCTCTCTCCGCGTGGTCTCCGGCCGTTCACTCCACCCCTTCACCGGTTTGCCACACGTGGGCTGCGAGGTGGATGCTGAGGCAGCGGCCTGTGCTGGGGAAGAAAGCAAAACTTGGTTACTGGGTTGGTTGAAGTCACGTGCCCGCCCGCCCCCGTCCCATTTCCTCTCTTGTGCTGTCTGGCACCGGATGGGCTAGGGTCGGAGCGACCCAATCCCGTAGCCACGTAGCTCATATTAGCATTAGACGCCACTGCGCCCCTTAGGGTGCTGGCGGAAGTGTCTTCCAGGGCACCATCACCTGGTCTCTAGGCTGAGCCTTGAACTCTTTGGCTTCAACCTTTGCCTTGCCTTCAGGGGAAGTGCAGTGCAGTGGTCAGCATGCGCGGGGGACCCAAGAGACGTTCCCACCCCTCTGGATCAACCCGTCTCGAGAGGGAAAATGACCGCCCTGTCCACACTGCTTGACTGTAGACGGACGCCAAAAGGTGACCCATCCGGCCCAGGGCGGCCTCCCTTTGGATGAGCACCTGGGAGGGCGCTGGGAACCAAGTGCATCCTCTCTACGGGTGAACGGTGAGTATTAATTAGGCCATGGTCACAGTCACGAAATTTCCCTCCAAGATTTGCCCCCATCGACTTTCGTCCCAGGAGCCTTTTCGATGAGATACGATACTTAGGAGAATTTATATCCCAGTAGGAGAGAAGGACAAGCTTATGATATTTGTTTTGGTTCTTTTAAATTCTGCTTTTGACCACTTCTGCCTTGTGACTTTCAAAGACGCATGTCTAGACTTAACTTCCCTTGAAAACCGCCATCCTAATCTTCCTTTTATTCCCCAGAGCCCAATCTTGCGTCTTTTTGAAGTCACTCCCGGCTGACGGTTGAGATGAAGCCGAGTATCAAATGGCCTCTTCCCTTAGTTTTGTATTAAAATATGCACCGAGTCTGTACGACGCAACTCAACTCTGGAGAATTTCAGTTACAAACTAAAGGCTTCTTTTCCCTGTGCAATTCCCTCCTCCCAAGGAGAAAGAACGCAACCAGGAACTCCGAAACAATGTGCTTCTTCCCCAAGCTTCTAAGACCCCCCCTCTGCGGAGGGACAGGCCGCTTCTGAGCACTTAGGTGCGGGTACAGCAAGCGAGACTCTCAGCCCACTTTCTGTGCGGGGTCTCTTGGGCGCTGCCACCAGCAACGAGCAGGATTCGCCTGCGCCGCGGCTCACTTCCAGGTTTCCGCTCGGCTCCTTCCCAGCCCACGCGCCGGGCGCTCCTGGGATTGGCGAACGCGCTGAAGAGGGAAACTTCGGCGGTGTTTGTTGTAGGAGGTTCTCCTCCCGGAACCGCCAGGGAGAGGAAGTCTGATCGCCTACGGGAGGCGGCGGGGCGGCCTCGGCTGCGCCCCGAAACCGCGGCACCGGCTCCTCCCCAGGATGCCCTGAGGACACACTCGGGCAGCGACTTGAAAACAATACAAGAAAAAACGGCCAAAAGTTCTTTCGGTACAAAAGGCACTCACGCCCTCAGGCACAATTAGCAACTGCGTCTGCAAACATCCCATTCCCTCCTGCTTTGCAGATCGGAAAAGCAACCTGTACCCCCAAGTCATTTACTAACAGTGGTGGTAAGGTGTCCTGATGCTGCTTCCTCTCCTCTAACCTACATTTTCTTCTTCACAATCATCAACTTTGTGAGCACGGAAGGGCTTTGTACGAATTGCGCAAGGAAAAGATGGCAAATTACGCAAAAGCACAGAAAACGGAGTCCTGGAGCGTCCGTGGTTTTCAGCCTCTCTTACGGCGCCGGGAGGCGGGTACCTGGGAGGTACCAGGCAGCACCCCAGGGTGACCCCCGGCGCCAGGCTCTGACTCGGCGGACGCCGAACTACCCCCAGTCGCTCACCTGCTCGGGCTTCACAGGACCCGGAGGCCCCGCGCGGTGAACGCGGCCGAGAGCACGAAGGGGGCGCGCTCGGGTCAACCTGGAAGCCGGGGCTCCAGTCCCTGGGCGCGGACTTGGAGAGATCAGGCTTCTGGAAAGTGTACAGGTCGGAATTCCCGCAGCCCAGCTAAATCAAGTGCTGCTGCTGGTCTCCTCTGGCACCTCCAATTTCTGCGCGCTGCGGCGGAAGCCCGGGGCTCGCAGCGCAGTCTGTTCTGGTCGGAGGGGGCGGCGGCGAGGGGCTGCCAGACTCGCTGCCCCGGGTGGAAGGTCCAGGCCGGCTTTCCGGGCTAGTAGTGTTTCATTAGCCGGCGCGTCCCTCTTCCCTGCTAGCACCGCCCGGGAGCCGTCTGAGAGATAGGACCCTGGCTGTTCACTCCGGCGCATCCAACTTGCCTACGCGTCCGTAGGAACGCAAAAAAGACATCTGCCCACCTGCTGGTTATTTGCCAAGTGATTCGGGAAACCAGATCCCGGGGCAGCTGGGGGAGAAAAGAAAATAACCCAGGAGGCGGTCACCGCTGCCACAGGTGCAGGTAGGAACTTCGCGTTCCCACCCTCCAGGGGAGGAGATTGGATCAGGCGCCAGCCTTGAGGTGTCTGATTGGAGAAAAGCTGTGCAGTGCCGCTCCCCCTACCCACTCCTTGAGAAGAAACGGCGGAGACCTGAGACCGGGAGGTCGAGGCTGTAGGTGGACTCCGCTGGGTAAAAGTTGCCGCAGCAGCTCTCCCTTGGCCCCATCCCGATTTATTTTTCCCCCTTGCTTTCCGGGTCCCGGGATCCCAAGTTTTGTAACTAACGGGAGCGAATCTACACCCGAGCAAAATGTTTGCGAGTTTCAGGCGCCCTTAGTTGAAAGGCTGTAACGTTATTAACAAGTCCGCTGTATGCCAGCCAGGCGCCGTTGCAGGCGCTTTCTGTGGATTGTCATTTATTTCTCACAGCGACCCTAGGAGGTAGGTATTGTTATTCTTATTATTCTCACTCGACAGGCGAGAAAACCCTAGCACGGGAAAATGGTTGCTCAGGGTTGCCTGTCTGGTACGTGGCAGAGCAGGGTTGGAACCCAGGGGGCCTGACTCTAGCTTCCACAGTCTTAACCACCACAACCTGCCAGTCTGAGACTCTTAACACGACTCATTGAGGATGTGAATTTCCTTCTTTCAGGCCTGGAAGTCCATGGACAGCCACCCAACGAGGGCAGTGTAAATCCAGCCCTGAGCCACTGCAGGAAGTGAACCGGGGATTGCACTCTTGGTCACTTAAGAGTACTTTTTTTTTTTTAGACGGAGTCTCGCTGAGTCGCCGAGGCTGGAGTGCAGTGGCGCGATCTCGGCTTACGGCAAGCTTCGCCTCCCGTGTTCACGCCATTCTCCTGCCTCAACCTCCCAAGTAGCTGGGACTACAGGCGCCTGCCACTACGCCCGGCTAATTTTTTTGTATTTTTAGTAGAGACGGGGTTTCCCCATGTTAGCTAGGATGGTCTCGATCTCCTGACCTCGTGATACGCCCGTCTCAGCCTCCCAAAATGCTGGGATTACAGGCGTGAGCCACCGCGCCCGACCGAGAGTACTTTTTATCCATTTGACATAAAGATATTGGCACAGGGCATTTTCACTAATGAGGGCAGAGGTGCAGCTTGCTTCATCTTCCAGGATGCTCTTCTGTTTCAAAAAACTATTTTGATGTTCCTTGAGCTCATATGCAAGCATAATTCCTCTGAAGGACTGGGTGTGGAGCAACTGAGCATCTCTGTTGTGAAAACTTTTTGCAGTATAAAAGCAGTGAAAGACAGCCGGGCAAGATGGCTCAAGCCTGTAACCCTAGCGCTTTGGAGCCAAGGCGGGTGGATCACATGAGACCAGGAGTTTGAGACCAGCCTGGCCAACATGACAAAACCTTGTCTCTACTTAATAATAAAAAAAAAGGTAGGTGTAGTGGTGCACGCCTGTATTCCCAGCTACTGGGGAGGCTGAGGCACAAAAATGAGGTGGAGGTTGCAGTGAGCCGAGATCTGGCCACTGCACTCCAGCCTGGGTGACAGAGTGAGACTCTGTGGGAAAAAAAAAAAAAAAAGTAGTGAAAGACGTACTGCCTAACTCAAATAATTTGCAATATAGAATTAGTAGAAAAAAACTTTTGAGTATTTCAATTTGTGAAAGATAAAAATATGAATATATGATTTACTTTTTAGTTTGGGATTCTTTGAATTTTTATGATATGCACAGCACGGGGTATTTGGAAGTCATACATTTTTATATATTTCTCGGGATTACTTTTAGAGCATAAACTTTCAATCACAGCACCAGGATTGAACAAAGGCAGGCCACCAACTTTGAGGGGAGAATGGGATAATTCATCATAGTGCCATTACTTTACAGATGAAATTGAATCATGGAGGAATGCCCTTATCTGAGGAGTCATCACCACTAGGAAGCTATGGAGCTGGGTTTTTACATTGTTTGTTGAGCATATGGGTGAAAGAATAAAAAATTCAGGAAAAGAAAATAAGTTCTGCCAACTGGCTCCTCAAGTGTGATTTTAACAAAAGGGTCAACATTTTACTAATAAACAAACCTCTACTAACTGCTGAAATTAACAACAAAAATTGATTATTTTGCATGCCCTTTCTCATTTATATTCAGCAACTTTGAACTTAATAACAACATCATACAAATAACCCCTTGTGTACAGGGAGGACATTGAAGGAGAGACATGAAAACTGAGGAGAGATTAGCTGAGATGCAGAGTGGATGAGCATTTCAGACGGAGGAAATAGCATGTGAACATCTTGGAGGTGTGAAGAAACTGAGGGTTCTTGAGAGGCAAAGAGCAGGCGCGTGTGATCTGAGTGAGGAGAGGGAGCTGAAGCTGGAGAGGTGGGTGTGACCAGACCATTCAGGACCACAATCCACTAAAGAGGAAGAACATGGTAAGATTCGCAGTTAAATGTCCTGCAGTGGTGTATAAAGAATGAATGGGGCTGGGCGCGGTGGCTCACGCCTGTAATCTCAGCACTTTGGGAGGCCGAGGCAGGTGAATCACGAGGTCAAGAGATCGAGACCATCCTAGCCAACATGGTGAAACCCTGTCTCTACTAAAAATACAAAAATTAGCTGGGTGTGGTGGCGTCCTTCTGTAGTCCCAGCTACTCAGGAGGCTGAGGCAGGAGAATCGCTTGAACCCGGGAGGTGGAGGTTGCAGTGAGCGGAGATCACGCCACTGCACTCCCAGCCTGGTGACAGAGTGAGACTCCATCTCAAAAAATAATGGACCAGGCGCAGTAGCTCACATCTGTAATCCCAGCACTTTGGGAGGCTGAGGTGGGAGGATTGCTTGAGCCCAGGTATTTGAGACCTGCCTGGGCAACATGGTGAAACCCCCATCTCTACAAAAAATAGAAGAAATTAGCTAGGTGTTGTGGTATGAGCCCGTAGTCCCAACTGCTTGGGTGGTGAGGTGGAAGGATCACTTGGGCCCAGGAGTTCCAGGCTGCAGTGAGCTATGATTGCACCACTGCACTCCAGCCTGGGCAACAGAGAAAGACTGTTAAAAAAAAAAAAAAAAAAAAAAAAAAAAAAAAAGTGGATGGTAGAGGGGACAAAATGGGGCAATCAGGAAACCAGTTAGGAACTGTTGGGAGACTTCAGGTGGGATATTCTGAAGCCTATAGTACGGTGGTGGGAGTTGATTTGGTGGGGGATGAAGATAATTAGGTGGATGCAACAGGAATGTTGGAGATAGAATCAACAGGGCACTATTTCATTTAATTCCTACAAATAAGGAGATTGAGTTTGACTAGAAGCTGAGAAGAGAAATACTTTCACAGCCTTCCCTGTGACTAGGAGTGGCCATAGTGATTCAGTTTTGGCCTATGGGGCTGTAAGGAAGACTTCTGAAAATGCTTCTTCTCCAGATAAAGGGCAGAACCTTCTCGGAGAACATCTTTTGCCACACCCTTGATGCTTGCATTTAAGCACAGCATGAGGATGTGACGTCCAGTGTGGCAGCAGCAAGTGAGGCAGCAGGGATGGGAATAGGAGATGCCATGCTAAGGATGATGGCATGGGAGTGTGGAAGTGTCTAGGTCCTCGATTACACCATCCATTCCCTGAAGGAACCCTGGAACCACCTACCTGTGTACTTTTAGTTCAGTGAGATCGTACATATCCCTGTGGTTTAACCACAGATTTAAACACGGTTTTCTGTTACTTGTAGCCGAACTCATTCCTACTTGGTAAGGACTATTTTAGTTAGAGGAAGAGACGATATTGTCCAAAACGGAAAAAAGGTAATATTGCCACATTTTTTTGGACTAATAAGAAAAGTCCTTCCCAGAAGGAGGATTAGTGAAATGTTAAAGTGATGGGCAAGTTTTTAGAGGCAGAGAATGCATCTGTAAAATTTTGAGTTAAGGGAATGGGTAGATAAAAGCGTATATGTAGTGCATGGATAAGTAAACTGGGGGTAAGACCAAAAGGTGAGGTTCATCAGATTATTTGAGATATCAATGTAATTTGACTTTTAAAGACAGTGTTAAACAATTAAGACTTATTTTTCTCCATTTTTGCATCTAGAACTGTTTTAATCTGTCACCACCAAGACACAAACACACACACACACACACGTGCACACACACACAAATGGTTAGTATTACAAATATAGTTGTGTTCTGTAACTATTGATCCAGGAATCATATTGTTTGGTTCTATAAGGAGGACATGGTCTGGGCCTACAGTTCTGTATTGTTAAGCTAGACGTCTTTCAGGATAGATGCATTTAAAAGTTGATTCATCTATTTAGTTAATAGTAGATGACTTTTAATGTTACAATATTGACATATGCTTTAACTGGACAATGCTTACATTTCTTAATTTATCTTGTCATTATTTTTCAAAAATGCGTTGATGATTTGGGTGAGGACACATTTTTTCTTTTTCTTTTAAAAAATTAGCACCGGGCCTGGTGGCTCATGCCTGTAATCCCAGCACTTTGGGAGGCCGAGGCGGGCAGATCACCTGAGGTCGGAAGTTCAGGACTAGCCTGACCAACATGGAGAAACCCCGTCTCTACTAAAAATACAAAATTAGCCAGGTGTGGTGGTGCATGCCTGTAATCCCAGCTACTTGGGAGGCTGAGGCAGGAGAATCACTTGAACCTGGGAGGTGGAGGTTGTGGTGAGCCAAGATCATGCCATTGCATGCCAGCCTGGGCAACAAGAGCAAAACTCCGTCTCAAAAAAAAAAAGTGCTTCTTTTAAAAAATTAAATTGAACCTTTAAATGCAATAAATATTTATACTCAAAGACAGTAGAGAAGGAATTATTAGAGGGCAAGCATTGCACTAGCAATTAAAATCAGATTTTTACAGGTTAACATGGCATCTGTTCTCTTACCAAATCTGGCATTGAATGGTAGGTTGAGAAATGTATTATCTTCCTTTGAAGCATCTGTATTGGGAACTAGGCAAAGAGAAAAACAAGATGAGAAATTTAAAGAAATATAGAAATCTAGCTAATCAAAATGAAGAAAATAAGAATCACCTATGTTCTTTTCATTCAAGGATGACCCTGGTTAATGTTTTGGTGTTAGTCCTTTTGAGCTTTTTGCCACTTATTTTCATGTTTACTCTTTTCATTTTTTCCTTTCCCTACCTTTCTTCATTCCTTTCTTCTATGGACTCCTCCATCTTTTGGAAATTAGGCATGTAACTCTCCTGTCCTTTTCCTTTATAGTCATCAATGTATGAGTAGTTTACGATTTCTTTTCTTCTTTCTGTGTATATGCATCAGTGTTGTGGATTTAGAGAGTGGGGATTTTACCCATGCATGAAATTGGAATCCACTTTTTAAAGCATCTCATCCTGTACCTTGTCAGGTTAACACAAATGCACATCTAGAAGTTCAAAAATTATAGTCACAAAACATTACTAATTATTTCAGTTCTACACATTTTCCCTGAGTACTACTTGACCTAAGCAAGGCTGATTTATTTGCCCAACGCCACCTTTCTCTGCAATTCATCAACACCAGCTGACTCTTCCTGACCCCATTCCTAGTCTCTGTGTCTCACGAGCCCTTTCCCTGAATCATAGGTCTGCAAGTCATCAGCCTCCCTGTTCACCTGTCTTAGCAAATGGTCATCCAGTGTCTGTGTGATCAGTGCTGGGAATGAGGAACTCACTATCTGCTGAGTCAGCTGTCCCACAGGAGAGCACTGGGAGATATCTGTTGGTGCCTCTTTCTTAGAGTAACAGCCCTTCTTGGCCCGCCTCCCCCCTTCTCCATAAGAACCTATTGATATTTTTATTCTCCCTTTGTTACTCCAACTCTCAGATGTGTCTTCTACACTTGCTGTCTCCATTTTTTCACCCTAACTCCAATCTGGCATCTGTACCCCTCTCCCTCTAACATGGTTTCTCTAGGGTCCCCAGGCTTATAGGACATTTATCAGTCCTCATCTTTTTGACCTATCTGCAACATCAACACTGCTGGTGCTTCCTGAAAACATTCACTGTTCTGTCTTTTCTTCTTTTTCTCTCTGGCTGCTGCTTTGTCTCCTTTCCCAGTCTATCCTCTCCTTTCCTGTCATATTATGAATAAAGCTAAGCTTTGGAGCTGTTACCATGAGACAGATACCATGGTAGGTGCTCTCCATGTATTATCTCATATAATCCTCCTAGCAACCACCAGCTATTTTACAGAGGATGTCAGTGGTACTCAGAGAGGGCAAAACAGCCTGCGGTTAGTAGAACCAGGATCCAAAATCAGGCAACCTGACTCCAGACCTCAAGCTTCTTAACATTTCAGGATGTTAAGAGTTCTTGAGGTTCAGTCCTAAGTCCTTTTCTGGTCATCGTTGCTATGCCCATGGCTTCAGGTGTTATTTCTGTGAAGATGACTTTTGAATTTATATCTTTAGCTTGGGCTTCTCTGAATTCCAGGTCTAAGTATTTAACTAGTTCTTTGACATTTCTGCTTGACTGTCTTAAAGGCACATCAAGCTAAATAGTGTAAAATAGGATGTCCCAACATTGTCTCCTCTTCTGCTACCTGCCCTTATTGCAGGTCTAAGTGACTGGTACCACATCTAGGCAGTAATGCAAACCAGAAACTAAGGTGTCTGTCTTGTCCATTTGGGCTGTTATAGCAAAATACCAAACACTGGCTGGTTTACCAACAACAGAAATTTGTTACTCACAGTTCTGGAGGCTGGGAATTAAGGTACCACCAGATTTGGTGTCGGGTGAAGACCCATGTTTTGATTCATAGACGGCTGTCTTCTTGCTTTGTCTTCACAAAGTGAAAAAGGTGAGGGAGCTCTTTGGGGTCTCCTTTATAAGGATACTAATCCCATTCATGAAGGCTCAGCTTTCATGATCTAATCCCCTCCCAAAGGCCTCGCCTCCAAATGCCATTGCATTGGGGATTAGGTTTCAACATAGGAATTTTGGGTGGACATAACTGTTCGGTCTATAGCAGTGTCTTTCTTGGTTTCTCACTCTGCTGAGTCTCAAATCCAGTGTGTCCTAAAGTCTGTCAACTCTATTTCTTGAATGCCCCTTGCATCCAACTACCACCTTCCATTTCCATTGCTCCTCTGTAATCTAAACTATCATCTCTCAATTGCAACCACAAAAACAACCTAACTTGAAACGCTGTATCCACTTTTGCCCTGCTTCATCCTGTATCTTATAGTACCCAGAGTAACCATTTAACCTTATCTCCCTGCTTATAACCCCACAACAGTGCCCCCTTGCATGTGGGATAAGAACTGACGTCACTTATAAAGTCCTATATAATTATATATGACCTATATAACCTAATTCTTCAGCCCCACCTCATTCCTCTCTTCCCCTCCAGCCACACTAACCTCTGTAACCCTCAGTGAAACATTCCTTGACAATCCCCTCACCCCCAACCAAACCATATGGTACTTCCATAGCATAATTATTTAATGAAGATTGCTGTTCTTTATTCAGTGGTTTACATTTATTCTATTTTTGCTGTTTATTCCTTCTTGTATCTCGTAGTTTCTATCTGAGAATACTTCTCTCTGAAATACATCCTTTAGATTTTCTTTAAGTGAGGACTGGCTGGTGGTGAGCTCTTTTTAGCTGCTGTCTGATATTTTGTCCTAATACTGATATGATGTTTTTGTTGTGTATAGAATTTTAGGTTGGCAGTTATTTTCTTTTAGTACATTGAATATACATTATTTCACTGTCTTTAGGCTTACATTATTTCTGCTGAGAGGTCAGCTGTCAATTTGTCCCTCTTTTGAAAGTGACTGGTACTTTCTTTTTTCCCTCTGCTGCTATTAAGATATTTTTTCTCCTTGCCTTAAGTTTTCTTTAGTATCACTGTAATGTGTCTAAGTATGGATTTCTTTTTATTTTTATACCGTTTGGGATTATATGCTGCTTTTTTTCTCTTCAGAATTTAAGACTTTATTTTCCTCTTCAATTTAAAGTAAAAGTACATTATAGTGTAGATCAGTTTCTTTTCCATAATTACACATTTCAAGAATCTTCCACTTCTTATACTTTCTTTAAAAAAAAAAAAAAGAGAGACAGGTGTCTTGGTGTGTTGCCCAGCTGGTCTTGAACTCCTGTCCTCAAGCAATCCTCCCACCTTGGCCTCTCAAAGTGTTGGGATTACAGGAATGAACTACTGTACCTGGCCTACTTTTTAATATTTTTCATGTTTTTAAAAATACATATGTCGCAATTAGGATTAAGTTTGGCTATTAAAGAGTGATTTAAGAGAGTAGGTCATTTCTCTCATGTAAAAGAAGGCCAGAGGTAAGCAGTGGCAATGTCTTTTCTGCCTGAGCAGCAGCAGTAGTCACAGGTTTAGAATGACATCGACACTCACAGGACCCAATAAGCCTTGTGGCATCCAATCTGACACCCTGTTCACTTAACTTTGCAAGATACAGAACAAGAAACAGCACAACAACATGGCAGCATGAGGGTTATTTCAGCAGGAGGCTTTACTCCAGCCTGCCAAGTGTCAGCTCAGGTATAAGGAAACAAGATCATCCGGTGGGTGCAGAAGCCACCTGGCTTGGAAGCTTCATGCTCCATGAGAACTAATACCTGTTGAGATAGCCCATAACTGTAATTTCCAGGAATCTTTGCAATGAGGAACACTACACTTAAGGAATCTCAAAACTCATATTTTTCAATGGGCACTTATAGTACGTGTCACAGTCTTCTTGGTCCAGATACAGTTTACCAATAAGGGATCATCTTTATGATGATCATAAAGATGATCCAGTATTGCCTAGTATCACAGTTGACATTCCATTATTACCTTGCTTAGTAGGCTTCCAGAGAAATGATGATGAAAGGCAAAGTCATTTTACCAGGGAAGAGAAAGGGCTTTGTTAACCCTCTACTCAGAGCAGTCCAGGGCAGTCTCGCATAATCCGGACCCAATCTTCTATTCTGTTGCTCTGCCACTCAAGGGTTTATTTCCAAGTTTGCTTTAAAGTCCAAGAATCCTGCTGGAGTTCTAGCCACCACATCCATGTTCTAGCAGAAAGAAAGAGAAGATGAGCCTACCTGCTTCCTCTTACGCCTTTAAGGAAACTTTCTGGAAGCATCACTCAACACCTCTTATTTTTTTCTTGAGACAGGGTCTCACTCTGTTGCCCAGGCTGGAGTGCAGTGGTGCGATCACAGCTCACTGCAGCCTCAACCTCCCAGGCTCAAACAATCTTCCTACCTTAGCTTCCAGAGTAGCTGGAACTACAGGCATGCCCCATTATGCCTGGCTAATTTTTGTATTTTTTGTAGAGACAGGGTTTCGCCATGTTCCCTAGGCTGGTCTTGAACTTCTGAGCTCAAGTGATCTGCTCATCTTGACCTCTCAAAGTGTTGAGATTACAGGTGTGAGCCACCAGGCCTGGCCCAACACTTCTAATTCAATGTCAATGGCCACAACTTAGTCATATGGTCACATGAATGTGTGATTTCCCATAATGGGGAAAGTGGGCACATTGCTAGTCTGAATAAGTTCTGGGATTCTGTTACAAAGAGAAACAGGGAGAACAGATAATTGAGTCAGGCAGTTAGCAGTCTCTCCTATACATATGTATGGTGGGAACAATAGCTTCTTATTAAATGTTGATATTAGGCTGGGCAAAGTGGCTCAAGCTTGTAATCCCAGAGCTTTGGGAAGCTGAGGTGGGAGGATTGCTTGAGGCCAGGAGTTCAAGACTAGCTCAGGCAACATAGTAAGACCCTGTCTCTACCAAAAAAAAAAAAAAAAAAGAAAAAGAAAAAATTAGGTGGCATGATGGCATGCACCTGTAGTTCCCAGCTGCTCAAGAGGCCAAAGCAGGAGGATTGCTTGAATCCAAGAGTCCCAGGCTTCAGTGAGCTATGACGGCACCGCTGCACTCCAGCCTAGGTGACACAGTAAGACCATGTCTCAAAAAAAAAAAAAAAAAATGCTGATATGGTTTGGCTGTGTCCCCACCCAAATCTCATCTTGAATTTTAGCTCCTATAATCCCCATGTGTTGTGGGAGGGACCTGGTGGGAGGTAATTGAATTATAGACTGGGTTTTTCCTTTGCTGTTCTTGAGATTGTGAATAAGCCTCATGAGATCTGATGGTTTTATAAACGGCAGTTCCTCTGCACATGGTCTCTTGCCTGCTGCCATGTAAGATATGCCTTTGTTCCTCCTTCACCTTCCACCATGATTGTGAGGCCTCCCCAGCCATGTGGAACTGTGAGTCCATTACACGTCTTTTTGTTTATAAATTACCCAGTCTCAGGTATGTCTTTATTCGTAGTGTGAGAATGGACTAATACAAAGCTGAGACTAAAAAAGTCATATAAAACCTAGGATATATGTGCTTATGATTTGACAATGCTTTTTATCAAAGTAAGTTGTTTTCCAATTAAATACAAGACTTTTTGAAGAAAAAATTCCTCCTCCAGAACATTAGTTCTCTAACCCATTAAAATAGTTACATCTCCATCAATTGTGAGATGTGATTAATGTGAGGTGTGTTTTAACTATTAATTTCACCTAGGCTAAACTAGTTAAAATTGCTGTTTTTTGTAGTCAGATACGAATATTGACAATTTCATACAGCTCAACCTATAACAAAGTATCTATATTTGTGAATAATTTACTTAAAAATACAAATTATCACAGATTTATGTTACTGCCCTAATAAAATCATGGTTAGAGTTGAATTCCAGCAATCTTGCTCAAGTGAAAAAAGAGTGAATTGACAGCTGGAATATTAAGAATTGTACTTTTATCTTTAAGCACTTCAAAATTATTTTTCTGTTTCTAGATAAAATACATGTTGTCGTAGACTGAAAAATGGTCTCCCAAAAGATTTCCATGCCCCAGTCCCTAGTTTTATGCTTGTATATGTTAAATTACACAGCAAAAGAGACTTTGCAGATGGAATTAAGGTTATAGACCTTAAAATACAGAAATTATTCAAGTGGGCCCAATGTAATCATAATCAAATGGACCTTTAAAAGTGGAATATAAGACAAAAGGGTAGGTCAGAGAGAGGTATGATGAGGAAGTAACAGGAAAGGGGACATGACCCACCATTGCTAGCTCTGCAGAAAAGGAGACCATGAGCCAAGGAATGTGAGCAGCCTCTGGAAGCTAGAAATGGCCCTCTGCTGGCAGACAGCATTGAATTCTGCCAACAACTGAATAAGCAAGGAAATGGATTTATGGCCCCCTACTCTGCCCCCAGCCTCCATAAAGGAATGCAGTCCTGCCAGCATCTTGAATTTAGCTCAGTTAAGACCAGTGTCAGATTTCTGACCTACAAAACTATGATGATACATTTTGCTGTTTTCAGCCACGGAGTTTGTGGTCGTTTGTAACAGCTACAATAGAAAACTGATGTACTTACCTTAGTAAAACTTTGAATTTAAAGGACTCATCAGAGAACTGTCCCTAAAGTCATTTAAGCTGAATTTTTAAAAATTCAATTCATGTCTGGTCCTGAGTGATTCTGGTAAAATAAGCTGTGATGTGACTGGATATGTGTGTATAGCCAACAAAACACAATAAAATAGTGAACAGCTGAAAGCTATACAGCTGGTTACCTTTATATAAGAATACTAGAAAGCTCATAATGCGTTATTATGAGAAACATTTCATCTAGGAGTGATTTCTAAGGCAGCATCTTGAGTTTCTATAAACACAGAACCTTCTGTCTCAGAAGGGATGTCACGAGGAGGACCACAATCCTCTATGTTCACGTGCAGCGGCTTCTCCTGTTCACGACTCAGGTTTGAAATGTCTTTCATTTGAATCTTCCTTCCAGTTCCAAAGGTTTATCTGAGGCCAAAGCTATCACTTCTTCATCTTCATTTTTATGTAGAAAGCTACAAATCATGTTGGGTCTAGAGGAGAAATCCTTATCCTTGATTTGCAGCCATTCCACCCCACCTGTTTTCTCCTCCTTCCTTCTCTGTCAGAAGAGTTCTTGTTATGCTGACTTCTTCCCTGTATGGCACTTGTATTTTAGCACTGTGTACTCCTTGCCCTCTCTATCCACACGTTCAACATTTTCTTCAAATATAACACAGGTCCCAAGAGTGTCTTCAGACTCCCCAGCCAAGACATAGCTGTCCACTTGAAGAAAGGCCTCTTGGTGTCAATTCTCAAAATTTTGCATTTATTTTCACATTTCGAGAGAAAGTCTGAATCAACAATTCCTGACAATTCCATGAGAACCAGCTGTTCTCCCTCCTCCTTCTTCCTCTTCTCTATCCTCTGGATTCTGTTCCTCTGCTGCTGCCATGGTCCCACAGCTCTGGATTATAGGCTTCTTATTTAAGTTTTCAACTATTATCTCTTCAAACATACTCTCCACCCCGTTCTATTCTTTTTTTTTTTTTCGAGACAGAGTCTCACTCTTTCACCCAGGCTGGAGTGCAGTGGCGCGATCACGGCTCACTGCAGCCTCGACCTCCTGGGCTCAGGCGATCTTCCCACCTCAGCCTCCCGAGTAGCTGGGACTACAGGCACAAGGCGCCAAACCTGGCTAATTTTTTGTACTTTTTGTAGAGACAGGGTTTTGCCATGTTGCCTAGGCTGTTCTTGATCCCCTTGGACCAAGCAATCTGCTGGCCTTGGTCTCCCAGAGTGCTGGGATTACAGGTGTGAGCCACCCAGCCTGGCCCTCTTTCTTTTCTTTTTCTGGAATTGCAATTAGACATTTGTTACACCTTCTCAGTCTACCCTACCATGCTTCTTAACCTACTCTTTTATTTTTTGCCTTCTCTGATGCATTCTAGAGAATTCTTTCTGATCTATGTAACAGTTCATTAATTCTGTCTTCTGTTGCATCTAAACATCTGTTAAATTCCTTCATTAATTTATACATTTTAACTTTTTCTTTTCTAAATGTTCTGTCTAGTCTTATTTCAAATACGTTAGGACACTACTTTTCTATTCCTTGAAGACATTTTTAAACTTGTATTTTTAAACTTTAGACATACTGAACATAGTTATTTTATAATCTTTGGCTGATAATTCAAAAATCTGAAGTCTTTGAAGGTGTTTCTTTGGTCTGTTTTTTTTTTTTCTGCCAGTTTCCACTCGTAGGGTCTTGTTTCTTGATATTCTTAGATATTATTGTGTGTTACTCATTCTACTTTAAAAATTACTTTTGGAAAATTTAAGGCCTAAGACAAAGGTGACTTACTCTAGAAAGGATTTTCAAGAGGTTAGGGGAGTCACCAGACATGAACACTGAGTTCGTGGCTTGAGGTTTCTTGGACAAAACAACTGATCCACAGGGGCACTGCTAGCCCATAGTCACACCCTCCCAGGGATCAGTCCATTCATTTTTCCCTCCCCTACAACCTCCAGATCTTTTTTGTGCCAAAGTAACTTAACTGTCCGTGCAGTCCTGTGGGTGGATATGGGTATGATTTACTTCTGGTTTGCCCATACCCTGATTTAGGAGACTCTCCTATTAATCTATTTTTGGTTAACCTTGGGTTTAATTGCTCCTTTTTGCTCCAGGGACTGTCAAAACTGGAGTTGTTTCTGCGCCCAGTTGTTCTCAGCAGGAGAATTCATCCGAATAACCTAGCCTGCCACTGACAGAAATGAGTGTGTTTTAATGATAGTGTAAATGGTTTGCTTGGTGTTTGTCCCATTGACTATAATTTTCTCATTTATTTGTTTATTATGATACTCCCTCACTAGAAAGTGAGTTTCATTTTTAATGATCATTTACATGATGTTTCCTATGTATCAGGTACACCTCCATGATAAACTGTAAACATAAAACATAATGTAAATATTATCTCATTTAATGTTCCTAAAAGCCCTCTGAAACAGACACTGTTATTATAATAGATGAGGAAACTGAGACATCAAGAACTTACTTTACGTTCCTAAGGCCACACAGCTGGGAAGCTTAAAGGACCAGCGTTTGACCTCAGAAACACTGGCTTCCAAGTCCCGGGACCTAACTAATCACTGTGCTGTGTGTTTCTCCACGTGAGTGCTAAGACATCTCACTAATGAATCTCTAGCACCTGGCGTGGCACCCAGCAATAATGGTTTTCAGTATTGTTGAATGAGTTACCATAGAATGCATACAAATTAATGCTTCATTGATTATAACACTACTGACTTGGAAATGTAATAAAAATGGCAAAGAGGACAATTCTGATTTGTCATTACTTGTAATAATGGCTTGATTTTCTTTAATTCTGAAACATGAGTATAGCATGTAGACCAAAGTATCTGATACATTTTTGTTTTGTTGTTACATTGGAAGAATATTATATTGTAATGCCTTTGAAGGAGATAAAGTTGGGTAATAGGATACAGATGGAGCAGAATAATGAAATATCAGAGAATGGCCGCTGAGATTTTCTTAAATATTGTACTTAGGGAATAAACGATTTGGAGGGCATGAAATCCTGGAATAAGGCTTCACAACATGTCCACACTCTTAGAAAACAAAGATAATTCAACTTTGTTATTTGTTAGAAAATCATTGATGTGAGTAGAAGTCACGTGTTACCCTCCAAGGCAATGTTCTCTAGCTGATCACCTGGTTCCAGGTCAAAGCTGGGGTAGCCTAGTTCCTTTAGAAGGTGACCTGCTATCTGCTGTTGTTAATATCCCTTTTCAAAGCACTGATTTGGTTATGCTCCATTTGCCAGGTCTTATTTTCTCTCTTGTGGTTTGTCGATGTGTCAGCACATTACGTCACAGGTGCACAGGTAGAAGGTAGATATCTGATGGAAGGGTAACATGATGCAGGAAGTGAATCTTTTGGTTTCCTAACCTGTATCAAGGCCAATGTCAGATGGACATAGTTGGCAGGCCTTAAAACATGGCTGCTTTCCTAAGTCACATGCTGTCAGGGGAGGCTCAGCAAAGTTTTGGGAGCTCACCTTTGCTCAGTGCTACCACAGGTGAATCTCATACTGTGCACTCTCACTTAGCGTCAGGCTCATGCATTTGGTGTAATTGTGCTTACCTAGGGAGAGGAGCTGCTTTAGCTGCACTGATAGACCTTTTATTATAATAGTACGTTTTGAATTTTTACGATGGGCTTCCCACTTCTAATGGCCAGAGCTACCATAAGAGATAGGAACTACCAGTCCTACAGTTGTATCTGTGAAAGTTGAAGCAATTTGTTTACAGTTAAAGGACCAGAAGAGGTGGAGTTATGTTGGTTAGGTTTGTGTTACTCTGCCCCGATATGGTGTTCTTCTAATATGGATATTTAAATCTCATGCTGGCATTTAGTTAATCACCACATTAATAAACATTTGTTAGTATGAAGGCTATTACATCAAAAGAAACAGCAGTATTTTTAAAATTCTAGTACATCATTGTCTTCTAAGTTTCTTACTGAAAATAACGCTAAGTCATATGTCGCTGCTTAAGTATTAAGCCCTATGGACTCACAGCGCACTCAAAACAAAGCTCAAATTAACTCTAGGAATTGTAATTACATACGTTTTTTTGTGAAAAGACTTGATGGTTGGTTTGAATTACTAGCTGTGTGGCTTTGGGAAAATTACTTAATATCTTTAGGCTCTCGTTTCCTTATCTGTAAAGTGGGTATGATACCATCTACTTAAAGTAAACAATGCATTTATTAAAGTCCCTAGCACAGTACCTGACACATAATAGGCACCAGTAAATGTCCATTTCTCTTTGACTAATGTCTTTCATTGGCTGTGTGGGAAAAGTATGTGAACAAACTCTACACATCAATCCATTCTAAGTGCTTTTTGGAAGTAATGGTAGAAAGTCTTACAGAACACTGTCATTATTGCAGTTTGGGGCCAGTTCCTCCCCGACTCCCAATAACATAACGTTAAAATTTACTGTAGAATATTTAATATACAACAACTTGCTATGAATCTGTTTTCAGCAACACAACAATTAAATCAAGCAGAAGTTTTCTGTATGTGATTCGAGAATGCTCTTTATCCTTTCACACTAAAATTGCATTACCTGTAGCTAAAGGAGGAAGTGTGCTCAGTTAAGCTTGAAAGCAATGGTACAAGAAAGGGATTAGCAAATTGCAAGACAAAGTCCTTAGAAGTAAGGTCACCGCCAGACTGTAGCTGGGGCACAAGCCAGAGAATATGTTTAATATGTGCTGCTCCATTAGTTCCTGGAATCTTAAAACATAACCTGCCTCACTGAATCATAGCAGAAGGAGGAAAGCAACAGGAGCATCATGTCTCTGCTTTTCCAGACAACATAGCACTGATTTATTTTCAAAAAAATCTTTTTAAATTAAAGTAACTTATGCACATAAGTTTAAAAGTTAAATGTTATTGAAGGGCTTGGAGCAAATTATGGGGGTTTCTCCTCATCCTTTCCCTCAGTCCTCTTCTGCCATTACTTCCAACAATCTTAGCTTTTTATTTCTGGCATTTACGCATCTCTGTATTTCTGAACTACATGTGTGTCATGCTTTCTTTTGATTTATCAGTATGAGCCATTCTGTAAACATTCTATAATGATAATTAAGAATTTAGTTTTCTCATACCACCATGACTTCTGCCTCCCTTCTCCCATACTCCCACTAGAGAATATTATAACACAACGTTTGCATAATTGACTATTCTGTGTTTATATTATTGTGCCCATGCAAATATTGCTCAGGCTAAGCACCGTAGTGTGTAGACGTATGTTTACTTTCTTTTTGTCTTTTTCTGAAGTTAACGATGTCTTTTTTTCCTTTCAGTTTGCTTGTCTTTGTCCCTATTTCTACTCCTTTAACACCTTACAATGGCTTCTTGGTGCTTTTTTTCTTTCTTTTTTTTGTTTTTGTTTTGCCTTTTTTTTTTTTTTTTCCTACAAGTTCAATCACATCAATAATATACATGCTGCATTTTGGTTTTCTTGGAAGCATCACCCCCGAACACCTCTCTCTGGCCTGCTGCACAGCCTCCTCCTGGGAATTCCTTGAGATGGGTTCTTTATTTCTTGGATTTTGAGTGTTGCTAGGTGGGCTTGCTTGTTCTGGTGGAGCATGTCATCAGATGATGCAGCAGCAGAAGACACGGTGGGGGCATCCTCAGTGTCTGTCTCTAGTCACACAGCGACTGGTCTGGACTGTTTGCCCTCCATGCTTAATACACAGCTACCCTCCTGGGATCTCCTTTTACCCTCATTCTCAAGAGTCCTTTTGTTTCCTCCCTGATCCCGAGTTTCTTTCTTTCTTTCTCACATCTCACGCCTTCCTGGCTTACTCCCTCTGTTATACTCTCTGTCTTGCTTTCTGGTTCATTCTCTCAGATTTACCTCTTCAGTAAAGGCCCATCTTCTGTTTAATCGGTTCATTTGGTATTTCATTTCACTGGCTTTTTAAAAAATTATACTCATTTTCAACTTCTGTCTTATGTTTTCATTCTTTTGTTATAGTTTCTATTCTTTGGTTTGTCTCTTTAACCATTTTGAATGTATTTATCTTACAATATTTTATTGTTCGTATACCTTCACTTAGTTGATGGCTAATTCTACTGTATCTACTTACTATATTTACTGTTATCTGCTTTTTCTTGCTCATTTTTAAATTTATTTTTATAGTTGATTTAAATTTTTTTATTTTTAACTTTTATGGGTACATAGGTATATACATTTATGGGGTACATGAGATGTTTTGATACAGGCATGCAATATGCAATAATCACATCATGGAGAATGGGGTGATCCCCTCAAGCATTTATTTTATGTGTTACAAATAATTCAATTATATTCTTTTACTTATTTTTAAATATACAATCAAATATTTAAAAATTTGTATATTTTTAAATATACAAATAAACAAGGTGATTGTATTGTCACCTTGTTGTGTTGTCAAATAGCAGGTCTTATTCTTTCTAACTATTTTTTTGTGCCCATTAACCATCCTCACCTCTCCCTCACCCCCCACCCACCCTACCCCTCCCACACTCTGGCAATCTTCCTCTCTATGTCTATGAGTTCAATTAATTTGATTTTTAGATCCCACAAATTAATGAGAACATGTGATGTTTGTCTTTCTGTGCCTGGCTTGTTTTACTTAACATAATGACTTCCACTTCCATCCATGTCGTTGCAAACAACTGGATCTCATTCTTTTTTATGGCTTAATAGTACTCCATTGTGTATAAGTACCACATTTTCTTTATCCATTCATCATGGGTGCTTACGTTGCTTCCAAATCTTGGCTATTGTGAACAGTGCTGCAATAAACATGGGAGTGCAGAATATCTCTTCAATATACTGATTTCCTTTCTTTTGGGTATATAATGAGCAGTGGGATTGCTGGATCATATGGTAGCTCAACTTTTAGTTCTTTGAGGAACCTCCAAACTGTTCTCCATAGGGGTTATACTAATTTACATTTCCACCAACAGTGTACAAGAGTTCCCTTTTCTCCACATCCTTGCCAGAATTTGTTATTGCCTGTCTTTGGGATAAAAATCATTTTAACTGGGGTGAAATGATATCTCATTGTAGTTTTCATTTGCATTTCTCTGATGACCAATGATGTTGAGCACATTTTCATATGCCTGTTTGCCACTTGTATGTCTTCTTTTGAAAAACATCTATTCAAATCTTTTGCCCATTTTTTGATTAGATTATTAGATTTTTTATAGAGTTGTTTGAGCTCTTTTTTTTTTAGAGTTGTTTGAGCTCTGGTTATTAATTCCTTGTCCGATGGGTAGTTTGCAAATATTTTCCCCCATTCTGTGGGTTGTCTCTTCACTTTGTTTATAGTTTCCTTTGCTGTGCAGACATTTTAAAAAACTTGATGTGATCCCATTTGTCCATTTTTGCGTTGGTTGCCTGTGCTTGTGGGGTAATACTCAAGAAATTTTTGCCCAGACCAACGTCCTGGAGATTTTTCCCAATTTTTTTTGTAGTAGTTGCACAGTTTGAGGTCTTACATTTAAGTCTTTAATCCATTTTGATTTGATTTTTGTATATGGCTAGAGATAGGGATCTAGTTTCATGCTTCTGCATATAGTTATCCAGTTTTCCTAGGACCATTTATTGAAGATACTATCTTTTCCACAGTGTATGTTTTTGTCACTTTCATCAAAAATAAGTTGACTGTAGGTGTATGCATTTGTTTCTGGGTTCTCTATTTTGTTCAATTGGTCTAAGTGTCTGTTTTTATGCCAGCACCATGCTGTTTTGGTGACCATAGCTCTGTAGTATAATTCGAAGTCAGGTAATGTGATTCCTCCAGTTTTGTTTTTTGTTTTTGCATAGGGTAGCTTTGGGTATTCTGGGTCTTTTGTGGTTCCATATAAATTTTAATACTTTTTTTTTTCAATTTCTGTGAAGAATGTCATTTTTATTTTGATAGGGATTGCATTGAATCTGTAGATTGCTTTGGGTAGTATGAACATTTAAACAACATTGATTCCTAGAACATGGAATATCTTTCCATGTTTTGGTGTTCTCTTTACTTTTTTTCATCAGTGTTTTATAGTGTTCATTATAAAGATTTTTCACTTCTTTGGTTAATTCCTAAGTATTTCATTTTATTTGTGGCTGTTGTAAATTGGATTACTTTTTTTATTTCTTTTTCAGATTGTTCACTGGTGGCATATGGAAATGCTAATGATTTTTGTATGTTGATTTTGTATCCTGCAACTTTACTGAATTTATCAGTTCTAATAGTTTTTTTTATGGAGTCTTTAGGTTTTTCCAAATATAAGACCATATCATCTGAAAACAAGGATAATTTGACTTCTTCCTTTCCAATTCCATGCTCTTTATTCATTTCTTTTGTCTGATTGCTCTATCTAGGACTTCCAATACTATGTTGAATAACAGTAGTGAAAGTGGGCATCCTTGTCGTGTTTCAAATCGTAAAGAGTTTCAGTTTTTCTCCATTCAGTATGATACCATCTGTAGATCTGTCATATATGGTTTATATTATGTTGAGGCATGTTCTTTCTATACACAAGTTTTATGAGGGCTTCTTTTTCTTAATCATGAAGGGATGTTGAATTTTATCAAATGCTTTACCAGAATCAATTGAAATGATCATATGGTTTTTGTCATTCATTCTGTTGATATGATGTATTGCATTGATTGATTTGCATATGTTGAACTATCCTTGCATCCCAGGGATAAATCCCGCTTGATCCTGATGAATAATCTTTTTATGTATTATTGAATTCAATTTGCTATTATTTTGTTGAGGATTTTTGCATCAATATTCATAAGAGATATTGGCTTGTAGTTTTTTTTTTTTATGTGTCTGGTTTTGCCATCAGGGTAATACTGACCTCATTGAATGTATTTGGAAGTATTCCCTCCCCCTTCATTTTTTGGAATAGTTTGAGTAAGATTGGTATTAGTTCTTTAAATGTTTGGTAGAATTCAACAGTGAAGCCATTGGGTCCCAGGCTGTTCTTTACTGGGAGACTTTTTACTACAGCTTCGATCTCATTACTTGTTATTGATCTGTTCAGGTTTTGGATTTCTTCCTGGTTCAATCTTGGCAGGTTGTACATCTCTAGGAATTTGTCCATTTCTTGTGGATTTTCCAATTTATTGGCAAATTAGCCAATAAATTTGTTTTTCCAATTTATTGTTCATAGTAGCCCCTAATGATCCTTTGAATTTCTGTAGTATCAGTTGTCTAATTTTTTGTCTCTGATTTTATTTAGTTGGATCGTCTCTCTTTTTTTCTTAATTAGTCTGGCTAAAGGTTTGTCAATCTTGTTTTATTTTTCAAGAAACCAATTTTTTGTTTCATTGATTTTCTGTGTTCTTCATTTCAATTTCATTTATTTCTTCTCTAATCTTTATTATTTCTTTTCTTCTACTTATTTTGGGTTTTGTTTGCGCTTGCTTTTCTAATTCTTTTTTTAATTTGAAAAGGAGAGGAGTCTTTATTTCTTATAAAGCATCACAGCCTGCAAGATGCTTTTCTAGTTCTTCAAGATGCATTGTTGGCTTGTTTATTTGAAGTTTTTCTTCTTTTTTGATGCAGGCACTTATAGCTATAAACTTTCCTCTTAGTACGGCTTTTACTGTATCCCACAGGTTTTGATATGTTGTGTTTTCATTATTTATTTCAAGAAATTTTTCAATTTCCTTTTTAATTTCTTTATTGACCCACTGGTCATTCACGAGTATATTGTTTAATTTCCATGTATTTGTACAGTTTCCAAAATTTCTCTTGTTACTGATTTCTAGTTTTATTCCACTGTGGTCAGAGAAGATACTTTATATTCAATTTTTTTGAATGTTTTAAGACTTATTTTGTGACTTAATATATGATTTATCTTTGACATTGATCCATGTACTGAGGAAAAGAAATTGTATTCTGCAGCCATCGGATGAAGTGTTCTGTAGATATCTATTAGATCCATTTTGTCTATAGTGCAGATTGAGTTAAATATTTCCTTGTTGATATTCTGTCTGGAAGATCTGTCTGATGCTCAAAATGGTGTATAGAAGTCTCCAGTTATTACTGTATTAGAATCTCTCTCTCTCTTTAGCTACAGTAATATTTGCTTTATATATCTGGGCACTCCAGTGTTGAATGCATATACATTTAAAATTGTTATATCCTTTGACCGCTTTATCGTTATACAGTGACCTTCTTTGTCTCTTATAGTTTTTGTCTTGAAATCCATTTTGTCTAATATAAGTGTAGCTACTCCTGTTCTTTTTTGCTTTCCATTGGCATGGAATATCTTTTTTCATCCCTTTATTTTTGGTCTATGTGTGTCTTTATAGGTGAAATGTGTTTCTTGTGGGCAACAGATAAATGGGTCTTGTTTTTTTTAAATCCATTCAGCCACTTTATGTCTTTTGATTGGAGAATGTAATCCCCTTTTACATTCAATGTTATTATTGATAAATGAGGACTTATTTCTGCCATTTTGTGATTTGTTTTCTGGTTGTTTTGTGATCTTCTTGTCTTCCTTTAGTGAAGGTGATCTTCTCTGGTGATGTGGCTTAGTTTACTGCTTTATATTTTTTGTGTATCTGTTATATGTATTTTAGTTTGAGGCTACCACGAGGCTTGCAAATGCTATCTTATGACTCATTATTTTAAGCTGATAACAACTTGACACTGTTTGTATAAACAAATAAGCAATAAGAAAACTAATAAAAACTTTATACCTTAACTTTGTCCCCCCACTTTTAACTTTTTATTGTTTCTATTTATACCTTATTGTACTGTCTATGTCTTGAAAAGCTGTTGTAGTTATTATTTTTGATTGGTTCATCATTTAGTCTCTCTACTTAGCTTAAGAGTAGTTTACATGCTGCAGTTAGTGTTATAATGTTCTGTGTTTTTCTGTGTACTTGCTATTACCAGTGGATTTTGAACCTTCAGGTAATTACTTATTGCTTATTAATGTCCTTTTCTTTATGATTCAAGTACTCCCTTTAGCTTTTCTTATAGGACAGGTCTGGTGTTGATGAAATCCTTCAGCTTTTGTTTGTTAGGGAAGTCTTTATTTCTCCTTTGTGTTTTAAGGATATATATATATATAATTATTATTATTATTTTTACCAGATATACAATTCTAGGGTAAAACTTTTTTTTGCCTTCATCACTTTAAATATGTCATGCTGTTCTGTCCTGGCCTGTAAGGTTTCCACTGAAAAGTCTGCTGCTGGACATACTGGACTTCCATTGTGTGTCACTTGTTTCTTTTCTCTTGCCTCTTTTTGGGTCCTTTCTATATCCTTGATCTTTAGGCATTTGACTATTAAATGCTTTGAGGTTGTCTTCTTTGGGTTAAATCTGCTTGGTGTTCTATAACCTTCTTGTACTTGGATATAGGTATTTTTCTCTAGGTTTGGAAAGTTATCTGTTATAATTGCTTTGAGAAAACACTCAATCCCTATCCTTTTCTCTACATCCTCTTTGAGGCCAATAACTCTTAGATTTACCCTTTTGAGGCTATTTTCTAGATCCTGTAGGCATGCTTCATTGTTTTCTTATGTTTCTTTTGTCTCCTCTGATGTGTATTTTCATATAGCCTGTCTTCAAGCTCATTAATTCTTTCTTTTGTTTGATCATTCCTGCTATTAAAAGACTCTGATGCATTCTTCAATATGCCAGTTGCATTTTCAGCTACAGAATTTCTGCTTGATTCTTTTATTTGAGTCTCTTTGTTAAATTCATCTAATAGAATTCTGAATTCTTTCTCTGTGTTATCTTAAATTTCTTTGAGTTTCCTCAACACAGCTATTTTGAATACTCTGTCTCTGAAAGGTCACATATCTCTGTTTCTCCATGATTGGTCCCTGATGCCTTATTTAGTTCATTTGGTGAGGTCATGTTTTCCTGGGCTGTCTTGATGCTTATAGATGTTCATCTGTGTCTGGGCTTTGAAGATTTAGGTATCTGTTATAGTCTTTGCCTTATGGGTTTGTTTGTACCCATCCTTCTTGGGAAGGCTTTCCAGATATTCTAAAGGACTTGGGTGTGGTGATCTAACTGCATCTTCTTTAGGGGGCACCCCAAGCCCGGTAATGCTGTGGTTCTTGCAGACTTGTACAGGTACTGCCTTGATGATCTTGGATAAGATCTGCAAGAATTATCTGGATTACTAGGCAGAGACTCTTGTTCTCTTCCCTTACTTTCTCCCAAACAAATGGAGTCTCTCTGTTCTGAGCCACCTGAAGCTGGGGGTGGAGTGACACAAGCATCCCTGTGGCCACCACCACTATGACTGTGCTGGGTCAGACTTGAAGTCAGCACAGCACTGGGTCTCACCCAAGGCCTGCTGTAACTACTCTCTGGCTATTGCGTAAGTTTGCTCAAGGCCCTGGGGCTCTACAGTCAGCAGTTGGCAAAGCCAGGCCTGTGCCCTTCCCTTTAGGGTGGCGAGTTCCCCTAGGCCCCTGGGCAGGTCCTGAGGTACAGTCTGGGAATCAGAGACTAGAGTCAAAAACCATAGAAGTCTACCTGGTGTTTTATTGTACTGTGGCTGAGCTGGCACCCAAACCACAAGATGCAGTCCTGCTCACTCCTCCCTCCCCTTTCCAAAGACAGAGGAGACTTAGCACATGGCCACTGCCACCACAGGCCCATGGGGAGTACAGCCAGACTACCGCTGATGTTCCTTTAAGGTCCAAGGGCTCTTCATTCAGCTTGTGGTGAATGCTGCCTGGCCTGGGACTCACCCTTCAGGGCAGTGGGCTCCCCTCTGGCCCACAGCAGGTCCAGAAATGCCACCCAAGAGCCAAGTTCTGGAAGTGGGGACCGCAGGAGCCTGGAGAGTACGCCTGTGACTGAGCTGGGACCTAAGTTGCAAGATAAGGTCCCCTTTGCTTTTGAGACAAGCAGAAGGAGTCTCACCCCATAGCCACCCCAAGCAGAAGGAGTCTCACCCCATAACCATCACATCTGGGAATGTGCTGAGTCTCACCTGAAGCCAGTAAGTCTCAGAGTGTCACCCAAGGCCCTTGAGATAGTTCCTGGGTATTGCTGCTGGTTATTCAGGGCCCAGGAGCTCTTCAGTTAGAAGGTGATGAATGCTGCCAGTACTGTGTCCTGCCTTTCAAGGCAGCGTGTTCCCTTCTGGCCCAGGGTGTGTCTAGAAAAGTCATCCATAAGCTAGAGCCTGGAATGGAGGCCTCATGACTCTGACCAGTGCCCTATTCTGCTGTGGCTGAGCTGGTATACAAGATTTAAGACAAAGTCTTCCCCACTCCTCACTCTCCTCTCCTCAAATGGAATTAAGGGAGCCGTGCACTCTACAGCCTGGGGTTAGGGGAGGGATGATGCCAGCACTCCCTTAGTTGCTCCAGCTGCTGTCTCAGCACGTCTCATACCCCCCTACCCAGTCTACTGGCTCTGGGCCCAAATCAGCACTAGGACTCGCCTAAAAGTTGCAGTCCTTGTGGCCTAGACTGTCTTTCACATATATTTAGAGCCCCAGAGCACTGTTAGCCTGTGATGATGAGATCTGTGGGAACTCAAGTTCCAACTGCTAAGACTGGCGATTCCCCTCTGGCTAGAGCTGGTTTAAATGCTCCTGTCCCTCTGTGGGCAGGCATCAGCTGAGGTTTTCCTTTCTGCTGTAAAAGGGCAGCAGTGAGTTCAATGTCTCACAGTTGCGGCATTCTCCCTCTTCTAGCACACAGAAATGCTCTCCGCACCACACCGCCGCTGCCAGGGAGGGGTGGTATTGGCGATTCAAGACTTTTTCCTACCTGTTCAGTGCCTCTTTCAGCAACACAGAGTTAAAGCCAGGTACTGTGAGTGTTCGCCTGATTTTTGGTTCTTATAGCGTGTGTGTGTGTGTGTGTATGTGTGTGTGTATGTGTATGTGTGTGCGTGTGTAGATAGTTGTTAAATTGGTGTCCTTTCATGGTGGTGAGGGTGCAATTGGTGGAGCCTTCTATTCTGCCCTCTTGGTCTGCTTCCTCTTGCTCATTTTAGATCTTTTAATCAGTTGTGATTTTTGCACTGTGAGCTTATCTTCAGAGGGGCTAAGTTTTTCCCATGGGAGAGTTCTGTGGTCTGTATTAGTGCGTATCCTTCCTCTGCCAGCACCCAGAATATCAGTCCAGGACTAATTCTTGTGTTAGCTTCTCCACTTGGGCTTTCTCCTACAAAATGGGCCGTATAAATTAGGACTTCAAAGCTGCATAAGTTCTTGGTTTGATTTTATATGGAGAAAGAATTTTTAAAAAATCCATCAGTACTCTTTTTGTTGAAGGGCTACATCTTCCTGGTCTTTATTTACCTAGGTGGCAGTTCTTTTAGAACATCCTGGCTTTATGCAGTGGTTTCAGTTCCGTGTTCATACTTTGTACAGACCTAAATTTCATCTCCTGTTAAAAACTAAGCTCTTAATTGTGAATTGGGTCAAAACTGCCCCGTGCCCCACCATGGGTGCTCCCGCAGAGTCGGCTTAATCACCTCCCATACTGGATATCAGTTCTGTCTGGGATACTGAGATTCACTTTCTTTCTTATGAAATTAACTGTGCAGTTAGTTTTTAAATTATATTTTGTTCAACATTTTAAGATATTGGCAATAGGAGAATTTTTGTTTCACTGTTTTTACTTTCTTCATTCATTTAACAACTACTTTTTGAGCACCTGTAGGCATCAGTCACTGAGATGTATCAATGAATGAAAAAGACAAAAACTTTGCCCTCATGGAGTTTACGTTCTTGTAGGGAATTATGGCAGGTACTCGGAGAGGCTGAGGCAGGAGAATGGTGTGAACCCCGGAGGCGGAGCTTGCAGTGAGCCGAGATCGCGCCACTGCACTCCAGCCTGGGCGACAGAGCGAGACTCCGTCTCAAAATAAATAAATAAATAAATAAATAAAAATAAATAAAATACTTATTAGGTAGTAAGTGCTGTGGAGAAAAATAAGCAGGGGATTAGAATGTATATGGGGGTATTACAGTTTAACAATTTTTAACAGATTTAAAAAGAAAATACAAAGAGTACAGTAGAAATTAATGAAATGGGAAACAAAGTAGAAGCAATTTAACGAAAAGCTCAGTATTGCAAAAAAATAAATAAAATTGTAAACCTATAGGACTAGCAAAGATAAAAAATATAGGAATTACCAACATCAGGAATAAAACAAGGGATGTATACAGATACTGAGGGTCTTAAAAAGATAATAAAAAAGGGAATACTATGTACAATTCAACCTCCATAAATTCTGTAACTTAGATGAGATGGACCAATTCCTTGGAAAGCACAAACTCTGAAACTCACCATATGTGAAAGATATACTCTGAATAGTCCTATAGCTATTAGAGAAATGAAATCCATAATTAGCTTCCAAAAAGAAATCAGACTCAGTTTTACTGTTGAATTCTACGGCACATTTAAGAAAAATTAACACTAATTCTATACGACCTCTTTCAACAAATAGAAGAAGAAATGATTCCCAATTCATTTACCAGTCAGCATTACCCTAATACCAAAACCAGACAAGGACATGCCAAAAAAAAAAGGAAAAGAAAGAAAAACTAGAGACCAATTCTTTTAGATATGGAACTGTCTCAATAAACTATTAGCAAGTCAACTCCAGCAATATATAAAAGGAATTACATACAAACACTATATGGGTTTTATTCCAGGAAAGCAAGGTTGACTCAATATTTGAAAATCAATGTAATTTGCCAAAATAATGAGCTAAAGAAGAAAAATCACATGATTTCAATTGATGCAGAAAAAGCATTTGACAAACTTTAACACCCATTTGTAATAAAAATCCTCAGCTAATGAGGAATAAAGGAGAACAGCATTTATGAAAAACCTACAGCTAACATTCTTAATGATGAAATACTAAACACATTCCCCTAAGAATGAGAACAAGGCAAGAATGTTCAGTCTTACCATTCTTATTCAACGTAATACTGCAAGTTCAAGCCAATACAATAAGGCTAGAAAAGGAAATAAAAGGCACACAGATTGGAAAAGAATAAATAAAACTCCCTCTGTTTGCAGATTACATGACTGTCTACATTAAAAACACCAAAGAATTCACAAAAATGCTCATAAAAATGTGAGTCCAGCAAAGTTGCAGGATCCAAGATCAGCACACAAAAATTATTCAAATTTATATGTACTAGCAACAATCGTGTGGATCCACAATTATGTAGAAACAGAAGTTAAAACAACACCATATACAATCACTCCCTCTACTCCCTGACTGAAAAAAGAGAAATGCTAGGTATAAATCTAGCAAAACATGCAAAGAACCTCTATGCTGAAAATTATAAAACACTAATGAAAGAACTAATGAAGATCAAATAAATGGAGAGACATACTGTGTTCATGGATTGAAAGACTCAGTATAGTAAGGTGGTTAGTTCTTCCTAAACTGTTAAATCTATATTAAAATAAACTTTTAACAGATTTTTAAAATCAAAAACAATTCCAAGTATTTTTTTGTAGATATAGACAAGCTTATTCTAAAATTTATGTGGATAGGCAAAAAAAAATTCTGTAATAGCTGTGACGATTTTGAAAACGAAGACTCACGTGGGAGGAATCACTCTAGCTGATGGTAAGACTTACTATATAACTAGAGTAATTAAGACAGTAAAGAATAGACACTTAAGTCATTGGAACAGAAAAAGAAAACCCCAAAATAGACCAAAATAAATATGACCAATTAATTTTTGGCAAAGATGCAAAAGTACTTCATTGAAGGAAGGATAGTTGATTCAACAGATGGTCTTGAGACAACTGGACACATATAAACAGAAAATGAGCCTTGACCTAAACATTATACAATATAACATCAATTTATACATTTATAATAGATCATAGACATAAGTGTAAAATGTATAACAGAAAAACTTTGAGAATAAAATAGGAAGCTTTTCTGGACCTAGAGCTAGGCAGAATTCTTAGACATGACTAAATGCGACCCATAAAAGAAAAAAATTTTTAAGTTGGACTTCATCAAAATTAAGGAAAAAATTTTTGGTCTGAAAAAGACTCTAAGAAGATGGAAAGACAGGCTACTGACCAGGAGAAAATATTTGCAAACCTCATGTTTGACAAATGCCTTCTATCTGGAATATACAAAGAATTCTCAAAACTCAGCAGTGAAAAAATAAATAATCCAAGTATAAAATGTGCAAAATATATGAACAGACATTTTACTAAAGCAAAAAGACAGATGACGAGCACATGAAAAGATGTTCTTGTCTCACTAAATCAGTAGTGAACTGAAAATTAGAACTACAGTGAGATAGCAATATTCTCTGATCAGAATGGCTACAATAAAAAAATAGTGTCAACAGGGAATGCTGCTGAGGGTGAGAAGAGACTTGATCACTCACATATTGCTGGGGGGAGGGTAGAATGGCACAGTGGCTCTGGAAAATTTGGCTATTTCTTAAACTGAACATGCAAATATAATCCAGCAGCTGCGCTTGCAGGCATTGATCCTAAAGAGATTGATATGGTTTGTGTCCGTGTCTCCGTGCAAATCTGATGTTAAATTGTAATCCCCAGTGTTGGAGGTGGGGCCTGGTGGGAGGTGATTGGATCCTGGGGGTGGATTTCCTCTTTGGTGCTGTTCTTGTGATAGTTATTGCAAGATCTGGCTATATATATATATATACTTTAAGTTCTAGGGTACCTGTGCACAACGTGCAGGTTTGTGGCTTAGGTATACATGTGCCATGTTGGTTTGCTGCACCCATTAACTCATCATTTACATTAGGTATTTCTCCTAATGCCATCTCTTCCCCTGCCTCCCACCCCATGACAGGCTCCCGTGTGAGATGTTCCCCGCCCTGTGTCCAAGTGTTCTCATTGTTCAGTTCCTACCTATGAGTGAGAACATGCAGTGTTTGGTATTCTGTCCTTGTGATAGTTTGCTGAGAATGATGATTTCCAGCTTCATCCATGTCCCTGCAAAGGACATGAACTCATCCTTTTTTATGGCTGCATAGTATTCCATGGTGTATATGTGCCACATTTTCTTAATCCAGCCTATCATTGATGAACATTTTGGTTGGTTCCAAGTTTTTGCTATTGTGAGTAGTGCCGCAATAAACATACGTGTGCATGTGTCTTTATAGTAGCCTGATTTATAATCCTTTGGGTATATACCCACTAATGGGATGGCTGGGTCAAATGGTATTTCTAGTTCTAGATCCTTGAGGAATTGTCACACTGTCTTTCACAATAGTTGAACTAGTTTACAGTCCCACCAACAGTGTAAAAGCATTCCTATTTCTCCACATCCTCTCCAGCATCTGTTGTTTCCTGACTTTTTAATGATCGCCATTCTAACTGGAGTGAGGTGGTATCTCCTTGTGGTTTGATTTGCATTTCTCTGATGACCAGTGATGATGAGAATTTTTTCATGTGTCTGTTGGCTGCATAAATGTCTTCTTTTGAGAAGTGTCTGTTCATATCCTTTGCCCACTTTTGGATGGGGTTGTTTTTTTCTTGTAAATTTGTTTGAGTTCTTTGTAGATTCTGGAATTAGCCCTTTGTCAGATGGGTAGACTGCAAAAATTTTCTCCCATTCTGTAGGTTGCCCGTTCACTCTGATGGTAGTTTCTTTTGCTGTGCAGAAGCTCTTTAGTTTAATTAGATCCCATTTGTCTATTTTGGCTTTTGTTGCCGTTGCTTTTGGTGTTTTAGTCATGAAGTCCTTGCCCATGCCTATGTCCTGAATGGTATTGCCTAGGTTTTTTTCTAGGGTTTTTATGGTTTTAGGTCTAACATTTAAGTCTTTAATCCATCTTGAATTAATTTTTGTATGAGGTGTAAGGAAGGGATCCAGTTTCAGCTTTCTACATATGGCTAGCCAGTTTTCCCAGCACCGTTTATTAAATAGGGAATCATTTCCCTATTTCTTGTTTTTGTCAGGTTTGTCAAAGATCAGATGGTTGTAGATGTATGGTGTTATTTCTGAGGGCTCTGTTCTGTTCCATTGGTCTATCTCTCTGTTTTGATACCAGTACCATGCTGTTTTGGTTACTGTAGCCTTGTAGTATAGTTGAAAGTCAGGTAGTGTGATGCCTCCAGCTTTGTTCTTTTGGCTTAGGATTGTCTTGGCAATGCGGGCTCTTTTTTGGTTCCGTGTGAACTTTAGTTTTTTCCAATTCTGTGAAGACAGTCATTGGTAGCTTGATGGGGATGGCACTGAATCTATAAATTACCTTGGGCAGTATGGCCATTTTCACGATATTGATTCTTCCTACCCATGAGCATGGAATGTTCTTCCATTTGTTTGTGTCCTCTTTTATTTTGTTGAGCAGTGGTTTGTAGTTCTCCTTGAAGAGGTCCTTCACATCCCTTATAAACTGGATTCCTAGGTATTTATTCTCTTTGTAGCAATTGTGAATAGGAGTTCACTCATGATTTGGCTCTCTGTTTGTCTGTTATTGGGGTATAGGAATGCTTGTGATTTTTGCACATTGATTTTGTATCCTGAGACTTTGCTGAAGTTGCTTATCAGCTTAAGGAGATTTTGGGCTGAGACAATCTTCTCTTTTTTCTAAATATACAATCATATCATCTGCAAACAGGGACAATCATCTTTTCCTGATTGAATACCCTTTATTTCTTTCTCTTGCCTGATTGCCCTGGCCAGAACTTCCAACACTGTGTTGAATAGCAGTGCTGAGAGAGGGCATCCCTGTCTTGTGCCAGTTTTCAAAGGGAATGCTTCCAGTTTTTGCCCATTCAGTACGATATTGGCTGAGGGTTTGTCATAAATAGCTCTTATTATTTTGAGATACGTTCCATCAATACCTAGTTTATTGAGAGTTTTTAGCATGAAGGGCTGTTTAAGTTTGTTGAAGGCCTTTTCTGCATCTATTGAGATAATTATGTGGTTTTTGTCATTGGTTCTGTTTATGCGATGGATTACGTTTATTGATTTGCGTATGTTGAACCAGCCTTGCATCCCAGGGATGAAGCCAACTTGATTGTGGTGGATAAGCTTTTTGATGTGCTGCTAGATTCAGTTTGCCAGTATTTTATTGAGGATTTTCGCTTCGATGTTCATCAGGGATATTTGTCTAAAATTCTCTTTTTTTGTTGTGTCTCTGCCAGGCTTTGGTATCAGGATGATGCTGGCCTTATAAAATGAGTTAGGGAGGATTCCCTCTTTTTCTATTGATTGGGATAGTTTCAGAAGGAATGGTACCAGCTCCTCTTTGTACCTCTGGTAGAATTAGGCTGTGAATCCATCTGGTCCTGGGCTTTTTTTGATTCGTAGGCTATTAATTATTATCTCAATTTCAGAGCCTGTTATTGGTCTATTCAGGGATTCAACTTCTTCCTGGTTTAGTTTTGGGAGGGTGTATGTGTCCAGGACTTTATCCATTTCTTCTAGATTTTCTAGTTTATTTGCATAGAGGTGTTTATAGTATTCTCTGATGGTAGTTTGTATTTTTGTGGGATCAGTGGTGATATCCCCTTTCTCATTTTTTATTGTGTCTATTTGATTCTTCTCTTTTTTCTTCTTTATTAGTCTTGTTAGTGGTCTATCAATTTTGTTGATCTTTTCAAAAAACCAGCTCCTGGATTTATTGATTTTTTTTTAAGGGTTTTTTGTGTCTCTATCTCCTTCAGTTCTGCTCTGATCTTAGTTATTTCTTGCCTTCTGCTAGCTCTTGAATTTGTTTGCCCTTGCTTCTCTAGTTCTTTTAATTGTGATGTTAGGGTGTCAATTTTAGATCTTTCCTGCTTTCTCTTCTGGGCATTTAGTGCTATAAATTTCCCTGTAAACACTGCTTTAAATGTGTCCCAGAGATTCTGGTATGTTGTGTCTTTGTTCTCATTGGTTTCAAAGAACATCTTTATTTCTGCCTTCATTTCATTGTGTACCCAGTAGTCATTCAGGAGCAGGTTGTTCCGTTTCCATGTAGTTGTGTGGTTTTGAGTGAGTTTCTTAATCCTGAGTTCTAATTTGATTGCACTGTGGTCTGAGAGACAGTTTTTTGTGATTTCTCTTCTTTTATATTTGCTGAGGATTGCTTTACTTCCAACTATGTGGTCAACTTTGGAATAAATGAGATGTGGTGCTGAGAAGAATGTATATTCTGTTGATTTGTGGGTGGTGAGCTCTGTAGATGTCTATTACGTCTGCTTGGTTGCAGAGCTGAGTTCAAGTCCTGGATATCCTTGTTAACCTACTGTCTCACTGATCTGTCTAATATTGACAGTGGGGTGTTAAAGTCTCCCATTATTATTGTGTGAGAGTCTAAGTCTCTTTGTAGGTCTCTAAGGACTTGTTTTATGAATCTGGGTGCTGCTGTATTGGGTGCATATATATTGAGGATAGTTAGCTCTTCTTGTTGAATTGATCCCTTTACCATTATGTAATGGCCTTCTTTGTCTCTTTTGATCTTTGTTGGTTTAAAATCTGTTTTATCAGAGACTAGGGTTGCAACGCTTGCCTTTTTTTGTTTTCCATTTGCTTGGTAGATCTTCCTCCATCCCTTTATTTTGAGCCTATTTGTGTCTCTGCACGTGAGATGGGTTTCTGAATACAGCACACTGATGGGTCTTGACTCTTTATCCAGTTTGCCAGTCTGTGTCTTTTAATTGGAGCATTTAGCTCATTTACATTTAAGGTCAATATCGTTATGTGTGAATTTGATCCTGTCATTATGATGTTAACTGGTTATTTTGCCTGTTGATGCAGTTTCTTCCTAGCATTGATGGTTTTTACAGTTTGGCATGTTTTTGCAGTGGCTGATACTGGTTGTTCTTTTCCATGTTTAGTGCTTCCTTCAAGAGCTCTTGTAAGGCAGGCCTGGTGATGACAGAATCTCTCAGCATTTTTTTGTGTGTAAGGGATTTTATTTCTCCTTCACGTATGAAGCTTAGTTTGGCTGGATATGAAATTCTGGGTTGAAAATTCTTTTCTTTAAGAATGTTGAAGATTGGCCCCCACTCTCTTCTGGCTTGTAGAGTTTCTACTGAGAGATCCGCTGTCGGTCTGATGGGCTTCTCTTTGTGGGTAACCTGACCTTTCTCTCTGGCTGCCCTTAACATGTTTTCCTTCATTTCAACCTTGGTGAATCTGACAATTATATGTCTTGGGTTGCTCTTCTTGAGGAGTATCTTTGTGGTGGTCTCTGTCTTTCCTGAATTTGAATGTTGGCCTGCCTTGCTAGATTGGGGAAGTTCTCCTGGATAATATCCTGCAGAGTGTTTTCCAACTTAGCTCCATTCTCCCCATCACTTTCAGGTACAGCAATCAAACCTAGATTTGGTCTTTTCACATAGTCCCATATTTCTTGGAGGCTTTGTTCTCCTCTCACTTAATTTGATTAATTTGATCTCCAATCACTGATACCCTTTCTTCCTCTTGACTGAATCGGCTATTGAAGCTTGTGCATGTGTCATATAGTTCTCATGCCATGGTTTTCAGCTCCATCAGGTCATTTAAGGTCTTCTCTACACCGTTTATTCTGGTTAGCCATTCGTCTAATCTTTCTTCAAGGTTTTTAGCTTCCTTGCGATGGGTTTGAACATCCTTCTTTAGCTCGGAGAAGTTTGTTATTATCGACCTTCTGAAACCTGCTTCTGTCAGCTCATCAAAGTCACTCTCCGGCCGGCTTTGTTCCATTGCTGGTGAGGAGCTGAGATCTTTTGGAGGAGAAGAGGCGCTCTGGTTTTTAGAATTTTCAGCTTTTCTGCTCTGGTTTCTCCCCATCTTCATGGTTTTATCTACCTTTGGTCTTTGATGCTGGTGACCTACAGATGGGGTTTTGGTGTAGGTGTCCTTTTTGTTGATGTTCATGCTATTGTTTGTTAGTTTTCCTTCTAAGAGTCAGGTCCCTCAATTGCAGGTGCCAAATGCCATGCTCAAATGCCATGCTGGGAGAACAACTTTCTTCAGAGCTGTCAGACAGGGACATTTAAGTCTGTAGAAGTTTCTGCTGCCTTTTGTTCAGCTATGCCCTGCCCCCAGAGGTTGGGTCTACAGAGGCAGCAGGCCTTGCAGAGCTGCAGTGGGCTCCGCCCAGGTGGAGCTTCCCTGGCTGCTTTGTTTACCTACTCAAGCCTCAGCAATGGTGGATGCCCCTCCCCCTGCCAGGGTGCTGCCTTGCAGGTCAATCTCAGACTGCTGCGTTAGCAGTGAGCAAGGCTCCATGGGTGTGGGACCCGCCAAGCCAGGCATAGGATATTATCTCCTGGTGTGCCATGTGCTAAAACCGTTGGAAAAGTGCAGTATTTGGGCGAGAATGTCCCCATTTTCCAGGTATGGTCTGTGACAATTTCCCTTGGCTAGGAAAGGGAAATCCCACAACCTGTTGCATTTCCTGGGTGAGGTGATGCCCCGCCCTGCTTTGGCTCACCCTCGGTGGGCTGAACCCACTGTCCAGCCAGTCCCAGTGAGAACCAAGTACCTCTATTGGAAATGCAGAAATCACTGTCTTCTGTGTTGATCACGCTGGGAGCTGCAGTCTGGGGCTGTTCCTGTCGGCCATCTTGGAACAGAGGAGGAAAAGATCTGGCTTTTTAAAAGTGTATAGCACCTCTCCTCCTTTCTCCACCTCCTGCCCTGGCTGAGTAAGATGTGCCTGTTTCCCCTTTGCCTTCTGCCATGATTGTAAGTTTCCTGAGGCCTTCCCAGCCATGCTTTCTGTACAGCCTGTGGAACCATGAGCCAGTTAAACCTCTTTTCTTTATAAATTACCCAATCTCAGGTATTTCTTTATAGCAGTGTGAGAACAGACTAATGCAGAGATGCACACACAAACCTGTACAGGGATGTTCGTAGTCCCTTTATTCATTATATCCCCAAACTGGAAACAATCCAGATATCCTTCAATGAAGGGATAATGAGACAAACTGTGGTATTGCCATCCTGGGAAGTACGTCTCAGCAATAAAAAAGGAACAAACTCTAGATGCAAGCCACAGCTTGACTGAATATCCAGAAAATTATGCTGAGTGAGAAAGAGCCAGTCTTGAGAGGTTTCATAGAGTTTGAATCTGTTTATATAACATTCTCAAAATGACAAAGTTGTAGGTCTGGAGAACAGATGTTAGTGGTTGCTAGGGGACAGGGATGGGGAGCACAGTAGTGGGTGGATATGAATACAAAGAGGGAGCAGGAAGGAATGCTGTTGTGGTGATAGATTTTATATGCATAGGATCCAGATTTCCTAGGAGCATCCCTCCTAGAGAACCCATCTCTGGTTGGGATTCAGGTTGACTCCATGAGGAAACACTCATGACCCTAAGGCTGACCTTTGGCAACCCCATGCTTCTTGGATCATGGCTCATGACCCCAGCGATCCACTCACCTGTGATAATCAGTGCCACATTGAGGCTAGAGTGCAGTGGCACAATCATAGCTCACTGTGTCATCAAATGCCTGGACTCAAGTGATCCTCCCACCTCAGCCCCTGAGTAGCTGGGGCTACAGGTGTGTACTACCATGCCTGACTTTTTTTTTTTTTTTGTAGAGATGGGGTCTTGCTGTTGCCCAGGCTGGTCTCTAACTCCTGGGCTCAAGTGATCCTCCTGCCTTGGCCTCCTCCTAAAGCACTGAGATTGGAGGTGTGAGCCAGAATGCCTGGACAGATTATATCTTGATTGTGGTGGTAGATGAATAAATCTATACATTTGATGAAATTGCATAAAACTACACACACACACACACACACACACACACACACACACACACGTGGGTATAGGTTTGAAGCCTTGTGAAAACTGAGTAAGGTCTGTAGTCTTGTGAACTGGTCAATTTCCTGGTGTTGATAATGTACTATAATTATGCAAAATGTCACCACTGGGGAAGTAGGGTGAAGGTTACTCTGGACTCTGTACTACTTTTCCAAATTTGAATTATTTCAAAAGAAGAAGTTAAACCTCCAAACAACTCCCAGTGGAATAAACAGGATTGTCTAGTGATGACTCCAGGGCTCCCTCTCTTTCTCATATTGGGAGGGACTGTGCTTGGACTCAGCTTCTCACTGAATCAGGAGCCTCTAAGAATTCTAAGTGCTGGGCAAGCTGGCATTTTGTAGAACTTTCCTTAAGCATGTGGCAACCAAGCTTGGAATACTTGGCACCTGGGTCTAAAATTTTTATTTCTTTCCTGCAAAGCCACTCTCACCTTTGCCTTATAAAAAGGAGAGCAACCCAGGGGAGTTCCATGTCCTGCAGCCAACTCCAGTGGTGTATCCATCTGGGCCTCTGCCTAGGATGCGTCTCTACTGGGTATGCAGAGAAGGAGACCCTGTTTTTGCTGATCCCTCTGACTATGAGTTCTAGCCCGCAATGGGTGATGCATGTTGCTGTGTGTCCAAGCTTTAGTTCCACAGACCTGAAGAGGGAAAGAGAAGTAGCCACTCAGATAAATGGTGAAAGAGCGTTCCAGGCAGAAGGAACAGTAATGGCCAACTCCCCCAGGACTCGAGTGTGCCTCGCATGTTGAAGGAACAGCAAAAGGGCCCGAGCAAGTCTGAAATATAGTGAGCTGAGGCCATAGTAGTATGAGAGGAGGTAGAGAGAATTTATGGAGATCTAGAGAAGTCACATACATAGGCCTGGGGCATCCAAAAGACATTGACTTTTATTCTGAGTAAGATGGGAAACCAGTGGAGGGTTTTAGGCATAGCGGTGACATTTACGATAGCTTTTAACAGGATCCCTCTACTCGCTGTGCTGGGATAGACTCTTAGGAGTGGGATGGGGAGTTGGAGAGAGGCAAGGGCAGAAGCAAGGAGCTGAGTTAGGAGGCTGTTACAGGTGTCCAGTGAGACACAGTGGTGACTTGGACCAGAGTAGTGGCAGTGGAGATGGGGCAAGTGGTAAGGTTGTGAAGATATTCTGAAGTAAAGCCAAGAAGCTTTGCTGATGCTCTGCATATAGTGTGCAAGAGAAGGGAAGGAGTCAAGAGATACCTGACTCATGCCCAGAAGGGTTAAAGGTAAAGGGCTACCCAACACTGGTAGGGTGAGTAGAGAGGGCTGCGGTGGAGTGAGCTGCCCTCTACCAATGGTGTGGTAGAGGTGTATGCATTACTGTGGGCTGAGTGGAACCTGATGATTGCTTAGATGTGAAAGGGACCCAATCTAGCTAGGTCCAGCAATTCTAGCAGAGAAAGATGTTGGGGGTGGTAGGCAAGGGCCATGTTTGTTGGAAGCCAGGATTGTGAAGACGGTTTCATGAAGCCTGTAGGAGAAGGCAGTGCTGTGTGAAGGAACCACAGGTGGGAGATCTCCAGGGCAACAAACAAGCAGACAGAAGGAGCCTGGGTCCCTGATGAGTATGCAGCTGCCATATCAGACCAACACCACCCACCTGGATTTGATATGAGCGAGACGTCAACTTCCATTTTGTTTTATCTATTGCAATTTGGGTTTGTCTGCCATTTCCAGCTGAACCTAATTCTAATTTACCAGTTTTATTAAAGCTGTTTCAGAGAAAAAGAGCAATAGAGAAAGCTACGCAACTCCTCTTATGAGACAAAAAATGGAATAGGTGCTATTCAGAGACAGTTATAGGCCACTTTCCCATATGAAGCTTGATGTAAATTCTAAAAGATGAAAGGAAGAGAAAGAAAGGAAGAACACACTAGATATTAAAGCACCGTATTAAAAAAAAACTACATATGACCAGGTTAAAAATTTCCTAGGAGCACAATGGTGGCTTAACATTAAGAAATCTATTTATGTAACATACCAGCTTAACAGGGTAAAAGAGAAAATAGGACCTAAAGATCATCTTAAGAGATTTCAGAAAAAAACCATTTAATAAAACACCACCCATGTGTGCTTTTTAAAAAAGATTATTTCTTTAGAACTAGAAGAAATAGTTCTTTGCTGGGTAACAGAATCACCTGAGAAGCTTGGTAAAAATACAAAGGTCCAGGCCCTTTCTTTTTTCAACAAACCTGGCATCTGTGTTCTTTTTAGTTCTTGAAGTGATTCTGACATACACCATGTTTGAGAATCATTAGTGTAGAAAGTACAACAAATATCACATTTAATGATGAAACTTTAGCTATATTCTCATTTAAGTCAGAAACAAGGTGAGGATGGCTGCTTTCATCTCTAGCGGTCCTAGACACTATATTAAGAAGAGAAGAAATAAAAAGTATGAGAATTGGTTCTATATGAATTTTAGGATTTTTAAACATTTCTGTGAAGAATGTCACTGGTATTCTGATAGGGATTGCATAGAATCTGTCGACTGCTTTGGGCAGTATGGTCATTTTAACAATATTAATTATTCTGATTCATGAGCATGAGATGTATTGCCATTTGTTTGTATCCTCTTGGATTTATTTCATCAGTGTTTTGTATCTTTCCTTGTAGAGGTCTTCTCCCTCCTTGGTTAAATTTATTTCTGTGTATTTTACTTTTTTGTTGCTATCATAAATGGAATTTTCTTCTTGATTTCTTTTTTAGCTAGTTTGTCTTTTGTGTATAAAAGGCTACTGATTTTTTTTTTTTTTTTTTTTTTTATTTTTTTTTTTTTTTTTTTTTAATTTTTTGAGACGGAGTCTCGCTCTGTCCCCCAGGTTGGAGTGCAGTGGCGCAATCTCGGCTCACTGCAAGCTCCGCCTCCCAGGTTCACGCCATTCTCCTGCCTCAGCCTCTCCGAGTAGCTGGGACTACAGGCGCCTGCCACCACGCCCGGCTAATTTTTTGTATTTTTAATAGAGACGGGGTTTCACCGTGGTCTCGATCTCCTGACCTCGTGATCCGCCCGCCTTGGCCTCCCAAAGTGCTGGGATTACAAGCGTGAGCCACCGCGCCCGGCCAAAATGCTACTGATTTTTATAAGTTAATTTGTATCCTGCAACATTACTGAATTTGCTTATCAGTTCTAAGAGATTTTTGGTAGAGTGTTTAGGTTCTTCAGTGCACAAGATCATGTCATCCACAGAGACATTTTGACTTCCTCCACTCCAGTTCATATGCCTTTTCTTTCTCTTGCCCATGGCTCTGGTAGGACTGCCAGTACTGTATTGAATAAGAGTGGTGAGAATGGGTATCTTGTCATCTTCCAGGTCTTAGAGAAAAAGCTTTTCATTGAGTATGTTGTTAGCTGTAAATCCATCATCTCCGACCTTTATTGTGTTGAAGTACTTCCTTTTTATTGAGAGTTTTCATCATGAAGGAATGTTGAATTTTATCAGATGCTTTTTCTGCATTTATTGAGATGATCATATGCTTTTTGTCCTTTCTGTTGATGTGATGTACCATATTTATTAAGATGATCATATGCTTTTTGTCCTTTCTGTTGATGTGATGTACCATATTTATTAATTTGTGTTTGTTGAACCATCCTTGCATCCCTAGGATAAATCCCACTTGATCATGATGTATTATCTTTTTTATGTGTTGTTGGATTCTGTTTGCTAGTATTTTGTTGAAGATTTTTGCATCTATGCTCATCAGGGATATTGGCCTATAAATTTTTTGTTGTGTCCTTGTCTGGTTTTGTTATCACGGTTATGCTGGTCTTATAGAATGAGTTAGGGAGAATTCCCTCCTCTTCAACTTTTTTGGAATAGTTTGAGAATATTTTTTATTATTTTTAAAAATCTTGGTAGAATTCAGCAGTGAAGTCATGTGGTCCGGGGCTTTTATTTGTTGGGACAATTTTTATTACTGATTCAATCTCATTACTTGTTATTGGTCTATTCAGGTTTTCTGTTTCTTCTTGGTTCACTCTTTGTAGGTTGTATTGTCTAGGATTTTTCCCACTTCTTCTAGCTTTTCAAATTTATTGGTGTATAGTTGTTCATAATCATCTCCAATGATCCTTGTATTTCTGTGGTATCCATTGTGACATCTCCTTTTTCATTTCTGATTTTATTTATTTGTGTCTTCTCTCTTTTTTCTTTGTTAATCTAGCTAATAGTTTGTTGATTTCATTTATCTTCTCAAGAAACCAACTTTTTGTTTCATTGATCTTTTGTATTTTTTTAGTCTCAATGCCATTTATTTCTCCTCTGATCATTATTAGTTCTTTCCTTCTACTAATTTTGCATTCACTTTGTTCTTGTTTGCTAGTTCCTTGAGATGTGTGATTTAGATTATTTATTTGAAGTCTTTCTACTTTTTTGATGTAGTTATTTATTGGTATAAACTTGCCTCTTAATACGGCTTTTGCTGTGTCCCATAGGTTTTGGTATATTGTATTTCTATTTGTCTCAAGAAATTTTTAAATTTCCTTCCCAATTTCTTAACCCATTTGTTGCTCAGGAGCATATTTAATTTTCACTTATTTGTATAGTTTCAAATGTTTCTCTTGTTATTGATTTCTAATTTTATTCTGTTGTCATCAGATATTTGATGTGATTTCAACTTTTAAAAATTTATTGAGACTTCTTTTGTGTCCTAACATATGGTCAGTCCTACAGAATGTTTCATGTGCTGATAAAAGGAATGTGTATTCTGCAGCTGTTGGATGAAATGTTCTTAGGTCCATTTGTTCTGTGGTGCAATTTAATTCCGGTGTTTCTTTGCCAATTTTCTGCCTAGCTTATCTGTCCAGTGCTGAGAGTGGGGTGTTGAAGTCCCTAGTTATTATTATATTGGGGTCTTTCTCTCCTTTTAGATCTAATAATATTTGCTTTATATGCCTGGGTGCTCCAGTATTGGGTGTGTATATATACTTTTAATTGTTGTATTTCATGCTGAATTGATCCCTTTATTATTATATAATATCCTTTTTTCGCTTTTTAAATAGCTTTTGGCTTAAAGTCTATTTTATCTAAGTATAGCTACTCCTGCTTACTTTTGGTTTCTGTTTGTGTATAATATATTTTCCCATCCCTTCACTTTCAGTCTATGTGTGTCTTTACAGGTGTATTTCTTATAGGCAGCATATATTTGGGTCTTGTTTTTTAATCCATTCAGTTAGTCTAGATCTTTTATTTGGGGAATAGCTAAAGTAATTCTGAGTGAAAAGAACAAAGCTGGTGGTATCACACTACCAGACTTAAAAATATACTACAAAGCTATAGTAATCAAGATAGCATGGTACTGGCATAAAAGACACATAGACCAACAGAACAGAACAGAGAACCCAGAGATTAATGGACATATCTATAGCAAACTGATTTTTGACAAAGGTGCTTAGAACATTCCTTGGGGGAAGAATAGTATCTCCAATAAATGGTGCTGGTAAAACTGGATATCCATATATAGATGAATGAAACTAGACCCCCACCTCTTGCTATATACAAAATTAACTCAAACTAGATTAAAGACCTAAATGTAAGACCCAAAACTATAAAACTACTAGAAGAAAACATGGGGAAATTCTTCAGGATATTGTTCTGGGAAATATTTTATGAGTAAGACCTCAAAAGCACAGGCAACAAAAACAAAAACAAATGGGATTATGTCCATTAAAAAGCTTCTGTACAGCAAAAGAAACAGTCAACGAGTGTAAGACAACCTACAGAATGGGAGAAAATACTTGTAAACTATTCATCCAACAGGGGATTAATATCCAGAATATATAAGGAACCCTAACATCTCAACAGCAAAGAGATATTTTGATACAGGCATGCAATGTGAAATAAGCACATCATAGAGAATGGGGTATCCATCCCCTCAGGTATTTATCCTTTGAGTTACAGACAATCCAATTACGTTCTTTAAGTTATTTAAAAATATACAATTAAGTTATTGACTATAATCATGCTATTGTGCTATCCAATAGTAGGTCTTATTCATTCTTTCTTTTTTTGGTACCCATTAACTATCCCTACCTCTCCAGTCCCCTAGTACCCTTCCCAGCTTCTGGTAACCATCCTTCTACTCTCTGTATCCATGAGTTCCATTGATTTGATTTTTAGATCCCACAAAAAAGTGAGACCATGTGGTTTGTCTTTCTGTGCCTGGCTTATTTTACTTAATACGATGATCTTCAGTTCCATCCATGTTGTTGCAAATGACTAGATCTCATTCCTTTTTATGGCTGAATAATATTCCACTGTGTGTATGTACCACATTTCCTTTATCAATTCATCTGTTGATGGGCAATTAGGTTGCTTCCAAATATTAGCTATTGTCAACTTTACTGAATTTATCAGTTCTAATAGATTTCTTGTGGAGTCTTTAGGTTTTTCCAAATATAAGATCATATCATCAACAAATAAAGATAATTTGACTTCTTTCTTTTCAATTTGGATGCCCTTTATTTCCTTCTCTTGTTTGATTGCTCTAGCTAGGACTTCTAGTACTATGTTGAATAACAATGGTGACAGTGGGCATCCCTGTTGTGTTCCAGATCTTAGAGGAAAGGCTTTCAGTTTTTCCCCATTCAGTGTGATACTAGCTGTTGGTCTGTTGATCACTATATTTTGTACATATTGAAACATCACTATGTACCCCATAAATATGTACAATTAGTATGGGTCAGTTAAAAAGATAAAATGTTTAACAAGTATGATAATTGGAAAGGGACAAAGTTGTCCATATTTGCAGGCAATATGATTACACAAAAAGCCCAAGGAGATTATTTAGAACTAATAGAGTTCAGCAAGGTCATTAGAGATAAGATTTATATAAATAAGCAGTGTTCCTAATATTTGTAATAACCCATTATAAAGTATATGAGAGAAACAATCTATTCACAGCAGCAACAGAAACTATAAAGTATCTAGGAGTAAATATTATAAAATATGGGCATACACTTTGTGTAGAAAATTATAAAATCTTATTGAAGGGCACAAACACCCAAATTAAAGGAGAGCTGTATTATATTTGTGAAGGGAGATGTCTGTTCTTTCTAAAAATAGAAATCAAATGCCATTCTTATCAAAATCCTAGTAGGTTTTGTTAGGATGTGATGATAGGAAAGACTAGACTAGGTAGGTGGTCCTAGAATTCATATGTGAGAGTGAAACATAAGAACGAAGACAATTTTGAAGAAGAGGAACAAGAATGGGAATAAGATCTTAATACTTATTATAAAGTAATAAAAATTAAAAGACAGTGTAGCATTGGTACAGAGCTAGATAAAATGACTAACAGATCAGAAAAGAGAGTCCAGAAACAGACATATGCAATTAAAGAAATTCCATTATGACAAATTAGGAGACCCCTCTCCCTTTGGGAGAAAGGATGGTCTATTCTAGAGCTGTGCAATAGAAATACAATGTATTTGTATTTCTACACATTTGTAACTTAAAATTTTCCAGTAGCCACATTTCAAAAAGTAAAAAGAAACAGGTGAAATAAATTTTAATAATATATTTTAACACCAAATATCCGGAATATTATTTAAACATGTAATCAGTATTAAGTTATTGACATATTCTGTACCAAGTCTCAGCATGTATTCCTCTTGTTGCCCAGGCTGGAGTGCAATGGCACGATCTCAGCTCACCACAGCCTCCGCCTCCCGGGCTCAAGTGATTCTCCTGCCTCAGCCTCCTGAGTAGCTGGGATTACAGGCATGTGCCACCACACCTGGCTAATTTTGTATTTTTAGAAGAGATGGGGTTTCTCCATGTTGGTCAGGCTGGTCTTGAACTCCTGACCTCAGGTGATACACCTGCTTTGGCCTTCCAAATTGTTGGGATTACAGCCATGAGCCACAACTCTATCTCGAAAAAAAAAAAAAGAAAAGAAATCCAGCATGTATTATACACACAGTACAGTACATCTGGATTTAGACAAGTCTCATTTCAAGTGCTCAAAAGCTTACATGTGACTAGTAGTTACAGTATTGGATAGCACAGCTCTGTTCAATAAATTGCACTAAGATAATTTATTGAACAGAGCTGCACTAAGACAGTTTGGTATTCACATGGAAAAAAATAGATTCCTACCTTGCACCAAAATTTCAGACATCAATGTGAAAAGCATAACTTGAATATTTTTACAAAAAATATAAAAAATACCTTTATGATTTAAGGGTCAGGATAAGAAACATAAAGCTTAAACTATAAAAAAATTGATCCTTTATATTGGGAGAAGATATATGCAATGCACATGATTGATCAAGAAACAGTTTGGAATTTATAAAGAACTCCAACAAATCAGTATGTAGAGAAAAAACTCAATAGAGAAATGGTAAAAGTTATGAATGGCCAGTTGATAGAAGAGACAGTTAAGTGGCCATTAAACCAGAAAAGATGCTCAACTTTAGTGGTAATCAAAGAAATGCAAATTAAAACAAAGAGATGTCATTTTATGCCAACAGAGTAGCAAAATATTTAAGTCGAGTAATGCCAAGTGTTCATAAAGATACAAAGAGACAGGAACTCTCGAACACTGCTGATGAGAGTATAAATTGGCACAGTCACTTTGGGGAGCATCTAGCAAAGCTTTTGATATGCATTCCTCACAGTCTAGCAATTCCAATCTAGCACATGCAGACTTTAACAAAAACATTCATGGAAATGCTGTTTTCAATAGAAAAGAAGGAAACTGAATACCTATTAGTAGCAGAGGGATAAATTACTTAGTAAAATATTTCAGAACAGCTAAAATGAATGAAGTAGGTCTATGAGTATCAACATGGATACATTTCAAAAACATACGGAGAATTAAAAATAAGTTATAGAATGTTAATATAGAGTATGATACCATTTCTATAAAACATGGCATAGATTGAATATACACAGTAAGAATATAAAAAGTGCCAAGGAATGAGGAAGAATAAATGGGATCAAGTCCTTTATTCTGATTTTTAAAATTGTTTTAATGCCATGCAAGTATGACAGATGTGAAGATTTTAAAGAGCTGAATGGCAGAGGGATTAGCATGTTCATCAGGGAACTTGGCCATAAGCAATAGATCACATGCTAGTTGGTTTAAGCAGAAGGGATTTGTCACAGTGCATTAGGTAGCAAACTGCATCTTGAGGATAATTTGGATTTGTTGACAGATAGCATTCAAAGCCAGAGTGAATGTGATTGGCTAGGGAGAAAGTAGGGTGAGAAGCAGCCTTGGAGGATGCATCAGGGACTTCCACGTTTGGGCAGAGGAGCCTGAGCAGAGGATGCGGGACAGGGTGTACCAAGGGGTGTGAGGGTTTGTGAAGGAGCCTCCACACCTGCTGCATGTCTTCCGGCCTCAGTGATAGACCTGTGAGGTTGGTGAGTGGGGCCTTGATCTGTGACTGAGCCAGGTCTTGTGGCTCTAAAGCCAGTGCTCCACAGGAACACTTGATATGCATCCACAGGAACACTGGATTTAGAGCCACAAGACCTGGCTCAGTCACAGATCAAGGCTATTAACATTTGGAACTAGGCCTCCTTAACTCACCCTTCAGCCTGTTCTTTCTGCACACTAACTGTTGTCCATGTTTGGAGCTGTGGCTAATGTCTGAACTCTTTCCACCATATCACTCTGCATGGGACAGGTGTGGCTTCACTTCCAAAGTTCACTGGGTAGTGATAGTTACCATTCATGAAACTCTCTGATTTGCTAGACAGCCATAAGTGATGGTGCCTTATCACTGTGAAGAAGGGATACTAATGGTTAAGCATTCTCAAACATTTCCCCAAGCTGTTGCGTATTTTAGAAAAGCATTTGCTTACCTACTTTGTTCTCCAAATATGCTGAGTGCTGTCCACAGAGTACCTTAAGGCTCCATGGAATAGGAACTGGTATTTTAATGACAAGAAAACTGAGACTTAAAAAGTAAATTAACTTTCTGTAAGTCACACTATTAGAGATGGAGCTACCATTTAACAGGAGGCTGTCTGGGCCCAGCACTTGACCTCCTCGTGTCTACATTGCACTAGATTCTAGCCAAATCTACCATTATCTGTGTAACCTGCAATTGAACTAGAGACGTAGATCTTCAGATTCTTCAAACTGAATTATTTTGAAGCTTAATCATTCCTTCTGGGGAAAAGGAGAAAGAACATGCTGAAGAGTGAGTTAAGGAGAAAGTCAAGGAGAAAGCTTCAATAACCAAAGAGTTCAGATGTTAGCCACAGCTCTAAACGACAGACAATAGTGTGCATTTCAGAATCTGCTTCTCAAAGTATTCCCCTCCACTACCACACAAAGATGGGACATTTGAGTGCAGTATTTGTAGAAGGAACAAGCCATTAATTTATAAAAGTTTGGGGTTGGCTACTGTGTGCTAGCACAGTGCTGGGTTAAGGATTGGGTAGGCTGGTGAGCAAAGCAGATTGGATTCCAGTCCTCATGAAGCTTATAGTTTAGATAGTGTTACATTAGAAACAGAGTTGGTAATATGGTTATAGGGGTGGGGCCCATGGAGATCTTGGTCATGAAGGGAGGAGTGTATGGGTGGGGAAAGTTCTCTACCACTTCTGAGAATCTGAACAACCTTCACAGTGCTGCAAAGCCCCTTTCTTTGCTAATGAGTCCTGGTTCATTTCAGGTATCCAAACACCTTGAGTAAGTTGGAGCCAATCCCAGGTCAGGTGTAAGTCCTGATTGCTTAATCAATGGAACTACCTGAAAGACTTGTTAAAAAAAAAAAAAAGAAAGATAGAAAAAGATCGCAAAATCCTTCCCCTGGATTCAGTGAGTCAGGCAAGAGAATTTGCCTTTTTAACAAGTCCCAGTTCATGCTGTTGCTGATCAAGGGATCTCACGTTGTGAACCACTGATCTAAACTAATCCTGGTGATCTCATTCCCCTTGCTAGTGATTGGTTTAGCCACATGTGTGCAATGCAGTTCTGGCCAATATAAGGGATTGTGTGTTGGGGAACGTCATTCAGGACCCCTATTAACCTCAGTAGGGATGGCACCAGGTTCAAGAGGCCAAAGAAGAACCAGAGCCAGTAAACAAGACAGAGTGTTATTAGTGGGAAACTTATATACAGAGCGGTCCAGTGGCAGCAGGCTGGACAGGAGGACCACGTCGTCTAGTGGTGGCAGGCTGGACAGAACCACACGGTCCAGTGACAGCAGGCTGGACAGGAGGACCACATGTTCTAGCGGTGGCAGGCTGGGCAGAACCGCTGCCACTTGTAAAAAGCGTGCAGTTTATAGAGCATTTTCACTTAGCACCCTTCCCCTAACAAACTCCAGCTGGCAACCTTCATTGAACTCAAAGGGTCTTGATCCATAGGACAGGGCGGGGGCTCAGATGTTCCTCATAGATGAGAAAGTAATCTCCAGGTTTGCCACTCCCAGTTCCTCAAAAGTCCAAATACACATTCAGGTGTGTCTGCCACACAGCATCATTCTCAGGGTATGCTTAAGTAATTGCTGTCAGGTATTGCTGTCTACCATACAGGGGACTCCTAGGAAAGTTTTCCTCACTGTTAAATGGGACACACAAGAAGAGAAAGGCATTGACTTGGTGGTCTTTGTAGCCTCCTTATAACTATGTGAGCAAAACCCAAGGGGAAATAACAAGCCTAGGATGGTGGAGCAGAGAGAAAGACAGCACCGACCTTGGAAATGGCCCTTACGGCTGGTACCTCCTACGTTCTGTGTCTGGAGGCAAATATGTAGTACCCATTCCCCTTAGAGTCCAAAACCCTCAACATGATCGGTTTCCTCTCTCTAGCCAGACTAACTTTATTGTTTAATTCTTCCAGTGCAATAAGCCTTTTCCTCGCCTCCAAGTATTCAGTGCCTAGCTCATTAATAAATGCTTGATACATACTGGTTAAAAGTTAATGTTATGTTTTTAAAATAAAAGACTGATTATACACTGGATATTGATAAACTTGGGAATTTATAAGCTGAGTTGGGTTTTCACAGGAGCCAGGACAGCCCAGGCAATCCTTCATTTATATGGTATGTTTCTTTCTAATGCGCTCTTCACTGTGCTTCCCTTAACCTTCTCTCTTCCTCTCTCTTACCTTCTAGGCTGTTATCCTTGACATCTGCAGCAGCCCCTCCAAGCTGTGGAGACCAGGTCATCTGGAATGCCCATTTATGTCAATGGAAGAAAGAAAAAGGGGTCTCCTCCCATCCTCACCACTGCATTCTCCCACCAACCCTGCTCTTGTCCCACTTCCCACAACTCAATTGTTGACAATTTAACAGTGGGTTTCTGGAAACAGTGCTGCCTCCTTGATGGTCTACCTACCAGAGTTATTCCAACAGCAGGAATTTCAAGCCAGGTAAGGGGAGCCATGTCAGGCTGCCAGATGGTGGGGAAGACAGGTGTGGGTGAGCTGGCTTCAGACTAAAGAGGAGGGGATCAAGTGTTGGAATCACATTTGAGAAAAGGAGTCAAGTGAACTTCATTACCCATTACAGAGGCCTGTTATATCCTTTAGTGCTATTTGGACTTGGATTGAACCTGTGACAAATCCTTTTCTTATGCTTCTTCATCCCTACTTCCACGTTATATACGTTCCCCTTCTAATAAGGAGAAGTGACTATTACTAATTACCCTAGAACATAAATTTCATTTAAGATGTCACAATCAGATTATCATCTTCAGTTTTTCAGAGCTGCAAACTTCCCATGGTTATATGCAGGTAGTACTAAATGGACAGATCTGGGATCAAACTCAGGGCTTTCTGACTTTAAAATTCTTGTTCTGCTACCCTCCGAGTGGCCTAGGGTGATTTGCCCTAAACAGTTCACCTCTGTATGATGATGCCTCCATGCAGTGGGGCTTATGGAAAGTGAATGTGGAGCCTGAGGGCCTTAATCTTGAAGCAGGCTCTCTAGAAGGAAGCTTGTAGAAGGAGTGGGGACTCGATGAGATGCTGTTTTCTCATTGTGTTTCAGTGATGACTGAAAATTTGTTGCCAACATCTATCTGGAAACAATGTTTTCACGATCCACCACCCCACCCCTCCAAACCACTTTCTTGCACATACTCCAGAATAATAGACAGAAGAATTTAATACGTGTGATGCTTTGCCTTCCATTTACACTATCATAAATTACAAAGTATTGTTCACTTCACAAAATAAAACCATTTCCAGATAATTTTTTGACAGTATCAAGAAGTACATAAACTACAACAAACAAATCTGTACAGTTGGGAGGAGGGATAATAGCAGGGAAGAGGTCAAACCATTCTGACCTCCGTGTGCCAATGGAGTCCATCTGCATAGCCCTTGGGACTGTCCAGGTCAACAGTCACACGATGATGCTCCACGCAAAATAGTCATTCTCTTCTGCTCACTCCAAAGCAAGACTGGTGAGTTTACACAAATCATCTCAATCAAAGGAAAAGACATTGTAGTTGGATTTTTTAAAAATCTAGATTTACAGTTTTTGATGTTTTAAATGTTTCACCTATGTTACAAAATATAGAAATCTTGGTGTGAAAGGCTCATGCTAAGATAAATATAACCAAGTGAATGGAACTGTAGTAATAAAATCATATTATCCACACAGAGCTACTTTTGTCAAGGAGGAACAAATATTTGGTAAAAACCAACCTTATTATCACTTTAAAAAATAGGTTTGTAAAACAAAAATGAAAAACATTGACAATTATTCTGCAGATTCGCTTTTCACCAATACAGAAATGTGGCAAAAATACAATTCGATATTAACAGATGAATTCAGAGGGCTTGGCCGGGAAGAAAAGAGGGAAAGTGCTAACTTTTTACACAGACCAGATACATCCAGTGTTCTCAAATAATTTCAGGTAAAATGACCGCATTCTGTATCTTCTGGGATACACACTCATGATACGAAAAGACTATGACCAATTCCAAAGCATACTTTGGGAATTCACAAAATTTGTATGAATAGAAAGTTTGTGGACATTTCAGACCATCCTACAATTGCTATAAATATATACCATACAATAGAAGAATGCCAGTGCTTAAGTGCAAAAACTATCAAAAGCAGGAACACAAGGGGCAGGTGAAATTTCATTGAAAAGCACTGAGGAGGACAGAGGTATGTCAAGATAATACTGCATTCGTGGTCAACTTTTTCAGGGTGTCACAGCAAAATGAGGGACAAGGTACACAGGGTAATAACCAATGCCCTGCATTGAGTTCTATTTGCTAAAAATAACATTCTTGTGGCTAAAATAAAAATACATTTTACTTTTTGTAAGTGGAAAATGTGTAACTGTATCAAGTACCTTTATGAATTAAGTTCCCTTTTATTACCAATAAGACTGAAGTTTAAAGGTCTACATTGTTTTTTAATAAATTAAAGATGTATTAATCACTCTTCCAGCCAACCAGACATACATAGGAGGCACAGCAAAAGACCCAAGGTGAGGGGCTTCCCTCACCTTCACCCTTGTTCTCACGTGGAGGTGGCGCATGTCTATGAGACACAGTACCCTACTCGGCGATCCTCTGCAGTCCAGCAAATTCTAGCACTTGCTTGGAAAACAAATCAAGTGGTAAGAAATGTTTTTATTCCTTTAGCTTTGTCAACTTGGATGGGGCTGGGGCCATTCAGCTCATTTCCCTGATGGACTAGAATAAAACGTCTTCATTTTCTATTAAAATCTGCACAATCAGCTTTTGGTACCGCATATCATGCAGGGTGGTAAGGGTGCTGTCCTCAGGGGGCCTCATCAGAGTGGGCCCAAACACGATCCCCAGATTTTCTGCATTCATGAAATTGTCTTTTTCATTCATAGTAACCCTGCAAAACAAACATATAGAACAGAGACATTATGGAGACTTGAGGATTGATTATGTATGTAAGTCCCAAGAACATCTCTGGTTCAGGAAATTGCAAGAAAAAATTGGGAATCAGAATAGCAGAAAGGTATTTTTGGAAGGGTAATTTACTGATTTTTCATTTTAAATTGTTGACATTGCCTTCACCGGTGGAAATGAATTACTTATGTGAATCTGGCAGGAACACAATTTTTAAGATTAGAAAATTAGCCCTCCTTATTAAGTAAATGTGGAACTATCATTTAAGGAATACTGGTTTGTAGGGGCCGCAGCTTCTGAGGCTGGCCCATGGTCCTTTCATAGGCCTTATACAGAAGGCTTTTTTTTTTCCCCTCTTGTGCTTCCTGCTGGTCTGTATGCTGGAGAGTGGGAAGGGAAGGGCAGGATCCCTGTCTGCTGGGAGGACTGGTGCCAGAGGAGAAAGGTTATGTGTAGAATGGGCTGTCATGAATTTTGGAAGAGCCAGACCATTATCATGGGGTGGGGGAATGGCTGGAATGTTGCCAAATTGGAAGGCAGTTGGACATTATTTCTAGTTCCTACAGGATGAGGTCTACAGTAGTTGAAATTAAAAATTATCATTTCGACATCCAGCTAAGAACTGCAGAGCCTTTAAGAATAAAATTCAAACTGCAAAGTTGGTTTAATACCTTCCTCATGGAATAAAATTATAATCTCCCAGAGTTTTGTTTTCACAAATTTAAGTTTTAGAATGTTCATAATAGATGTAAAAGGGAGTGGGTTCTCCAAAAAAGAGCAAAATATAATTAAAATGTGTTTAGGTTGTGCGTAGAAAGCCATCAGTTTCTGTCTATTTCCTTATAACTCATTAGGATTAGCTATTAGTATTATTTTAAGGTCAACCCAGTTTGTGTCATGTACATGCCACAAAGCTAAGAAGGTTGGAAAGAGGACATTTCTCACCATCAAAGTGCTCACAGTTTCCTCTTCAGTCAGGCACTATGCCTCACCAAACAAGATGGCTAGCAAACCCACTGTGATAAAGATACAGTATTATTGGCATTTAAGGTTCAGCTGAAAGGTGTCAGCATTTTTTCTGGTAGTGGTACTTTGCCTTCCAAACTGTAACAACTGGATATTGATCACAATAAATATTTTACAGCTAATTGAAAGCCAGATGTGACACCCATAGTTTATTATCTAAAAATTACCTGTACTCCTAAATTCAATAAATTAATCAGAATGGGAATATTCTGGGCTAAATGTTACCATCACCTATCAATCACCCTGAATCTGAGCAACAATACCGTATGTCTTATAAGGTAGAAAAATAAAAACCTCAATACCTACTGTTTATACAGTCCTCAGTTTGCTTCTTTTCACTTACTAAGTAGATCTGTAAACTGGTCAATGTAGACAATTTTTGGTTCATTTTATCAAAGAATGGGCTGCTGCCAAGTATCTTTCAAAAACACAGAGGCACACAGATGTGCCCTGATCCCTCCAATGTTGTAACACCAATTCATCGACCTCATTACACATGTGCAGTGAAAGAGAGAGACACAAGGTTTAGGGAGAATAGTGTCCCAGAGGTTCTAGTGTCCCATAAACATCCAGACGTCTCCATCTCTGTCTCCCACACACTCAGACAGCTCTGTGTGTGGCAGGTACTCTCTGAGATGGACCTCAGTGATTCATGCCTCCTGGAATTCATACCCTGCATCCCTTCCCCTAAAGTATGGGCTGGACTTGATTTGCTTCTAACAGATAAAACATGGCAAAAGTAATAGGATGTCACTTCTGAGATTAGGTTACAAAAAGACTGTCTTTCATATTGGGTGCTCTTGCTTTTTTGTTCTGAGAGAAGCCAGTTGGCTTTTTGTGAGCTGCCTATGGAGAAATGCACAAGGAACTGAGGGTTGCCTCCGGCAAACTGTTGGTGAGGGAGTGAGGCCTTCAGTCCAACAGCCTTTAAGGAACTGAATCCTACCAGCAACCACCTGAGTGGGCTTGGAGATGGATGCTACCACCATCAAGCCTTCAGGAGTGAATTTTTTTTTCTTGAGACAGTCTCATTCTATTGCCCAGGATGGAGTGCAGTGGTGCAATCTTCGCTCACTGCAGCCTTCGTCTCCCGGGTTCAAGCAATTCTGTCTCAGCCTCCCGAGTAGCTGGGATTACAGGCCCATCAAGCCTTCAGATAAGACTGTGGCCTCATTACAGACCTTGAACTGGAGGCAGCCAGCTGAGTCACACCTGGATTCCTGACCCTTAGAAACTATGATATAATAAATGTTTACTGTTTTAAGCCACTAAGTTTTGGGAGCAATTTGTCACTTAATGAGAGAGAACTCACACATCCAGAAAAATAAGAGATCAGGCTGGGAGTGTGCTCTCCCAGGAGGCAGGCAGGCTCAGGAGCCTGGAAAGGGGCAAGCAACAGGGGGATGAATAGGACACAGAGTACAAGGCTTGTGTCAGATGAAGATGCAGACACAGAGGCAGAGTAGTTAAAGGCTGTGCATCAGCCTGCCTGGGATCCTGCCTTCACCTCTTCAAATCAGCTATGTAACCTCCCCAAGTGTCAGCAATCTCACGAGTGACACAAGGCCCCTAATGGCACCCCTTTCTTTTTTTTCTTTTGAGATGGAGTCTCGCTCTGTCGCCCAGGCTGGAGTGCAGTGGCACGATCTCGGCTCACTGCCAGCTCCGCCTCCTGGGTTCACACCATTCTCCTGCCTCAGCCTCCCGAGTAGCTGGGACTACAGGCGCCCGCCACCACACCCAGCTAATTTTTTGGTATTTTTAGTAGAGACAGGGTTTCCCGTGTTAGACAGGATGGTCTCAATCTCCTGACCTCGTGATCCACCTGCCTCGGCCTCCCAAAGTGCTGGGATTACAGGCATGAGCCACCGCAGTGGCGCCCCTTTCATAGGGATGATACACTGAAAGTGCCTGGGGTGGTTCCTGGCACAGTGAAACTCCAGCAGTTATGGCTGGGGCTGGAGGCTTAGTCCCCTCAGTGGGCTGGGGAGGAATGCTGTCCACTTTTCCTCATGCATTAACCGCTCTAGGAGCAGAGCAGGCTTTGTGCATGAAGCATGAGCTTACTTTTTGAGGTGAATCATTAGGTACCGGAGGGTTTCATAGTGGGCAGGAGGCAGCAGCATCAGCACTTCATGGACGGCTTCCAGCCTCTCATCTGCATTGGAGATTTCTGTGAAGTTCACACATGATGGGTATTAGTTCAGAGTGTGGCATTCAAGTTTTCAGAGAAGTAACAAGAAGCTTTTGTTTAAGCCAGAAGTGGGGGAAGGATTCTAATAAATTCATGCAATCCAAGCACTGTTTCACTTAATCAATTTGTTGGTGTCCTGTGTCATTCAGAAAGTGTTTGAGGCTGAGCACCACATGCTTATTGAATGTCCTCTGGGTGGCCAGAGGCTGGACACTGTCCTTGCCCTCCATGAATCTGTAAGCCAGCAGAATGCATACAGTCAGGGAGCATATGTGCAGACTGTGCTTTGCCTTCTTCTGAACACTAGATTTGCTAGAAATATCCCTCCTGCAAGTTTTAATTTAAACTGCACCACATACAGTAGTATTCCCTTGAAGTTGTCTAATGAGTCTTTCCCTGGCAGACTTCTACAACCTAATACATTTTACAAGGCAAGGACATTGGCAATGAGCCACCCAACTCAGCCTGCACTCATGGCACTTCTCACCGTAGCGTTGGCATGCTTAACCCCGGTGCACAGCCCAGGTTAGGAAGTGGAGACTGGACACATTAACAATGGGAGGAAGAGTACATGCTTCTGGCTTTTGGGTCTCTGATAGGTACTGGCAGCTACTCAAAGAAAACCCTCCTGCTATTCCTCCTGGAGTAGAGGATATCTAGATGCTAGAACCTTCTTTGCCAGGACCACTAGGGCCCCAGAAGGAGGGAATATTCTTACTGGGGTCAGGGCCTCAGCTCATCTGAAGAGTGCATCTCACACTGATCCCAGCCTGCTTTTGTGTCTCCCCATCAGGTATCTCATTACTATATTTAACAGCATACCTAAACTTTTCAACCTTTAAAGGTTTTTTTTTTTTTTTTTATTAAAACAACAACAATAACAAGCAAAAACTTCCTCAAAGTGAGCTTGACTTGTGTCATGTGTCTCAGCATCTGAATCTCCCTTTGGTCACTTTTGCCTCTTCCTGGGCAAAGTGTAGCCCCCTTCCCCGAGACCTGCCCCCTTTTCACTCTATTCCTCTCTCATACAGCAGTGGGCCCAAGTGCCAAACACTGAATGAGCAACCCTGGGGTGATGGAAGGCAAATCCTGATGTCCCATTCCTGGACACATGAGCTCAGCTCTCCAAGCCTTGCTGTTCTTCTCTGTAAAATGGGATTATAATATTTGCCACATGGGGTACATGAGAGAATTAAACTAGAAGGCACTGGTGAGACATTCTAGTATACTGCTTGACACAGTGTATTCTGGCCTACTATTCATTTTGAACAGCATCAATAGACAAAACTTGGCTGTGACTTTAACTGATTAGGAATGAAATTCTGCCTAACAGATAAAAGTAGTTAATCTAGACCAAGCTTGTCCAACCCACAGCCTATGGACTGCACATGCCCAGGACAGCTTTGAATATGGCCCAGCACAAATTTGTAAACCTTAAAACATTATAAGATTTTAAAATAATTTATTTTAAAAATTATTAAAAATTATCATTAAAGCTATCATTGGCCGGGCGCGGTGGCTCACGCTTGTAATCCCAGCACTTTGGGAGGCCGAGGTGGGCGGATCACGAGGTCAGGAGATCGAGACATCGGTGAAACCCCGTCTCTACTAAAAATACAAAAAAATTAGCCGGGCGTGGTGGCGGGCGCCTGTAGTCCCAGCTACTCGGAGAGGCTCAGGCAGGAGAATTGCTTGAACCTGGGAGGCGGAGCTTGCAGTGAGCCGAGATTGCGCCACTGCACTCCAGCCTGGGCCACAGAGCAAGACTCTGTCTCAAAAAAAAAAAAAAAAAAAAAAGCTATCATTAATGTTAATATATTTTATGTGTGGCCCAAGACAATTATTCTTCTTCCAATGTGGTCCAAGGAAGACAAAAGATTGGATCCCCATGATCTAGTCAGTCCTCATTGAAGATTTTTTTTTTCTGCTACAGAAATATTCATGCTTTCAACATATAATAGGCCTGACTGTGTTGGTTCCCAGCATACAAGGAACGATGTGGACAGAACTGCCTGACACATACATCAGCCCACAGAGTTCTTAGAACTGGTTCAACTCAGCTGTTGAACTACGCCTGATCATCTATTTATTGTTGTGCCCTCACTTGACAAGACAGGCACAAATGCAATAATTTAAACAGTTCTGAGTTTTAATTTTCTGAAGGTCAAAAGCATTGTACTTAAAAATTTGGTATAAATAAAAAATTAATTTGAAGTACTTACTTGCTGCATCTATAAATTTGGAGTAGGTATCATATGTGATGACAGGGATGGGTAAGTCTCTGAAATACAGTTTAAGGGCTCCAGTGATGATGTTTATGTCTGGATAGACATTGGCAGATATATCGGCCTTCTCACCATCTGAAAAACAATCAGTGATCCAAGTCCTAATTAGGACCTTATTTCACCAAGGCATGTACAGAAAGAAAAAAAAAAAAAATCCAATGATGAATGCTCCCTGACAAGTCTCAGCTAACTCTTTTGGCTTCTAGTAACACTGAAGTGTAGGAGGCAACAGAAAGGAGTTTGGTGAGAGGGAGGTAGGCTCTGAGGGTTTGTGCAGGCAAACGGGTGAAAAAACAAACTTCAAACAGTGATTTGGGTCCCAGCCCCTGGTAATTTGCTAAATAGAAATTTAGCACAATAATTTGTATTATAGACACTAAGGTTCATAATAAAATGACAATCTAATCTGAAACAACAGAATATCAAGAAGCTCTAATACATCTCCACCAGTGTTTTTTAGACTTGGATTTGGAAGTCACGTTCACAAAATGATTGTTGAATAGTTTCAGTTCTTACTGTTTCTTTCAGGCTCACTAAAGGGTTTGTTTGTTTTTAACTTGATCCTTCCTCCCTGATCCCCTAGGACTTTAATCTGGGAAACTTTACCCTTTCCTCTTGGATATGTGATGTTATATTTCTTATCATTCTTTTTTTTGTGTGTGAGACAGAATCTCACTCTGTAGCCCAGGCTGGAGTGCAGTGGTGCAATCTCGGTTCACTGCAACCTCCACCTCCTGGGTTCAAGCAATTCTCGTGCCTCAGCCTCCTGAGTAGCTGGGATTCCAGGGACGTGCCACCATGCCTGGCTAATTTTTCTATTTTTAGTAGAGAGGGGGTTTCACTATGTTGGCCAGGCCGGTCTCGAACTCCTACCTCAAGTGATCCACCTGTCTCGGCTTCCCAAAGTGCTGGGATTACAGGTGTGAGCCACTGCGCCTGGCCTATTTTGACAGTTATTTCACTTCAGCACTTTAAATATATTATGCTAATGTATCTGGTATTTATTGTTGGTCCAAAATTATTTCTTTGTAGGCAGTACAAAGGATCAGCACAGAAGTTTTGACCTTCTCTGTTTCCAACCCCCAAAGTGCTGGGATTCTAGGCCTCAGCCACCGTGCCCGGCCTATATTTCTTACCATTTCTAACAATAACTCTCAAGACATTTTTTGACTTTTAGTTTTACCGTTAGGAAATACCAGTCCAATTTGTCACAGATTATGACTTTTTTGGATAAAAATGTTTTATTCATATAGGAATTCTTAATATCTTTTGCATAAAGAATTAAAAGAATAAATGCCTCAGCAAATTGGGTTCTGAAGATTAAAAAAAGCTGTTGATGTATAGAAAAAAATAAAAGCATAGAAGATATGCCATGTTGATTTCATTATTTACATATTTAGCAAACAGTTATTGAGAATCTGTCATGTGCCAAGCACCATTAAGCCCTGATGAACCAAGGAAAAGAGATACTCTCTGCCAACCAACAGTTCTAGTTAGACTGACAGTCAGACATGCAACTCAACAATGACAAGGAAATGGGAAGATGGCTACGCTGAAGAAGTGTGGAGAATGTGGGGGGATGTGGAAAAAGGAAGTGGTGCTCTGAGGTTAGCTTGGGGCAGTCAGCAAGGCTTCCTCAAGGAGGAAAGGCTTGAGCTGACCCCTGATTACAGGTGTTTGCCAGGCAGAGAGGTGAATACATTTCAGATAGACGGGACAATGTCAGCCAAGGCACTTCTTCATGGCAACAAATAGGGTGTATTTTAGGATTGCTGGAGTGTACAGTACAGTAGGGAGGAGGAACTGGAGAGAAGTCTAAAGAGAGAGGGAGGGCTACCTCACTGATTTCATATACCACACTACAAAGTAAAGGCTCTATCCAGTAGGGGTTCCATGTCTTGACTGGCTGTACCAGAATTATTTGGATTGCTTATTAGAAATACAGATTCTTGGGCTTATCCAGCTTTCTGAATGAGTCTTCAAGTTGGGTCCCAGTGACCCATATTTTTAACAGGATCCCCAGGATGGCCATGATACCTGACTTAAGAGATAGTATGTTCTAGAGAATATACACCACAGTTATAAAGAACAAAAGCAGTTCCCTCCTACATGTCCACTGCCTTCCCCTACATTAGTGCTGGGGGTGCCCTCCCATCCCTATGATCCCTTCTTTGGAGCTTTGAGAGAATGAGATGAATGGGATCGTGAGACGGGATGCAGACGGGTACTCCAATGCCATGTGGATTGTCTGCCCATTGACAGTGATCACTTGTCAATGGCTGCGAAGGAAACACTTCACCCAGTGAGGAAGAAACATGAGATTTGTAAGCCATTATTCCTCCATTTCTTGAAGAACAACTCTTAGTAGTTCTGAAACCCCTTTTCTACTATGATTAAAATCTAGTTCCAAATGAGAAGGGTGTTAGGATGTCAGATGGCATTCAAGAAAGTAAAGCTTACCTCTGTCAAATGCCATTTTGACATCTTCAATGTGTTCAGTGAACCCAGAGACTCTGTAAAGGCCTTCCGATTTTAATCCTGTTAGAGAGAGAAAGAGACTGACTTTAGCTTCTTGAAACATCTAAAAAAAAAAGATGACTCTAATTTCATGTCTACACTACATGCTATCAGGAAATGAGCAAACATAGACAGTGATTTTATTTATCACATACTGTTGCATCAGAACTTGGGACTTGTCTGTCTCAATTTCCAGGCAAGTCTGTTCTCATTTGCCCATGTAGCAGTGGAGATCTCAATGGAAATCCAGTCTTCATCCTTCCCTGCTTTGCAAAGAGGACCAATATTTAAGATTCTCATGGACCATTCCTTTACTTCCTTTCCTTTGTTCATGAGCTTGCTGGACATGAATTTCATCATTGTAGGAAGCAACCTGGCTTTCTTCCTAGCATCATCTTTATTAATTTTTGTGGGTACATAGTAGGTGTATATATTTATGGGGTATATGAGATATTTTGATACAGGCATAAGATGTGTAATAATCACAGCAGGGTAAATGGGGTACCTAGCATCTTAATCCATGTGCTATATTATACGTAGCACTGTACTAGATACATACGTGTATGTATGTGGGTATCTAATCTGTATTACTCTGATTTTATTGGAAAAAATTAGACTATTACAGGCTTTCATGTTTACTTGTAAATAAGACTATGTTAACTGTTTAATTAAAAATGATTACTTGTTATGCTTTTAGACAACTGATGATACAAACAGATGCAGGAAAATAAAGTTTTAGTTATTGCTTCTGGAAATTGGATCACTACAAATTTAGGCTAAGACAAAAAGACTTGGTTTCTATTCCTGGAGCTTATTGATTTGTTGAGATATGTCCTAAAAATGAGTCAGTTCCCAAAAGTATGAGCAGGGATAAAGGACCGGATTTCAGACTTTGTATGTCACAAACTAGCTGCTATCAAAACTATAGCTACAGTAAAAATAAGCAAACAAATAGCTTCTGCTGCTGCTGCCATATATTCTGCCAAACTCTTGATAACTCACATATTCTCCTGTTTTTTCATTTGGAAAACATTTATGGAGTATGTATTATCTGCCATATATAAGGGTCTTCATTAGGTATGCATCAGAGACAACAAATACGTGGCGTAAATCACGAATACTTCCCCTCATCCCTCCTGTGACCATGACAGATGCTCTTAGTTGATCTCAGCCCTTTTTCCCACTGAGCCCTATTTAGCCTCAGAATTCTTCTCAGTTCCAGTTGTTCAGGGGACCACTACTGATCAAGTGGAGTTGTCACACAAGACGAAACCTGTGGGTCATCCTGTTCTAAGATGTTGGTGCATATGAGCACATCTCATTCCAGTTGGAACATGCACTGCCACAGAGGCACAGACCCAGTGGATTATGGGAGCCCCTAGCAGTGAACAATGAACCCTGCCTGTTGATGGATGAATCAAAGTTCTGGCTTCTGGTGAGGCTCTCTGGCTCATAGATGGCCACCTTCTCTCACACATCCTTTCCTTGGTATATGTGCACGGAGAGTGAGAGAGAGAGCTTGCTCTTTGGTGTCTCTTCTCATAAGGACATTAGTCATAATGTTTAGGTTCCCTCCCTCAGGACCTCAATTAGCCTTAATGACTTCTTTGGAGACCTCCATCTCCAAAGACAATCACACTGGAGATTAGGGCTTCAATATGTAAATTTGGTGGGGCAGGGGACACAAACATTCAGCCATAAGATTCACTGAGTCACTTCCAAAGAAATCCAGGTTTTCAAGGAATGTAGAAAAATCCATGCTTTTGTTCTCACTCATAAGTGGGAGTTGAACAGTGAGAACACATGGACACAGGGAGGGGAACACCACACACCAGGGCCTGTTGGAGGGTGGGGGTCAAGGGGAAGGGAAGTATTAGGACAAATACCTAATGCATACAGGGCCTAAGACTTAGATGACAGGTTGATGGGTGCAGCAAATCACCATGGCACATGTATACCTATGTAACAAACCTGCACATTCCGCACATGTATCCCGGAACTTAAAATAAAAAAAAAAAATCTATGCCTTATACTATATGCCAAGTTGTATGGTTTGGATTATAATTAAATGGGGGTAATTTTCCTGACTAGCCCATGCTTCACTGAGCAAAGCGTCACCCTATATTACATCGAGATGCTTTTTTAAGAAGCTAATCTTTGAAGGAAATGATAAAGGATAGTTAGAGTTTGCCAGAGTAGCAGAAGCTGCCAGCTATCCTTCCAATATTTGTTCTCCCATTCTTCTGTTGTAACAGAACCTTTGATTTTTAGAATAATATCCATTGCAGTGGCCATTAAACTCTGGCCCATGTGAGAGCAGAAGTGACATTTACAGCTTCTGTGGCCTTGAAGGAACTGAGCATGCTCTTTTCCACTTCCCGCTGAGTGAAATGCAGATGAGATGGTGGTGGCCAACTGCGATTGTGCATGCAGGATAGCACTCAATCAGGACAGAGCAACAAGCTGCAGTGTCTGGGTTCCTGCCACGGGGGAACAGACTATTCCTGGACTGCTCCTGGGTATCTGGACTATTACTGGGGAAACAAATAGATTTCTAGATTTCTATCTTGTCAAAGGCACTGTTATTCAGGGTCTCTGTGACAGCATTGAGATGTACAGCCTACATAACATAGTTAGACAGATTTGGAGGTGGAGGTATGGGTCTGGGTTATTCCAAGAAAAGGCAAAATTAACACAGATTGAGTTCGGTGGATCGGACATTGTACTAGGTCCATTTATGTATCAAGTCACTTTAATCCTCACCAACCACCTTATGAGGTACAGTTGATTCCATTCATATTATAGACGAAGAAACAGATATGCAAATGTAGTAAGTAACTTGCCCAAGGTCATACTACAGCCAGTAAGAGACAGGGCTGAGAATTCAACTTCAAATCCTTGATCTTTTCACTCTACCACATCATGCAGAGACAAATGAACATAAAAGAACATTTGGAGAACAATAAGGAATTTTTTTATGGATGGAAGACAGGGAAAAGTGTTGGTAGTGGTGGCCCCACAGCTGGGAATGTGGGTATCATACAAATTTCTCCCAGTCCATTCTCTGGTTCTGCTTGCATGCTTAGGCCCCTAATACCTGGGGCTCTAATCCCTGTGCTGTGACTCTTTTGGCATCAATTCCTAATTTGTGCTACTCTATCTCGCCCTTGTACTAGGCAAACTTAGTGCAGTGCCCCCTATTCTTAAATGTTAGACATGTCAGTAATTATCATGCCTGAATTATCAGTTGTCTTTGGTAAGGATCACAATGGGAGGACCCCAGCTTCTTCAGAAAAGCCCTGATTGCAGGCTCTGGAGAGGCTGATAATCTGACCCCAAATTGCAGGGCCTAGGGCCACTTGTCCCAACCACTCATCCAGAGGCAGGGAATCCCTCCTTTCCTCTTACCCAGTTTAGCCACTGGATTAATATGTTCACCAGATCCCAAAGCACTCATTAAGCTCTGTCACCCACAGTGGTGAAAACATAGAAGGCATTTCTTACACTCTGGGATTAAATTAGCAAGTTCTCAGGGAACAGGATAGCTCTGGTTTTCCCCCTCCACAGAAAAGGGAATAATTTCCTCTCTCTAAAAGGGTTGGGATAATAAGCTATGACATCCTCTTTAGTTGTGCTTTGGAAAAAATGGGGTAGTTGACCAATGAATATATATGTATAAAATATATTAAGCCAATTAGGACACAATAATGGATAGCCAGTATAACAGAATGATACATGGAAAAAGTGGTTTAAGCCTTATAGAAAGGCTCTATACATGGCCAATCACCCAAATTATATCTGGCAACTTCAGTGAACATTTTGATACCGAACAGTGGCCAAAGAAAGCACAAATAAAGGAAAAGTGACTCATGTACAACATAAAGAACATTTTTTGAAATGTTTCTATCTTCCTTGTTTCCTTTATTTTTCATTGCATAGATCTTTTAAATCTTTGAACTCTCCTCTTTGAAATAAACATTGAATATTAAGAGCACATTTTTATATGGCAGGAGATGTATGTGTTACTCAGCAATTTCTTATTTAACAGAAGCACCTTTTTTTTCAAAGCTCCAGTTCAGGCCTCACCTCTGCCATAACCCTTCTCATTGTCCTTAAATAGGATTAAAACATTTTCCTTTGTGACTCCATGGTACCTTGAACATGGCCATCCACAATGTTTATTTATTTGCTCCCGATTGCCCACTCTAAAGTATGAATTTCTTCCATGCCTCAGCCTGCCGAGTAGCTGGAACTACAAGTATGCACCACCACACCTGGCTAATTTTTTAAAAAAATTTTGTAGAGATGGGGGTCTCACTATGTTGCCCACATTGGTCTTGAACTCCTGGGCTCAGGCGATTGTCTGGCCTCAGCTTCCAAAAAGTGCTGGGATTACAGGCGTGAGCCACTGCACCCAGCTGAAGTATGAATTTCTTGAAGGTGAGAATGGTGACCTTTATTACCTCAATGCCTAGCATATAATAAATGTTCAGTAAATATTTTTTGAATGCATATATGCATGGTTTATATATACAATGGTAATTGATATAGCTGGTTGGATTGAGTCTACCTGTGAGAGAGAGAGTGCGTGTGTGTGTGCACACGTGCGTAGGTCATTTTCCCAACAAGAGTAGTAGAGCAACTCTGTTTCCTTGACAACAGTAAAAACAAACAATAAAAATAAAATCACTATACTACTATAATAGGAAGTATTTTCCAAACCTCTTGCTTCAATTTCCCGAATGCATATGTCCACCACCATGGGTCTCTGAGTGTTGTGAGCCTTCACAAGTGTTGTGAGGTCACAACAGTACACTTTCTTGATCCTCTTGAGATCAGGTTGGCAGTCATTGGGAACGTGCTTGGAACACTGTTTGTGTACGTTCAATCCACAGTCTGTAAACAAAGAAGCCACATTAGCCTAGCCCAGCCCTTTTGTCTAAGCACAACACAAATTATATGTTGCCAAAAATAAAAATATCACCACCCAAGGGTTTGACATATTTCTCTGGAATATCTATCCCGTTTCTAGGTGATACTCTCTACAGGATAAATACGAGTATCATCTCTAATCACTAAACCCTTATATGATTCCATGTTTTTCATTAAGCCTTCTCTGTCACTGGACCTTAAGAACAGAACATCTGAGGCAGCTTAGGTAATTGATCAGGTTTTTTTTGTATATGTTTTCCTGTTTCAGGTTGGAACCCTTTGGGTCCACAAGTAGGCTTTTGGGTTTGGATTCCCAGACAGTCCTGGCTTATAAAGGGCACCTAGGGTTTGTTCCAGGCTGTTTCCTTTAAGTTCTTGATGCTCCTTGTGTGGGAGGCAGAGTTACTCTTTCCGCAGGACTCTCTAATCTTTGCTTTGAGAAGCCCATGACCATTGGTATCCTCTTCCCCTTTCCTGGAAGGTTGCCCCATAGTTTCCAATCCCTTCCTCCTTGGGCAGTTTGGGTAGGCTGCTTTCATTTCTACGTGCCTTATTTTGACACCTGTGAGTGGAAATAATGCCTAACTATATACACCAGTAGGAGTACTTGAGAGTTTATACCAGTGCCATGTAATGTAATGTGATTATTTATAAAGTTCTTATGAAAACCCAAAGCTGAAAAAGGTGCTTTTAAAGTTCAATGAACACATGAAGAGCCTGTTAGCAGTTGATATCCACTGATGGAATTTCTGATGATAAAAAGGCACAGTTGGCCGGGCGCGGTGACTCACGCCTGTAATCCCAGCACTTTGGGAGGCTGAGGCAGGTGGGCGGATTGCCTGAGGCCAGGAGTTTGAGACCAGCCAACATGGCGAAACCCTGTCTCTACTAAAAATACAAAAATTAGCTGGGCATGGTGGTGGACCCCTGTAATCTCAGCTACTCAGGAGGCTGAGGCAGGAGAATCACTTGAACCCAGGAGGCAGAGGTTGCAGTAAGCTGAGATTGCACCACTGCACTCCAGCCTGGTGACAGAGGGAGACTCCGCCTCCAAAAAAAAAAGAAGCATAATAGTCTACATTCTGAAAGAGAAAAATTCAATGCTGAAGTTGTTCAAAGTTGATGTGCTGTCTACTCTAAGTGTCTTCTAATACTGTTTTCCTAGGCACAAAGAATAACACACACGTGCACACACGATAAGGAATATTGTAGTCATCTGCTTTATAAAATAGCACTTAAGCACACCAAGAACTTGAGAGGATCTAAACTTTTGTAAAATCAGTGGTAATTTCTAAGTGATTTTCATGTAATTTTTATTGGCTGAGTTCTCTGCCTACCCTCCTTCCAAAATAAAAAAAAACAGTTCTAATTCATCTTTATCAACATGAGAAATTCAACAAAGCTCAAGTGACTTCAATAATATTTTGATACATCTATCTAGTGAATGTAAATTTTGGCTAACTGCGCTAAATAGAGTTGGCTGGGTTTCTTGCTGAATCCTCTTTTATAGAAGATCATAATAGCACCTACCTCCTGGCATTAGCCATGAGGCTCAAATAAATGTTAATAAAGTGTTTGGCATAGTGTCTGAAATATAGCTAAGTACTGTATACGTGTTAGGTCAAATAAAATACCAAATATGGTGATAAAAAAATGTAAGTATATCTGCCCAGTTATTCTTAAGTGATTTCATTAGGAATTCTTAGTATGTCTTACAAACTTCATTTAAGTTTTTTTGTTAAATTCTGATACATTTATCATTTTAACCATTTTTAAGTGTATGGTTTGGTGGCATTAAGTACATTCACACTGTTATGCAACCACTACCACCGGCCATCTCCAGAACTTTTTTCATCTTCCAAAGCTGAAACTCTATACCCATTAAACAATATAACTCCCCATCTACCCATCCCCTGTAACTACCATTCAACTTTCTACCACTTGGAATTGCTACCCTAGGTACCACATATAATAGGAATCATCCATGTTCATTTAAGACCTAAAGCGACAATGTGTTTATGTAGAGTTTAATACTGATATTTTATTAAAATTAAGATGTTCTATAACAAATGTAAAAATACTCCATTTTTTACAAAGCGGTAGAACTCCATATGCTACAAATAAAGTCCAGTGCATTCTAAAAATGCTTAAAAGATGTGATATATGGAAAGCTGAGAGGCAATGATGGTTCTTCCTAACCTTTCATGATCAGTTTTCAGCCTCCCTGCTGCTAAGAGGAAATATAAGGCCAAAAAGTAGCCATTGGAAAATACTAACAATATGGCCTCAGAAAATGTCTTATTTTAAAAAAACAAAACCAGAAAAAACCCCACAAAAACCCTTTTATCCCAGAGAAAGTTGAAAAGTTGCTGTTCACAGCTAATATGAAGCCCAGAGTTTTGTTCTCATAATATTGACTTTGGACCAATTTCTTGCTGAAATTGGATAATACCAGCAATTAGGGATATTTTTGGTAGGTACAATATGGACAGGCCAAATTAATGACCACTGAGTAATTCAGATATTCTACCCCTTTGCTCAGTAGCTGAGCTGGGAGATACGCTGTGGCTCCTGGCAAGTCAGTCTTTGGTGTTAAACAGAGTTTCTGAATATTTATGGAGAAGCTGCTTCTGAGCTATGTTGACCACCCCTTAAACATAGACCTGCAATGGGGGAGGTGGAACTACTTGAACCATCCAGGTATCAACACCGGTGACTGGTGTATTTACACAATAGAAGCTAGAAGCCTCTTCCAGGCAGAGAGGAGGACTTAGGGTTACAGGATGCTGTGAGCCAAAATGGGAAAGATCACCTTAATTAGTGTCATTACCTTATTGTATTCTAAATGCGCCTAAGATTTTTAAAAATCATGTCCTAGCAAGGAAGAAGTCAGTCATGGTGCTGGTAGAAACCTGATCAATATCAGAGGAGGCTGGTCTTGCTCCCAGCCACAGGTGTTTGCCAGAAAAACCATGGCAACATGAATTAGGAAACCCAGTTACACATTAATTTGGCAGCTCTTTATCATTGTGTTAGATGTACCTTAATAAGATGTATGCTGTTAGCAATAGGTGTATACCTCCAATTCCAGATGGAAAATCACCCAGGCTTTCAAACTACTTTGAAAATATGTGATATCAAATCAAGGTGCATGGTTTCACTGCTAATCTGATGACAAAGAGATACTGAGCATGAACTCTGGAATCTGGCTCCCATTGAATCAATATTCTATTCCTTGCTACGTAGCCAAGGGCAAATAACAAGCCTTTGTGTCTTTTTTTTTTTTTTTTTTTTTTTTTTTAAATGGAGGATAATTGCATCTCCCCCAAGGTCTGTTGGTGAGGCTAATGACATGATAAATAGAGATTAACCCATTGCCTGGTATGTGGTAAATATTCACCAGCACTATTACTATTTTTATGTCTTACCTTTTGTAGTAAGATAGGGTAGGAAAAAGTATAGCTTTTCTAGCTATGCAATTCCATTGGAATTGATTTTTTTCTTTTCTTTTACAGACTACTGCCTATTGTAAGAGGCAGGTAGGTGTTTAAGGAAGTGTACTTTTTTTTTCTTTTCTTGCATAAACATGAGATATTCTTTTTCATTCCTGCAAACACTTGAAATAGTTTCCTCATTAAGCACAGACAGGCCTTGAACCCTGCAGAAAGCTAGACTTTTGAGCTAATCTGAGCACATTTCCCAGCTCTGGAGAGACATCCTCCAGCTCAGCACAGTGGCATTTTATATAATTGGAAAAGAAGAAAGTTCTGTGTCTACCTGAGCACCGGACCCCTTGGGCGATGAGCCCCCACATGAAATTGGCACAATATTCACACCAATGTGGGCCTCGGAATGTGTGGACCTGTGATCCAAAAAGAAGAAAAATGTCAGAAAGTTCGGAGCCATTTAAAGGCAGGTAGCCTCACACATGTCAATGAAGATCAGCAGGAGCGATCCCCCACTGGGCTTTTCCTTTCAGTAAAGCAGTTGCAAACAGATCCTGAGAAAACAGAGATGGGCTCTGATCTTTGAAAATCCTTCATCGATCCACCATGCCCCAGGACAGAGTCAGAAAGGAGTGTGGAGAAACAGATTATGGGCTATGCCATCAGCTAAGGAGAAGACTCTGACCACCCACAACAAGGCACTGTGTGGACAAACCCAAGATAGCCCAAGCTGGTCGCTATAACCTGCATTTAGCTCAGCAAGTTCTGGAAGGCAGAACTCAATTACTGTGTCCTTTTAACTGAAGTTTCCCCATCTCTACACTATCCAGGCAGGTATAAATAAGACATGATTATGGGATAATTAAATGGTTCCAAGTCTTTGAGCTACTTCCAAAAAAAGACATTTTAAAAAGTAAAGGAGTTGGCTAAACATGCAGGCAACCAATAAGGCCTGTGGAATTGCTTTCCCCAGAGATAGTGTCCATATTCAGTAGGACTTGGTGTGGCCTTCAGGTAGGTAAGCTGAAAATCTTTCCTGGTTGACCAAAGTGCTGGTCTCATTGATTGATGCTCCCAGCCAGTGGTTAAATATTCTGAATATCACAAAGTAAGGATGGTCTTATATCTGATTGTTGAGGCATGTATTATGATTTAAAATAAAAACAAAACAAAGCAAAAATACTGGCACGAAAGAGCTTTAAGAAGCAAATGTGGCCATGGTCAATCTAAAATGACCATAGGCAGTCTATTGGGGGCATACAAATGTGCACGAAAATGTCCCGAATTTTTACAAAGTTAAAATATCATAAAACATTATAGAAGGCCTTTCAAAGTCATAAACCTCTATTAACAAAAGAAATGTAGACAATTTTTTTTTTTTTTTTTTTTTTAACAAACTGCTTTTATTTAACAAAAAAGCAGGATGACGAGTATGGTCACAATTTGGAAAGGCGTTCATCCAAGTTCTACTTAAGAAAAAAAGAGCCTCAGTTTGAGTTTATTCATACATGTTAGTAATTGGGTGTACATAAAGAGGCAAACAAAATGGATCTGGATCTCTTCTAAGGAAACCGATGAGTAAAAGCAGAGAAAGAAGATAAGCTAGTTAATAAATAAAAAAGAGCAACTTATGACTCTGTAATAAAGCGAAGTTATAGCAGTCTTTCTGGTATTTCAGTTTATCACACGCAAACTGCCTATTATATAGTTCCCGCTTTGAAAATGATGCCCAAAATTTCTCAACGTTTTTCTAGGGAATGACCCTAAGAAATGACAAAGCATTTTTAATAGGAATGCAGAGAATTCATCCCAGAAGGACTTACAGGGCCAAATGTCGTAATTCACTTAGAGGCCTACCAAGATTGAACGCAGTACTAAAAGAGTTCCTCAGTAACGTATCCTATCTAAAGTTGGACATTTTCTAAATTCAGCAATCATACATTTCTTAATATTTTACTAGAAATGCTCTTAATTATGGCAGCAAAGTCAATTGTTAATCTGCTGTGAAGATCAATTAAATATAATAAAATAATATGTAAAATGCAACTCCAGAAAAAAAAAGTATAAAAAGGGCTACAGAAGAAAAAAAGATGAGGCTGCTACTAGAGAGACCAAGTGGGGCCCAGCCTTATCCAGAATGGTCAGGAAAGCCTCTTTTGGAAGGTGACCAGATGGAAAAGAAGAGCCAGTTCTCTTCCACAGGGAAAGAGAAAGAGACAGAGATCATTCCCAGCAGAAGGAATATATGGAGGCCTTGCAGGAGCAAAAGAACTTGGTGTGGTGAAGGAACTAGATGGCCAGGGTGGCCAGAACACCAAAAGTTGGGGGGAGAGGAATTGGGATGAAGTTGAAGGTAGGATAGGAAAAGTTACACAGGGCCTTAAAGGCTTTATTCATGAGTGTGGATTTTGTTTCAATCTAAGTACAGTAGGAAGTTCTTGGAGGACTTCACATAGATTTTTTTTAACGAGTATTCTGACAACTGTTGAAAATGAATGAGAGGGTGTTAATAGTGGAATAGATATGAAAGCTATGTTGTAGTCTAGTTGAACAATGATAGAGCCTAACATCTGGATGCTGGCAGTGGAGATGGAAAGTGGAAGAATTTGAGATATATTTTGAAGACAGAATTTACAGGACCTGATAATAGAAGAAGTGTGGGCCTTTGAGGGAGAGAGGAGTCAAGAATGACTCTGAGATTCTAGCTTAGGAACTAGGTAAATGATAATACCATTTGCTGAGATGGGAAAGACACTCTTCTGGGGAGAAAGTGAAGAATTCCATTTTAGATGGGTTAGGGTTCAATGCTGCTTTGATATCCAAGTGTTAGTGTCAAGCAGGAACTCATAATTTGAGAGCTCAGAGGAGGAGCAAAGACCAGAGGTATAAATTTCACTATCTATGATGAATAGATATTTAAAATCGTGTGAATGAATAAAAAGTATGGTCATGCATCACTTAATGATGGAGATACATTCTGAGAAAAGCATCCTTGAGTGATTTCATCATTGAGGGGGATCATCATAGAGCGTACTTGCACAAACCTAGATGGTAGAGCCTACTACACATCTAGGCTATATGGTATGGCCTATTGCTCCTAGGCTACAGACCTCTACAGCATGTCACTTTACTAAATACTGTAGGCAACTGTAACATAACAGTAAGTATTTATGTACCTGAACATATCTGAACATAGAAAAGGTACAGTAAAAATACAGTATAAAGGATAAAAAATGGTACACTTACATAGGGAAGCTCCATTTTAATCTTATGGGTTCACCATGATATATATGGTTCATTGTTGACCTAAATATTGTTATATAGCACATGACTATATTAAGGGTAGGGAGTAGAAAACAAAAGAGAGCTCATCCCCAAGCACTCAGTGTTCAAACATTTAGAGAAAACCAACAAAGTGTTCCAGAAGCCAAGAGGTGAAGAATGTTTTAGGGAATGAATGGTCAATTATATTGAATGCTGGTAAGAGGTTCAATGAAATAAGTACTAAATATTGACTCAGATACATGGAAGTCATTAGCAACCTTAGCAAGAGCAATCTCTTTGGATGGCTGAGGGTAGAAGTAAGACTCAACTGAACTGAAGAAGGTAAGGAAGTAGAGAAATATGTGGGTACCTCCTCTATCAGGAAGGCTGGCTATGATGTTCAGCAGAGATAGAGGATAGTTCAAGGGAGATGTGGAGTCAAGGGAGGACTTTTTTAAAAGATAGGAAACACCAGGGCAAGTTGACTTGTTGATGAAATTGATACAATAGGTCAGAGACTGGAAATGCAGAAGACAGAAAAGATAAGCAAAGGAGTGATGATCCTCAGAAGTTGAGAAATGATGGAGTTTAGGGTATCTGTGGAAGCAATATATATTTAAGGAGAAGAATAGTTGAAATCTTTCCAGAATTCGTAGTAAGAGACACAAAATCTTCAGATTAAAAAAAAGCTAAATGAGACTCAAACCAGATAAATAAAAATAATCTGTATCTATGCCGATTATACTGAAATTACAGAATACCAAAAGACAAAGCAAAATCCCAAAAAAACAACAAGAAAAACCAAAACAGGTTATCTTTGAAAGGACAGAAATAGGTTAAAATAGACTTTTCTTCAGCAGGAAGAGATGAATAGATTATTGAATAATTTCATCAAAGTGCTCTGACAAAAATATTGCCAACCTAACTTTTATACCCAGCTAATTATCATCTAAGAGCAAGGGTGAAATAAAGATATTTTCAGACAAATGTCAAGAGTTTCCAATCACAGATCCTCATTTGAAGAAATACTAAAGGATATACTTCAGTGATAAGCAAATTGAATCTAGGAGGAAAGATTTCCAGAAGCAGTGGTGAGCAAGAAAACTGGTAAATGTGGGTCAATCTAATCATGCCCTATATGCATACAACAATAACAAGATGACTAATTGTAGGGGACTTAAACACGGGGTGAAAAAATGACATGGAAGTTTGAAGGGGATGAAGAAGTCTAAAGTTCTTTTAATTTGGGAAATGTAAGAAGAGCTACTAATTAACTGAAGAATATTTTAAGTCAATTCTGCACGTATTAAATTTTTGATAATTTAAAAAAGGTTGGGATGAAATCCATTAATCAAAAAGAATATATGGCTAGGTGTGGTAGCTCATGCCTGTAATCCCAGTGCTTTGGGAGGTCAAGGTAGGAGGATCACTTGAGGCCAGGTAGAGACCAGCCTGGGCAACATAGTGAGACTCCATCTCTAAAAAGAGTTTGAAATTTAGCTGGGCATAGTAGCGCATGCCTGTAGTCCTAGCTACTCAGGAGACTGACATGGGGGGATGGCTTGAGCCCAGGTGTCCAGGGTTAAAATGAGCTATGATGGCGCCACTGTACTCCAACCTGGACAACAGACTGAGATTGTCTCTCTCTCTCACACACACACAAATACATAAAGGAAAAAGAAATATAGGTTTAATTAAACCAATAAAAAGCAGGGAAGGAGAAAAAAGATGTGATAGAAAAGTACAGTGATTATAGAAAAAATCGTTATACAACTCTAATCGGAATAAGTGGCTCTAATTCATCACAAAAAAAGATTTTTAGATAACATTTTAAAAATCCTTTCAAGAAACACAACTAAAACATGAGAGAAATGTAAGAAAGACATACCCAGAAAACTAGCCAATAGAAACCCAAAATAGAGCAAACATATATAAATATTATATATTATAGCAGTATTAGTGATAGAGATAATAGAGATTTATTTTTACCAGGAGGATATAATTTTGAGCTTTTATATGAAAATATGGTCTCAAAAATATAAAGCAAAATTGAAAGACTTACAAAGATAAATTGACAAATCCACAATCATAATGATCTTGACATCTTTCACAGAAACTAGATCAAATAGCTAAAGTTGATCTGTGAATACAAAAAGGATCTCATATCCAGCAATTCAAAGAACACACACACTTTTCAAAACCACTTGGAATATTCATATCAATTGACCACAAATTAAGCTTCAACATATACAAAAAACTGATACCATACATACCATATTCTGAATATAATACAATAACATTTCAAATAGAGAGCCAAAGCCCAGTATGTTTGGTACAGTACATTTGGTACCAGTAGTATACATTGCAAAGACAAGAAACCAAATCACATATATGGATACTTGGTATATCTCAGAAGTGGCATTACAAATTAATGGGGGAAGGATGTCGGACAGATGAATTATATCCTATTTTCATCTTATTTCCACCTTTCCAGCAACTATCAAACAACTCACTCGTTTGTTTGATATTTACATGCTGATTGCCTGCTTTGAACCTGGCCTTGTACTAGTCCTTGGATATACAAAGTTGAAATAGATCAGAGGAATAAGAACTGCCTGCACTCAAGGATCTCATTATCTACAAGAATAAACAGGCAATTATGTGTCAGGTGATACGGCAGAACATGTAGGAGATCCTATGGTAGTATAACGGAGAGAATAATAAATTCTTCCTAGAAGTCTGCGGAAGGGGATATTGAACTGGGCTTTGAAGGATGGACAGGAATTCACCAGCCTGGGAAAGATAGAGCAGGTGGGGAAGTGATGGTGTAGACAGGGGAGCAGATGACTTGAGGAAGACATTTACAGAAGAGGAAACAGCATAACCAAAGGCCAATGAAGGTGGGCTTAGGTTTTGAAAGGCATTCTTTTCTGGCAAATGGTGTTTAAAAAAAAAAAAAAGAATGACATCACGTTGTTCTCTGAAACATCTTGAGTGGATGAAATAACCTCATGTTAAATATCCCTATATCTTGGGGTAAAAATGAAAATGCGATATTTAGAAATTAAGTGAGTGGCTACATGTTTACTACACATGGACAGAATGCATATTGACAAAATATAAACTGGCCTATTGTTTCAGGAAAAACAGGATAGGCTAATCACAGATTTTCTAAAATTTCACTTTTTTTGCCAATATTTTTAAAAATAATTGAACACATCAGGATTGCATTTTAATGCTTATTATCACTGTCCATATTTACCAACATCCTTTCCCAACAAGTATCCCTACTGCCTTTGATCTCATTTGTCCAGCCAAATAGATGCATAGACATCTCGAAGAGCAAGTAACGCCCAGTGTCCCCACACAGTCCCCCAAAAATAAAACAAAATGAGAATAGAGCAGGGATGTAAAGTTAAACATTATTTTAGGCCCATTGCCTACTTTCCTTTTTGGTGATGGGCCATTGTTTATTTTCATGACCAATATATTGTTCAATTTTCTTTTGGATCCGCAAGGACAATCTCTAGACAGAAAGCTACATGTAAATGCTGAGGGCATGCTCTGAGCCCATTTTATTTGGCTTCTACTTATTATGTCTACTCTTTCATTGAAATACACCATATCTTAAAATTCACTGGTCAGCTTTTTCCATTTTCTGAAGTTCATTGATTTGCAAGAATATCTTTTTAGAGAAAGAACATTTTGAAAACTTTAGGGCAGTAACTAAAATATTTTAGACAGGAAGAAAATACTCCAGACAGGAAGAATGTCTGTCCAAGACTATTATACTAGGCACGGTCTGCCTGGAATTCAAAAACCACACCAAACAAAAAAGATGATATTACATGAGATAAGGTATGTTTGACAAATAGCCCAGGAATGGCTACTTTGTAAAAACAAGAGCAAGAAGAGTCATCCAGCCAGATCTCAGGCATTTAGCAAGTATCCCTCAACATAGCTCTTTCTAAATGAACAGGATGTTATTTGTCTCATATCTGCTGAATCTGGAAGGCAGTATTCTCTAGTGGTTTTATACGAGATATGTTTTGATGGGTCAAAGTAGACACCACCCAAATGTATTAATATCAGTTCAGCCTGGGATCTAAACTGTAAGAAGGAGAAGTACTGTTTATGACATGCTGCAGTTGAGAATTTTGCTTTTTCTTACCAGTATACATCATGATTTCTTAGCCTTGGCACTACTGATTAACATTTTGTGCTGGAAAATTCTTTGTTGTGGGCGTTTGCCTCGTACATTGTAGGATGTTTAGCAGCATCCCTGGCCTCCACCCACTAAATGCCAGTAGCGCTCCCAGCTGGGCCAAATCACAAATATCTGCAGGCATTGACAAATGTCCCCCAGGGGTCGGGCGGGGGAGGTGGGGGGTGAAGTTTCCTTTATTGAGAAGCACTGGTATAGATGGAAACCTTATTGCCTCAATTTGTCATTTTATTATTCATATTAAAAATCAGAATTTTATTCTTTTGCTTTGAAAAGGAATTTTTGGGTCAGAGGCAGTTTGTTTGTTTCGCTACTTTATGTTCACAGAAGAGAGAGCTAAAGTCCCTTCCGGCTACATGTGGCGGGGTTCTGGAGGTCTAGTCTAGCCTTTGCCCAGGGCTAACTGAGAGGCTGGAGGGCAGTCAGCCTATCCTGCGTCACCCAGGTCAGCAGCACAGTCAGGGCTTCCGGATCTCTGCCAAGGACTTTTCCTATAATTTACTGTATTTCCCACAACCATGTGACATTCATCTCATATGAAAAATTAGGTTAAACTTTGGAATCTCCCCTTTTGCAAGACCAGATGAAGTACTAACCTTGAAGTGACCCTTTTCAGATGTACGAAAACACAGCAGAGGTGAATCAATCTATGACAGAGACTCTGAGTTCCCTCTGAAAGGCTGGCCAAGCAGATGGGGCAGGAGAGCTGAGTTTCTCAAACCCAGCACCACAGATCCCTGGACTTCTCATTAGCAGCTGCTTTAGTTTAAGATAGGATTGCATTTCTAAAATATTGATTGTCTCAAAGCTTTCTGGGAGTCTCCCCATTGCATAAAGTAAGATATTCTCATGCTATTTAACTTTGGTCAGGTTTATGAGCACATCAACACCCACATCCTTTTGACACTTCCCGGCTCAAAAACCTCGAGTGGCTCCCCATTGCCAGTGGTGAGGTTTCTCAATCTCAGCACTACTGGCATTTAGGGCTGCATAACTCTTTGTTGTGGTGGCCTGTCCTGGACGTTTAGTAGCACACCTGGCCTCTACTGGATGCCTCTGGAGGAAGGAGAGGGAGAAGGAGAGACAGAGAAAGGAAGACATTAAGAAAGTAGGGAGGGAAAGGAAGGAGGGAGGGGGAGAGAAAGAGGGAGAGAGTTAGAAGGAGAAAAAGAAGAAAAGAGGGAGGGAAGGAGGAAGAGAGGGAGAAACTGGCTCCAGGTATACTCCCAGTTCCTGTTTCCACCCGTCTCTGAGTTCTGAGTATTCCCTGGAGGCTTTATGAGACCATCCTGTGTAATAGTCTATTTAGCTTAAGATAGTTTCCAGGGGTTATATTACTTGAAAACAAGGAGTTTGTAATCATTATAATGGTGGAGCAGGCTGAAGTAGGAGGTAGACAAAAACAACTCCTCTGCATAGCACTCTGGGAGCAGAAACATTTTTTTAATAAAGCCATATATTTCCAAACCTGTTTATTCCAGTCTCACTTTGAGTCCCTCATTTTACATTTAAGGTGATGAGTTTTGCCTTTCTTTTGAATTTTCTTTCCAGACTTGTTTCTGACAAAACAGCCTTTTCTGATTACTAACTTAAAAAAAAAAAAAAGCCCCCAACCATTCTGAAGCCAATTTCTGCCTGTGTCAATTTGCAGGTGCAATATCCAGCCATCCCTGTTCTCCAGGCACAGAAGTAGCATCAGATGGACAGAAAAGGGTGATGGACACCAGGGAGCTTGACAAGAAGGCAAGGCAGACAAAATGCTGGGAATGACACGAAGGGCTGACACACTTTTATGAGGTCAAGGGGGAAGAGGAAGAGAGAGGGGCTTGCATGCGGGAAGCAAAAAGTCTTCTTCCAAAGCAAATGACCACTAGACTGAGAAGAATGCAAAAATGAATGAAAGGCCTAGAAATCATCAAGGAGCCACAAATCCAAACTGGGAGGTGGTGGTGCTGCCACGTCCTGGACAGGTGTTTTAGTGGGAGCGTGGGGACATATTCTCAGCTTCTTGAACTTCTAGTCCTGGCCTCCAGGATAGCATGGGGTGGGGGTTGCATGTTGAGAAGGAGCATGCTACAAGAGCACACGCGATGGGGTGTGCCATGGGAATGGGGTGCTCCTGGTGCATGCTCAGTCTGTCAGCAGAGTGGGGGACATATAAGAGTAAGTAGGGCAACCATTTCCCCTGTGTCCTGATGGGACGCTTTTGAAAGGCACCACACAGGACAGCTGTAGTGAACTGGGACAGATCCCTCCTCCCCCTTACCCGCCCACTCCCACGGATCAGACACAGGGTAGCACTGCACAGTCACCATCCCTGGCAAATGGGGATTGAGAGCTGGCCCGACACATCCTGGTAGGGCCTCCATCTCTCCTGCACCATCTGATGACCCTGGCAAGGGCCCACTCCCTGGAAGGACTCTAGTACAATGAACACAAGTGCATACAACACACGAGCCATACAAGAGGGCAAACTGCAGGGCAGGGAGTGAGGAGAGGCCTCTGAAAGCTCAACTGTAGGGAGATACGGTCCCCTGCTTTCTGCCAACGTGAATGAACAGCTTGCGGGCCAGGACCTGTTCTAGACACTGGGATTTCTGCAGTCAATAAAACAGACAAAAATCCCCACTCCACGAACCCTCTCTACCCACCCCCTCCCATCGGGAGTTTCCCTCTGGTAAGGGGAAGGCAGGCAAACAAACACATAAATATGTACGATGTCAGCTGGTGATCAGCACTAGGGAGAAAAGGGAAGCTGGTACAGGCTGGGCAGGAGGTGGAAGGGGGGTGGAAAGGGAGTGGGGAACACACAGTGAGGGGGGTTAGAACTTTGTGGGCCTCTGCCCTCCATCCATATTCCATATGGGGAAGAAGGAAAGGAGTCCCAGAAGTGCATGGGGGTGAGAGAGAAGTTGGTAGGAAAGAGTAATGCAGATCCCCATGCAGACTGGAGAGGCTGGGAACAGGAGCAGCAGGCTGAGTGGGGGAAGGGCCTGCTCAGGAGACTCTGATGGCTCCAGGGCCCAGGAATCATCATCTTTCCACCATCTGGCCCACCCCAGCTGATGATTTAAATGTGATGGACTCCTTTCTGTCCCCGAGGTCTCTCCCCTGCACCTTATTCGCTCCTGGCACATTTCTGACTCCAAGTTTTCACTCCTGTTGTTTGCATAGCCTGGGTGCTCTTTCTTTCCCCTGTATAACCATCCTTGATCTATTTATCTACTTGGGCTTCAGCCAACTTTCCACCTACCCACGAGGATTCTTGGTTAAGGCTAAGAGACAACCACACTGCCTCTTACACAGGATCCCCAGCACCAGGGAGCCCCCTCCTCTTTGAGTGCTCACAGAAGCTTGTCTTTTACTCCTGTTTTTTTATACATCACCACAGGGTCAGCTTCAGGGCACATGTGACCTGTGCGGTTGCACAGAGCCCTGTCCTTAGCATGGTTTAATGTGCTGCTGTCACAGTTTTGAAAGTCTCGATAATTTTTTTTAACAAGAACCTCACATTTTCATTTTATACTAGGTCTCACACATTACCTGCCCAGTCCTGCATAATCAGGCACACATATTAGTGTGAACTAATAGCTACATCATAAATTTGATTATAAAGTATAACATATACTCTGAATATGAACCAGCTACAGCAAATAGACGCTTTCAACTTACTACTAAAAATGGAAGCTCACCAGCTATTTTAAAGTTTTTTTTTGGTGCCTCTTTTAATGAAGAAATGCTTGGTAAAGATAAGAGACAAAGAATAAGTTTCACCACTTTCTATCAGAGCAATGAAGCATTGATAAGAAAAATCCATGAAAACTTTTCTTTAAAGATGTTAAAATCAATAGCCATGGAAATTAGCGGTTGTGCCTGGACCAAGGGGTTGACACTTAGGAGCAATTAGATTACATCTAAAGACCTTTTTTCATGGACATAAAAATCTTTAATGAAACTGTAAACTTTAACATTACTGACAATGCATCCTTTAGGGTGAAGCTAGAGATCCTTCCTATTGAGGGTTCCTGAAAATGTCAATTACAGTTCCTATAACGGGTTGCATTGTATATCCTCGGAAAGGTGTGCTTCACTCCTAACCCTGGGTCACTGTGCATATGACCTTATTTGGAAATAGGGTCTTTGAAGATATAATTAAGATGACATCATACTGGATTAGTATGGGCCCTAAATCCCATGGCTGGCAACCTTAATAAGAAGATGACAGATACACAGAGACACACAGAGAAGGCTATATGAAGATGGAGGCAGAGATTGGAGTGGTGTTTCTACAAGACAAAGAATGCCAAGGACTGCCAGCAACCACCAGAAGCTAGGAGAGAGCTGCAGGGCAGTTTCTCTTTCAGAGCCTCCAGAAGGACCCAACCCTGCCCATACCTTGATTTCAGACTTCCCAGCCTTCAAAACCATGAGCAAATAAATTTGTGTTGTTTTAAGCCACCAAGTTTGTGGTCATTTGTTATGACAGCTTTAGTAGAAAGTATTTTTTAAAAGCTGGGAGAAAAATGTGTGAAATCTAAATCTAAATCATCTAAGTCATCCATTTACTTTTTAATCAAACAAGGGATATAAACCAGTATTGGCTACAGGATGGAATACATTCAAGGAAATAACCACCATCAGGCTTTATTTCATTTTCTCTTACATATAATTAACGAGAGAAGAAGAAAGAGATGGTAGAAAAGAGATGAAAGAAAGGCATGAAGAAGAGAGGGTAGAAAATAAAAACTGAAAAAGCTAGATACAAAAATACAAGTGAGAGGCACAAAAAGATAATAATAGATGCTAACATCAAATGAATACTTACTAGGTGCCAGAGACCATGATAAGTGACTCGCATGTATACTTTAAACCTCACAACACTCCCATTTTATAGATGAGGGAACTGAGGCAGAGAGAGCTGAGCTCTTTGGAAGAACATGGTGTGGCCAGGAGTACTACGCGGGCTAAAGCTACCTCAGCACTGCGCTAAGTGTGGGGAGGAAGCCGAGCAACCCGACTGCCGGGCCTCTGGGGTTGGCTGGCCTGAAGATTTTCAGAGCTCAGCCATAAGGTATTATTAGGGTGGACCATTCAAAAGAGAGCTCTTCCAGTTACAGCAGAGTGCCTCCTTAAATCAACTAGATAAACAGAGATGCAGTTATAAAATGAGCTAAATAACCGAGTGGTTTTTCTCTTGACAAACAGTTTTCATTTTAGAGAGGAGTCTGTTAATTTCACCATTCCTCCAACAAATACCTCTCAGTGCCTAGTAGGTACAAGTAACCCTAGGAAATCCAGGCTTTAAATGAGCAAAGATTGCATAAGCACATAGTGTTGAAAAGTATACAATTATTGCATGCGATGAGGCGCAACTGTCCTTTGGTTCCCAAAGCTTTTGTTCTCAGAGCTGAATTTTACTTTGCTTCAACAAGCTTTGTTTGAGAAGCAAAGGCAGTGACTGCGAGCTTTCTGATAGAATAGAGCACAAGGTCCCAACTTAGGGAATGTTGGGGGTTTCTATTCATTCCTCTTGACAAAGTTCCTGGGCAGAGCAAAGGAAAGGGCTTTTTACCTGGGGTAATAGTTCTGACTGGGGCAAACAATCTTGTTATGGGGTAAGAAGACAAACTCTACTGGCAGATTTGAATGTCAGGCAGGAGGCCTCTAGAAAAAAGTGCAGACAGCAGCTAGCAAAGCCTATTAGCTGATGAGCATGAAAATGTGATTATTTGTTCTTTTTATTGACTGCTTACTATATATGCTATGCACATAGTAGCCTCAAATATTAACCCGAATTACAAATCAAGAAGGCTTCCAAATAAAGCCCATTAGAAGTTAATGTAAATAAAAAGCCAATGTAAAATTAAGGTCTGAAACACAAATTCCAAGCAGATGGCAGGGACCCAGGATAAGAATTTTCTTCCTTTAGTTCAGTTCAGTGGCTTGTCCCTAAAAACCTGCCACTGTATTTATAGCCTGAGCCTGCTTTTTGAATGTTCTTCCAAAAACCATATAAAGTTTCCACCTAGAGTTAGTTGCGGGTGAGGAATGGGGAGATTGAGGGTGGAAAGGGCAAGGAAGGACAAAGGGGATGCCTCATCCGGCCGGCCCCTGCCACTCATTCTTAAGGACAGTGGCACCAACAGTACCATTGAATGCCACAATCAACTGTCACGGCTACTTGGGGTCTGCTAAGTTTCAAAGATGTCTGTTTAAAACACGGAAGAGAAACGCTCCTGTCTGGCTTGTGTACTCCTCTTGAACAACTTCTCTATTTTGTGCCTTTTCTTCTTTCAAGAGCTGTAACAGTGAATAGCTTTTGAGTTTTTAAGCAAATATTAAAAGAGCTGCTGGTGTTTTCCAGTGATAAGTAATATATTGTGTTAGCAACAGTACTACTTAAAAAATAAGATTTAACTATGTTTTAGTTTTAAAATGTCTTAAGATTAATTTTCCATTCAGGGATCTAACATTAAAAGGACTGAAATTAGTTTTGAAAATATCAACTATGTATATTTGTGTGTTTTTAACAGAAGCTCAGACACAGAATATACATGGACAAGCTACTCCATGCAAACATATTATGGTATGGCATAATTCCAATTTCTTAAAGCCAAATGAATTGGAATTTTCAAGAGGAAGAAAAAGAATTTACAAGTCCATGAAGATCCATCCTCTCATCACTAGTAGTGTATCCACGGGATGCAAAAAAATCAAGGAATTCTACTAAAAATCAGAAAAACACTTTCTTAAGGCCAAAAAAAATTAATGAGGATAAAAATGGAAAACAGAGTAAAAAAAAAAAAAGGGAGGCATTTAATGCTCCAAATTAGACCTGTCAATATTCAGTGATGGGAGAAATATGAAAAGCTTTGGCATAGAAGAGGACCTATGCAATGCGATTCTTCACCCTAACGCTAAGTGTGTAGGGCTGTATAATTCCATTCCTCAGTTCAATTATAGCATGCAAATGCCTGAGCTGCTGGCTTTCTAAAAACAGATGCAGGGAAAACAGACCAAACTAACACCAATGTATATTTAATAGATGAATATTTGTCCTTAGAAAGGATCGGAAAGCAACAGAATAAAATCAGTTTCCTTCATCACCTCTGACAAAAGGGTTATCTAATTCCAAGAGTCACTTGGGTTACTGACCCTAAAGGAAACAAGAATTTTTTTTAAAAGAAGGCAATTCACATTTTGCTTCTCCTGCCTATTGTTTTCTTCCTGGATCCTCCATTTCCACTCTCCCCAACTTTCAAACTGCCAGCTCACTTTTTGGGGTAAAGCCTCTAACTCTAACCTGTCTCTCCTCCCCTCAACTGCAATTCAAGCTAGACAATTTGGCATCGGCATCCCTTTCCAGCCCTTCTTGGAAAACACTTGGGCAAAGGAAACAGGCCATAATTTTCTGATGGCAGGCCCCTTCTACAAGTACCAGTCTGAAATGAAGATAGCGGTCTTTCCAGTTTATAAATTCACATGGGAAATTCCACTTAACCCCTCACCAGGTTTCCAGATCTTTTTGTTTGGTCTGGTGAGCAGGATAAAGGCTGTGACCAAGGGTGCCCCCCTGCTAGCCGTACCCGGAGCACAAACAAAAGCTTCTGGATGGCATCTCCTGTCATTATTTGATTTCACAGCTGTCTACGCATAAAGGAAAGGAGTTAGCATCACTGAAAACAAAAGACAAAACACCAAACGAGAAACAGGCAACTGTTTTCCCTTGCTCAGAGACGGCAATATTCTTTACTGAGTGGAAAAGTACTGCTCAGCTCTCAGCAGAACATCTCTGACTGAGAGAGACTGGGCATGCTCTGTGTTTATTTCACTGGACATGGGAACGTGAAGTGGCAATGGGCCCAATTCTCCAAAACTAAGTCAACATCCAGATAAGGTGTTTCCAGGCATAAGCACTGAGCAGACTGCTTTCTGAGGTCTCCAGTTTGAATTGACAGAAAGCATGGGTGTTAAGCTTATAGCTAAATGTGGAAAGCAAAGGAATTCATTGTCTCTTGACTTTACAGTCAGAAACCAGATGGAAACTATACACTGTACCTTTCCACCTGCCCTTTTGTAACAGAAAAAGGAATGCAGAGGCTTGCTTACCTTAAAGTTGTGTGTCTTCTCATAGTTGAAGTGGTTGTCGTTGTGTGTGAGGGCTGCCCTTCGAACCAGGGAGGAGATCTGTGAACAGGCAAAGAGTTTGAGAGGGGGCCAAAGAAAGCCGCCTTTGACACCCACCTTCACCCCCAAAGCTACGGCCAGCAGTTCTTGGCGTTTCCTGCCCTGCTTAGACTTCCGAACCACAGCACACTTTTTCTCATTTTCCAGCCACAGTTCTTCAGAGAACATAGTGCCTGGATCCCAGATCTTTCTAGTTTGCTCTGCAGAGCCCAGGAAGCCCCGTGCTGTCAGGATTTTCGAACCGCAGCTAATGTTAGGCGGCAGATTTGAGGCAGCTGGGTCCTGTCTGCAGCAGCCTCCGGCATGTGACCTGAAAGGCCCAGTTTGAGTGATGGAGGGGGCCCGGCTTCTGAATAAGGATGGGCCTGTTTTGTGCTATTTCTTAAGGCCGACGTGTGCCTGGAACAATAGCAAACATTCATGTGCACAGCAACCCCCAGAAGCGGTATCCAGTCAGCCACTGAGGATTCAGGGAGGCAGGGGCCGGCAGCTTGCTTTCTCCTGCCGCTACACATTGCAAAGGAGAGGTCTCTCCTACTTATTAGCACATTTCACACTCAATCACACCAGCACACACACCCGCCAGGCAGCTATGATGTTCAGAGTCTGAGGCTGCATCCAATTAATCCGGGGCTCTGAACCCCATCCTGGGCTGAACTCCAACAGATTAAACCTTTAAACCCTGATGACTGTTTAATCTTATAGGGGTAAAGCCTATGTCTCTTTGTTAAAAATCTGCCTTAGCACTTGAAAGCTTAATTTTTATTCTTATGCATGCATTACATTGGAACAGTCTGAGCACCAAATGGGGTATCAGAGGAGAGCAAAGCTTTTCCACTCTGAGTTCTGCAAAGTTGCAGAATAAGAGGCAGGATGTCTTGCCTCAGGACACTCCTCAGGCTCTCCTGTCCTTCCTGCACGAACAAACTCTGCTCAAACCCACACAGACAAGACAATATTCCTTACCTAAAATCAAAACATCATAGTTGCTTTTCTTTTAAATAAAACGTCTTCAATGTTCATTCTGTTAGTGCCCAAGCCTATACAAATGGCCTCCTTGCTCTTAAAAGCATCATCTGTTTGATGGTCTCCCATGACCCTAATTCTTTGATCCTAGGTCTCCCCGTGAAAAGAAGTAGGGAAATCTTGATGTCTTGGGAGTACTCCTGACTCATTGGTGAAGATTAATGCAGCTAATGCCAGACAGTAAAATTAATGCTTTAGGAACTAGAAAACAAGATCTAGATAACTGGGCCTTTATGTAGATGGGCAGTCCTGTCCTCTACTCAAACAAGGGCTCCATGCTGCAGCCCCTCCAAGCAGCCTTGTGAAGAGTAACCAAAGATCACTCCTTCCCAGGTGTAATTCTTTATTCCTGGTAAACACCATGATTTTAACTTGGTTCAAAAGTTCATCCTCCCATTTCATCCTCTCGTTACCTTCAATAATAACACCCAATTTTTACGTTAAGCTATTGAGCACAATAATTTATGCTGTGTCAGAGGACGTTAGAATGTGTCAAAGGCACTTCACTCATTTAATCCGCAGCATATGGGGATGTGAGGAGCAAGATTTTTGTTCCCAATTCTTTTGGATGAAGAGATCAAGGCACTGAGAGGTAAAGCAATTTGCCCAAGGACATGCAGCCTAGTTTAAGTGGCAGAACAAGGGCTAGAACACAAAGCATCTGTGTCCAGTGCCCATGCTCCTCAACACCGTGTCCCGCTGCCTCGGTACACCCATGTGCTGCCTCATCCTGCCATCAGTCCTGACAAATGCTTTATCTCAGATATTGGTTGAGTCTGGCCTCTCCCTACCTTTCTTTCCCCACATAACTCAGACCCTTGTTATCTCTCCAGTCCACCTTACACATCGCTCTGCAACAATCTTCCTAATCCACCCATGCTTCTCCATAGCTTAACTGTGTCCTGGCATTGCTGGTTTTTCATGAGCTGATCCTGATGTACCCAGCTCATCCTATTTCCCTACACTCCCCTCCACAAATCCTACAATATCTCTTCTGTGACATACTTAACTGCTCGCCTTGGTAGCTTGCTCTGTTCTTTAGAATATTCTAGCATCCTTTCAACATATCTACATTTTCACCAACATTTACATTCTAACTCTAATGCTACCCTTTCCAAAAGGACTTCTCCAGACTCCCCACTGAAGGCCAACTGTGTCCTCTGAAATCCCATAGTGTTTTATCCACATTTTTTGATTGCACTTGTCACTTTCTGTCTTGTATTATAGTGACTATAACAGCTCTTATCCCTGCCACACTGAGAACTCACTGTGACATGCTCTATGCTTAATTCACTTTTGTTTCCCCCTACAAAAGTGTCTAATAACAGTCCTTGCCACAGTAGACACTGAATAAATGTAAGTTGCTAGAAAGCACGTGTACATATAGGAAGCCAGGGCTGTGGAAGAAGGTGTGCAAAGATGACTGCATGGTGTGGGGTCTCCAGTCCCTCCTGTGACCACCCATCCACTGCCTCGGCTTCCAAAGACAAGGTTCCCTCCAGGGGTTTACCCTCTTAATGGGCTTCACCAGGCTCCTTGACCCTTCTTCCCACTGTCCGATTCTGAAGGACAACTGCTATGGCAAGGGTTAAGTGAAGGCTTGGCATACCTTTGCAGGGCTTCCCATCCTTAGTCTACAGGTAAAAAGATGGAGAGAAGCAAAAAGGGTCCTTTCCCAACCTTCACTGCTAGCAAAGCGAGAGAGACCTTTTGATGGTGAGCCATTTGTGTAAGGGCAAATTCTGTGATGTGGAATGGACTAATGACATGAATATACCATTTTTAGAATCTGATCAAATAACTATTTACATGGAAAGTGGGCAAAAGAATCTCTTCCTTTTGGTCTATGGGTGGTTGAATACAATGAGATTTAATATTTTTTCATGTCTGTGCTTGTATGTATAACAAGTAATTTTTATTTCCATTTGTGACAGTGATTTCTTTTTCAGCTATTGATTCAATAGAATTTACCCAAACACAAGACACATTCAGATAAGTGAAGGAACCACACACTATTCCCTTAGGATGCTTCTTTATAGGGGACTAGAAGTGTTGGCCTTTGAGTGAGCATTACTGTGAGCAGTGTGGGTGACCTCAGATCACCCTCTTATTAAGAGAAAACTGATTACAGTAATCTCTTGGCAAAAACTTCTCTCTGAAATACCCCCTCACACAGAGCTCTTTTTTATCTCAGCTCCTCAAGGACAGCTCCTTGCCTTCTTTCATATGCTCCGTAATATCTAATATAGTGTTCTCTATACACAGTGGACATTTAATACATTTGCTGACTGTCTTCTTCTAATGAAAATTTCTACCTGACCTATTTTAATATATACATTCATGAGATGAAGCACATTTCCCTACACGCTCTGTTTGAACCAGGGATTCTCACTGGAACGAATGGTCTTCTGGGCCAGATAATCTTTTGTTGTGGGAGGCTGTCCTGTACATTGCAAGATGTTCAGTGGCATTCTTTGCCTGTATTCACTAGATGCCAGTAGAGCCCCTCCCCCTAAGTATGTAATAAAAAATGTCTCCAGACATGGCCAAATATTCCCTGGGAAGCAACACTGTCTCCAGTTCGGAATACTGGGCTAAATTAATAACACAAATATTAATATTTATATCATGCTTACTATGTGCCAGGTATTATACTCACCGCTTTGCATATATATATATATGTATTTTTTTAAATTTTTATTGGTGTTTTTTTTTTTTTTTGAGACGGAGTCTCACTCTGTCATCCAGGCTGGAGTGCAATGGCACGATCTCGGCTCACTGCAACCTCTGCCTCCCGGGTTCACATGATTCTCTTGCCTCAGACTCCCAAGTACCCTGGACTACAGGCACGTGCCACTGTGCCTGGCTTATTTTTGTATTTTTAGTAGAGACGGGGGTTCACCATGTTGGCCAGGCTGGTTTCAAACTCCTGACCTCAGGTGATCCACCCACCTTGTTCTCCCAAAGTGCTAGGATTACAAGTGTGAGCCACGGCACCCGGCCCACTTTGCATATTTTGACTCATTTAAGATTCAAAACCCTACGAGGTAGGTACTGCTATAATTACCCTTATTTTACAGACGAGGAAATGGAAGCTGAGAGTTTAAGTGACTTGCCCATGGCCACATAGCTGGTAAGTGGTAGAATATAGGCACAACTAACTGAGCCTATCTTTCCCCAAAGCCCCGAAGAACAAGTGTCTTTCCTTCTACTACACTTAACGTAAAATTTACCATTTTAACCATTTAAAAATGTAAAATCCAATGGCATTTAATGCATTTACAATGTTCTGCAACGATCACCACTACCTAGTTCCAGAACATTTCATCACCCCAAAATGAAACCCTGTACCCATCAGTACCGCTCCTCATTCTCTTCTCCTCCCAGCCTCTGGCAAACACCAATCTGCTTTCTGTCTCTATGAATTTGCCTATTCTGGATATTTTGTATAAAGAGAATCATACAATATATGGGTTTTGATATCTGGCTCCTTTTTTCTTTAGATATTTCACTTAGCATGTTTTAAGGTGCATTTATGCTGTGGCATGTATCAGTACTTCATTCCTTTTTGTTGCTGAATAACAATCTGTTGTATGGATATAGCACACTTCATTTCCATTCATCAGTTGATGGACATTTAGACTGTTTTCCCTTTTGGCTAATTGTGAACCACACTACTAAGAATATCCTCATACAAGTTTAGTTTGAACCTTTGTTTTCAATTATTTTGGGTATACACCAAATCTATGCTTTTAAATATTGTTTAAACAGTCTCTCATCCCCATAATACTTACGTTAAAAAATATGCAGTGGTTGAATGCTTGAATTACTCTCTTCCCCATTATAGTCTGTCAACGACTAGCAGGTCTGGTGTTCCCTGAACTCGTTTTTAAATAGGAGACTTTAGTTCTCCCTGAGCCCACTGTGAAAGCAGGTACTACTTAAGATACTTCTGGAAGTAGGTGGGGCTATAAATAAATGGTGACATAAGCTCACCACTTCCTTTTTTCTTCTTTTTTTGATGAATAAAGGTTGGGATTCTATTTTCTAAGCCCTCTCACTATTCTTCTTTCTCTCTACAATTAGGATCCTGGATCCAAGAAGGAATCAAGTAACGAGAAGGCAATGAGAGGTTGTCAGATAAAGACAAGGAGGAAAGGGTGGGTCAATGGGCAGGAAGACCTGGGAAAATGGAGCTCTTTGGGGTGTCTGTGGACATATAAAGTCCCAGGAAAGGAATGGTAGGAGAAAGACGAATACCCCTCTCACTACACTGGCTTTAATAACCTAGCATCATAAGCCCAGAAGGGACCCTAGAGGTTCATCTAAGCAACGGCTCCTCCTCCACCTGGCTTCAGGCAGGACCACTTCTCAGATTCTAGGGACCACAACATTGTGCTTTATCAGTACCAATTTCTAGAGAAGGTGATTTGCCACCAATCCACAACCTTTCCACAAACTTCAAGTAAATTCCAGTGCTACATTTTAAGGAGGGCTTATTGAAAATGTCATCATTAGTCCCTGGATGTCTCCCTGTATTCCAACCACAGTGTCTGTGCTGCCGAGAGCTCTACAGTTCTGTTTATTGAGTCTGAATCTTCCTTAGGTATTGACTGCCCGAGCCATACTCCTATTCCGAACACTGTCCTGCTGTTGCAGCCTTCTCTGCTTCATGGCAGTGCATGAAATGAAAATCAATATTATGAATGATGATGAGGGTGTGGTGAGGAGAGTTCTTTAATATCCCACTGGTGTTTGTGTGAACTGGCCTGTGTCTGGAAAAAAAAAGGCTGGAGATGGCTCAAAAGCCTGGAAAAGTTCATGTGCATTGATCCAATTATTCTGTTTCTAGGATTCTCTTGAAAAGGTCTTCAGACTAAGATCTAGATAGATAGATATAGATACACAGATATTCATCAAAACAATATCAAGGAGTATGAAAAAGCCTAAACAGTCAATATAGGGGAAAAGTTAAATAAATTATGGCATAAAATGTAATAGCGTATTATGTAGACATTAACAAAGACAATTAAAAGAACATTTAATGATGAGAAGATTTGCCTCTGGTATAATGTTAGGTGAGAAGTAGGCTCCTGAGCCATGTATAGTATAATTCCCAGATTTGTAAGTAGGTATACACGGAAAATATCAGAAGAAAACACAACAAAATACATTCAGAATATATTTGATCAAACTGCTGAAGATAAGCAACAGTTACCTCTGAGTGGAAAAATTTTAATTGACATTTATTTTCTTCTATATTCTTTTCTATATTTTTTTGAGTTTCCTACGATGACTATGTTCTTATTCCATTATATAAAAATGATTTTTGAAGCATATTATAAAACTCTTATTAGATTTAGTGTGCACAGATGATAAATTCTTAACCACTGAGCTTGTCTAATCCCTCCTCCGCTTTTTACAGGGGAAGAGACCAAGGGCCACAGAGGTTCCACAATTGCCTCTTATCACAGAGCTATTTTACAACTAAATCTGGAAGCAGATCCAGACTCCAGCTTGTCCTGCCTCACACCTGCAGGCATCAGAAACCCCAGAGGGCTTGTTAAAACATACTGAGCCCCAGAGTTTCTGGTTCAGTCAGTATGAGATCAGGCCAGAGAATCTGCATTTCTGATCGGTACACAGGTGATGGTGATGTTGCTGGTGTCGGGACCACACTTTGAGGACCCCCATTTTATCTTTCCACTGAACCTGTGGGTTGCAGCCTTGCCTGATAATTAGAACACACACACACACACACGCATGCACACACACACAAACACCCCATGCTCAAGCTCTACCTCTACCCAATTAAATCCAAATTTCTGGAGATGGGGGCTGGGCTGTAAAAATCTTCCAGGGGATTGCAATGTGCTCTTAAAATTGAGTGTGACCACACTAATCTCAAGTGCTTCAGTTCAAGGGGATTGCTAGAAAAGATGAAAGTATGAACATAGTGCTATTGACTAAATCCCCTCCAAAGGAATTAATATTGTTTCAAATACAAAATGTGATCATGTTTCTGCTCATGCTCACCCCACACCCACCTCCCATCATGCCACTTAAAACCTCCAGAGACGATTTAAGGCAAAGGCAAAAATCCATACCATGCCCTGCAGGGGCTTGCGGGGTCTGGCCCCTGCCACCTTTCCAGCCTCGCTTGCCACCACTTTCTTCCTGTTACCCTGAGAATGTATACACACACCTATTAGTATGACTTTAAAATTATGACCTAGGGCCCTCACTAGCCTGCTAGCCTTATGAAACAGGCCCAGAATCAGGTCTCCTCAGGTTCTTTCCATGGAAATCCCTGGCACCACATATGTGGCACATTGGGGGTGTTGGCTGCCCACAGCCCACTGACACAAAGACTCATTCCTCCTCTCTGTTCCTAGAGGAATTTTACAAACATCTAAAGCTGAAAAATTATTTTTAACCTACCTATAAAAGAAGAGTTCTATTAACTCTTCTCTGGTGACTAGCATGATGCCAACATTGGCTTGGCACTCAGGAAAGTTTTGTTGCAGGAAAAATAAACATGCCCATTTTTCAGCAGCTGTCTGTCTTCCTTTTCTTCCATCAGAAATGATTTTGACTTTTATGAAGAGTTAGCATGCTCTTTTTTTTCCCTTGGCCCAGTGGCTCATTCCCTGAACATATGTCTGGGGTACCGGTGTTGGGGGATGACACTGGGTGTCCCGTTATTTCCCCAAAGCCACAAAATGTTAAATCCTGCCCAGATCCAGGAATACGCAGCAAAATGCTGCAGCCATTCGTACAGCCCTGGATGGTGTGGGAAATCTATACTTTCCTTTGTTTTCACGCTCTGTGGGTCACACTAAAATACTTTTAATGTTGGCTGGTGGTATACTAAATGTATGCCTACTACCTATTTCTGTGTCTAATGTGTGTGTGTGTGTGTGTGTGTGTGTGTGTGTGTGTGTATTTTGTTTTGAAAAGCTTCTATGGGGATTTTGAGGGGACTGGTGGATAAGGAGGTGCGGTGATGTCCACTCTGGTTTTTTCCTATGGCATTGTGGATCTGGTTCTCTATTCCTACTGGGAGGAGAAAAAAACTAGAAATGCTAAGTGAAATAAGCTCCAGTTGCCAAATGATAATCAAAGGGGGTGGTTTTCTTTTATCAACCCAGCCTGCTTGATCCTATGTACTTTGAACCCTCTCACGTACTGCCAAATGAATCATCCTTGCCTTTCCTAAGAATTGCCCAGTTTGTTAATATTCTTTGTTTGTGGTTTTCAGTCCTGAAAGAGGAAGAAGACAACAAAGACATATAACTAAATGCAAACACGTTGCCATGGCGCCAAAGAAATGAGAAAGACCAGGATGGGACCTGCCGTCTTTCCTGCAATTGGGCTAGTTCAAGCTGTATAGTTCTGGTTTTATTTGAGGCCATCTAAGCATCAGGTGTCAACGATTAACCCGGCTCAGTCCTAAAACTGCTGCTGACCTACAAACCTGCTGCATTCTGATCTGAGACAAGGTTCCTTGTCTCTGATGGCACACCATGCCCAGCTGCCACGCCAATTATTCTCCAGGGACAGATGGCTACTCTCGATGTGAGAGACACACAAAAGTGCTGAAGGAAGTCTCACTGCCCCTCCTAGAATGCAATTCACTTCATTCAAAACAGTCACAGTTCACCCAAACTCAAAGGCCTGTATGTGCGCTGAAATGGAACAAAGTACCTTGTTTAGCAGCAAATAAATAACCTGATGCTTCTTGGGTTGGTTGATCGTGCAATGCTACAGTTGCTGTCCTTCCCGCATGATACCACCAGCTGTTCTGCTGAGACTGATGTCAAAAACTGGCTAATTTCTGATGTTTCTCACAGACTTTTTAGATGTAGAAATAAAAGATACTCCACCTCACAGAGGAAGACTTTGTGTTGCATTAAGGATCTTGTGCATTTCAACACATCAGTTATTATTTGATTTTTTGTTTTGTTTTGTGTGCAGTTTTTGAGAGAGTCAATATTAACAACAACATGTTTTAACATCAGAATGTAGTAATCCATTTCCTTAAATACGAACTTTAAAAGTCTTAGTCCAATTTCTCAAATGCTAATCTTCAGAAAGTATGGTAGGGTTATTCTTGAGAGAATGGAACATTTGTTAAATCAAACTCCTTAAAACTTTTGTAAAACTAAGATCCAAGTAAATAGTGCAAAACCTAAGGAAGAGGCAGCTATTATGAAGTTCCCAGCTACTATCTTCCTTCTTGCCCTAAATGACTTTCTTCTCATATTCCATATTCATTTGCTTTTCTCTGTATTTTCCTTGCTGATATATGACACAACTCCCCACTTCTGGCCAAAGAAGTAAGTGCCCCAAATGACTGACATGTGGGTTTTCCTACAAAAGTCAAGACACTCAATTTCTAGCTTATGGCATCAAACTGCAATATGGATGTTTGGTGTCTTTCTCAAACTCCGCTCACTCAGGGGAGCCTGGGAAATCCCTGCAGAAGGCCAGACATTTGCCAAATTGCATTTTCTTGTCCACTACTTTCTTGTCCAAATTATGGCAATTTCAAAGCAGCACTACAGAGTGTACCAAACATAGCCTCCAGCTACTCCTTTACCAGGTTCTGTGGTCAGCAGTTGGAGTAAGGTGCACCTTTATCTACAGAAAAAAAAACAAAATCAAATTAACCAGTTGTTTTCTCCATGTGAACTGTCCCATGTTAAAAACAACCAAGATACCTATGAAACAGGTTTTCAAAATTTCACAAATAAAAATATCTCCAATCCCTACTGTGCTTTTTACAGTGAACAATCACCCAAACAAAATAGTCCTTGGCGCCACTCACAGCTGTGCAGCTGATACTGCTCAATATAGTTCTTGGGGATATTTAAGAATGCAGTAGTCCTGAAACATGGATGCTGACACATTCCAAAGATAATCTAAGTTTATTTCTGGTCTCCTGTGTGAGTGGTGGCTGGGATTTCCAAAATCTACAATTGGTCCTTGTATTTGTGTTTGGGAAGACTAGCTCTACCAAGCGTATGGCCATGTCATCCCTTCCCAAATGGAATGTCAGAGTGTGTGTGATGATGCAGACACCTCTCAAGCCACTCCCTGCTCTAGAAGAGAGACTGTCTTGCTAATGAACAAGTGTAAATATTCCAGGGGAAGACAGATCAGTCTGAAATGACCACATGCAATTTGGCCTATGCTCTGATTTATTGCAATACAATTATTCTTGGATATGTTGCAAACATAGCTCCTTCCTTCCTTCCCTCCCTCCCACCCTCCCTCCCTTCTTTCCTTGCTTCCTTCCTTCCTCTCTTCCTTCCTTATTTCAGCAAATAATTATTGAGCATCTATTATTTATCAGGCACTGTATTAGGCCAGTGAGCTAGAACAGGGAACAACTACTCTTAGAGAGTAGACAACAAACAAAACTAAGAAGTACATTATATATTCTTTTAAAAAGCGTTGGGAACCATGAAGAAAAACAAAGCAAGAACACAGGATAGGAAGTGATAGAGAGGGAGGCTACAATTTAAATCAAGGTGGTCAGAAAAGGTCTCATGAGAAAGTGATATTTGGAAAGTTGGGCAAATATGGGCCGGAGGTGATAGGTGAGCCATGCTGACATCTGGAGGAAGAACATTCCAGGCAGAGGGTACAGCACATGCAAGGCCATGAGATAGGAGCAAGCAGGGTAGGCTCAAGAAATAGCAAAGATCAGGAACAGCTAGAGTGGTAGGTGCTAGAAGGTGAGGTAAGGGACCTAGGGCCTTCTGGGAAGGAATGGGACTCCCACTTTCACTCTGAGTGACGTGAGCAGCCACTGCAGAGTATTGAACAGAGCTGTGGTATCATCTGAATGACTTTACAAAAGCATTGCTCTGCCTGCTGTGTTGATGACTGTAGGGGGGCTAAAGTACCTGCAGGAACATCAGCTAAAGGCTATGGCAGAAATTCAGCTAAAGGATAGACAGTGGCTTGGATGAGGGTGGGAGCAGTGGAGGTGATAAGGAATGGCCAGAATCTGGATATTGTTTCAAGGTAAAGTCTACAGGATTAGCTGACAGGTTGGATGTGAAGTGCACATGAAAGAAAGAATTCCAGGTAATGGTGCAGTTTTGGGCGTGGGCAACTAGACAGATGAAGTTTCCATTAAATGAGATGAAGAAGACTCCAGGAGGAGCAAGAGTGAAAGAGAAGGCCAGCTGCTCCATTTTGGGTATAGGAACATTGAGACAGTTGGACTTACAAGCCTGAGGTTCCTGGAGAGACAGATGCCAGAAATCTACTTATGGGTAGATGGATTTTAGAGGAAGAGAGTTAGTGCAGATAGAGAAGAGCAGAGACCCCAGGACTAGGTTCTGCGACACTCCAACCATTAAGGGGTCAGAAAATTGAGAAAGAACTAGTCACAAAGAAAGATAAGGAAAGCTAACGCTCACAGGACAGGTATGATGGGGAGTGAGAAAGGACCCCATGGGTTAGCAATGTGAAAGTAAGTGATTACGTTGACAGGAGCAGTTTCTAGCAGCAGTCGGGGGAATCTGATTGCATGTGTTTTAAGAATGGGAGAAGAGCACTTGGATCAGAGACTACTGTACAGCCAGTGCTGGGAGTACCGGGGAGCCAAGCACTGCAGTAAAAAGAGTAGGAACAGGTGGGATCCAGAGAGTTGGCTTGTTTCTCCTTTTAAGAAAGAAAGCAAGCTACTGAGATTTCCCTTGTCCATCATAAAACCACACCCCACATAATAAAGAGTCTGACTCCATTTTTATTGTTTGACTGCTTACTGATTGCAAGTCAAGAACAAGGCCAGTGCACTCCCTCCCTTGGTGTTGGTGGAAGTTCAAACCACGCAACCCCGGCTGGCATGAGAACGCTTACCCAGCTCCGCCTCCTAACCACCACAGAACACTGAGCCAGTTTTCCCTCCCAGCTCTCTCAAGCCATTTTATGGACCTGCCTGGGGGTCAGTCCTGCTTCCCCCAGAAAGTCTCCTCATGTGAACAATAAAACTTTGTACATCCTTTTGGTGGGAGTATGGCATCATCAATCTCAACACCAAACAAAATTTTGGGTAGCCAGGGGGGGTCCGTTTGGTTTCTGTGAAGATGCCATGGCGGCCCACTGGAGATGAAAATCCCCTGAGATATGACCTATGATGACCTTTACCTCCTCCTACTCCCCGACATGTTATCAATTCTCAGAACCCAGGACCCATGCTGCAAAGACATGACATTCTTTTGTGAAGAAGAAGCACACATGGTCCCTACCGCTTAAAACATAGTGGTAGTTTCTAAATCTTATTAGAATCGTATCAGCAACAAAATAGAAAAAAAGAAAAAACCTAACAATTATTGAGCTCACGTTGTGCCAGGCAGGTTAATCATTTTCTCATTTATCTGCACAACAGTCCTATGCCACCGATATTATTACCCTCATTTCAGATATGAGGAAGCTGAGCTTAAGAGACTTCTCACTATGTTGTAAGCTTGCACAGCTAATAACTAGGAATTAAACCCAGAGCAAGCTACTTCCAGCGTTCATTATCTTAAACTTCATGTGATTCTGCCTCCACTTACCTGTCCCCCACTAGGGTGTAATATCCTAAGAACCCTGGACTTCATTTTCTAATCTCTTTGATACCAAGAAACATAAAAAGCACTTGGCAAAGGTTTATGGATAAATGCGTGTGTCTGCAAACCTCCTGCTGATTTGCCCAGGTTCTCACAGCCAGTTAGTTGTAGAGTCAGGACAAAAAGTCAAGTCCTTGAACTAAAGGACCAAGCTCTTTCGCCTATGCAACAACAGATCTGATCCATATCCATGCTCTCCCACCCTGCACAAGTTAAACAACATGCCCTACCCCACCTGCTACACACAAACATGCATATCAAACACAGGCAGGAAATTGCCAGACAGTGTACTTTGTTAAAATCATCTTAGGAAGTAATTTGGCCATGTGTATAAAGAGTTTCGAAATATTAATATCCTTTAAGATTCAGTAACTCAATTTCTAAGAATCTATCCTAAGGAGATGGTTTATAGCAACATGATTTCTAATGTGAAAAATGGAATATATTGTGCATGCTCTAACATTAGGAAATAGCTACGTACATATGACACTCATGCAACAATAAAAATCATGCTTGTGAAGAGTGTACAATAACATGGCTGTAATATGCTTCATAAAAAATGTAGAATACAAAATGATAACTATACGATGCTTACAGGCATATTTAAAAAATCCCAGTGCATAGAAAATCATTGTAAGGAAACAGACCAGTGTCTACCTTTTTTTATCTTTTAAAACTTCTTTAATTATATTACATTTATAAATGGTATGAGAAAAAAAGAAAAACTTTGCCACAGAAAAACCAAATATTTTTTCCCAGTTTTGTTTTGTATTTGAACTAGGAGAAAATGTTTCCCTTAGGGAAAAAATTAGGCAAGTTTCAAACAAAACTAGAAACTGAATAGACCTAAGTATCAGAGTCTTTTGTGATCTAGATCTCACAGCTGGGATACATTTGCAGAAACTCTCAGATGTGCAAAACAAGTGGTTAAGTAACTTTTATTGGAAATGAAAATTCTTAATCTAGCAGGTATTAAGGAAGGATTCACTTTCTGTGGGACTTAAACTATGCCATTTTAGGGCCTCTATTGATAGAAATGAAAATCATTCCAAAATGCAAGAGAGATCACTATGACATGTAAAAACATGATTTAGGTTAAATCTCTGAAGAAATTTTCATCTTTAGCCAAGAGAACCAAAAGTTTTAAAATAGAAATACTGTATCATGCTGCCCTAATCATATATATTATTATTTGAAAGGCCAGGGGATAAAAGAATAATGAATATTATCATGTTCATATAACATAGATTTTGCTCCAAATAAATTTATCTAGAGCCAGAAAATTACATCTCAATGTGTAGAGTATAGCTATGATAATTTTAGCTTTAGTAATCAATCTTTCCTTCCTTCCTTCCCTCCTTCCTTCCTTCCCTTCCCTTCCCTTTCCTTCCTTCCTTCCTTCCTTCCTTCCTTCCTTCCTTCCTTCCTTCCTTCCTCTCTTCCTCTCTTCCTCTCTTCCTCTCTCTCTTTCTCTCTTTATTTTGACAATTTCACTCTGTCTCCCAGGGTGGAGTGCAGTGGCACAAACTTGGCTCACTGCAACCTCTGCCTCCCTTCAAGCGATTCTTGTGCCTCAGTCTCCTGAGTGGCTGGGATTACAGGTGCACCCCTAACACCTTGCTAATTTTCGTATTTTTAATAGAGATGGGGTTTCACCATGTTGACCAGGCTGATCTTGAACTCTTGACCTCAAGGGACCTGCCCACCTTAGCCTCCCAAAGGGCTGAGATCACAGGTGTGAACCACTGCGCTCGGCCTGTAATATTTCAATAATGATTTGGAATGGAGGAGCTTCCATTTTACATAACCCAAAAGTTTTCTAGTTTAATTTTTGTTTACTTCAGTCTTATAATAACATGGCTCCATTTAAAATTTTTTATCAATAATGGCAGGTTTCCAGCCATCTCCTGAAGAGTTGTGTAAAAAGTCGGCACTCTAGTTGGCCACGTGCAATTTGAGTTGCAAATGCAGTGTGCTTATCAAACCTGTGGTCATAGAAATGGCAATAAACTCTAAAAATGGTGACAAGTTTTTGTATGCTAAGAATTTCTTGTTAGGAAGACTCTGGAGCTAAGCTGTCCAGGTTAACATTCCTGCTTCCATCCTTCCTAACTGGGTGACCTTGTGCCAAGTTATTTAACCTCTTTGTGCCTCATTTCCTCAATGTGAGATGTGTATTGTAACAGCAGGTTCCTCAGAGGATGAAAAGTGCAACTTAAGTTGTAAGTTGGATATTGCTCAGATCTACAGCTGGCACCATTTTATATAGGTGTGTGCATGTGTAATTTAATGAATAAACTTTCATGATTATGCAGATGATGTTTTCAAAGTAAAGCATAATCTTAAGAAGGTGTTGACATTTGAGTTTAGCCAAGACTACATTTCCTTCATTTAATACAGTAAGAAATCCCTTTCTGACCGGCCACAATTCCTAAACATAAAATCATTTTAATTTGATCAGAATCACCAGAAAGCTAAGAAGAAGCTGGAAGGATTTTAATCACAAATGGCAGTTCTTCAGAGGCACTTGGCAGAATAAACATGAAGTTGCATGAAAGATGTGTAAATGCAGGCTGTGTCCTGAAATATTCTGATGATATCAGAAGGAAAAAAGGCAAGAAGGGGATGTGTTTTAGGATGTGAATTTATAAAAACAAACAGAATGAAGGATTAGGTTGTAGCTTAGATTGGTTCTGGGGATGAAAACACGGCTGGCGGCTTTGATCCTGGGCTCCATCCGGCATTGCACTCAGGAAAGAGCCTCTCATACTCCTTGAGAATGTGGGAAACAACAGCAGGGCAGCCTGTGAATGTCTCCACGGGCTCAAAACCTTCACATTCAGCTTCCTCACCTTGCACATGTAACTGGGTGCTGGAAACAGATGGAGCTCCCTGTTCCTGTGATGCAGCAGGCTTCTTTGAGAGTTATGAAGCAGAGGACACATTTCTAAGCACAAACCATCCAGCTACATTCGGAGTCACCTGGCCAGCCTGCGTGTATCATGAGTAGCCATTTTCAAAGGCAGTCACACCAAATCCAACCTTGATGCTTTAGACTACACCTAGTTCCAATAGTTCTTAGACTACTCATAGGACATTAAGCATATTTTATGCAGATCCACTTTTTTTTAATAAGTTCCAGGATACATGTGCAGAATGTGCAGGTTTGTGACGTAGGTAAACATGTGCCATGGTGGTCTGCTGCACCTATCAACCTGTATGCAGACCCACTTCTTTATCATCCAGTCAGGTTTCAAATTCATGTTCCTTAAAATATTAGTTGCTCTGTGATTAAATACATTTCAAAAAGTCAACATATATCACTTTCTTGGAGGATTACAGGCATATCACTGTTTTAGAACAACCAGCATTTTCCAAACTATTTGCAAGGACAATGAATACCTGTTAGTACTAATGTCCGGGAAACTAATACTTGATACCTCAGGATTGTTGTGTTGATTGAAACAGGCAATACACATAGTTTCTAGTGCCCAAAACAAAATAAGGGCTCAATAAAGGTTAGCTATAATTATGATTAATAGTAACTATGCTTTAAATAAGCTTAGCTAGCCGTCCTGCTGTACCCTGAACAATGCACACATAAGAAGACTGGTGTTGGTCCTGTCAACAAGTCCTGGGTGACATTGTGGGGAGTGGAAAAGGTTGTTATGTATGCTTTTTCTTCTATGAGGTGAGTCATTCAGGGCCAGTGGAGGGGGCAATGCCAGTCAAAGTAAGCACAGGATTACTGGCCACACCCGATGGCATAAGGTACAATTCAGCCATGTCAGTTCCAGGCAGGCAGGCAGGGCAGGAGGCACCACTGCTGGGCACTCAGTTCCACATCTATACACCAGCAGAGCTTGGACACATCTCTGGTTCTCGTGGGCCCCTCAGAGCTGCTGTGATGTCTTGCTAGTCAGAGCCCAGGGTGTCATCTGAATCCCAGCATTCCACGTTGTGACCTGTTTAACTCCCTGGTGCCAGCGAGTCTAAAGTCCCAAGATTTCCAGGCCCTCACCCAAAGTCTTAATATCCACCCACCTTATTTTCTAAAGCTATCTGATGGATAAGAAACCATCTCTTTAAACAGTCCTTTACCCCCAAATGACATCTTAAACAATCTGAGTCCACAGGAAACTGCCCTTTTACCCATTGCTCTGAGCACTTCCAGAAAACTGTTGCGCTCTGGGAAAAGCACAAAAGCCAAGACCCTAAGAAGAAACAGTGTCTGTGGGGTGGGTGGAAGCATGGGGGTTATCACTGCTTTGGGCATACTTGTGTGGTTGCAGGTGGTTACTCTGTGGTCAACTGCTTTGCCCTGGTTTCCTTACATGGGCTTTGTTGCTCCACTAGGAAAGTTCACTGCCACTGGTCTAGCTGGTAGCCAAGGGTTCCTCTCAAAATTGGCATAATCCAAGAGAAGCATTAAATTCAGAAAAAGAAGGGAGCATTTTCTTGCCACAATGTTGCCAGCACATTCTAGGTGTATTGGGAGGCTGGGGACCTGTTTCTTCCCTCACAAAAAGAAATGATAGATATTAATGAAAATGATGCTCAAAGGGCAATGAAATAAGGTGAGATTTCCTTGTGTTGGAATTCTAAGGTTCAGTTTCTAAAACCTGGGGATGTGGGGTTTTCTAAACAGCTGTAAAACTCTTTTACATTCCTCTGTTCAAGGTGGAGTGGGGAGGTAGGTCTCTTCCTTGGGAACCTGGATAAACTTGTAACTTATTTCAACTAATAGAATATGATGGAGGAAATGCTATGAGATGCCTGAGGCTGGGTCATAAAAGGCAATGAAGCTTCTTCCTTGTCCACTGGCATCTTTGCATTGGAGCCATGAGCTGTTATGCAAAAAGTTCAACTATCCCAAGGCTGCCATGTTTGGGGGAAGCATAAGCTGCACGGAGAGGCCTCATGCAGGCACTCTGACTGACAATCTAGCTAACATCAGTGTGCGAGGGTCTTCCCAGCTCAGGTGCCAGATGTGTGAATGAAGGAGATGCCCAATGATTCCAGTCCCCAGATGTTGAGTTCCCCTCAAGCCTTTGAGTCTTCTCAGATGAAGCCGCAGACAGCATGAAGCAGAAGCAAGCCATCCCTGCTGTACTCTGTTCTAATTTCTGACCCAACAGAACATGCAACCATAAGACAATGGATATTTTATACTATTAAGCTTTGAGGCGGCTTGTCATTCAGCAATAGTGTCCAAAGCAGGTTTTGGTGATATGGCCTGTAGCAGCCCTTTCCACTCCTGAAGTGAAAACGCTAATGTCCTTGAGGACCAAGCACATATGTTTGCTCAGGTTTATGCGAACTCATCAAGTTTTTAAAAAAGAATTAATGCTCAGCAGTGTTACACATGGCAGTAAGTTTTATGTAGAATGCATTTGTATTTTGGCTTCCTGCACAAAGAAAATGCGTGTGAAACAATGACTATATTTTTTCTATTATGAGAAAAACACTGTTCCAAGTACAATATTAAAATAGGTTAAATGAACAGGAATTTATAGACACAAATGTTTCAGTGTATATGACAAAAAAGGTATTTTTTATGATAGAAATATACAGTTACAATTTATTATATGTATGTATGAGATACTGCTGTTGGCACTTTGCATCCTCTCTCTTCCTCCCTTCCATCCATCCATCCATCCATCCATCCATCCATCCATCCATCCATCCATTCATCCAATGAACCAACCAATTAACCAACAAACCAGTTAGACAATCAAGCAACATTAAGTGGACAATTCCTCAGGTTCTGTATTAGGCTCTGGGCATCCAAAGTGAAATAATACCTAACCTCTGTTCTCACTTAAGGTAGTTCATAGACTAGAAGAAGTGTTGGCAGCCTAGCAAGTCTGACATCTCTAAAGCTTTGCTGTTCATCATTACTGTGCTTCACACATGAAACATGAAGGCCCCTTCCTCTAGGCCTATTTTTTAGTCTTTGGCTATTCTCCATATCCCAAGAATATAAACATTTATTGCCTGAAAACAAACAAGTCTTCTGCTCAGTATATAGCTTAAATTTTGAGTTTGTATGTACATAAAATCCCAGTAAGTTGGGACCATGACTCTAAACTTGGACCTTCCTAGAATACAGTCCATCTCATCTGATATCATCCTTCTTTGTTCACCTGGCTAACTCCTAGTCACCCCTCCAGCCTCCCCTGGGTCTCCCACTCTTTCTTTTGGCTCTATTCACCCGAAGTTCTACATGGTGGTGTCTGTCTTGCTCATCACTGTTTTCCTGTCTTTAGCACACTGCCTGGCTGTGTAGCATACAATACATGTTTCTAAATGAATAGAGAAATGAGTAAACTAAGGGCAAGTCCTTGAGAAATATATACTTGATTGGTTGCTCAAAACATGTGGTTTCCCTGCAATCTATTACTTTGGCCAGGAATACAGACGGAGGAGAATGGCTTCAGTTACCCTACATGAGAACAGAATTGATGATAACCATTTATTCTACATGGCGCAAAGTAGAGAAAATCATTATCGTGAGGTGGAACATCGTGAGACAAGACCAATTACTATTTCTGTTAAGCATCTATCTAAGCAACCCTCTCATCTTACAGATGAGGAAACTGAGGCCCAGTGAAGCGAGTGGTTTGTCTAAAGTCCCTAAACAAATTGGTAGCAAAGGAGTTGCCTCAGAACAACGCTTCCAGAATCCCGATCCGCTGTTCTGCTTCCCTGTGCATATGCAGCCAAGGACAGGGCTCCGTTCCCTCCACTAGCAGCCATTTGCTTCCCTCCAATACCAAGAGATGGCTCTGTCCAAAGAAGCCACACCTGGAAAGATTCTGGACTCTAAGAATTACTGATGCTGTAATGAAAAGTCCTGAAGCCAAATCAGAGCCCCTCAGATCTTTGTCTCTTCCAACACTTCCCTCATGACCTCTGGCCTTTTAAAACCATCCTCTCTTGGCACCTGTGAAACACCCTTTGTCCGAAGAACATCTATGAATTGGAAAGCCACAGAACATAAAGACCAGACAGTTTGTATTTACACCACAAGACAGCACTTTGCCTTTAGGAGGGTACCCTCTGAGAAGCTCCCTGCTGGCTTAAGCCAGATAATACATAGGGAGGCACGAATCCAGGGCATGGCAAGTAGTAGGTGCTCAATAAATGTTGGATGGGTCTGAATTTGCCCCCAGATTTCTACTGTTACAAAAGGGTGATGGGTTTGCCCTTGCCCTCTGAAAGTGGAGCCTGTGGGCAAGATCTATTTGAGGATGGGCGGGGCATGGGCCCTAGGAATTACCTGGCCAATAATGCAGTGGTTCCCTAACTTTATTCCACATTAGAATTGCTCAGGGGGCTTTAAAAATCCAGAAGTCTACTTGGTATCCCAGATCAATTAAATCGGAATGTCTGGGGGTGAAAGCCAGGTAGCAATATTTTAATCTGGTGATTCAATGTACATATGCTAAGGAAAATTTGCTTTAGAAGAACACAAGGATCAGAACTGAGTTTGTGGCTGCCACCTTGGAAAGGGGCAGCCACGCCTGGCTTGCCTGAGTGGCAGAGGGGGAGGCAGAGAATGCCTATTGTATTCTATTGTCTTGATGCCTCCTCCCCGTCCTGCTCCTCTTTCCTCTTCTCTACCTCTTCCTGTGGTTGCCTGGTTTCTAATGGTAACGACAGACAAGCTTTTTGGGCTTCTTCTACCACTTGTGGGTTTGCTAGAGTCATGTTCTTGCTTTCTTAGATACCTGAGCCTTTTTTGGTTATGTCTCTGCCAGGCTTTGGTATCAGGACGATGCTGGCTTCATAAAATGTGTTAGGGAGGATTCCCTCTTTTTCTATCGATTGGAATAGTTTCAGAAGGAATGGTACCAGTTCCTCCTTGTACCTCGGTAGAATTCGGCTGTGAATCCATCAGGTCCTGGACTCTTTGGAATTTCAGACCAATATCCTTGATGAACATTGATGCAAAAATCCTCAATAAAATACTGGCAAACCGAATCCAGCAGCACATCAAAAAGCTTATCCACCATAATCAAGTGGGCTTCATCCCTGGGATGCAAGGCTGGTTCAACATACGCAAATCAATAAATGTAATCCAGCATATAAACAGAACCAAAGACAAAAACCACATGATTATCTCAATAGATGCAGAAAAGGCCTTTGACAAAATTCAACAACCCTTCATGCTAAAAACTCTCAATAAATTAGGTATTGATGGGACGTATCTCAAAATAATAAGAGCTATCTACGACAAACTCACAGCCAATATCATACTGAATGGGCAAAAACTGGAAGCATTCCCTCTGAAAACTGGCACAAGACAGGGATGCCCTCTCTCACCGCTCCTATTCAACATAGTGCTGGAAGTTCTGGCCAGAGCAATCAGGGAGGAGAAGGAAATAAAGGGTATTCAATTAGGAAAAGAGGAAGTCAAATTGTCCCTGTTTGCAGATGACATGATTGTATATCTAGAAAACCCCATTGTCTCAGCCCAAAATCTCCTTAAGCTGATTAGCAACTTCAGCAAAGTCTCAGGATACAAAATCAATGTACAAAAATCACAAGCATTCTTGTACACCAATCACAGACAAACAGAGAGCCAAATCATGAGTGAACTCCCATTCACAATTGCTTCAAAGAGAATAAAATACCTAGGAATCCAACTTACAAGGGATGTGAAGGACCTCTTCAAGGACAACTACAAACCACCGCTCAATGAAATAAAAGAGGATACAAAGAAATGGAAGAACATTCCATGCTCATGGGTTGGAAGAATCAATATCGTGAAAATGGCCATACTGCCCAAGGTAATTTATAGATTCAATGCCATCCCCATCAAGCTACCAATGACTTTCTTCACAGAATTGGAAAAAACTACTTCAAAGTTCATATGGAACCAAAAAAGAGCCCGCATCGCCAAGTCAATCCTAAGCCAAAAGAACAAAGCTGGAGGCATCACGCTACCTGACTTCAAACTATACTACAAGGCTACAGTAACCAAAACAGCATGGTACTGGTACCACAACAGAGACATAGATCAATGGAACAGAACGGAGCCCTCAGAAATGATGCTGCATATCTACAACTATCTGATCTTTGACAAACCTGACAAAAACAAGAAATGGAGAAAGGATTCCCTATTTAATAAATGGTGCTGGGAAAACTGGCTAGCCATATGTAGAAAGCTGAAACTGGATCCCTTCCTTACACCTTATACAAAAATTAATTCAAGATGGATTAAAGACTTAAATGTTAGACCTAAAACCATTAAAATCCTACAAGAAAACCTAGGCAATACCATTCAGGCCATAGGCGTGGGCAAGGACTTCATGTCTAAAACACCAAAAGCAATGGCAACAAAAGCCAAAATTGACAAATGGGATCTAATTAAACTAAAGAGCTTCTGCACAGCAAAAGAAACTACCATCAGAGTGAACAGGCAACCTACAGAATGGGAGAAAATTTTTGCAACCTACTCATCTGACAAAGGGCTAATATCCAGAATCTACAATGAACTCAAACAAATTTACAAGAAAAAAACAAACAACCCCATCAAAAAGTGGGCAAAGGACATGAACAGACACTTCTCAAAAGAAGACATTTATGCAGCCAAAAAACACATGAAAAAATACTCATCATCACTGGCCATCAGAGAAATGCAAATCAAAACCACAGTGAGATACCATCTCACACCAGTTAGAATGGCCATCATTAAAAAATCAGGAAACAACAGGTGCTGGAAAGGATGTGGAGAAACAGGAACACTGTTGGTGGGACTGTAAACTAGTTCAACCATTGTGGAAGTCAGTGTGGCGATTCCTCAGGGATCTAGAACTAGAAATACCATTTGACCCAGCCATCCCATTACTGGGTATATACCCAAAGGACTATAAATCATGCTGCTATAAAGACACATGCACACATATGTTTATTGTGGCACTATTCACAATAGCAAAGACTTGGAACCAACCCAAATGTCCAACAACGATAGACTGGATTAAGAAAATGTGGCACATATACACCATGGAATACTATGCAGCCATAAAAAATGATGAGTTCATGTCCTTTGTAGGGACATGGATGAAATTGGAAAACATCATTCTCAGTAAACTATCACAAGGACAAAAAACCAAACACTGCATGTTCTCACTCATAGGTGGGAATTGAACAATGAGAACTCATGGACACAGGAAGGGGAACATCACACTCCGGGGACTGTTGTGGGGTTGGGGGAGGGGGGAGGGACAGCATTAGGAGATATACCTAATGCTAAATGACGAGTTAATGGGTGCAGGAAATCAACATGGCACATGGATACATATGTAACAAACCTGCACATTGTGCACATGTACCCTAAAACCTAAAGTATAATAAAAAAAAAATTAATGAAAAAAAAAAAAGATACCTGAGCCTGCCATGCAGGGAGGAGAGGGGGAGACATGGAGCCCTGCTTGGGTGCAGGCTGATGTCACACCTGGCCTGCAGTGAAGGCGGCTGTCCTAACAGAGGCCCCCCGCCTGCTGCTATGGGCTGCTCTGTGAGGCTGGGTCAGCTCCTGGAATTGCTGCTTGACCTCAGAAGAGAATTATCTGTTCCTTCCCCACACTGGACAATGAAACAGATGTTGTACTGCATCTTGAGGCAACTGTGGGCTCTCCACCTGACCCACAGAGGTTTTATCTCATGAACAACCTGCAGGGGAGGCGAGCTCGGAAAGTCTCATCCGAACTAGGGAGAAGGCCCAGCCCGCATGACCTTACCCTGATTCCTCCAGGGCTGCATCCACCTTTCAACAGTAAAAGGAAAATTCCAAATGACATGGGGAAAACAAAGGGCAGGGAGGAATAGTGAGAGAAAGAGAATTAGTGGCAAAGGAGAAAGAAGTAAGGATGAAAACACAGGAGGGAAGAAACATGACAATTTTTCCAAAAACCCTACAAGTCTTTGGAAAGACACATGAGAATTTAAAAAAGTTAAACCGTGTGAACTTGAGCCTTTCATAGCCTTCTGAGCAGGAGAATCTGACCCCTGACCCACTGCGTTCCTGGCGAGGTGTACTACATACGACAGAATACCAAAGGATTCCTGAGAAAATCTGAAACTACATAAAAGGGAACCAGGAACTGGTCCCTCCTAGTTTAGTGTAACTTAATTCAAAACCAGGGAAACTTCTTTGTGAAAGGATCACTGTCAAATTCAAGGCAACAGAGTTCTTAACCGGTTGAATTTCAACTTCTGGGCGTTGCATCTGTCCGCTCCGGAATTCCGATATTCCGTCACACCATGGGATCATTACAGAAAGGACTTTGCAGATGAGATAGGCAAAGGGAAAAGCCAAAGCCAAATGTGGTATCTTCTTTGGTGGGTCTGCTCTACTAAAGCACGCTTTTATATAGCCAAGAGAACGTGGGAAACGAAGACGCTTGATAGAGGATGTTTGGATAATAATTTAGTTTGATTGAACAGTCATATGCTTATTACACACACACTTGGTGTCTTGACTGCTGTGACCTTGGCCAAGTAATCTGAAGTATTTGGGCCCTCACTTTCTTCACTTCCAAAGTGAGGACTTAGCTAGGACCACTTTCCATCTTCAAATGTTCCACACACATTAACTCCAGGCACTAGGAATACATTTGCCCTTGAGAAGTAAAAAGTTGGGGGCAGGGGTGAGACACATAAACAGATAATTATATAATATTGGAGAACAGAGGTAGGGCAGCTAACATTAGAATTCTACATCTATTTTGATGCATGGTGTGTGTGTGTGTGTGTGTGTGGTGTGTGTGTGTATGTGTGTATGTGTGCACAGCTATGCTCCTTATACAAACAGCTACTGTCTCATTCCCTTAGGAAACCAATGATCTAGTTGTGTAACTTGTCTCATAGTTTAGAGATTCAAATAGAGTCAGCATATCCCACTAGTTTTAGAATCTGCCCCATCTGAAAATAGGGACCTAGGCTTCAATTATACAACATATCTCCCTAACCACACCTATGAAAACAGCTCATTGTATCTGCATTCCATTGGGAAAGTTTTAAATTAAGCAGGAATGAAAAAACTGTAACACTGTCTTTTGTGACATACAATAACAGGGGCATGGAGTTAAAAAGTTAACAAGGATTTATGACTATAACGCATGAAAGCTGTTTTTAAAAAGAGTGGGGAATTGAAACTGTAGTATTACTATGATTTATTTGTAAATTTCAGACAGAGTAACATGTAAGAACTTAAAAATACGTGCTAATTCATAAAGAGAGGCCACTGAGTCATGGGTAAGCATGGCATTAAAATCACTCCAGCACTGAGTGAGAGATTTGGTCCCCAGTACAGCTGCACAATTCATCAGCGTCAGGGCATCTTGTTTCCCAGTGATCCAGCTGACTTCCCATGCACTGAATTGGAAGCGTGCACTGCCATGTCAGGACGTTCAAGCACTTCAAAGCTGCCCCTTTCAACACTCGGTTTCTCCTCATAATTACTTCTTGCGTTTCCCTCCTGATACTCATTTAAATGCTAAATAAAGGGAGAGAGTTCTCCAAGGCCAGAGACTTGCCGTTGTAACCTGGAGCAACCTCAGAGTGAAATTAAAATCAATTATACCCCATGTGGGTATAATTATAGTAACTTAATGAGTAGGAATATACAATGACTGCCTTCTGGGAAACAAACATACTTTGTTATGTGAGTGAGTGTGACAGGTACTGCTCAGCACTCAGATCGTTTCCAGAATCTGGTTCTCAGATTCATCAAATGGGGCTTGCAGAGGCAGGGGGAGCTCTGAGACGGCCCGGGGGCTGATGACAATGCAAGGAACATCGTCTCCCTTTCCAAGGAGGTCACGACCCTATTATCACTCAGCGGGAGCACAGACGTGACTCTCTGTGCAGAGAATGTGGCAGCTTCAAGGATGTGTGTGGCTTGACTAAAGGACATGGCGCTGTCACTGCTGAGGCCAGCAGAGGAGGGACAGCCTGAAGGAAGCCTGAGGTCATCCAGGACCTGCTCTGATGGTGGTACTGGTTGTGGTCACTTTGTCGGGGGCCTCACGTTCCCGAGCTGCAGGCCGTCGCCCGTGCTAGCTCCCTGCGTGTCTATTCCACAGCTCAGAATGACTAGCATTAAAAATATTCAGGAGCTGCATCCTTAATAAGCTGAATATTTGTCCAGAATATTCTGGAAAAAGAGGCATACCAGTGTGCCTCTGTGTGACTGCGGCCTGAGTGAGTTGAGAAGGATTCTGGGCTGCAGATGGGGAAGATGAAGGGCAATATCCCCACGATCTTCCAGCTCCTGGTGCTCTCTGGAGACAAAGTGCAGGCTGCAGCGTGCCCTCCCCAGCCCAGGAGGCAGCCACCAGGGCCTGAGTCTGCGGGCTCCCCATGCCCTACATGCCTGCATTCCTGGAACCCTCCTAGTCGGAGACCAGTGCTTCTCAAAAGTGTCCTCAGATCACCTGAATCAGAATATCACCTGGAGTGCCGGCGAAAACACAGACTTCTGGGCCCCACCTCAGATCTAGACATCGGAATGGCGAGAAGAGGGGTGTGTGGGGGGGGGCGTGGGGGGGGGGGGGGGGGGGGGGGGGGGGGCAGGGGCAGGAATCTGCATTTTGAACGAGTATGGCTTGGGGACATTCATGCACTGTGAGCTTGAGACTTAAACCCTGGAGCTCATACAGTCATTTATGGAGCAAGAATGGGCACAAGGGGAACTTCACTTTCCCAGAGAGTTTGCTCTCGATCCAGAATGGTTCTTCTTCTCTCCCTGTCTCTTTCTTCACCATGGGCTGGGCCAGGCCACATGAAGGCAGCTAATGACATCTAACACACAGAGCAAACCTCACTTCGAGAAGCAAACATTTGGTCTAGTTGAGGAGATAGACATCTGAACAAATAATCACAAAACCCTCTGTGAAACAGGCTATAGTAAAGGCAGGTTCAAAGTGTTCTAGGGGCAGGGTAAAAGAAGCAATACATTCAGAGGAGCAGATGGGAGGTACACCAAGGTCAAGGTCAGAAACATCTTCAAAGAAGTGGCATTGAGATGAGCCTTGAAGGAAGGGCAAGCATTTGTCAGATTGAGAAAGAAGTCTGAGACATATTTAGGGACAAGTCTGGCTTGGTCCCCAGTCAATATTATGATAGAGTTATTATTATTATTGGTTTTGACTCCACCCTCAGACCTGCAGAATGAACTAATTCCCCCAAGAACTCTTTCTTCTTGGCTACTCCAAAGTTTAGTTGAGATTGGAAAATGCTTAGTGGTCTTGCTCTGACCACATGGCTGCTGTTACTGTTCTTAATGTGGGGTGAGCTGAGGAGTGGGGCTGCGAAAGGCTGGGCCACCACAGGGCCAGAGGAGCCCATGAAAACAGGTTCCCACGTGGGCTGGGGGTAAACCACGGTCCTCAGACAAGGTGTCAGGTTATTCTCTGTTCTCTCCAGGGAGAAATGCATTGTTTGAATCCAATAGCTATCAAGTAGCCCATGACACCCCTCCCCAACCTCTGGTGCCTGCCACTTGTTCACCACAGGCATGGCTTAGCTGAATGTTTTGACCTTTTAAAAATAATACTTGTAAGATGGATATCTGAAAATGGGCTAGGAACAATGGTACCCATTCAAAAACTGGAATCCCACAGTTCCTGCAGTGGTGGGGAAAGCCACACAAAGACCCTAAATAGGAAGTCAGGAAACCGGGGTTCTGGTTGCAGTTCTGCCACCTGGGTGGCAGCTGGGTGACTCTGGGCACATCTGTTACCTTTCAGGGTGTCCTCAACTGTGCCATGACTAGATGATCTCTAAGGCCTCATCTAGCTTTAAATGTATCATTCTACTGGATTATTTTTCAAAGCTGTAGCATCTGATTGACACTCTTATTATGATTACTAATCCTGCATCACCAGCAAACTAGGGAATTGTACAAGGCAATCTTGGAACACCATGAGGACAGTCATTACCTTGCTGCTTATTATAATGTCAACCCATAGTACATTTTTAGTGGTGTGCTGGAATTGGCTCAAAATGTGTGCATTTCTTCTCAGCTAATTCAGTAACATGACATCCGTAGCCTGGAATCAGCCATGGTGGGAGAACACGATTGCTCACCCGCCTACCCCTGCCCTGAAGGGAAGACATTCCTGGCTGTTGAATGTCAGCAGCATTAGCAGCACACCACAGGTTATGATGCCTCTAAAAGGATCCATAAAATTGATTTTTAGAAATCAAATCATATTTTAAGGGGTTGTTTACAATATAATTTTAATAATTTTTAAAAGCAGTCTAGTTAAAAAATGCAGTAAGGTGTTTTTTAAAAAGTCAGAATTGTTGACACATACTTTAGATACAGTAAAATTCACTCATTTTAAGCATCAGTTTCTGTGAGTTTTGACAAATGCACATAGTCACATAGCCATGGTAGGACCGCACTTCCTTGTTCCATCTGAAGTTAGGATGGCCACGTGGCTTTTATTGGCCAATGAAATGGAAATAGTGATAGGTGTCATTTTTGGGCAGAAGCAGCAGGGTCACAGAAAGAGGAGGACACTGGGCAAAGATCACAGTCATCCTGCACTGGGCATGTCACATGGGTAAGAAATAAATGTTTGATGCTTTGCCACTGACATCTGGGGGTTGTTACTGCAGCCTAATCTGGCCCATCCTCACTGGGACACTCATGATTGTGGATTAGTTGGCTAAAATGAGATGCAAATACAAAACCTAACTCTTTTAACATACTATTCAGGGCCCTTCACCTAAAAAAATCTCAAACTCCATCTCCAGTTTTATTTCCAGAACTTCCCTCCTGGTATTGTAGCCATACTGGGTATTTGAAATTCCCTGAATATGTAACAGCAATAATGACTAGCACTACTAACATTTATTAAGCACCTAGTATGTGCCACACACTGCTCTAAACACTTCACACATATTGTCTCAGCTGAAGTCCCACATCTCTGCTCTCCTGTGTTCTCTACCTAGCATGCCCTTCTCCCCTTTCTTTGCCCTAAAATATTCTACTTATCCTTTGTGATCCAGTTCAAATGTCATCTCCGTTTTGAAGTGTCCTAATAAAATTGGTTGTGGCACCATTAAGCTCTCAGAGCATTTTGTGAAAAATTTACATTATGCAATTTTGATTTGCCTACTGCTGTGGAGTCCACCTACCCTGCCCCCACCACTAGAGTTGGCACCCACTGAGGCATTTATATGAGGTGGAGACTGCGGGCCGTGAGGGAAGGCGGGAGACTACAAGTCAGGATGAAAGGATGAGTAAGGGCAGCATTTTAGGATGCACAAGGTTTCCACATCAATTGCAGAAAAGCAGGTACAAAGCTGGCTAGAGGAATCAACTGTGACAGCGTTTTAGTCCAAAGGACCCGAGTGAATCTTTTAAAATGGAATCCTCTTATTATAGCTCATTAGTGGATGGATTTAGATTTAGCCTGGGTAGGCCTTGATCTCTCTATCAAATCCAAACCACCCACTAATAAACCCTGGCATGACCTAGTTAGGTTTCAATGTTGGGGGTAGTATGGGTGGTCCCTGCTTCCAGAATTTAATGATGCTTCTTTGGTACAAGCAGGATTGTCTGAAAATGAGCCCAGGTGTTCACCCTGAATTATCAGGTTGAAATGCTATGGGGGGTGGGGGGCTCCTAACTCTCTCTCAAAGCTGGAGAGGCTCCTCTTCCCTTGGGACAAGTGGTGTCCTCCCCCAGGGTAACAATTTTAGTCCCAAGGTCTCCAGGTGTTGTGCGCTTGCCTTCCCAGACAATTCCTGTAAACAGCTGACACTCAAATCCAGGCTGCCTGGTGCCAAAGTAGTTTCATTATCTCCCCACTAACAAAAGTGCTCTCCCACTTGCCCTACAAAAAAGGAGATTATGGGGGTGGGAGTGGGACTGGGGAGGGTATGTTCCTCCCTGGACCACAAATCTATCCAGCAGAGTGCAGTGGCCTCAGCAGGCCCTTCTATCTTATCTGGCTGACCCTGACGTTGTCAGTTTCTTTTCCTCAATAAAGCCTATTCCAAGGCCTAACCCATATTGTGAGATGCTGTGGAATTTATCCATTGGCAGATAGCAGGTGGCAACTTAGAATGAACTCACCTTGCAGAACAATTTCCCCCAAAAAGCTGAAGAATCAGTGTCAACAACCAGCTAGCAGTCTAGTTAAAAAATGGCAGAGTTGAGTGGTCCAGACATCCTTAAGGTCTCAGAGGAGGGCACATTAAGAAATATAAATTTCTGCAAAGCACATTAAGAAATATAAATTTGTCAGACCCTCAAAAGTCATGTGAAATAGAGACAGCTTTATTTTATAAGTAAGGAAAGTCAGGCTGAGGAAGCACAAGCACTGCATGAGGTCCCACAGGGAATAAGCAGCGGAGCCCAGATGAGAACTGAGCTTCTCCGATTTCTCCTCACTTGCTACCATGCCACACTGCTCTTGCTCTCCAGGAGAGAATGAATGAGACCACCATCTACTCTTTCACTCTTCCTATAAAATGTTTCATGCTATTGACAATTCAGCTTTATATCAAATTACACTTACACAGTAGAGCATGCACCAGCCAACCATGGCGAGTCTTGCAGAGAATGGGGAAATGTAATTCTTCCTTAACAGAGACTGAGCAAATAAAGAACACTTTTAGAAAAATCTAAGAACAAGTCAATGGGGTAGGTTTCTGTGTGCCACCTGATCTGGCTGATGAAAACTCAGTGACCACAGAGGCACACAGAGGCAAAGGAAGCAGGAGAATACTGTACTGAAGGTGTCTGCAGGAATATTACAGGCATACTGCAGGTGTACTACAGGGCGAGACTTGGGTGAGGCAAGTGAGCTGCAATTTTTAAGGGGTACTCACTCTCAGGTGCCGGCTCTGCCTTCGCACACCCGCAAGAGTAAGGGCCTCCTTAACTTTTGCACCCTAGACCCTTCCCTTCCTTCACCCGAGGCCCAGCCTGGGGATATTGTGTCCTCACCCAGGAGATGATGGTCTGTCAGGTCCTGCGGTGCAATAATGAAGGCTGTGTCTCCAGAATGACAGCAGAAGCAAACTAGAAATAAAATGAAGTTGGATCCAAACTGCCTTGCTCACACAGTCTCAACTATATAATTTGTAGGGGTCTATGCAAAATAAAACTGCACGTTCTTTTTTGAAAATTATTAAGAACTTCAAGAAGGCAAGAGCAGGGCATTAAATCAAGTGTGGCCTTTCTCAGTGCAAGGCCCTGCAAGGCCACACACACATGAAACCTGCCCAGGACCCTAAGGACCCTGCTGTCCTCCATGGGTGGTGTGGCGGTCATGATGAGCTTCCTTCTTTAGCCAGATTTAGGCCTATGGGCATGCACCAGGTTGCCTAGGAGACCACCTCTAGGAGGTCCATAAGATGTCACATCAGTGGCTACTAAAAAAGCACTGGAATGGGATTCAGAAGACACAAGCCCTGGGTTTGGGCCTGTCTCAGATGCTAACTAGGTTGTAAGATGGGGGGCTAATCACAGAATGCCTTCACACCCTAGTTTCCTTGGTGGGATTGGCTTGTAGCTTTGAACCTCCAGGTCATGGACTCTCAGGGGCTTATGATTATTATATGTGGTTGGAGAATTCTCTATATTTGGAATAAATACAGCTTCCTAAAATTATTTCTCTCTTGTTCGCGTATATGACCATTTTAAAAGGTAATATATTGTGATTAATTAATAAATTTGTAATTAATTACAAATTTATTTTAAAAACATTGTTGAATTTACAACAGCTCTTTATCAACTATGTCATTTTTTTCAATCAGTGGATTAAAAGAAAGCAGTAAGAAGTAGTTTCTGAAGACCTCTGTACTTCTGTACCCATTTCGCCATGGACTGGTAACAAATGGCTCTCAAACAGGCAGCTGTCTGTGCACCACGCTTAATCATAGTATCCATCCAGGGTCCTAATGCCATTACAAGCTGACAATTCACACGGAACTTTACCTGCCTTGATATCATTTATGTATTGAGTTGCTCTTTTCTGAGCTTGTTCCATGTTCTGGGCACGGTTCTCAGCATCATAATAGACAAAAATCTCTTCCAACCCCAGTCCAGTAACTTGTATTATTTACCATCTGTTCTTACTCGTGTGGCCAAAGCAAAAGTTAAGGTGGTGGTGGTGGGGGGGTGCGTTGTTGTTTCTCTCTCTTTCTTATTTATTATGTTATAAGAAGTAATGAGGCTGGGTGCGGTGGTTCACGCCTGTAATCCTAGCACTTTGGGAGGCCGAGGTGGGTAGATCACGAGGTCAGGAGTTCAAGAACAGCCTGGCCAAGATGGTGAAACCCTATCTCTACTAAAAATAAAAAAATTAGCCGGGTGTGATGGTGGGGGCCTGTAATCCCAGCTACTCGGGAGGCTGAGGCAGAGAATTGCTTGAACCTGGGAGGCAGAGGTTGCAGTGAGCCAAGATTACACCACCGCACACCAGCCTGGCAACAGGGCAAGACTCTGTCTCAAAAAAAAAAAAGAAGTAATGAGGTAATGTACCTATCATTGATCTGATGAATACATCTGTATTAGTTTTCTGTGGCTGCTATAACAAATTACTACAAGTTTGGCGGCTTAAAACAAGGCAAACTTATTCTCATACAGTTCTGGAGGCCAGAGGTCTGAAATAAGTTTTTTGGGCTGCAGTCGAGGGCTGTGCTCCCTCTGGAGCTAGGAAAGAATCTGTTCCAGGCCCCCTCCAGCTTCTGTGGGCTTCCTGCATGCCTGGCCTTGTGGCTGCATCACCCCAGGATCTTCAAATCCTTCTCTGCTCCACCTCCCCCGGACTTCTCCTCTGTGCCTGTCTGTGAAATCTCCTTCTGCCTCTCCCTTAAAAAGAGACTGGTGCTGTATTTAGGGTCCACAAAGATTATCCAAGATTCTTCTTCATCTCAAGATTCTTAATGTAATCACATCTGCGTAAACCTTTTTGCCAAGGTAAGGTCACAGTTATTGGCTCCAGGGATTAGGATCTGATATCTTTGGAGGCCATTATTCTGCCTACCACAAAATCCTTAAAAACACACTCATTCTTGCTACCTTCCTTTAGTGTTAATTTGAGCTTCGTCTGCTTGGATTACTTGATGCTTAGTGAGGAGACTGATGATTCACGCTCACATGCAAACAAAAGTGTGCACTGCAAACAGAAGAAACTAACCTTTCTGTTTCCCTTCAAGAGATCCTTCAATTGATGGGAAATACACACCCTGAATTTCTTAAACCTCTACAGCATCCCCTAGGGAAGATCCTGGAAACCACTTCACGGAACTCAGAGTGAAATACTGACTAACCACAAATTGAGCTTGGCCTGTGATCGTTTTCTCTGGAAATAGAGAAAAGAAAGTGATATAAACATTCTCCAAGAGTGGTTTGCTTTAGAACAGAGTAAACACCAAGTTACCACCTAGCTCAGTTTTGTCTTTGCTCTTTGGGCTTGGCCTTGGCCTAAATTATTTCACATGCCATAAACATCTGTATCCCTGCCTTCTGTAGCAGGGCCTTTACCTGAGCCCAGTGTCTGTTCATCAATGCCCAGCCACTATAATGTCAATCACAGCCCACATTTATTTGAGTTAACTATAAGCCAGGCACTGTGCTCAACATACTACAGAACTCCATAAATGATTCTGAATGAATGTAAATAATCTTATTCATTTCTTAACTCGAGGATCAGCCACTGTAAAGTACCAACAGTAAATACTTTACGATTTGTAGCCCATATAGTCTCTGTCCTGTCTGGACCACTCAACTCTGCCATTGTAGTATGAACCTTCCCATATTTTATACTTCAATGAATGGATGTGGCTGTGTTCCGATAATACTTTATTTACAAAATAATGCCTATTTACCTCTGTTCTGGGCCTGCAGGACAGATTCTGACTTATTAGTCTCCCACCATAAGACTTTGAATGATTTCTATTGATTTAAGGACAACTTCAGATTTGCTTTCCATTATTACCTCTTCAAACCAGGTTTCCTGACACATAGATTATTTTTTTTTTACACTCACCTTAATTCCAACACACCTTAATTATTTAGAGCCTCCCATTTTTCCTGCAATTCTCAAGTTGTTCTGCTTTTTCCGTTGTGTGAAATAATAAGGAAACACTTCACTCTGGGTTTATTCTGCTAAGCTTAACTTGCCGGCAAAAAACTTAATGCTGCAAAGTTATCAAGTCTCTCTTGTAGTATGAAGCTCCTATGGCTGAATTTGAGCAGTAATGTCCATGAGCTGACTTGGTACCTTGTAAATCAGAAATGCTGAGTTTGATGAAGGGCGAGGTAGCACCATTTTTTACAGGGCATTAAATTCTGCACACATTTAGTATGGACCATGCCCTGTACTGGATGCCAGGACTGGTTTCTGTCCTCAAGGAGTTTACAGTCAGGTTGGGGACAACAGAAGCTAACAAACAATTACAATACAGAGCAATAACTGCTAAGGTGGGGGAGATATAGTGTGCTCTGGGGCACAAAGCCTTCCCCGACTCCCCAAAACAAGTGATGACTCCTCTGAGACCTTAAGGATGAGAAGGAGATAGCCAAACAGTGAGAAAAAGCCCAGGAGAATATTTCAGGCAAAGGGAATAGAATTTGCAAAGACTTGGAGGTGAGTTACCGGGTGATCTATTACAGAAATGAAAGTTCATTATGGCTAGAAAGAAGAAGGTAAGGGAAGTGGGTAGTGATCTATGAGGCGGGATCTTATCTTACAGGATGTATTAGGAGACTGGGTCATATCTAAAAGCTTGGGGTGGGGTAGCTGGTGAAGAATGACTTTAAGCAGGGAAGTGACATGCTGGGATGTGTAAATCCTAAAGTAAAAACTAAAGAAAGAATTAGGAGAAAGCTACTGTGTGTTTCTTCAAGTGGAGTTTAGAAGTCTTCAGATGACTAGGTCAAGATCCTTTCCAACAACTAAGAAATCAATGGACCCACTTTGAGCATGATGTTGTGAAGTTCTGGGAATATGAGAAGCTATTAATGTTTTAAAAGAAAAAAAACCCAGAAAGTTTCAAAAATAAGGAAAGAGGTACCAAAATCCCATTTTTTAATAAAATAAGGTATTGTGTACCTGTAAGTGGAAAGACTAGGTACAGAAAACTCAGAACTTGGAAATTAACACTGTATATCAAAGGGCCATATCCCTGAAATATAAAGCTGCTTAGTCAGAATAAAGGTCATTAACCACCAGCTCATGTAAATGGGTGAGGTTTCTGCAGTTTCCTGCTTCCAATGATTTTCAAACAAACTTGCTAAATAGAATTGCCAAGCTTTTAAAAATACGGATGCTTGGGCCTCATCCCAGACTATCTAAACCAGAACCTTTGAAGATGGAAATTTCTATTTTTTTGCAAAGTTCTCCCAGTGATTCTAATATGCACCCAGGGTTGTTACTGTTTGTTAATAGATCAGTTCTATTGGGGTTATGACTGACATACAATAAATAGCACATATTTTAAGTGCACAACTTGAAATATTTTCACTTGTCACTCATATCACATATCATGTATCTATATACTTGGAAAACGACCACCACATTCAAGAAAATTAACATATCCCTCTCCCCAAAAACTGTCCTTGTGCTCCTTTGAAACCCCTCCCTCCTACCACTGGTTTTGAGCTACCTGATTATGATGTCCTGGGTATAGATTTTAGTGCCTGGGGCTTGCTAAGATTCTTGGATCTCCGGGTTTACAGCTTTCACCAAATTTAGAAAATTTCAGGCCTTTATTTCTTCACATATTTTTGTGTCCTCCCTTTCTCTCTCATCTGTGTGGGGACTCCAGTTAGACATATATCAGACTGTTTGAAGTTGTCCCACAGCTCACTGATGATGTTTTTGTTTTTTAAAAAATTCCTGGATAGTTTCTATTTCTGTCTTTAATCTCTCTAATTTTTTTTCTGCAATTTCTAGTCTGCTGTGAGTCACATGCAGTGTACTTTACATCTTAGGCATTAGAGTTTTCATTTCTAAAGGTTTGATTTGGATCTTTTTATATGTGGTCCATGTCTCAACATAACTTTTTGACCATAAGCAATACAGTTATAATGCCCATTTAAGCACTCTTGTCTGCTCATTGTAGCATCTCTGTTAGTTACGGATTGACTAGTCTCCTCATAGATGATGTTTTTTTGCCTCTTTCCCCATCTGTAATCTTTCATTAGTTGACTGACATTCGGAATTTTACCTTGCCAGGGGCTGGGTATATCTGTATTCCTATAAATGTTCTTCAACTTTGCTTTTGGATGCAGTTAAAGTTACTTGGAAACAGTTTGACCCTTTTGTGTCTTGCTTTTGTGATTTGCCGGGCAGATCTGGAGCTGGGCTCAGACAGGGCTAAGTGTGGCCCACTCCTGACATGGAGGCATCCTGAGCACTCTCCCAAGGCCCCATGAATGATAAGACTTTCCAGTCCAGCTGGTGGAGAAAGCCACTACTTCTGACCCAGTATGAATGTCAACACTGTTTCCTCTAATCCTTTGTGTGGTTCTTTTCCCAGCCTCGCTAGTTTTCTTACATGCATGCACTAATACAACTGAATTTGCTGCACTTACATCTGCTGAATACTCCAGGGAGACCCCTAACAGTAACCCAGATCTCCATTTCTCTCTTTGGGCAGCTCTCTCATCTTCCTTACTGGGTCATGTGAACTCTAGCTGCTGGACTCACAGCAACTCAGAAAGTCCCCTGGGCCCTGCCTGAGTTCGCCCTCCCTGCATCTGCCTGGACGTTCTCTCACGGCAGTCAGCTGGGGCAATCGTAGAGCTAACCTAATTTGTTTCAGACTCTCAGGGATCACTGTTTTGTTGTCTGATGTCCAGTTTCTGAAACACTTTTGAGATACAGATACATACAGGGATCCAAGGCATATAGTAGGGACCTAAGGCACGGCAGTCTTAGGTCCCTACTGCTCTATCTTGGCAGGAGTTAGTCTAAAGAGGTGATTCCTTTTTGCTGTTCTTTTCTTTTGTTTTTTGTTTGTTTGTTTTAAATTTCAATAGTTTTCTGGAGAACAGGTGGTGTTTAGCTACATGGATAAATACTTTAGTGGTGACTTCTGAGATTTTGGTGCACCCGTAACCCGAGCAGTGTACACTGTGCCCAATATGTAGTCTTTCATCAACCCTTGGGTGTACACTGAAATCACCTGGGCAGCTGTAAAAACTACTATTGTTTCTGTTCCCTACCCAGAGTTTCTGATGTAGTTGGTCTGGGGTATAGCCTTGGCATCAGGGTTTTTAGAAGCTCCCAGATGATGCTCATGTGCCTCCAAGGCTGAGAACCATTGAGCTAGATTGTTCGCCTTTCGAGAGAGCTGCACGTGGAGCCACTTCCAGCTCCATAGTAAGGCAAGAATCTTGGGGGTCCTTGCAAGCTTGGAATTCTGTAATTGGAGACCTAAATTTCTTTGCCTTTGGTACTACCATGATGACTAAACTGAATCTGATCTCACCCATTTGATGATGGATTTATTTAATTTGTTAGAAAATGCTATAGAATTTCATCAAATTTACTCTAGCTCCTTGGAACTCAATAAATATTTATTGTTTGGTAACAGTAAATATTTAACAGAAAACAAAAAACAAGAACCCCCAACAAAAAGCAAACCTGGGTTGATTATAGCAGTGATTACAAATGGCAACAAAAACAATAATGGGTTAAACATCTAAACTTAAAAAAAAAAAAGAGGTCCTTTTGCAGACCAGTTTTACCGACTGCTCTCACAACAGTGCAGGATTTATTATGCTAATCATTTACTGCTTAATTGGTTACAGCTGATTAAGAGTACGATTTGTTTTAAGGACATAATACAGACCTGGATTTTGCATAATTTATGCAAATGATGGTAATAAAAAATCTACATGTACCAACACATTATTGGTGGCCAGATGAATTCATTTCATGATTTCCCAGAGTCTGGCAATGAAAATGTATTAACTGAGTTCAGAGCCTCCCACCATTAACAGGAGACATGAGTTTGGGATGAGATAGGCCTGTTTGGGGTATTTGTTCCCTTAAGTCTGGCAGGGATAGGGTTCTCAGTGTTCCCAGTGAGAATCTAGCTGGGACTCTTACTTATTCTGTGGGTCTGGGCTCCACAACAGTCTACTTACATGTATTGGTGGGATTTCTCCAAAATCGACACTAACTTTCTGCTCCAGAAGAAAGAGTGGAGGAGAATGACTAACCAAACATACCAGCTGGGACAACAGACTAAAATGGGAGAGAGTTTTGGGTAGCCTCTGTCTCTATCTCTTCATTCTGCTCAGATCTCTAGGCTTCAGATCCAGAATAAACCTCTATTCTCTTCTATTCAAGATTCTTCCCCTCTCATAATCCTCCCAAAGTGTCTTCAAAGGTATCCAAACCATTGAATGCCTGCCAGAAACTAACAACCCCCGAAATGTATGAGGCAGATCTGGTACCATATATCCTATTTGGTTCAAGGTTGAGGGTGGGCAAACTGTCCAAGAGTAGTGTGGTAGGTTGTCTAAATAGCTGGCTACTAAAAATTCCTCCCATCTCTGGATATGCAAGCCACTCCTCCCATCGAGAGGTGGAATTTAGTTCCTTTGTCTTTGAATCTGGACCAGTCCTATGATTGGCATTAGCCAAAAATATATGGCAGAAAAGATGCTATAAAACTTCAGAGCTTAGGCCTGCAGAGGCCTTGAGCCACTTTGTAGAGAAGTTGAACTGCTGCTGGAGAGAGAAGTCACGTGGAGAGAGAGAATGAGGCACTGAGGATGAGAGACTCTGAAGGGAGGCAGGCCCAGTCAGCCTCCAGCCATTCCAGCTACAATAGCTCAGATGCCAAGTAGGTGAGTGAGGTCATTGATATTCCTTGGGACCAGCTGAAATGCCCCAGACAAAACCACGTGGAACAGAGATGAGCCATCTCTGAAAGCCCTGGCCAATGTGCAGAATCATCAGCAAATGCTTCTTGGTGTTTAAAGTCACTACATTTTGGGGTAATTTGTTATTGCAGCCATAGATAACTGAAATGAGTGGGAAATAGGATTTACCAGTGTTAGTTACAAAGGGTTAAATAGCATTTTTTATTCTGAAATGTAAAAAAGTATGCATATATAGACTTCAAATATTTACACTGTTAATCCATTTATTTGTTTGTTACAGGGACTCAAGTTTCAAAGACTATATTACTTTTTCCATCAGCATAAATAAAATTTATAATGGTGATTTCTTTCACAATTCTAAACTATTGGAAGCTTGGAAAGTTGCTCTATAAGCAAAGACCATGGGTGAGTATCTTAGATAAAGCAAAACTTAGAGAAGCCTTATGTGGGAACCATAATATAATGGTAGACACTTTCTCAAGTATTTCCTGCCTTTTCCTGAATTCTTGTTCTAACAAGTTCTTGTCTAGTTCTTATTAGGCTTGACCATATGACCTGCTTTGGGTAATAAAATGTGAGTGGAGGGGACATTAGTCAATACTGAGTGGGAGCAGGGAGAGCCTTTGTCTCACACCTCTGCCATCTCTCTCACCCCCTCCTCTTTCCTGAGGCCAGCACATCTCAGATAAGGGCTGCTCCTTCGGCCTAGGTCCTGGAATGATGATAACACAAAAAAGAGATGCAGCCAACCCATGAAAAGCATGTGAGAAATAAATCTTTATTGCCATGTAAGGCACTGAGACGTTGAGATTGTTTGTAAACAGATATATGTGTGTGTGTGTGTGTGTGTGTATATAGACACACACACATATAGTCATGTATTGCTTAATGACAGAGATACATTCTGAGAAACGCATCATTAGGTGATCCTGTCATTGTGCGATCATCATCAGATGTACTTACACAAACCTATTGTACTTACACAAACCTAGATGGCAGAGCCTACTATATACCTAGGCTATGCTGTCATATATGTGATCTGTTGTTGACCAACTTCAGTACTTCTCAGCTTATACATCCAAATGGGCAAGATGACCTCTGCTCTGATTCAGTTCTATTTCAGTTAGAAATTCAATGAAATTGAAAGCGATGGGGATTAAGTGGAGAGAATCATAAGAAATGGAATAAATAAGGAAAAAACTAGGCAGCATTCAGGTATTAATTGCTGAAAAAATAAATGGGTGTTTTAAAACGACCTCGTATGCACGCGGTATCAGTGACAATATTGTTTACTTTAGCAGTAGTTAGGAGAATGGGTGTGGATACATGCCCAGTATAAATTGACATGAGAACACAGACACAATATATGCATATGACACTCCTGCATGTGGGAAAAAGAAATCGTTTAATGGCAGAAATCCACCAGGTCAGGCTGTGCGCATGCTGAAACCTGGCTGTGGGTAGTGGGAATTAGAGGTAAATACTCTGAACTCAGAGTGAGATAGTTCAGTTATCAACAGACGATTCTGTTATTTATACAGTCTGGAACTGAAAGAGCCCTTCAAATAACACTAAGCAGAGATAGCAACAACAAATAGAGCCAATCCACCTTTGAAATAAAAGCCCTGGTGTCCATACAGATCAGGTTGAGCTCAATCAACCCTGCACAGAGCAATCTAATCCTATTTCGTTGGCACGTGTCTACCCTCCCTCCCACATACACCACTATAGCTTTTAGGCCACTGTAACCTGAGATGCACCCATTTGAGTCATGAGAATCTGACTTGATGGGGAGTTACAACTAATACCCTTCCTGTGGCTTCTGAGCCACTTCTTTCCTTTCTTTCCAGATTTTTAAATTTGAGATGAAATTCCCATAACATCAAATAAACCATTTTAAAGTATACAATTCAAGGTTCACCCGTGTTGTAACAGGTATCGGAATTTCATTCTTGTTATAGCCAAACAATATTCAATTGTACGTATAAACCACCGTTTATTTATCCAAGCATGTGGTGATGGACATTTGGCAGGTTTCTATCTTTTGGCTACCATGGGTAGTTCTGTTATGAACATTTGTATACAAGTGTTGTTTCAGTACCTGTCTTCAATTATCTGGGTTATATACCTAGATATGGAATTTATGAGTTATATGGTATTCTACTTTTAACTTTGTAAGGAACTGCTAGACTGTTTTCCACAGAGGCTGCACCAATTTACACTTCTACCAGCAATGTATGAAGGTTCTGATTTCTCCACATCCTCACCAATATTTATTTTCCTTTTTTTAAAAAAAAATTATAGCTATCCTAGGGTGTGTGAGGTAATATCAGTGCGGTTTTGATTGCACTTCCCTAATGACTAATAATGTTGGACATGTTTTCATGTGCTTATTGGCCATTTGTATATTTTCTTTGGAAAAATATCGATTGAAGTTTCTTGCCTATTTTTTCATTAGATTGTCTTTTGGTTGTTGAAATGTAACAGCCTTATCAGATATATGATTTTCAAGTATCTTACTCCATTTTGTAGGTTCTCTGTTCACTTTCTGACAATATCCTTTGATGTACAAAAGTTTTAATTTTGATCAAATTCAATTTTCTATGTTTCTTTCTTGCTCTTGCTTTTGGCATCATATTTAAGAATCCATTGCCACATCCAAGGTGATGAAGACTTGCCATTTGTTTTCTTCAAAGAAATGTTTTCCTTTAAGGTCTTCACTCTAATATTAGGTTGTTGATCCATTTTGAGTTAGTTCATGTAGATGGTGTGAGGTAGCCCAACTCGATTATTTTGTATGAGGATCTCCAGTTCTCCCAGCACTATGTAACTGAGAGATTATTCATTCTTTCTCCCATTGAATGCTCTTGGCATCCTTGTCAAAAATCAATTGCACATGGATCTCAACAAAAAAAGTCAAATTTATTTCTTCTATTTAACTGAGGCTTTGTGTCCTTTGATTATCACCTCCCCATGCTAAGAGAGTAAATCTCAAATGTTCTCATTACAGAAAATATCAAATATTAGGTGATGGATAGGTTAATTAGCTTGATCTAATCATTTCACATTGTATTAAAAAAACATAACATCACTTTGTACCTCATAAATATATACAACTATAATTTGTCAATAAATAATAAAAAACAAAAAATAAGTTCTAGTATCTTTCAAGCCAAAAAATGGAGAAATATGAAATAAAAACTTTTACCAAAAAATCAACTGGCCACAGATGTATGGGCTTTCTTCTGATTTTGATGACGGCTTTGGATATCACACACCTTGAAAGCAGATTAGCAGTCCTTTGCACTGCATTTTCTCAAACTCCTTTTCCTCTCTGTGCACTCTTTTTTTTTATTTTTGAGACGGAGTCTCACTGTGTTGCCCAGGCTGGAGTGCCGTGGCATGACCTTAGCTCACGACAGCCTCTGCCTCCTGGGTTCAAGAGATTCTCCTGCGTCCCGAGTAGCTGGGATTACAGGCATGTGCCACCACGCTTGGCTAATTTTTGTATTTTTAGTTGAGATGGGGTTTCGCCATGTTGGTCAGGCTCGTCTCAAACCCCTGATCTCAGGTGATCCACCCGCCTCGGCCTCCCAAAGTGCTAAGATTACAGCTATGAGCTACCACGCCCAGCCTCTGTGCACTCTTTAATTGTTGTATAGTGATGATAACCATTGTGCATTCAAGCCCTCGAACGTATATTATTTTCACTGATTACTGTGACTTTTACTTTTGCCATTGGCTAAAGACTGAATTGCACAAACATTTTGTATCCTATAAATGCTATGTTTGTAAGGTTGTCTTAGGTATATACTACATTTTAGCCACAAAAGAGCATATTTAATACAGATAAACTACCATGCTATAATCAGTGAGGGGGATGAACCTTGCTAGATTTTGTTGTTTTTCAGAATTTGGAGTTGTGTTCAATGTGTACATAAATTTTTATTTCTAAACATACTGTACTAGGAGCCTTGCTTTCTTTAAAAGGTAGTTCTGACAAAATGATTTCTTGTCACCAGTATGTGGTTCACAGTCAGACTTCAAGCCTGGTTCAAGTCCCAGCTCCTTCTCTTACTAGGTGGAACTTGAACCAGTTAATTAACCTCCACAAGCCTTGGTTTGCCTGTCTGTAAAATGGAGATAATAACTCCACAGAGTTGTGAGAACCTAATGAGACAATGTGCATGGAAATACTTTATAAGGTGCTAGACAAATGTGAGTTACTGTTAGTGTGGCTTTAATTCAACATCTGCAGTGGTTATTTTACATTATACTGAAGTCATTTATTCAATCAAGAAATATTTCTGACTATGTCCCAAGAGCCATTCTGGACCATAGGCTCAAAGCTGTGAATAAGAGACACAGGAACCTCACTCATCTACTGAGCAGAGGCAGGACATAAGCCAGCAAGCAAATCACTGAGGATGATGATGTCAGACAGCAGAGGATCATATGGGGGATGTGGATGAAAAGGGCCTGAGTGAGGATGGTCAGCTGAAGAAGACCTTCTTAGAGGGGTGACACTGGAGCCAACACCTGAAGGACAAGAAAACGCAAGAATGGAAAGATCTTGTGGGGAAGAAGACCCCAGGCAGAGAACACCAGGTACACAAAGCCATTCTAAGGCGAGAATGAACATGGCAGAGTCAAGGAACAGAAAGAAGCCAGTTAAATTCAGTTCAACAATTTTACTGAATGGTTGTTATATGCCAGGCAAAGTTCCATCCTAAGTACCCAGAATACCAGGCTGAAAAAGATTAAGTCGTTGTCACTACATGTCCAGTTTGGCTTCTGGTTTTCTATTCCAATGGCACCCACATATGTGTAAATAATCGTGATGACAATATCATGACACAAGACTGTTTAGTTCTGTACAACTAGGGAAGTTCGTTTTTGTCCTCTGAAAACCAATACTGGCAAAACCTCAATAGGCCTGGTATGAAGCAGACTCTCAAGAAACAGTAGGTTTTGTAGGACGAATAATAGGTTAATGAGGCAAATGTCACATTCATTAGCCCTCTTATAGATATGAGGTAAATAGGCATCTCTGGTTATAGAGTAGTCAGTGAATCAGTGAAACTAAGATAATAGGAAAACAGTATCAGTGCCTCTCCAACATTTGAAGACGAATTCAAAATAATATTGTGAATAGTTCTAAACAATTGTTTCTACGATGTACAACTGTTTCTAATATTACTCTCAACAAAGGTGTTTAATCAACCAGTAATGGCTATCTAAAACAGAATGTTCCAAAGGGAGATACAAAATATGAAGGGATATTTCCTGAAAACAAAACAAAACAGGACAAAAATCACATGATCTCATGGCATAAGAGGAGAGGAAAGAGGTTCCCAAACAGTGCAAAGTAGGTAAAGTTATATTGGCTATCCATCTTAACATGCGTGCAAATGTGTAAAATAGACATCTGAAATTTAATCTAAGGAAATAGTTGAACATTTGCAAAGATTTAGCTACAAGGATGTTCATTGCAGAGTTGTTTCTAATATGGAAAAAAAAAAAAGAATGAACTTAAACATCTAACCATAGAGGGTAGTTAAATTAGTTACAGTGCATCCATCCAGTGAATTGCTACGCAGCCATTAAAAATGATTTTGTTAAAGGTTATTTGGTGATCTAGAAATATGTTCAGAACAAATTGCTAAGAAAGAAAAAAAACAGCCTTTGAGTTGCCAAATAATAAGATTCTAGCGTTATTTTATGGTTAAGATTTAAGTAGAACTGCATGAATCTCTTGAATCTGCATAGTGTTTATTTCAATAGGTAAAAAATTTAAATGGTTCTCTAGCTACTTCTGGGTGTTGGGAGCTGGTGTGGGGTATGCCCCCTTAGGAACTGCTTCCTGCTTTGGCTAGAGTTGCACGCTGCTCTGTGTCTTACCCCTTCATTGACCGTCCCTTTTCTGCCCACCAGTATCCATGACAGACATCATCATTATCCCCATATGTTCCACTCTCAAATCTACATGTGTTGCAGATTTTACTAGACTAAGAGATAAGGGTGAGGTAAGACCAGGAGGGACAGCTTCGTTAAAGTATCATCTAGAAATCCACTCAAAATTATATGTTAGACACCTGGGTTCTTAAAGCTCTTCAGCCATTCTTATTGACCTTGACACCCCAACGAAGCTCTAGCCTCTTGCTCTGACCCCTCCAGGCTCCATGTATATATATTTGTAGATTTAACTTAAACATAAATGATATAATAGCTTTTTAGTTTATTCCTTTCTTCTTCAGACTGCTCGGAAGGCTTTTTCTTTCTAAATAATCTATATAGGTATTTTTTTTTTCCCTAAGCAAAGAGTTATCTACCCAGGAGAGAAATTATGCTAAGCCTCTTAGCAGGAAGAAGCTGCTTTTGGATTCTTAAGGTTTTTGGCCTATTATGGTTTTAGATATCTTAAATGCTGGGAAGATATGCACCAGTATATGGCCTTGGAAATCTCTACTAGGTCAGGTACAGATGCTCAACAAACGTTTTCTTAAATCTTTATTGTCTAATTTGTGTACGATGAAGATGTAATATTTAAATAACTTGTGTAAGAATATGGCAATAAAATATTGAAAAATTTAAAATTTAAAGATACAAGAAATATATAGTTACACAGATGTAGACATTGGCAGGAAATAGTATCTCTGGTGGATTTCAAAAACCTTTATTATCTTTTTTGCTTATCTGTATCCTCTACTTATTATTCAGTGAGCATATTATGTAACAGTAAGATCAAAGAGTAAATCTTATTATTACTGTTATTAATTTTAATAAGAACCAATAACCTGATATTAAAGTGTAGCTTAAAAAAAAAGGTTAGGATTGACTGGAATATAAAAGTTTAAGACCCTGGGAATTCTGTGAATGTGTACTGTGAGCCCAATACTTAGGAACCTATTTCACTGAATGTACACTGGAAGTTATTTATTCAAATATCCCAATTAAGAGAGAATCAGAAGTATTAGAAATTTGTTGGTTTATATTCACATGATTGGTTAATAACTTAGGAGACAAACGGTTTGGTCTATAGTCTGTCTTTGGAGAATTCAAATACTTTTTGGGGGTGTCACCAGGCACAATCCTTGAAAGTGCATGAGACCAAATGCCATTAAGAATTAGAAGGCAGGGCTGCCTCTCTTTAGTCCAGGGTCAGGGTGCCCTTCACATAGCCAAGCTGGGGACAACGGGGACTGAAATGAAACTCCAAGGTCAAAACTATACCTTAACAAATGCTTGTTGAGCACCTATAAGTTGGCAGCTTTTTTCCCCATATAGTCAATATTCAAACAAAATATTCAAATATAAGCATAGGTATATAAAAGCCAATTCACCTACTTAAAAAAATGTGGATAGGTACTGGAGTCCTTGACATGCTCCCTAGTCTTACTGGTCAAAGTGTGGTCTCTGGATCAGCAGCCCAGCATCCCTGGGAGCTGCTGAGAGATGCAGAATCTTGAACCCCAGCCCAGTCCCACCCAACCAGAATATGCCCTTTCAGGAGATCCCCAGGGCTGGAGGGAATGCAAAGGTTTGGGTGTGCCTCTCTAGTATTCTATGGTCTCCAACTTGAGGCGACACTCCAGGGCTTGCCATGCATGCTGCATGCTGCATTTGTGTTTACAGGGCAGATGTTGCATCTTTAGGGCGAGCAAAATCTAGTGAAAGAAGACTGCTTCATTCCACACCTTAGTTAAAATTCTGGGCCGATTATCTCCTAGAATCCAACTTTCACCCCTTCTCATGATCCAAAACATGAAAAAAGGGGGGGAAAAAAAAAGGAGGCTCTTCCAATAGTATTTACAGAAGTGTGCATAATATTTTTTCTCAGCTTAATGATTTATTTGGCTGCTGCTGGCAGTTTTATCCACTCCAGCTTGAAGAAAAGTGCTTTTTCTGAATTCCTAGACTGGTGGTTCTTAACCAACGGCCTGTATCAGAGTTACCTGGAGGGCTTATTAAAATTTAGTCATGTACCGCAATAATGACTTTGGTCAATAACAGACCCCATATACCATGGTGGTGGTCCCATAACATTATAATATTGTAATTTTAACTGTACCTTGTCTGTGTCTAGATATATTTAGATACACAATACTCACCATTGTGTTATAGTTGTCCCCAGAATTCAGTACAGTACCATGCTGCACAGGTTTGTAGCCTAGGAGCAATATGCCATACCATACAGCCAAGGTATGTAGTGGGCTCTACCACCTACTTTGTGTAAGTACATTCTATGGTGTTTGCATGATGACAAAATCACCTAATGACAGACTTCTCAGAATGTATCCCTGTCATTAAGTGACATGTGACCCCCACAGTATCTGACTCAGAAAGTCTGAGCTGGGTCCCAAGTATTTGCATTTCTAACAGTTCCCCAGGTGATGCAGAAGCTGTTGGTCTCTGGTCCAGAGCCTACACTTTGGAAATCGCTCTCCTCTTCCTAAACCATTCACTTTTGGTTTCTCTCATTTGGCTCTTAAAAAATAATTGATGAACAGATGGATATGTTTACTGCCTTCTAGTTTTCATTCTCTCATTATGATCTGGTTGGTTTTTTTGTTTGTTTTTCTTTTTTGAGACAGGGTCTCGCTCTGTTGCCCAGGCTAGAGTGCAGTAGTACAATCTTGGCTCACTGAAGCCTTGACTTTCCGGGCTTAAGCCATCCTCCTAACTCAGCTCCTGAGTAGCTGGAACTACAGGTGCATGCTACCATGCCTGGCTAATTTTTTGTATTCCTTGTAGAGATGGGGTTTTGCCATGTTGCCCAGGCTGGTCTCAAACTCCTGTCCTCAAGCTATCTGCCTGCCTTGGCCTTCCAAATTGCTAGGATTACAGGCATGAGACGCTGTGTTGGCCTGTTAATATCTTTTCCAAATACTGTACATGACACGTTTCTGAGGGAAAGAACTATGTCTTTAGACCTGTGGTGACCTTCTCCAAAAGATATATTCAACCCCAGTACCTGTGACTACAGCCTTATTTGGAAATAGGATCTTGGCAGATGTAATAAAGTTAAGATGAGGTCATATTGGATTAAGATAGGCCCTAATCCAATGACAGGATTACTTATAGGGAAAGAGGAATTTGTACACAGAGACCCACAAAGAAAATGCCATGTGACGGTGGAGGCAGAGATTGGAATGAGGTAGTCAAGGACTGCTGGCAACCACCAGAAACTAGGAAGAGGCCAGAGAAGATCCTCCCCTAGAGTCTTCAGAGAGAGCATGGCCCAGAAAATACCTGACTTCTGACTTCCCACCTCCAGAATTGAGAAGAAAAAAAAAAAGGTCTGTTGTTCTAAGGCATCTAGTTCATGGTATCTGCTATAGCAGCCTGATGAAACTGACAAAGGGCCTTTACGTTTCTCATGGCAGAGAACATGGGTTACAGACACTCCTAACTCTCTGGGATGTAGACGAGTTATAATCAGAACCACGTTAGCAGCATCTAGCTGACTAGTGTGGTGATGCGGGGCAAAGAATGTAGATACTTACAAAAGAAAGAGAAACTGCATAGGCTTTCCCGGTGAGGTACAAAACCCCTACTACCTAATCTATCTTAATGCACTTTTCATTTTACCAAGGAAAAGAGTACAGATTAGGAGAGGAAGAAAAGATGTCCAAGAGGGAATATCCTCAGAGGCTGGTGCACATGCAGGACACACTACCGGTTTATCTCTTTCAGTTGTGGTTAACAGAGAACTGTAAGGTAGATTCCTTCCTTCCTTCCTTCCTTCCTTCCTTCCTTCCTTCCTTCCTTCCTTCCTTCCTCCCTTCCTTCCTCCCTTCCTTCCTTCCTCCCTCTCTCCTCTCTTTCTTCCCTTCCTCCCTCTCTCCCTTCTTCTTTTTTTTTTAGATGGAGTCTTGCTCTGTCACCCAGGCTGGAGTGCAGTGGCATGATCTTGGCTCATTGCAACCTCCGTCTCCTGGGTTCAAGCAATCCTCCTGCCTCAGCCTCCTGAATAGCAGGGATTACAGGCATGTGCCACCACACCCAGCTAACTTTTTTGTATTTTTAGTAGAGACGGGGTTTCGCCATGTTGTCCAAGCTGGTCTCGAACTCCTGACCTCAGGTGATCCACCCGCCTTGGTCTCCCAAAGTGCTGGGATTACAGGTGTGAGTCACTGTACCCGGCCCTGTAAGGTTGTTTCTAGATCAGGCAACTCTACATCTACGTTTGTCCACGACACATCTGGTTTATTCCTGTATGTCTCATTTCACTCTAAAAAATCTATATCCATTAAATAGTCACTGTAATATAATCACTTATGGTCAAGACAAGGAAAATACACTGGTACTTCCTACCTCCGTGACCTTGGCTCTTGCCAACTCCCTTCAGCCCAGTCCTTCCCAGTTCTACACGTCTTTCAAATCCCATTTCACTCACAAGATTTTCCTTGACCCCAAAGGCCCTTCTTGGGTTTCCAGAGCTTATCACAATAGAACATAAAGCAACTACGACTTTGTATTCTATTTCTTTGTGTACACATCACTTTTTGCCAAAGTATAACAAAAAAATACCTCCCCCCACGGCATGTAGCACTGTGCATTTGGCATTATAGGAACATGTGCAGTGTTTGCTGACTTAAACACTGAATGAAAGAAATAGCCCTAAATAAAGCACTCCTGCCAGTAAGAGCTGATCCCTCTGATGGAAAAACTATATCCGTGCAAGAATTCTTTTTGGTAACCATTTTCTGGAATGTCTTTTTATACACTAGGAATTACAGAGCTGTTGCCAACAGAGGAATGCCGGAGCTACAGCCTCCCAGTTGTCAGCTCTGGTTCCACACAAACCTTTTTCTTCTGGTTGCAGCAGACAAATTATAGCTCCAGAGAAAAACATAATTATATTCCAAAAGGCCAGGGACAGCTGCTGAAAATACCCTAACGATGAACAAAACAACAACGAGAGATAAACCAGGATTACTCGTGATGCATAGCCAGTCCAAAATAATCCAGGGATCATTATAAAATGATTTTACATCTCTTGTCCTCTGTTCTTAAGTCTAAAACTATTAAATACAGGTCTGCCAGGTACAGTGAAATGGATCACATTTCCATATGTATTTACTAATGATGTCGATTCCTTCCAGCACATACCCACACTTCCATTGTACTTATGGCTTAGAAGGCGAGTACAGTGTAGATCTCTGAGTTAGGATCCTTTAATTGGCCAACCTTGAAAAGCTCCATTTCTTTCTGGGTTGCCCTGATCAGCAAACTTGGAGACAAATTATGAGGAGAGGGCAGTGGGTAGAGTTCATAGCTGACAACAGGAAGAGAATAGCAAACAATACTAGACTAGAAAAGGTATTAGCCTTGGGCTATCCCTTGCGGGAACTTGGAGCCCTGAAGAATGCCAATAGCTTATTGGGACATCACCGTATTATAGCAAGACATATCATTCATGCTTCTGGGTCAGGATGTTATGACTGAATGTTTCACCATAGGAATAGCTACGGAATTTCACGGTGAGGCACACCGTCGAAAGGCAGGGTATCAAAGGAACCAGGGAAAACCAGTTCACAACTCTTAGACCCCACACTCACACTGGCAGTGAAAAAAAAAAAAAAACAGGGAAGGTGGTTGAACACTAGGAAAGGATTCATAAGGAGATTCTTTTGATCCACTCAGCTGTGAGTCCCAAACCCCTAAATCCTGCAGAAATGGAAGGAACTTAACCGAAGTTGAGGCTACCTGAGCCATCTTAGGGTGAGATCCCAAGGCTGTCAGCCCACAGGGTGAGATGAGAGGGCCCTATCTGGAAAGCAACAGCATTTCCACCTAACTGAGCATTTCTCAAAATCAGGCCATCAGGACCATCTGGAAGGTTAAGGGACTTGAAAAGAGAGTGCTTTGTTGGAAAAGCAGGGGCTGACGGGAGTGTGGCCACTGGAGAATCTGTGCATTGCTAAGGTGGCCCTGTTGCCCTCCTCCCTGATTGCCCAATACAGGTGTTGGATGGTCTCTGTTCATGACTGTTGCCCTGGTGAAATCATGACTACCCCTGCTCCATTCACTCCCACTTTCACTGTCCGGTTTAGCAGACAGTTTAGAAGAAGTTATATTGCCACTTATGTATTTCTTCTGTTGCAAGAACTGCAGTCAGAGGGGTCTAGTGGAACAACCTTCTAAGAACCCACAAATGTGCCCATCTTGCCCAGTAAGTGTGAAGCCTTCTTAGGATGGTATCGGTCAAGGAAGAACTACTCTCCCCGCTCTTTGCATCCCTACCCTATGGGCAGTGAGCTAGGGAACAAGGGTGAAGTAGGAGGGAAGAAGCTGATCTCATCCCTTGCCAGGCAGCAGGCACCCTCCCCAAGTTGGCTGTGGCTGAGGGAGGAGAGATTTAACTCTATAATCCAGTTTGGATTTTCTAGTATTATTCAGGACTAGGAATTCTGATTGTCAAAATAAGCATGTGTTTTGAGATTGAAAGTGATGGTGGGGCCTTCTATTAGCTACAAGTGGCTAGAAAAGTCAGGGGGCATGACAGAGCATTTATCCCAGAAGCAGGGGCAAAACTTCCCTAAATGTAAGGATTTTAATTGGACAGTTGTACTTTGATCATATTCTATGAGTCGTGGGTGTTCCATATACCAGGTACGTTTACTGGTTAGGCTTGGGGGCAGAATCTCTGCACCCCCCCCCCCAGCTACTCTCCCTTTCTTACTTGCCAGCAGGACCCTGACTAGGCTTAGGCAGCGACATGCAAGGATCCCAGGAATTGACTAAGAACAGTCCAAGCCAATTATGGCTCCTTGTTCACTTTGTCAATGACTGGCCTACAGGAGGGCATGTGACAGAGCAGGGGTCAGTGAGAGAAAGTCCGCTGGGGAGAGGCTTTCTTCTGTAAAGGGAGGGATGGAGAAGTCCCTTTTTTTTTTGCTATCACCCTTCTTACCCTCTGCTTAGGACATTGTCACGTGATGCCTCTGTTAAGTTAAGCTTGGCTTAAAACTGCCTTCATACATATTTTAAGTTTGGCCTAAAGGTGTCTCATCTCCGTACATAGTGAATGGTAACCTACTCTGATGTGTAAACAGACTTTTTGATGTGTAAACTACTCTCATAGCTGAGCTTCAGCCAACCAAATGTGGCCAGTTGTTTAAAGCAGGCTCAAAAAGGCCACGGGCCAGCTGTAACCAATCCAGCTGTTTCTGCACCTCACTTCCATTTTCTGTGCATCACTTTCTTTTTGCTGTCCATAAATGTTATCTGACCACGTGGCAGCCCCGAGTCACTCAGAACCTATTCTGGTTCTAGGGACTGCCTGATTCTAGAATCATTCTTTCCTCAACTAAACTCCGTTAAATTTAATTTGTCTAAAGCTTTTAACACCTGTGATGGAACAGCAATCTTCCTGTGCACTTGTTGACCAAATCAAGGGGGCAGGGCATGTGGTGGGGCTAGCAGACAGGCAATGAAAAGAGCCTGGGTCCATGACAAAACCATCAGCTCCAACGCATCCTGAAACCACCACGTCTTGGCCTTTCTGTTCAGGAAACAACAAATGCCCTGCACGGTTTAAATCTTTTAGCTGGACTCTTACTCAACAAAGATTTGCTACCTTTAAACTCTAAGAAAATATTAAGCAATATATCCTATGCAAAGCATGTTTCTTTCTAAGTCCAATAGAAATGGCTTCCTAAAGGGGAGCATCCTAAAGTGGATTTACCTTTTCTCCTTGGAACAGCGTGCTTATATTCTTTACAGAGGTCTTATACTGCCAATTAATTATAACACAAACAGCATATGAAGGCGAAGATATAGCTATGAAGCTTAAATAGCTATACGCTAATTACATAAGGGTTCCTATATATAATAAAGTCCATATATAGCACAAAAGTACACCATATTGTTAGATACATTTCCAAATTTATATGTAATATAAACATCTAAAATTAATCAGTCACAACAAATACAAAAATCAAATTTCTACCTTATAATTTTATCTAGGTCTGTACTAGGACCCACTCAAGTCCTGCTCTCAAAGCTTTAGTATAAAACTCAATCACATTTTCCAGGGAACTGAACCTTGAACACATATTCCAGGGAACTGAACCTTGAAGTATGGGTGTGTGTGTGTGTCTGTGTGTGTGTGTGTGTGTGTGTGTGTGTGTAACTCATGCTTTGTTCCAAAAAGTGTAAGATGGGCAACCTGTGATGTTGCTTGTAAAAGGTAATCGATTTCTCAACTTATAAAGTAGATTTTATATAACTGGTAACAGATATCAAAGCGAACCAAAAACAAAACAAACAAAAGAGCCTCTAAATTTAGTTCCCGCCATCTCTTACTGTTAGTTTCAAAGGCGATCAGAAATGTTTATAGACTATTTCATTCTTACTGCAATACCACCTGATTCTAAAAAGACTGATATCTCTTCTTTTACTTACTTGGTTAAATGCATAGCTATTTCAGATAAGTGTCTGCCAACTTCCAAATGACTAGGGCAAAAACTAGGCTCATTCTAGAATTTTCTGAAGTGGACTGAGTACATGAAACCAAATGTTATTGCTCTTGGAGAACCGTAAACAAGATACTTGTGATATGCATAGGGCAAAAGGCAATAATCCCTTGAAAACAGTAAACTACTGTAAAGATTGGGAGGTGGTGACCCACGCATTTCTGCTTTCTCTTGAGCAGTAGCCAGTTATAGTCCCCACTCAATGAAAATGCAAGTGGAAATGATGTGCTACTTCCAGGACTGGCCCACAGAAACCTCCCCAGTGTGGCCCAGCGACTCATTTTCCAGCTGACCAGAAAAGCCTCTCAGGATTTACATCATTGCATCTCCAACTCTGGTCTCAGAACCTCTTTATAGTCCTTATTTAGGACCCCAAAAAGCTTTTGCTTCTGTGGGTTGCATCTGTTTATACTTACCAAGAAAACTTCAGAATATTAATATATTAAAAACATAAAAATATAAATTTTATAGGTCCTACATGCTAATATAAGTAGTTTTTAAATAAAAATTAAGCATATTGGCTCAAACAAAAAAAATGACAAAAGTAGCATTATGTCGCATTTTTGCAAATCTGTTTGTTATCTAACTTGATAGAAGACAGTTGGATTCTCACATCTGGTTCTATATTTCACTTGTTAGGTGGTTGGTTAAAGAATATGAAAAAAAATCTAGGCTTTTGCAGAGACACAGTTGGAAAAGGAGGGCCTTGTGGAAACGGTCTGAATTTGAAATGGTCCCAGGGAACCCAGGGTTCTTGGATCTACTTTGAGAGCCAGTGATTTAGAGAGAGAGCCATAGGATGTTAGGAGTCTGGGTTCCTAAATGACCACAAACAATGCAACCCAACCAGAAACATCGCCATTGGACCATGATGCAAGTGGGAAATGACCTTTGACTGCATTAAGCCACTAAGATTTGGGAATGTGTGTGTTATAGCATCTGGCATTATTCTAATTAAAATGCTTACTCATGTGGTAGTAACCCTGTGCCAGGTCTGTTTAAGCACTCTACTAACTCATCCACGCCTCTCAACAATCCTGCCAAGTTGTTGCTATTATAGTCCCCATTTTAGAGACGAGGAAGCTGAGGCAGAGAGAGATTAAGTGAATTATCCAAAGTCATACAACTAGTAAACGAGTCTAGCTAGCTCCAGAGTTTGTGCTCCCAAGTACTCCCAATTACTTTGCCATGCTGCCTATAACCTTACCCAAATATTTCTCATCACCATCTTGCACCACCTATTCCAAACATGTCACATAAACATGAATAAAAAATGGCCAGGTGCAGAGGTTCACGCCTATAATCCCAGCACTTTGGGAGGCTGAGGCGGGTGGATCATGAGGTCAAGAGATCGAGACCAACCTGGCCAACACGGTGAAACCCTGTCTCTACTAAAAATACAAAAATTATCTGGGCATGGTGGTGCACGCCTGTAGTCCCAGCTACTCAGGAGGCTGAGGCAGGAGAATTGCTTGAACCCAGGAGGCTGTGGTTTCAGTGAGCCAAGATGGCGCCACTGCACTCCAGCCTGGCAACAGAGTGAGACTCCATCTCAAAAAAAAAAAAAAAAAAAAAAGAATAAAAAATATACACTTGAACTAATAGCTCGCTTGCTCAACAGATATATGAGTAGCAACCAGTTTGGATGGGAGTTGGTAGGGGATAAACAGGAGAAATACAGTTACCAAAGACTATGGAAGCGAGGTAGCAGAGTGGACAGAGGATGTGGTAGGCAGAATTTCAGATGCCCCCTATGACCTTTGACACCTAAAGTTACTCCCCTGATTATGCCACGTGACATTATGTTACATGATTATGTTTATAGTAAAAGGGATTCTGCAGATGTAATCAGTCGACCTAAAGACAGGGAGGTGATCTAGGTGGATAATCATGAATCCTTTATCATTTATTTATTTTGAGACAGTCTTAATCTATCACCCAGGCTAGCAGTGCAGTGGCACGATCTCAGCTCACTGCAACCTCTGCCTCCCAGGTTGAAGAGATTCTTGTGCCTCAGCCTCCCACGTAACTGGGATTACTGTATGTGCACCATACCCCACTAATATTTGTATTTTTAGTAGAGAAACAGCTTCCCCATGTTGGACAAGACTGGAACTCCCGAACTCAAGTAATCTACCCACCTTGGCCTCCCAAGGTGCTGGGATTATAGGTATGAGCCACTGCACCCAGCCAGATAATCATGAATCCTTTAAAAGCAGAGAGTTTTCTCCAGCTGTGGGCAGAAGGAGAAGTCAGAGAGATTAAGAGTATGAAAAAGACTTGACACTGACAGATGGACGTGATGATGGAGGGACCATGTGAGAAGGAAGACGGGAGCCACCGGAAGCAAAGGCCAGTCCCCAGTGGACAGCCAGCAAGGAAGTAAGGAGCTCAAATCTACAAACTCAAGGAAATGGATCCAGCCAATAACTTGAATGAGATTGGAAGTGCATTCCTCCCCCAGAGCCCTTAGATTAGAGTCTGCCTGGTCCATGCCTAATTGGGCCTTGTGATACTCTGAGTGGAGAACCTGGATGAGTCTGCTGGACTTCTGACCTACAGAACTGAGTGAATATCCGAGTGCTGTTTTAACCTGTTAAGTTTATGGTAATTTGTTACACAGCAATAGAAAACTAGTAGTGAAGGTAACTCCAGAGAGACTGGATATGTCTCATGTCATTTTTTAAGCAAGAATGCCTTTGCTAGGGTTAAAGGTCATGGAAGGAATCTAGGGGCAGTTGTCACTACTTCAAGCAACTAATGGCAAATAACCCTAAATACCAGCAAATTCTCTTATACAAACAAAAATAAATATATAAAAGAAACTCAAACCACACATTTCCTTATAAATATTTCCACTTTACCACTGGCAACTTTAAACTACTGGTCCATAATTGTTTATTATTATTAACCATAGAAAAGGTAAGATATTTCTAAAGGCAACATTTTTGATGCAAAAATCCCAATGTCCTACAATCCATTAACCTCTCTTGCAGTCCACTCTTTTTTTTGAGACAGAGTCTCACTATTGCCCAGGCTAGAGTGCAGTAGCAGGATCTCGGCTCACTGCAGCCTCTGCCTCCCGAGCTCAAACAATTCTCCTGCTTCAGCCTCCCAAGTAGCTGGGATTAGAGGCATGCCTCACCATGCCCAGCTAATTTTTGTATTTTTAGTAGAGACCAGGTTTCACCATGTTGGCCAGGCTGTTCTTGAACTCCTGACCTCATGATCCACCCGCCTTGGCCTCCCAAAGTGCTAGGATTACAGGCGTGAGCTACCACGCCCAGCCCAAGGTCCACTATTAAAAAGAAGTCTGGCTAAGTCCTAAGAGTTAAATACCACATTCATGCACACACCCTGTAAGATATGTACAGCAAATTCTCAGGGTTTTAATTGTTTTATATCAGTACAAATTATTTCAAGGGAGATATATACATGTATTTGAAAGTAAATTATATCAATATAATAATTTATTTTTATATACAGTACTGATCTTCCTTTAAAAAAATCATAGCCTACTTACAATATGATAAGAAGTAGAAAAAATAAGATTAAACCAGGGGAAAAGTCAGAACACCTACTCAAATACCCCACTTTTGCTACAGTTAGGTCTAAAGTTCCTAGAAGCTAAAGAAGATTCTTAGGATCCCTAAGATAAGTGGAAACCAGCTTCTGAGAAGAATTTTTCCCAGGACTCTTGGAAAAGTCTCTTTTATGGACTGTATTACCCAGTACACGCTAGGGCATGCTGCAGGGTCAAAAGATCCCAAAACCTGAGTTACTCGTATCTACCAAGATCTGCATCTCACTCATGCTCCATGTCCTCTGTTCCTCAGCCGGGGGTCTGCTCTGTGTCTCCTCCCTCCGGGACTCAGCTGGCAGCAGCCACCATCTTGGACGCTGCTGATTGCGGTAGTGGGAGGAGAAGACAGCTCTGGGCATCTTGCACAGGCAGACAATGTGCTCATCTGGAAATGTACATCATCTCCTTTCACACTTTACTGGTCTGAAGTGCCATATGGCCTCACTCAACCACAGGGGGCTGGGTCTTGCATCCTATCATTGCTAGAGGGAGAGCGAACGAGTGAGATCTCTCAGTCAACACCAATGGCTGTCATAGAGATGGTTGTTAAGGGTGTGAAACAGTCCACATCACAATCAACAGCGTGTGAGTCACCTACGTCCACTGCTTGTCAAATCTCTTGATGCAGGTGCAAAGCACCAAGCCGAAGCTCAGTCAGGTAAATACTATAGTAGGTGGGGCCAGAATCACAAGCCCCAGGATGCAGCTTTGTCAGCCTTGATTAATGTAAAGACAAAATCCTCCAGGAATAGGCCTCCAGGGGCCAGAGGGTAAAGGAGGTGAGGGAGGGTGGCTGTCTGACCAAACTGTGCTGAACTGCAAAGCACCTGCCCCATCTGAAGGCAGCGGGGTAGATGAGGCAGTACTTACTTTGGTTAAGTTGGTTGCCATACGAGGCTGTGAACTTTGGCCTACCAGATATTTTTTTTAAAAAAAGAGAAACTAGAAATACAAATGTTTGTAAAATCTCCAAAATTAAAAATATTTTTAAAAACAATGTACAAACCAGTCAAAACATGTCTGTCAGCCAGATGTGGCCGGTGCATTGCCAATTCATGGAGAAAGTCTAAATTGCTGACGGTTTAGAGAGTCAACAGTTGTGACAATTGACTGAGCAGAAGGTAGTGCTGACGTTCCCTTGGGGGAGGCCACTGAAAGTGGAATCTCACCTAACTCTGACAGGGGAAATGAAAGCAAATGCCATCTTGTTTGTGGTCCTCATATTGAAATCACTGCTGAAGATGTCCTGGTTTAATAGGGACCAAATTCCTATTAAAACAAAAAAACTGGGGAGATCAAGGGTCTTCCCTATGTGTTTCTCTACTACATCCCCGGCATCTTGAACAAAGCCATAAATGGAAGGTACTCAATAAAGATATGTTAAAGCAATGTGGGAGGTTGCATGGAACTAATTTAAAACCTATTTCTACAGAAGAACAAGTCTGACGGCCTTTATTTCACCCAGGGACGCCAAAAAATAACATCTTCTTTAGGACATTCTGGACAACTCTAAATCATTTACTTTGAACAACACTTCAGTGCTAAACAAGGGAACTCTACTATAGTGGGTTTTCTGCCCTATAAACAAACAATTTCTGTAGTGGCAAATTAGGCAACCTCATATCGTCCCCAAGTAGCCCACCATGAGTGGGAGGCAGAAGAATGGTCCTTCCCTTGCAGCTATGAGTGGCAAGGACGTGGCACTGAGAGGTAGCCACCAGGTGAGTCCTGGCATTTGAGCCAAAAAGGATGCAGCTACAAATGGGGCATGGACCACAAACCAGCCTGCGACCAGGATATGGGATGTCCCCATGGATTCTGGCACAGAGAGATGACAACTCCTGAAGTCCCATGGAAAGGAGATGTAAGCCCAGGGGGAAGTGGGGAGAGGGAATCCCTGAACTGGCTGAATTTACTCTAAATTGACAAAGACTATGATATTGCCATTAGGCAGAATGGAAGCTTGAGATGGAAATTAAAATGAATTAAAAAGAAAATAAAGTGGCTACTTTCCACTTCCAGTTTTAGCCTGAGATTTCATCCTTCCCGGAGAACTGTTGCTGGCCAGGTTTTCTGGGAAGCAGATTCCGAGGCCAGTGGCATGCACAGGATGCAGGATTGGGCAGGGGGAGGTGTGGCAAGGCAGTCTCAACAAAAACCCCAGCTGACCCCAGGGAATTCTGAAGTGTGGCTGGTCCTTCAGACTTGTCCCAAATTGCGGCAAAGAGGCTGAGCTTTTGTACCCTCAGGTTACACAGTCATTGGATGTGGGCTTTGGACAATACAGCTTCCTTCACCTGGGGGCATCTGCCCGCAGCCTGCCCAGCTGCTGGGAGAATGAGCCTTCAGTACTGCAGGGTGCAAGGGCAGCGCATTCCAGCATCCACTGATCGTCAGGGGAGACAAGTCTGGCCATCACTGGGCTGGGACATAAGCATGAAATAAACGTCCCTGTCATTTCCTTCTTTTCTCCACCCTGGGTGCTAACATTCTATGAATCTGGGAATTGAAAGCATTTCCTTGGTGTTCCTAATTCAGTTGAAATCTTTTCTATAGCAATTTATATAACGCTTTGATAGGCAAGGTTTGGTATGAACAGGCCAAAGTCAAAAGCAGCCTGAAGAAGGAAGTAGAATTAACAAGTCAAGTATGTAAAAAGGAGCTGTAACAGTGTTAAGTTACGAAGCACACCCCTAAACATGGAAGCTTTTTCTCTATTTTTCATTTGCATTTGCCCCACTTCTCCCGAAGTGTGTTCCTCAGAACATTAGTTTGAGAGATGTCCAGCATTGAAAGCTTCCCATGGGCAGATAAAAGTGGGAACCGCTCAACCTCCAGCCCCTCTGGGAGATTTCTGGGGTACGCTAGCCCACCGAGAAGTCCTATGAAAAAGAAACCTGGTTAGCTTTGTAAGATGCAAATTTATCTGACCGCAGGTAATAGCCCTGACATCTCATAGAAATACCACATAATTCCAAAGAGTTTATTTATGTAAAGCAAGCAGTTTACTAATTTGTTTTGCTTTTCTAAGTAAATACTCCTTTTTTGAAGACATCAGCAACTTCTTCTCTAAGTATATATATATTTAATTTGTGAAGGAAAATCTCAGCTGTGGCTACTTTGCTCAGAGAGTGGCCAGGGAGAGAGGCCGTCTATTAGATCTGAAAAATGACTTCAAAATTTGACCTTGATCATGCAGGAAACATCACAGTCAGAGACTTCATTTTTTAACCATGACTCTGGAACTACCTTAAAAACTAGTAGTATACCAGTGGCTGGAATTGATAACACACCTGGCGGGTGCCAGCTGCTGCACCTGTGTGTATTTGACATCTATCAGGTCACTCAAAGGGCTGCTTAAAGCTCAGGCTGAAAGAGGTTCCACACCCAACCTTCCATCATTCTTTTAAAAAAGATTCATTATAATAAAAAGTGCTAAAATCATCCTTAAAACTAACACACGTGACCCTGAAGAGAGTCATTTAAAAAACCTTGCTTGGAAAACTAACAAAATTCATGAATTCTGACCATGTATACTTGCTAATTTAAACAGAGTACAGATATTTCAAAGGAGAACGCTACACATTTTTCTATTATAGTAGGGAATTTTATGTCCCTATGTGGCATAAAAATACACCCATATTCAGTGATTTCCATGTTAATAGTCACCAAATATGTGACTGGAAGTTCTGTGCATAGCTTGCCTGACAGCATTTCAGTAGAAAACGCTGTCTGCTTTCAAGTCCCTTAAATCTTCCCCTCTGAAAGAGAAGATCACAATACATACAGGCCGGTGTTCAAATAGCTTTTTAATGTGGCCATGGCAAGGATGGGGGTGTTCTCATACAAACCATCGGCCAGCACCTTCCCGTGTGACTTATGGTCACAGGCATGCGGTTGCCTTCATGGACATTCATGTACATTCTATCTCAGAGGTTTATGAGCCCTTCTCACACTTTCTCCTCAAACAGCTATTCTTAATTTTCAGCTCACCTTCTCTGAGCTAGAATGTTTCTGCCAAAAGAAGTCACTGGACGAATCCCTTTGGAGATGAAGAAATAAAGCAGGAGGAGTTGCAGGCATGAAGGAGCTTTGGTTGTCCCAACAGTCACTTCTTTTATGTGTGGTTAGGGCGGCAGGTGCAAGACTACTTGAAACCCAATCATTTTTAGCCAGTAGCCTCACATTCCTCTGTGCACAGAACTTTTTACCAGCTCTGCCTTGACTTTTACTTCCTTCCAGAGCCGTTTCCCTGAGGACACTTCTGAGAGGCACTAAAGTAGCCCAAAGGAAGGAAATGGGGGGTAATTTTTAATTTGGGGAGTCTGCCCTTGGATAGGCTGAAGATCTGAACAGTCCTAGCGGGGCTGACTCTGTTGTGGAGTCTCAGACAGGCTGGCTTCAGATCAACCTCTGGTACTGGGCAAGAGAAATGAGCTTGAGTTGACCTTCACTGAAAGTACGAGAAAGGTGTTGGTACCATCTGCTTCTCTACATAGTTTTTCTTTCTAAATTTAATTGCGATTTAAAAACCCATATAGCCGGGATGGTGGCTCACACCTGTAATCCTAGCACTTTGGGAGGCCAAGCCGGGTGAATCACCTGAGGTCAGGAGTTCAAGATCAGCCTGGCCAACATGGCAAAACCCCATCTCTACCAAAAACACAAAAGTTAGGTGGTGGGTGCCTATAATCCTAACTACTCAGGAGGCTGAGGCAGAAGAATCGCTTGAACCTGGGAAACAGGGGTTGCAGTGAGCCAAGATGGCGCCACTGTACTCCAGCCTGGGCAAAAGAGCAAAACTCTATCTCAAAAAAAAAAAAAAAGAAAGAAAGAAAAGAATCCATATAATCTAAAATTTATCATCTTAACTGTTTTAACTGTACAGTTCAGTAGTGTTAAGCATATTCACATTGTTGTGCAACTGATTTCCAGAACTTTTTCATCTTGCAAAACTAAAACTTGTTGAACAATTCCCCATTTCCTTCTCCCCTCAGCCCTTGACAACCATTCTGCATTTCACATTCTGTTGCTGTGAATTTAACTGCTTTAGATACCTCATATTAAGACAGTATTTGTCTTAGCATAGACAAATATTCTTAGACAGAATATGTCTGGCATATTTCACTTAGCATAATGTCCTCAAAGTTCATCCATGTTACAGCACAGGACAGGGTTTCCTTCCTTTGAAAGCTAAAGTATGTTCCACTGCATGTCTATACCACATTTTCTTTATTCATTCATCCATCCATAGACACTTGAGTTGCTTCTACCTCTTGGCTATTGAGAATAAAATTGCTATGAACATGGGCATACAAATTTCTCTTCGAGATCCTGCTTTCAATTGTTTTGGCTATATACCCAGAAATGGAACTGTTAGATCATATGGTGATTCTATTTTTGTTTCTTTGAAGAACTGCCATATTGTTTTCCATAGCAGCTGCACCATTTTACATTCTCAGCAGCAGTGCACAAGGCTTCCAAATTCTCCACATCCACACCAACACTTGTTACTTTCTTTTTTTTTTAAATTGTAGCTATCCTAATAGGTGTGAGATAATTTTTTTTTTTTTGAGATGGAGTCTCACTCTGTCACCTGGGCTGGAGTGCAGTGGCATGATCTCGACTCACTGCAACCTCCGCCTCCTAGGTTCAAGCAATTCTTCTGCCTCAGCCTCCCGAGTAGCTGGGATTACAGGTGCGTGCCACCATGCCTGGCTAATTTTTGTATTTTTAGTAGAGACGGGGTTTCACCATGTTGGCCAGGCTGGTCTGGAACTCCTGGCCTCCCAAAGTGCTGGAATTACAGGCATGAGCCACTGCACCCGACCGGTGTGAGATAATATTTCCTTGTAGTTTTCATTTGCATTTCCTTAATGATTAATGATGTAGAGTATCTTTTCATATGCTTGTTGGCCATTTGGGCATCATTTTGGACAAATGTCAAGTCCTTTGCCCATTTTTAAATTGAGTTACTTACTTTTGTTGTTGTTGTTGTTGAGTTGCAGGAGTTTTAAAAAATACATTATGGATATTAAACCCTTATTAGATATATGATTTGCAATATTTTGTCCCATCCCATAAGTTGCCTTTTCACTTTGTTGATTGCATCCTTTGACACATAGAAAATTTTAAGTTTGATATTATCCTTTTTGTCTATATGTGCTTTTGTTGCCTGTGCTCTTGGTGTCACATCCAAGAAATCACTGCCAGCCCCAATGTCATGAAGCTTTCCCCTATATTTTCTTCTAGGAGTTTTATAATTTTAAGTCTTATGTGTAGGTAGTTAATAAATTTAATGTTAGTGTATTTGGTGTAAAGTAAGAGCCCAAATTCATTCTTTTGCATGTGAAGATCCAGTATTCCCAATACCTCTAGAGTGAATTTTAATCTGGTAGTAGATTCAGAACACCGTGCTAGGTGTAAATTGGTGGTGATTATTTCTAACTATCTAACTAACAATTAAACAAAGCCTTGAAGTGTCTACCCCAGAAAGCTGACTCTAAGTTTGCTAGAAACTTTATACACAGGCATACCCAAGACTGGCCTAACAGTTGTCAGTTCTTGGAAAATTTTAAAAAAAGAACTGCCACCTTGTGCCCATTGCATACTGGCACGCTAAGAAGTCATCCTGACTGGCCCTTCAAAATCCAGAATTTCAGTTCATCGGAGTCCTTCTTATGGGCTTATTAATGAATATTCATGTTGCTGAGTTTCGCCAAGCACGAGGCTAGACTGACAGAGCTACCAGATACATAGAATGCTAATCGATACATCCTGTGGTTGTCAAATTTGTTTAAAAATACTTGCATTTTAAACACTTAAATTAGGCACGCCAAGGAAAAAAGCACCATCTTGGCAGGTCTGGCCGTTCCATGTTCCAAAATCGAGGGAGGAGACCACGAGTCCTGGTCTTTCCACATCCCACCAATGAATCTTAGTGAGCTTAGCACCTGGACAGAGGGAAACTGAGGGAAGTAGCAGCTAGGCTGTGGCCCAGAACACAATACTCAAAGGGGTGTATGCTGTCGCTAAGCCCAGAGGGCAATCAGATAAGCCATGCTTCCAGATTTAAAAACAAAACAAAACAAAAATTCATTTTCTGGACATCCACTCCTAACATATGAGCTTGTGTTTGCTGGGCTCAGCTAACTATGGAATTAGGATGTCTTTAAAGCATCCCAATAAAGGCACCTACCACTCCCCAGTCAAATAGCAATTTCTGGATCTCACAACTCTCCTGCAAGCCCCTCAGCAACTTTTCTGAAAATGCCAAGGACTCCACGCTTGGCATCACGCCCCCTCCCCGCGCTTCCTTGAGAGGTCTCCGCAGCTTCTGCTCCTGCTCCCTCCTTGGGTGTCTGCCTGGCATGGCTTACATTTACTTAGCTCCACCTCCACTCCAAAACATCCCATCTGAGGGAAAAATGTACGAAACATACGAACGTGAGAACTTCCACGAAAGGACAAACTGTCTGCCTCTGAAGTCTGTCCGACGTGGAGGCCCATTTTGTCTTGGAAATAGCACTGTTCAAAACCAACGAGGCGCTCCAGCAATCCTTCGTCTCTCCACTTGGCTCAGCGGACTGTATGGATTTCCGGCACCTGAGTTATCTGCCAAGTGGGTGTGCTATTCTACAGATTCTTCAGAAGCGACTCTCCAGTCTCACATGTGCTTGTCCTAGAAGCTGCCATCTTCAAGCCAGGACCCTAGCACGTGTCTTCACTATGAAGCTCCGAAGCACGTGCTCAAGTTCCAAGGTTCTCTCAGGCAGGGGCATCTCTGTGGCCCCATCTAGAATACCTTACTAGTAATTTTGCCTTAGTTTTTTTTAAAGAAGGCCTTCCAGAGCATATAAACTGCAAGCTTAGTATCCACTCCTAGTGGACTGTATTCTAAAACTTGCGAACTGTGTTGTTCTTACCAGGATTCATATACCTTCGTATTAAATAGATATTAGTTTGAACCACATGAAATTGCCTTATTTTTGCAAATCAAAAACTTAACAGGTATCAACAGTTGCATTATGGTTCAACCTAAATAACTTCTAGGTTTTCTATCTAATGGATCTTTCTCTACTTTTGGCTAACATGGTGAAACCCCGTCTCTACTAAAAATACAAAAAATTAGCCGGGCATGGTGGTGGGCACCTGTAGTCCCAGCTACTCGGGAGGTTGAGGCAGGAGAATGGTGTGAACCCAGGAGGCGGAGCTTGCAGTGAGCCGAGATCACGCCACTGTACTCCAGCCTGGGGGACAGAGCGAGACTCCGTCTCAAAAAAAAAAAAGTTACAGTAAAAAATGTCACGAAGACAATGAGCAACCTGGGAAAATTCCTTCCTTCCTCCCTCTCTCTTTCTTCCTTTTCCTTTTTTCTTCCTTCCTTTTCTTATTTATTTATTTTTTATTATTATACTTTAGGTTTTAGGGTACATGTGAACAATGTGCAGGTTTGTTACATATGCATCCATGTGCCATGTTGTTTTGCTGCACCCATTAACTCGTCATTTAGCATTAGGTATATCTCCTAATGCTGTCCCTCCCCCCCTCCCCCCACCCAATGTTCCCCTTCCTGTGTCCATGAGTTCTCACTGTTCAATTCCCACCTATGAGTGAGAACATGCGGTGTTTGGTTTTTTGTCCTTGCGATAGTTTACTGAGAATGATGGTTTCCAGCTTCATCCATGTCCTCATTTTTTATGGCTGCATAGTATTCCATGGTGTATATGTGCCACATTTTCTTAATCCAGTCTATTGTTGTTGGACATTTGGGTTGGTTCCAAGTCTTTGCTATTGTGAATAGTGCCGCAATAAACATACATGTGCATGTGTCTTTATAGCAGCATGATTTATAGTCCTTTGGGTATATACCCAGTAATGGGATGGCTGGGTCAAATGGTATTTCTAGTTCTAGATCCCTGAGGAATTGCCACACTGACTTCCACAATGGTTGGACTAGTTTACAGTCCCACCAACAGTGTAAAAGTGTTCCTATTTCTCCACATCCTCTCCAGCACCTGTTGTTTCCTGACTTTTTAATGATGGCCATTCTAACTGGTGTGAGATGGTATCTCATTGTGGTTTTGATTGGCATTTCTCTGATGGCCAGTGATGATAAGCATTTCTTCATGTGTTTTTTGGCTGCATAAATGTCTTCTTTCTGAAACTATTCCAATCAATAGAAAAAGAGGGAATCCTCCCTAACACATTTTATGAAGCCAGCATCGTCCTGATACCAAAGCCTGGCAGAGACATAACCAAAAAAGAGAATTTCAGACCAATATCCTTGATGAACATTGATGCAAAAATCCTCAACAAAATACCGGCAAACCAAATCCAGCAGCACATCAAAAAGCTTATACACCATGATCAAGTGGGCTTCATCCCTGGGACGCAAGGCTGGTTCAACATACGCAAATTAATAAATGTAGTCCAGCATATAAACAGAACCAAAGACAAAAACCACATGATTATCTCAATAGATGCAGAAAAGGCCTTTGACAAAATTCAACAACCCTTCATGCTAAAAACTCTCAATCAATTAGGTATTGATGGGACGTATCTCAAAATAATAAGAGCTATCTATGACAAACTCACAGCCAATATCATACTGAATGGGCAAAAACTGGAAGCATTCCCTCTGAAAACTGGCACAAGACAGGGATGCCCTCTCTCACCGCTCCTATTCAACATAGTGCTGGAAGTTCTGGCCAGAGCAATCAGGCAGGAGAAGGAAATAAAGGGTATTCAATTAGGAAAAGAGGAAGTCAAATTGTCCCTGTTTGCAGATGACATGATTGTATATCTAGAAAACCCCATTGTCTCAGCCCAAAATCTCCTTAAGCTGATTAGCAACTTCAGCAAAGTCTCAGGATACAAAATCAATGTACAAAAATCACAAGCATTCTTGTACACCAATCACAGACAAACAGAGAGCCAAATCATGAGTGAACTCCCATTCACAATTGCTTCAAAGAGAATAAAATACCTAGGAATCCAACTTACAAGGGATGTGAAGGACCTCTTCAAGGACAACTACAAACTACTGCTCAATGAATTCAAAGAGGATACAAACAAGTGGAAGAACATTCCATGCTCATGGGTTGGAAGAATCAATATCGTGAAAATGGCCATACTGCCCAAGGTAATTTATAGATTCAATGCCATCCCCATCAAGCTACCAATGACTTTCTTCACACAATTGGAAAAAACTACTTTAAAATTCATATGGAACCAAAAAAGAGCCCACATCGCCAAGTCAATCCTAAGCCAAAAGAACAAGGCTGGAGGCATCACGCTACCTGACTTCAAACTATACTACAAGGCTACAGTAACCAAAACAGCATGGTACTGGTACCACAACAGAGACATAGATCAATGGAACAGAACAGAGCCCTCAGAAATGATGCCGCATATCTACAACTATCTGATCTTTGACAAACCTGACAAAAACAAGAAATGGGGAAAGGATTCCCTATGTAATAAATGGTGCTGGGAAAACTGGCTAGCCATATGTAGAAAGCTGAAACTGGATCCCTTCCTTACACTTTATACAAAAATTAATTCAAGATGGATTAAAGACTTAAATGTTAGGCCTAAAACCATTAAAATCCTACAAGAAAACCTAGTCAATCCCATTCAGGACATAGGTGTGGGCAAGGACTTCATGTGTAAAACACCAAAAGCAATGGCAACAAAAGCCAAAATTCACAAATGGGATCTAATTAAACTAAAGAGCTTCTGCACAGCAAAAGAAACTACCATCAGAGTGAACAGGTAACCTACAGAATGGGAGAAAATTTTTGCAACCTACTCATCTGACAAAGGGCTAATATCCAGAATCTACAATGAAGTCAAACAAATTTACAAGAAAAAAACAAACAACCCCATCAAAAAGTGGGCGAAGGACATGAACAGACACTTCTTCCTTCCTTTTCTCAATAAATGTTGATGAAATGCCTTGGAAATACAAAAGCCCATGTGCTGCAGCAAGTCCTGCAGGGTCACAGAATTGAGTGAGGTACAGCTCGGGAAAGCAAGCAGCTGGGGCCCTGGCAGGGGAGCCAGCAGGAGAGGAGGCACTGCAGAGGTAGCTGGTGTTTCGAACAAGGTGCAGGTGAGATGCTACCCGGCGGCATGCAAAGGAAGGGAAGGAGGCTTAGGAGGGCTCAGCCACACAGCCACTGGCCCTGAAGCCCTCGCTCTAACCACTGAGCAGCACCTCCTCTGCAGGGGAAATGCCTGCAGGGGCCAGCAAGGAGCTCCACAATGGGAGGAAATGTCGCACCAAAGCAATCACTATTTAGAGAACACCTAAGGGGCAGTTTGCTTATATTCTAGGAGAGTCAGTATAAAAATGCTGGAAATATACATACACATATACACGCATACATACACATGTATATGATTACAGATTACATCTAATTAATCACTGTCATTTAGCCTTAGTTCTCCAGTTGCCTTATATACTTAACTGTGCTACTCTACTCCCTGGACCAGCGGTTTCAAACTGTGGTTCCTGGACCAGCAACATCAGCTATCTCCTGGGAAGCTGGGCCGCTGGTCACACCTACTGTACTAGAAATGATGGGAGAGGGCCTGGAACTCTGTGTACTAACAAACCTTCTAGAGGATTCTCGTGTACGCTAAAATTTGAGAACTGCTGGACTTGAGCCAACATGATTAGCAGCCTCAACACTGCTGCCCTTTTTCACCCCATTTTAAAGTGTATACTTTGAGTTGGAAGAAAACCTTTGCTCTCTTAAGTAATAACATTTCCATTTCAATACCCTTTAAACTATTTAATTAGTAGATAACTTTTTCATAGGTACTAAAGGTTAAGATTGTGAAGTTCAGGTTAATGAGTATTTTTTATTTTATGATAAAATTCAACAGAGATAATATTTAAAGTCCACAGCTTTTCTAAGAAAGGCATATACTACAGTTCTGTCTTTGCAGGTAGGAGGCGGAATGAAGAAAGAATGCAAACGCATTAATTTATTCGTCAAACACTTATTCCAAGTGTATGTTCAAGGAAAACGGCAGAGGGCTTTGCAGAATAGAAGGTTATGTCTTGAACACAGAAGCCCTGTAGGTTAATGCAGCTCTGTGGGGCCCCATTTATCCAACCCCGTGTTATAATGGGTTTCCTGCTTCCTCTCACTCTTCTCCCCAAACTCAGTAAAACTTACAAAAAACAATCTAACCAACTTAGGCCTTCAAAATTTACAAGTCTAAGATGACAATTAGCTTTGGTAATAGTGCCATCATTTAAAAATGGAAAAGATGGGATTTTAAAATTTTGCCTGCAGCAATTGGGTTTTGAAAGCAAAAATGCAGATGCCTCAATGTTACTGCATTGATGTCCCAGAGCCCCAGTCTCTGTTTCCAGCTCATCCTCTACCCTGCCACCAATGTATCCTTCTGAAAATCACACTGCAGGCAGCTCCTTAAGCCATTTGGGCATAAGGTCCACGCTTTGGAGACTACTTTCTGTGGCCCTTCCCAAGCCCGCCCATCTCCAGCCTCCCCTCTCCAACCTGGCCATCTCCCTCCTCGGAGCCTTCCCCTCCACCAACCATGCCCCGAGGCTGGCCCAAATGCTCCCTTCCTTAGAAGGGCCTTCTCTGCCAGGCATGGCCTGTTTTGTTTTTGTTTTATTTAGGACTCCATTAGGGCTCTTCTGGCTACAGGAAACAGAAACTCCATCCAAAACAGCGTAGAACAAAAAGAAAGAGAAATGTACCAGCACAGAAAACCAAGGTGGGAACTCCCCACATGAGCCTCTCCAGAATGAAGCTCTCGGTTTAACACGTTCTCCTTCTCTAGCATCGGCTTTCTTCCATGGCTTCATTCTTTGATGTCTGACTCCCCAAGTGCCAGCTGGGTGGCCCCTCTGGCTCCGTGTTTATGTTCTGCGCCTTAGCAAGTCCAGGTGGAAAGAGTCCATTTCTTTCTTAATTCTTCCAGCAAAGACCCTGGAGCTGCCTTACTGAACCTGTGTCACTGGCCCATCCTGAGCTAGTCATTGTAAGTGCAATTGGCCAGCGTTGTGTTTGGCACAGATTAGGGGCTCAATGAATATTTAATTATTATTAATTATTAATAGTTAAGCATGAATGAATTAATGAAAGAACCCGCCGGTGGGGTGTGCTCAGTGCAATGAGAACTGTATCTAAGCTACAGAGAGGCAGCCAACTGAAGGTATAACCAAGGCAGGCTTGTGTAGGTCAGGGAAGACCGCAGGGAAGGATATGCTCAGGATTGGTCCACAAAGCATGGTAGGAGTTCCCCAAGTCAGGACAGGAGCCTGGGGAAGACGAGGGGGAGGGACATTGCAAAGAACTGGAAGATGCTGTGTAAAGGCTGAGAGGCATTACACTGGCTGTTGGGCTCAGAAAACTTGAATTGCTCTGTTTTGCCGGCCTCTTGGACACAGCTAGGGAGAGGGAGCAGCTGAGGTGAAGCGATGTGTGCAGGCGTGTGTTGGGTGACAGGGTGACAAGAAAAGGGTTAGAAAAGGCCTTGCATGCCACACTGGGGTCGGGGGGTGGTCAGTCTCAGGTGACCAGGAGCTCTTGAAGAGGCTCTCCTTCAAGCCAGGACAGCTGGCGGCAGGGTTTCAGCTCCCCTGCCCACTGGGTGGTCATGAAGAAGTTACTTCCACCGCTCCAATTCCCAACTCTCAGAGCTGTTGTGAGGACGGAAGGAGGTGACAAACTAAAAGCCACCCCTATAGCACCTGGTATGTGGGCAATACCCTGTGCGTGCTAGCACTTCTTCCTTTCCTTGTGAGTAGGTTAATTTTTACACTGAATGTACTGGAGGGGAAAAAAAATCCAATGCATTAAAATCTCCATGTATATTATTTTACAATCCCAGAGTTCGGGGGTGTTTCAAAGCTATGCTGAGAGAGAGCTGGGTCAGGCATCACTTCCTAACCTTCAGGAGGGTAACATCAGTTTCATTTCCTCTCATCTGAACTGACTCCATCACGACTGGAAGAAGTGAGACGCATGCTTGTGTCTGAAGACTCGCATTTCAGATTCATCACCTTGCGATATAGTAAAGGTATACAGAGCTTTATAGTATTGCCCAATCCTTTTCAAATTCATATAGCTCAAGGCTAAAAATGCACACAGAGATTGTTCTCTTAGAAATCACAGAGGCAGGCATGTGTGTAATGAACACGTCTCTTCTCGAGGAATTCCCTCAGCCACACCTATTTCTTCATAAGAACAAATCAGTCCAGAGCAGAAGATGATTAGAGTCAAGCCACAAGGACACTGAGTACTGATATTGGGAAGAGGAAAATAATTCCTAATATAACGCTTTGTTTAGAAGCTTTAAAATGAGACACACAGCAAATCTGCTCACTTTGTCAATGTGGTCCAGTGGAAAGTACGGCCCGTTCAAAGTCAGACCAGCCACCTTCTAGCAACTGGCTGTTTGTGAAATGACCTGCAAGTCACAAGTTCTACGACCCTGGGCAAATCGCCTGGCTTTCCTAGGCCCCGGGTTTCTTGTTTCTTTGTTGGAAGAGGAGGAACAATAAAGTTAAGGGTTGTCATAAAGCAAAATGAAATAATGTAGTTTATGACAGATTAAAAACAATGATATGCTTAATAAATGTAATGTTCCTTCTGGGGGGAGTAATTGTAACTTTCCTAAAATCATTTGGGATTAAACATAATAAAAGTCCCTTATATCATGAATTGTTTTACATGGAATTTATATGTACTGTGGTAAAATATAACTGCTTTTACTCTGTTAAAGGTGTGTTGGGACATGCATAGCCCACAGTTCTGTGTCTTACTTCTAATCCTCAACTTGGGTATTAAAGTGTCTCTTGCAAATGACAGTGATTTGACTTTTTAAATAAATTTTTAAATCACTGAGTCGCTTGAGAACAATCAAAGTTGCATGTGTAAACTTTAACTTTCTCTTCTGATACTTGGACTTCATTAAGTTCATAAATGGGGACTTAGGAACAAAGTGAAATATTAACTTTGTGGAAACTTCAAAGTGATTGTGTATAAGGAGAGAGAAAACCAACAGGGACATTTATAAACTATCATCATAAGACCCAGCCAGACATTTTTTTATTGCAAAATGAGTAATGCCAGTTCTGCAACCTGGTCCAGAGGCCATGCAAATGAACCAATGTAGCCCTGACAGTTTCATTTCCATTAATGACAATGGGAATTATTCAGGGAACAAAATCCTTCTTCTTCCCACAGTTGATTCAGGACTCCACCCACCCACCCCTGCAAATTCTTATAGGCCAAGCCTTTAATTCTGAGACACTACAAATGGAACTTTGACCTTCCCTTCTTTGGAGTCTGCAGGTTCCCAACTGCTCATCTGTTGTACGAATGATCTGAGAGATCCCCCTTCCAACAGAGGGCTCTCGTGGCCACATCCAATGCTGCAAAAGGGGCCATGTTTCATCCCATTCTGTTAAAAAAAGTTTCCTGGAAATATCACAAGTTGCTGAGAATCTGGTTTACCAGAGTTCATTAAGACTCTTTAGTGGCCTGGCACAGTGGCTCACACCTGTAATCCCAGCATTTTGGGAAGCCGAGGCGGGCGGATCACGAGGTCAAGAGATTGAGACCATTCTGGCCAACATGGCGAAACCTCATCTCTACTAAAAATACAAAAATTAACTGGGCATGGTGGTGTGAGCCTGTTGTCTCAGCTACTTGGGAGGCTGAGGCAGGAGAATCACTTGAACCCGGGAGATGAAGGTTGCAGTGAGCCGAGATCGTGCCACCGCACTCCAGCCTGGCAACAGAGAGAGACTCCGTCTCAAAAAAAAAAAAAAAAAAAAGACTCTTTAGCAGAGCGTCTTAATCTTACTAAAATGCATTTAACTATAAGAGGTCTACATATATACATGTTTTGGAGCCAGGAGGTAAAGGATGACGGCTGTATTCCAGCAGTGGCTTCTGGGTTATTTCCCATGTCTGCCTGGTAACCAGGATGCTACATTCCTACCCATTTCAGTAAACACTAGAGGTCCCCTTTTTCTGATTTAACACCACCATTTTAAAGAAGGGTAGTGTGGATTATTGGATTAAAATTAAAATGAACCTGAACTTGAATAGCTAAGCTTTCTCAATAATGGTGACAAGTAAGGTGAGTGGGAATGAAGGACAGCAGAGGGTGGCAGGGAGCTGACAGGTGGGTTCCAGTTCTTCTGGGGATGATGGCAGCTGCCGACTTAAATGCAGCACCAACATCTGCTTACCCAGCTCAAAGGCAAGGCAGGAATGAACTGCTAGCAGAACTGGAACATCCAGAGATGGGGGCGGGCTGAAAGGCAGCTCCACGAGAGGCTCAGATCAGGCCTCAGGACTCAGCTTCTCTCTCCCCATCTCCAGGCTCTACTTCCTCCAGGCTCCATTCTCAGGCTCTATGGGGTGGCAGGAAGCCTTCAGCAGCCCAGGCTCTACTTCCTGTCTAATTGAGCCAAGCAGAAAGAGGGTGAAAGGCCTGGCTCCTGGAACTCATAGTAAAAGTCTGTTGTCTTTCCCTGGCTCTGACTTGACCACATGGCCACCCCTGAACCAACCAGCCTAGCCAGGGACACGGGGTCCTTTGGCTTGGCCTTGAATCACAAATTCGCATCTGGGATTAGTGGGCAGATGTGACTCCACCAGAAGCTCCTAAACTGAGGTGGCTCTGGGTGGCAAAAATGACAGCTACTCACTCTGGGGGTGGAGCGGGGACACTGCCACATCCTGATGAAATAGACAAAGATGGTAGCTGGAGAAGCCCAGGAGAGGTAAGAAAGAGGGTGATACCCAGTATGAGGTCAAAGAAGGAAAATAATGGGCCCTGCTAAAATTGTGTTTCCTCTTTCCAACCCTCCTTGTTCAATGTCGCTTTGAGCTTTGAGCCTTGGTATTTCCTCTGTACGAGGAAGAGAATGAGACCCAGTCGGTGGCTCCTCACTGGCCGTATATATCAGAATTGCACCTGCAAAACTGTTTCACAATGACACAGGCCCTAGGCTTGTGTTGAAGTCTAAATTTAGGTTTGTGTACGTGGTGTACAGTTGATGTTAAACAGTGATACATAGGCGTTTGGAGATAGAGAAAGGTTTACTTGATTAAGGTGAGAAGGTGAGAAGGCAAGATTTTAAAAATTTGTTTTAATAAAAAGTAGAAATGGGGAATTTTTAATGTGGCTAGGGAGTAAGGGAGGGAGAGTTTAGGGAATTGAGGAGGAAAGTCTGTGGTTTTAAAGTTTTAGATAACATTTTAAATAACTAGAGCATTATATGTGGCAGTCATTCTTTAAAAACTTCTCAAATTTATAAATCAAAAGTTCAACTTTTACTATGTCTCACTACTTTCAACTTTTTCTCCCCTTACAAAGGTCTAAAATAATAACTCTCTCCTTCAACTTTTTCATCAACTACTATAATTTTTTCCCTCCAGTTTCTTCAAAAACAAAAATACAAAAAAGACAAACTCCCCTAATTAGAAAAACAAATCAAAAAAGTCAAATATAATCTCACCATCCCATACTCAACAAAATACCCAATTTAGGCGAGGGGCTAAGACTCCTCAAACAAGAGTCTCTACTTCAACACTTACCAATTAAAAAACTAAGTGCCAATAGATGACCCACAAACATAATGCAAATATACTCTCCATTTCTCACCTCAAACCTATTTAATTAAAAAAGAAACTTTAATCAAGAGAACCCTAAATACATATCCAAGTTACTGTCTTTTATCTTTTTAACATATCATCCCACCTAATACACAAACATTAATATTCTATTCACAGCCAAAAACCACCATATAATTACTAAAAAGACAAAAACAGCCCATCAATTTCACCTTAAAAATAAAAGTAATCACCCTAAATCTACCAACACTGTTCCTACAATGAAGCCAAACTAAAATACAAACAAGACACTACCCTGACTTAAACATTATAAAAATTATCTTCCAGAATAAATTATTTAAAAGTCCCACGATTAAAAAGCCTCGATAAAACTCAAAACATTCAACAACCCCAGAGAGATCCCTAAAATGAAAAACTCATCTAGACTCAGCCTGTTGTCCCCACCCCCGCCTAGTGAGAGCCACTGGGAAGAGCTCTGAGGTCATGCTCAGGGCAGGCGCTTGGTGGGTGGGATCCAGAAGAATGCCTCCTCGTCATAGCCTGCACAGTCAACACAGGTGGACAGCTGTCCCAGGTGACAGCGTCATTTACCTCCTGCAGTCAAAGGTGATAAAAGTGGTGGGATAATTCCTCCCAAACACCTCTCTGGAGATGTAAAAATATAAACATCTTGAAAAGCTGGGCTCTTCATCAAACTGTGGCCCACCAACATTTGGGGATCCCCAAGATCCCTTCAGAGAGTCCATGATGTCAAAACTGATTTTATTACAGTAATTGCCTTCTGTGACTGACATTGCAACTATCCTTTAAGAAACTACCACTTGTTGAATTGCGGTCTAGTATATATTTTAAAGCTCACATTTAGCTGAAAAGCCTATAAGAACATTCCTTTCTTCCAACTACACATCTGTGTGAGGCCAGAGTTTCTTCCTATACTTCAAACAAAACAATATATCCCAGGTTGAATACAGGAGCAGATGTGAGAAGCCAGCTGTCTTCTTTTAAGCCAGACATTAAAGAGATGGACAAAAATGTGAAAACAATGCCGATATTCTCATCACTTTTTAATTTGGAAAACAGTGCTATTTTTCATGAAAACATGTTATTCATACTAACACATAATAGGTTTATTACTATTATGTTGAAAGAATTAGTATTTTAGATTTTTCTATTTTACTTTCTAATACAGTAAATATCAAGATTTAACCCACATAAACAGAAGCCCTTTGGGGTCCTCAGTAACTTTAAAGAGTATAGAGGGGTCCTGAGGCCAAGAAGTTTGAGCACTTCTGGACTAGAATTAGATTCCTGGGATGATTTTTACAAGTCCTAGGCCCGCAGAGCTGCCCAAGTGCTTATGCAGAGAAGGAGCACAGGCTACAGAACAGACACCCCCAAGCCATTGTGCAGCCTGATTTGTGCTATAAAACTTCAGGAAAGTGGGTTGACTCAATGGATTCATTGCTGAAAAATTAGTTCTTGCACATTTTCACATCTGTTAGGTTTGGTCCTTTGTGTCATCAGCCTGTAACTCTCCTTTCAGCCACAAGATGGCACTATTTGCATAGAAAATACTTTCTCGGGCGCTGCATCTCTAAATTAGCTGTTTCCTAGAGATTTTGGATGGGGACAAGGAGGGTTTGACGTTTGGCCCATCATATCCCTCCATACGCTGAATGTATTAGGATGACTTTCCTCTTCTGTTCCTCTTTGAAAACACCGATATTGAGGAACTGGTAAAAAGAGATTCTTTCTAATATCCACCCAAAGAAACCACTAGCTGACCCCTAAGAGAGGGACTAACTTTTCCTTGCCCCTTCATTAAATTCTTTAGTCCCACTTCGGTTAATTGTTTCCCATCATTTATATTTCAGGCAATAATCTCGGGAAAGGAGTCATGAAAAGGGAGCAAAGCCAAACCCTGAACCAGCACAGGTAACTGTAGCCACCAGAGTTAACTGTGTGAAGAACGTTTTCCCAGAGGACTTTTCATGTGTTGTGTGAAAGTAGAGAAAGAAGGCTAGGGTCTAATTTACAACATAAAAGAGCCTCAGGAATATAGGAGGCATGGGAAGAAGTGAGACAGGTGTCCTTGAAAGAAATGCTCCAAAATGTCTGATCACCTTTACTCTCGTCTCCCCTTCCGTCTAACCCAGGTTCTCAAGCCCTGCACTTGACAATCACCTGAGGAGCCAAAAAAGACCGAGAGGTGCCTTTCACCAGTGAAGACTTTGATTCCATAGTCAGGTGGGGCCAAACATGGGCATTTTATATATATATATATTTTTTTAATTTTATTTTTTGAGACAGAATCTTACTCCATCGTCCAGGCTGGAGTGCAGTGGTGCGATCTGGGCTCACTACAACCTCCGCCTTCTGAGTTCGGGTGATTCTCCTGTCTCAGCCTCCAGAGTAGCTGGGATTACAGGCATGTGCCACAGTGCCTGGCTAATTTTTTTGTATTTTTAGTAGAGATGGGGTTTCACCATGTTGGCCAGGCTGGTCTTGAACTCCTGACCTCAAGTGATCCGCCGGCCTTGGCCACCCAAAATGCTGGGATTACAGGCATGAGCCACCAAGCCCGGCCATGGGCACTTTTTTAAAAGCTCCCAGAGTGAGTCCAACCTTCAGCCAGTTTGAGAACCACCAAGCCAATCAAATCGGCAGTTGCTCAGACTGAGTGATAAAATCCCAAATCATTAGGGAATTCTGGTTTAAAACAATGCTTGGCAAAACCCAGTCTCATGAGCGGATGTAATCCAAGTTAAATCCATTCTCACTGCATCCTATCCCACCCCATTTTATGACTGTGAGTGCAAGGGCAGGAAGTCGGCTGGTCAGCGTCATCACGGTACCTGTCACCTACCATAATAGCTAAGTTATGCTCATCTTCATTTACCCTTGACTCCCAAGAAAAGACTGGGTATGTCAGTTACATGTTATTTCCAAAGAACCTCCTGCAGAGAAAATCTATAGGTTCTTTAGACCCTGTAATGTAAGTGATCTTTTCCAGCTCCATAATGCTTTCTGCATTAACAATTCAGGCTCTTTCTTTGGCAAATGAATGCACACCTCTGCTTGGTGAAGGGCAATGGGTAACGCCATGTTTGAATCTACTGTCCTGAATGAAGTCACCAAGCCTCTCCACCCCCTAGGACCAAGAGTCCCTCCACAGTGGCACAGTTGTGGGTCCCATCCAAAAAAAGGCCTCAACAATCTTAACTCTAAGATAGCTTCTAAAAATCACCCTTTTCTATCCAAGCCTCCTTGGTGTCACTGAAATACTTTCTATGCTATTGAGTCGGGTGCCTCAGTTTCCTGTCCTGCAAAAACAGAAAGGTTGCACGAGATGGTCTCCATGATTCTCCTGTTCCTCCAGACTCCCACTGCTCCTGATGCTATAAGGAGTTGGTGGCCAGATCTTAGCCCAGTGAAGGAAGGAGCACGTGCTGAGAGAAGGTGTGGGAGATGCTGAGGCACCCTCTTGGTGAATTTGAGATACACTGTTCCTTAGGGTGAATGTGGGTCAATGTGTTACATTTTAAAAGTTACCCATCCATTTTTCATTCAATCAGTGCTTGCTTCACCGAGTGAGGTGCGGGGCGTTAGAATTAGGAAGTAGGCTGAGGAGTAGCCTCTGCCTCCCACTGATCCACCTCTGGGGAAAGAGAGAGACATAGAAACCACAGATTTTTAAATGCAGGTGGGAATCGGAACTGCCTGAAGTTTAAAACACACATTGGCAGAGGCCACCCCAGAGTCCCCCACACAGTGGCTCCTGGGAACGTGCATTTCTAACCAGCCTCCCAGGCGATGTTGATGCTGCTAGTTCCCGAGGGCCACGCTTTGAGAACCACTGATCAAAACAATGACGCCGGACACAGGGTGATGAACTCTCATAAAGGTAGTGTGCAGCATGCCAGGGCGGGGAGGAGAGGGGAGGCCAAGTGTGGCAGGTTCTATTCAATAGTAGAAAAGGACAGCTGCACTGGACTCCACAGGCCGCCAGGGATGCCCATGGCACCCACCTAGCTCTCCAGCATGCCTGGCCTGGAACTGGGGAGAATGTAACAGCTCACAGGCACCCCTCAACCAAGAGGGGACAGGAGGTGATACATTAAACACTCCCACTTCAATTCCTCTTCGGAGCAGTTCTACCTGGCTCCTGAGAGGGTGACCAGCTCCACAATGTGCATATACCAGCCTCTCTCCTCCTCTATTTACCTGCCCAGCTTCTCCTCCTCTCCCTGGGATGCCTTTCCAAATTCCCCATCTGTACCAAACCCCAGTCTCAGGCTCTGCTTCTCCAACGGGCCCAGGCTTAGACAGGCTGCAAATTTCCTGTGAGGAATTTGAACTCTGTCCTGTAGAAAAAGCGAATAAGAGCTTTTCCAGAATTACAGCAACAACAATAACACTCTGATGAGCACAGAGTCACCACGGGGACACCAGCCACGAGATGCGAGCATGGCACTGGGGAGAACCACTCAGGACAGGCTTCTTCATACAATGAAGACTTCTAACGGTAAGCGAGGGCTGGACATTCATTCCTTGGCCTGGCCATGGCCTCTGTTCAAGCACATTGTTGGGAATCATTCTTAGGCAAAGATACCAGGACAGGCCAGCAGATCACATGATGGAAACAGTGAAATAACCAATGAAAAGGACCACCTTGGATATAAAGGTGGGCAGCTGGAAAGGAAGAAAATAATTTAGAAAGAAAAAACAAACAAACAAAAAAAAACGTGAGTGGGAGACGAGAGGGGAGAGGTTGTTCTCTGATGAAACAGTTCATCTGTAAAGGACAGCCCAGTAAGGTTGGAAGGCCTTCAGTCCAGAAAAGGTAACTCTCTTTGGTTTTGCAGGAAGAAAGTAGAAACCAAAGAGGGCTTCGGTGCCTGCCCTAAGAAAGCAAGAGAACTCTGGGAGTTGGTCTGGCAGCAGTTTGAGAAAGGCGTGGTGATGGTGGGGTGGTTAATGGGAGGAGAGCTGGGGAGAGTCCCAGAGGGCACAGCTGAGGGGTCTGTGTGTCGGGGGAGGCAATGCCAGGAAGGAAGGAAGAAGCAGCAGCCAATCCATTGCCAGGGGCAGACACGTTGCACTGTAGTTAATGATGTGCGCCCTGTGATGTCCTATAATATAGGTTGAGGGAAAAACCTGCATGAGTGTTGAAATTGTGGTGTGTGGGGGGGTGGGGGAGGGCCATACAGAGAATGCTTCTTTATTCAGGGTATGCTTTAATGTATGTGAATTTAAGACACAGCGCATTATTTTCTCTTATTTAAATTTTTAAATAGGGCACTGCATCAATCATGGTTTAAAATTCCAAGAGTATGAAAGAGTAGCAGGGAAAAATCTCCTTCCACACTGTACCCCTCAGACACCCACTTCCCTTCTTCAAAGACAATCAGTGATACTGGCTCTTGCATCCTTCAAGGGATATTTATGACTCTGCATGAAAAAAATGTATGCCAAAGTTTTTTTTGGCTGGATGCGGTGGCTCGTACCTGTAATCCCAGCTACTTGGGAGGCTGAGATGGGAGGATCGCTTGAGCCCACAAGTTTGAGACCAGCCTGGGCAATAAAAGTGAGATCCTGTCTTTAAAAAATAATAAATACATAAAATTTTAAAATAAAAATCAATAAAAATATTTTTTCTACTAGTTTACTCAAATAATACCATACTCCACACACCACACTGCCAGGTACTTTTCCATATAATGATTCCAGGTGCCCATTCCATATCAGCCCATATGAGGGTTCTCATTCTTTTCCTGGGGTTGTGTGATATTCCTTAACATGGATGTACCATAATTCATTTAAGCAGTCTCAGATTGATGGACATTAAGGTCATTTTCTAATTTTTGCTGCTATAATGAATAGTGAAACGAATAAACTGGTATAATATATTCTTAAACGGGCTTTTATTATATTGAGGGCATGGATGATTTTTTCCCCACTAAAACATAGATGCAATTTAATATGACAAACCATATTTATTGAATAAAAATGTGCTGTCAAAAACACTCTTGTCATATATGCATTGGATTCGTAGGGTATACTTTTTAAGAAAATACTAGTTATTATGGCTCGTAATAGCAGTTTTCTGTTTACATGATCTGTTTTCAGAAACAGATCATGTAAATACTGAGTACTTTTAGCATCACTTGCCTCAGGATGGCCAAAACCAAGGGTGTTCGCTCAAAGCACTAAGGGCAGTGAGCACAGAACGAGGCACAACTGCTCAGTTGATTTAAGCAGCTTTGAGCATGGAATCAGGAAGCCTGGGTCTGATTCCTCACCCTGCCACTGTGAGGCTTTCAATAAAATGGGGATGTTGATTCCTGCCCTACGGACCTGGCAAAGTGGTTCTCAGGATAAAATGGGAAATTAGTTAACATATGTGAAATGTGTTTAACACTAAATGTCTGAGCTCATGTTAAATCTCCTGTTATTCCTTTGTTGCTTACAGTGACGTGAAGGTCAGTAGATAATCCATCTATGGAATAAGTTCTGAAATGCATTTCATAGAAGAAATGACACTGGATGTGACCATTTTAACTAAATGCACCGAATGGTGGCCCACATACATCATAATGTTTTTAAATCCAACTAAATAAAGAATCAGTGGGGAGACGGCTCACTTTTGGCTAACCATCACAACTTTTTTTTTCTGGCTTGCTCCCTGCCTCTCCATCTCATCTACGGTTATTAAAGTCAAGTTTACTGCTAACAATCGTGACTGGAGAGAAATATGGAAGCCACTGAAATCTGATGGAGAAGGTAATCTCTTTTTGCCAATTATTACTGCGTTAGTATTCTTGGATACACAGGTAACATCGTCTCTCTGGATTCATTTGGAAATGATCAATAAAACAAATGAGAAAACGAAATTTAAGTACCTGGAAACTGAAATGCTGGTGTGTCTGGAATTGACAAATATTAGGAAACCTGCTCATTTCACTCATTAAAACCTTCAAGACGCGCCCTTACCAAAGCAAACAGGTACCCTCCCCCCACCCACCCTTCTCAATGAAGCCATTCAAGTTTCCGGTCCCTCTTTTCTAGTCACTGACTCCATGGCAACGGGCCACTGACCTGCCCTTAAGGGAAACAGAATTTCTGGCAAGGCTGAGACTTTTAATAATTCCACTTGTCAATATAGGTCAGAGAGAAATGGATGGATTTGTACCAAGTAACTTAACAAACCTACTAACAAAATGAGTAGCCCCAGCAAGTGACCAGGCCCAGTGTCCTCACTGTCCCTTGGGACGACCAAACATCACATCATTAGTGTCCAAGAAAACCCACACCACCGACACCTGTCCATCAAACTGCTCAGAGAGTTGGGGTGTCTTCCTGCAATATTTTCTTAATTTACCGTTTCCCAAAAAGGTAAATGTATATTGGGTGGCTCATTCAAAGTGATTATTAATTGGATTATTAATTTCCTCCACAATTTATTTTTGACAAATAAATACAAAAGTATCTGCACAAAAGGGCATATTTTGAGGTACAAGTTTCCTGATAGGAATATTGTCCAGAAATATCAGTTTCTGTTGACCAAATTTCCCTCTCGGGGGAGGACAAGAATCTAGAAATATCGCTTTCAATACCCAGGATCTCAAGTCAGCCCTAACACAGAAGAGACACTCCTCCTGTTCTCCTCTTTTCCTTGAGCTGTTCTAGTGTGCATCCTGCAGTTTGTAACAGATTGCCTTTTTGGTGGCTTTGCTCTCTGATTCAGAAATATAAACATTGCTTCAGAGATTTATTTTACAATTCATCTTCTGATTTGTCATGGCTGGGAAGGTCGGCTTTCATATTTTCTATTCTAAATTAGTTTGGAACAGATTTTGCAAACAGACTAAGGAATGGCTTTTGTCTGGACCGGAACGAACTCTGAAAGTTGGGACTCAAGTCCTCTCTCTCTTTTGTTAAAATGTAAACAATCAGAAACCCCACCATTTCCCAAAGCAATTATTTGGAAAAGAATAAACAGGTGCTTTGGAGACACTGGAGTTATAAAAAGAAAATGGCAAATTATATTTTCATGGGCCCAGCTGCTGCACTGATGTGATTCTGTGGCAGGTTCTCCTAGGATCTGAAGCTCAATCAGCAAATCAGTTGAGATCATCCCTGTCTGCCAACAGGACCACGGTGCCACCCCGCCCTCCTCCCTCTCAGGGCTTTCTGATGAAGCGCTTCTGCCAATGCCAGTCCCAAGTCCATCAGCCGGAGGCTCCTTTGCTTCCCATTGACACTGGATGACGGGAGGCCCGTTCTGGTTTAACCAGGATTAGTGACCACTGGAAGGAGCAGTGTGGCGGGGCTGTATCTCCTATCCGCTTATTTCTATCTGTCCCAGCCTTAGTGTGCCTAACAAGCCGGGCTCAGCACAGACTCTGCAGGGGCTGATTGGCATGGCTGGCTGTCACTTTCTTTCAGTGGGGAACAGATAGGACCAGGCAAAGCAGATGGTCCCTCAAGGGGCACATCCCAAAAATCTGCTAGCAAACTCTGGTGGTGCCTTTCAAACAAACAGCAACTTACTGGAGAGGAAAATCAGATATCCCTAGCCGCCTCCTGCCACAATCTACCCTCCGCCTGCATACTTGCCCACATAGGAGTTTTTTAATCCTTGGCGAGGCATAATAACTTTGGGGGAAAGGACAGCTTGTCTTTCTACTTCCCAGAGATAGCCACGTTCCCATATCTGTCAGTGAAATGCTCCCGTATCTGTCAGTGAAACCTGTTATCTAAGTTAAGACCACCTTCAAGAGACCTGACCTGTGGATCATGGGCAGTCACCCAGTCCTAAGAGAAGCAAATACAAATACCACGTATTTGGCTGGCTGGGTGGAACTAAAGATGGAGCCAGTGACACCTCAAATGGCGACTGAAAACATGTTTCATCGTAACACATTAATGGAGTTTTGTTTTTTTTTTCTTTCAAACTCGAAATAAACCCACAAATGACTTGGTTGAAGTCCTGGGTCTGACTGTATGAATCTGAACAAATCATCAAACATTTCTGGGCTTCATCTGTAAAATGAGGGGGCTGAGCTAGAAGATTTTTTTTTTTTTTTTTGAGACGGAGTCTCGCTCTGTCGCCCAGGCTGGAGTGCAGTGGCACAATCTTGGCTCACTGCAAGCTCCGCCTCCCGGGTTCACGCCATTCTCCTGCCTCAGCCTCCCGAGTAGCTGGGATTACAGGCGCCCGCCACCACGCCCGGCTAATTTTTTGTATTTTTTTTGTAGAGATGAGGTTTCACCGTGTTAACCAGGATGGTCTCGATCTCCTGACCTCGTGATCTGCCCGCCTTGGCCTCCCAAAGTGCTGGGATTACAGGCGCGAGCCACCGCGCCCAGCCTGAGTTAGAAGATTTCTAAGGTCCCTTTGGCACTAACATTCTAGAGTTCTTTGGGTGGGGGTGGGTCTCCTCCAACATTTCAGCAAATCGCACCTATAGTTAACCTGCCTGTTGATGTGGCATGGACTAAAACAAGAGAGGCTGTTTCCAGCACACACAGCTCACCTTTTCCACCGCCGTGTGTTCGTCGTGTGTGACGTTTGTTTTTCTTGGTTCAGTTTTAGACCTGCTCAGCCTTCTGGATACTTTTTCTCTGAGTAGGGTGGCATATCCAATGTGTTCATAGATGGGGTTAGTTGTCATTTTTGAAATGTACTCGGCAGCTTTTGTTTCTATGTACAGTGTTATCAAGCCATCTGTCACCAGATCGTGAATCGACTCAAACCTCTTCTCACCCACAAAGTGTTTCCCGTCGTGGAAGAGCCTGTAGTTTAAGGTCTGGTTTCCAAACCTGCCCATGAGAGAATGACGGATTACAACCACGTTAGAAATAAGCACAGTGTGGAACGATAACAATAGCAGCTAACGTTTTTTGAATACTTAGTGTGTCCCAGGCACAGGGCTAAGCACTTGATGTGATTTTTTTTCCCCTAATGATCATAGAGACCCTTTGAGACAGTATAACAGTTATGCCTGTTTTACTGCAAAGGCAACTGATGCTTGAAGAGATGGCGGTTCCTGCCTGAGTTTACATGACTGGAACGAGGCAGAGGTGGGGCTTAACCCCAGGCCATCACATGGAGTCGTCTGATCCTAGAAATCACTAAGGTCATTGTCAGTATCCTTCTCATTTGTAAAAGTAGAGGGTAATGCCGGATTTACAACTATGTTACTTATAAAATTACTTAACGGGAACCAGCTCTCCTCTATACCTGGCAATTACCTCTGCAATGGATGCCCTGCTCCTGGTCCTGATGCCCCCTTGTTAACGCATCTTTACCACCTCTAGCAGAGCACCCCATGCCTTCCACCCTAGTTGGTGCAGCAGAAGGGAAGCAATAAGGTGTGCTAAACTCCCTGCTGGAGCCGTTGCCAGTGTCCCCACAATCTAGTCTAGAGGTTCCCTCCTCTCTGGGCCCTGGCCTTCCATCTACAGCCCCTGCGTGACTCCCCACTAGAACTGCCAGCTTCTGCTACTGAAGTGCTGGGAAGGTAGGAAAGTATTTTGCACACCTACAGTGCATGATATAATAGCTTTTTAAGCTTGTCCTCATAATTACATTATTTAAGATATGTTGTAGACATGTTGCAACTTGGAAAGTGTCATTGCACAGCCATAATAGGGAGCTGGTGCATGGAATACACCACTGTGGGCCTGGGAAGGGCTTCGATGGACACCATTCCCTCTATGGAGAGAGAGCTTTCCAATTCTGAAGAGTTCACAAACGAACTTTTGGAAGACAATTCAGTTCTGAAATTGGATACCTTCCCCAAAATGCATAGGGCTGCGGCAAGGATCAAATGACAGAAAATATTTGATCAAGGTTTGAAAAGTGCCATAAATATGCTGTCTGCCTTATGTTGTGATGTTTAATACTTGTGATTTTGCGGTAAAGGCTCAGTAGAGCCTGTTCTACTGGCTCATTGGCCTGAAGGGTCATGACTGCCCTCACGACAGGTTCCTGGGGTCAACAAGGTGAACGCTGAGAGAACCCCATGAGCAAATGCAGGTCTCGTGAGGTCTGCACATGCAACGCCAGGTGAAGGACCCCTTCCTTCAACATGGGCTGCTGGGAGCTGAGGCAAAGACGCTGCAGCCTCGGCCAGCTAGATGGTGCAGGCAGAGGTGGCTGTAGAAACACTAACTTTCCAGATGGTTCTCCAGTTTACTGTGTGTCCATAATCAGAGTCCCAGTGTCCACACCTACTGACGGCATCTGTGGCTGAGGAAATGTATACAAACTCGGATTTACTGCTGGAGCTTCAGAAACAAGCGAAGATACCAAGTAAGGAGTAGGGAGGGGTAATTGTTTACGGTAGTGGGTTTCTGTGTGGGATGATGAGACAGTTTTGGAAATGAATACGGAGATGTTTGTACAACATTAAGAAGGTACTTAATGCCACTGAATTTTACTTAAAAATAGTAAAAGGAGGCCAGGTGCAGTGGCTCATGACTGTAATCCCAGAACTTTGGGAGGCTGAGACAGGTGGATGGCTTGAGCCCAGGAGTTCAAGACCAGCCTGGGCAAATGGTGAGACCCCATTCTCTACAAAAAAAAAAAAAAAATTAGCCAGTCATGGTGGTGTGTGCCTGTGGTCCCAGCTACTCAGGAGGCTAAGATGGGAGGCACTTGAGCCTGGGAGGCAGAGGCTGCAGTGAGCCATGATTGTGCCACTGCACTCCAGCCTGGGTGAGAGAATGGGACCCCCCTCTTATTACATAAACATGGGAAAAATGATGAATTTTGTGTTATGTATACTCTACTACAATTCTTAAAAATGGGCAAAAATCAGTGAAGCCACTTGTACAGCAATGAAAACAAGGAATGAAATGCGCCTCACCTGAGAGCCAGCGTGTAGCATCCTGGTTGCCGCTGGCTTTCTCTAAGGATGTAGGCACCCTCCACGCCTCCAAGAAGCTCATCCGCCTGCTCCCGGGAGATGATCCCGTGAAACCTGAAGGTACAAGACCATCAATGCTCTGAACAGACCACATACAGAATAAGGACCACAAAGAACTAGCCTTAAAAGGATGGTGGGGGCACCCAGAATCGACAGCCCCCCAACTGAGTGAAGAGGGGGGTGACTGCTGCACATCTTAAGTGACTTGGAACCACCCCTCACATGCTCCAAACACAAGTATTCAAGCAGGCAAACAAAAGGAAGGATGCCCAGTCCACCTGGCTTTCTGCTATTGTCTTTGCTCTCAAGTTGAAAATGAAAGTTGAAACAAAAAGCCAGGTTACTCAACCACCCCCCCTTTTTTTTTTTAACCATGGGAAATAACAGAAGAGCAATTACCAATTTAGCTCTCAGCTCAGAGAACTACGTGTTACCCTAATTGCAAGTGGACATTTATTGATTAGCAACCTGCTTGCTTCAGGTGCAGGGTGGTGTTAATTTTAGAGGCTCATTTTCTGGAAAGAGGTAGCTATAATCAACATTCTTCCAGTTCTTTACATTTGGAGAGCAATACCTTATGGATATTTTAGAAAATGTACCCGTTTTTCTTTTTTAAAGATAAATTTATCTTCTCTACCATTTTAAAACCCATACACATGCATGTGGAAAATGTGGCATATCCGGGAGGGCTGTGTGCTGGCCCATGATCACTCTGACGTGGAGGCAGTTGTCTAAGGCCCAGAGAGTGGACAGTGACTCCACAGAGGCAGAGGGAGAGGTAGGAGTTGGATCCACGTTCCCTGTTGCCTTTAAGTAAATACAGCTGCTCCTCCCACAGGACTGGAGATTTGATCAATCAGTATTTCCTGGCAAGTGGGGCAAGCTGGGTTGGGGAGTGAGGCAGTCCCAAGGGACTCCAAGCTTCTGGGAGAGGAGTAACACCTCTTTCTAGGATTACCCAACCTTGGAGAACTTTGGATAATAAATCAGAGAATAAATTTTCTGGACAGAGAAAAACTCCTTTACTTTCTTGAAAGGAAGAGGGGGAAAGGGAAGTCAGCTAGACAAGTTTTGTTTTGTTTTGTATTTTCCTCAGGAATGCAACGATTAAGTTAGAGTACAAATGCAGAAGGATAACATTTTTAAAAGTGCCTATCACAATATTTATTTCCTAATTCCCTCTACCCTTAAAAAGTAGACCTTCCAAGCTGAAGCTTCTGTCCAAGGAAAGTGAGGTCAGAAGCAGCCTGTGGCTTTGTGTTTCAAAATCGCTTCTTAAAGGTGTATGGCAGTGATGGCCTGGGAGAAAAAGGCTTTTTCTGGCTTCCCAAATTTTGATTTTAAATCTCAGGAGCTGATGCCTGGAGGTCTTGGAGCAACGCTCTTCTGAGTGAGGATGAACGTGCTGTGAATCCCCGGTTCTGGTGGGAGGGACTGAGGCAGAGCCCAGTCTCAGGGGGTCTAACTGGCCCTGCATAGCAGGTATGGATTGGAACTGGGAGGCCAGTTTATTGGGGCCTGGAGCAGAGGTGGGGGTTTGATAGTGAGGCCACTGGACCTTGCGGAGGAGCCTCCTGTGTGGCCTGAGCCAGGTTGGAGAGGATGGGACAGATGGCCTGGGCGAAGAGCCCTGGGGCAGCCTTGCGGATGGGTTGGCGGGTGGGTTGGCAGTGAGTGTCGGGGTGAGTGTCGGGGGACGGACGTGCAGCAGGAGAGTGGGAGGGGCAGACAGCATTGCCAATATTCCCACACATAAGTAGAAAGGACAAAAGCTGGGATGTCAAAGACACAACTCGTGGGTCAGAGTAACAACAACAGGACAGGGTACGCAGAGGGACCTGCCCCAGGTCACTCCAGGAGAAGGGACAGGAAAAGGGGTAGTCTCTAAACAAGGCAGTTAACCCAAAAGCAGCTAGATTTTTTTTTTTTTTTTTGGAGACAGAATCTCACTCTGTAGCCTAAGCTGGAGTGCAGTGGCACGATCTCAGCTCGCTCACTGCAACCTCCGCCTCCCAGGCTCAAGCAATGCTTGTGCCTCAGCCTCTCGAGTAGCTGGGACTACAGGCACATGCCACCATGCCCGGCAAATTTTTTGTATTTCAGTAGAGATGGGGTGGTCTCACCATGTTGCCCGGGGTGCTCTTGAGCTCCTGAACTCAGGCGATCAACCCGCCTCGGTCTCCCAAAGTGCTGGGATTACAGGTGTGAGCCACTGTGCCCAGCCAAAAGCAGCTAAGTCTTATGTTTCTTTTTTAATTCTTGATTTTGAGTATGCATACTTTTTCTATTTTTATTTTTAATTGATACATAACTATTGTACATATTTATGGGGAACATGTGATATTTTGATACATAAGTACAATGTATAATGATCAAATTAGGGTAATCAGGATGCCTGTCACCTCAAGCATTTATTGTTTCTTTATGTTAGGAACATTCGAAAGCCTCTCTTAGCTATTTTGGAATATACGATAAATTGTTTTAACTATAGTCACCTTACTGTGCTATTGAACACTATAACTTAAGTTTTAATTCACTTGAATTGGCAAGTTTAAGTGATTGACAGCATCAAACGGTGTCAATAACTAAATTAAATTCAATCATTCAACAGAAGAATATGACAATTTTGTGCACCTGAAGACCCAGTCTGTGGCTTGTCATCCCCTTTATGCATGGGTTTTAAAAGTCCAAATATCTCCAACCTATAATATCTAATATATTAGTATGATTGCAACTTGGTAAGAAAAAAGCAAGCATGCACAAAGACCAGAAAGAGATGAAGGGAAAAGCTTAGCAATGATTCTCTTTCATGGTGGAACTATGGGTATTTTCCATCTTCTATTTTCGTTTATTTTCTAATTTTTCCAAGTTAATTGGTATTAATTTATTAAATTTTTTTTGTACAAGGTCTCACTCTGTTGCCCAGGCTGGAGTGCAATGGTTCAACTGACCTCCTGGGCTCTAGTGATCCTCCCACCTCCCACCTGTGGTCCTGAGTAGCTGGGACCATAGGCATGTGCCACCATGCCTAGGTAATATTTGTATTTCTTGTAGAGATGAGGACTTCCCATGTTGCCCAGGCTGGTCTTAATCTCCAGAGCACAAGTGATCTGCCTTCCCTGGCCTCCCAAAGTGCTGGGACTACAGGCGTGAGCCACTGTGCCCAGCCATAATTTATTTTTAAAAACAAAAGTAATACCTGTGCACAGCAGAAAATTCCAATTTCAAAAGTTGAAGGTATAAAAGAACTAAAAATGCAAAAGTCCTCTCTCCCTAAAGGTATCCATTGTCAATAGTTTCTTGTGGTTCCTTCTAGGAATAAATGTGTATGTGCATTTCCTGAATGCAGCATGTATTACTTTTTAAGTGGAAGAAAAAGACACCCTTCATTTTTTAAAAAAATAAAGGAAAACACAGAATCTGAAGGTTTTAGGCTAATTACCATCTAATAAAAGATGTTCCTTTTGGTAGTTAAGAAAATACTTCCTTAGTCTCAAGACTCTCATATGTTTTACATGAATTGGGGGTAAGAAGATGAGAATTAAATAATTGTTTGACAAAACTTATCTGCAAAAAGAAAATGCATAAGAAACAGCTCCTTTTAGAATTGGTAGGTTTTCATTTTCCTCTATTTTTTTAATTAATTGTGCTGTCTTCAAGAAAAAAACAAATAAGCATACTGAGGAAAAAAAGCCATACTACAACATAGATTAGACAGTAGGGACATGGGGTAGAGAGGAGCGGAGGCCAGTGCCCCCAGGCAGGCACTCCAGGGGTGCTGGTCAAATTCCCAGGGCGCTGCAAGGAAGGTTCTGAAATGCAGCTGTGGCAATTAGGAAGGTGCACTGGGCTGGGACCACTAAGAGGGTCATTAATCATGAAGATGCGGCTCTGACGGGCAAGGGAATAAGACGAAGGTTTGAGATTGGCTGTGAGAGCTTGGAAGGTAGACTCGAAAGAGACGTTGCGTCACAACGCCTCCAGGTTGGACTTGGGAAGAAAAGTGATTGATGCATCTCCTCTCCCCTGGCCTGTTCTGCCTGCCCTCTGTGATGTGCTATACACACCGTAGGCTTAGACTGCGAATTATGTTTATGGTCATGCGTATTTGCTGGGCAGTAGGTTTTGGAAAAAGTGAAACAAAACAAGAGTTGAAATTAAGAGAAAAATGGAAAGGGGAGTATAAAGGCAATTTGGCTAATACACCCAAGCCAAGAGAAATCATCATTTGGGTTTTATGAGACTGCAGGGAAGTGGGATGCCTATCCTGACCACTGCACCGAGGTACACAAAAGTCAGGAACTCACATACAATGTACCATCTTGGACACACCAAACGTTTCTATTGTGTTGAGGTAGAAAGTGAAATGAAACACTAACAGAGAGCCTCCATTATGAAAAATGCTGCCTTCCGTTTCAAGTACTTGCCAGGCACTCAGTAGCTCTTTTGTGGAGGGAAAAGTAGCACAAGACTCTCTACCTCCCACATTAATGGAAACCAAGCACTTGACTGCTATAAAAAAATATTAATTCAAAGGAGTCTGATTGCATTTATTCTTATCATTAAACTCTTGCAAAATAAACATATGATGATGACCACATATTAGAAGATTTGTAATATTTAAATGACACATGAAATGACTACTTATTAAATTATTAAAACAAGGAATAGTATAATACATACTCTCTTCCATAATATTTTGGTCTGTTTTCCACCTATATTAAAAAAGAAAAAAAATTAATAATGCATTTGAATTCAAATCAGCTAGATAAAAATGCTATTCAAATAAACAGAACTAGGGTCCTGGTAGTAATTTTATTACAGATTGTATCCTCCAAATCAGAGATCCACGAAGCTATGGAGTTATAATCAGCACATTCCAGGATCAGGTAGGAATGACCTAGAATCAATCATTAGGCTCATTTCCCTCCCAAACCCAATCATCCAATAAGAGAATTTTCAACAAAAACAAAGCGATGCTTATTTTAATATTAACGAATTTGTAAGGATATTATAAGGCTTCATCCTGAAGGATAAAACTACTCTGTCATGAATAAAACATAAGCATTTATTTCACTCTGTGCCTAATTGTTTTTATTATGTATTTATAATTAAAACAAGGAGTCTACCTGGATTAAAAAATAAAGCAGACTTAACTTGATCACGTTCCAAATAAAATCAATATTCTAACATTCCTATTTTTTCAACATGTGGCTAATGAGGTGAAATTCATTTGACACCAGAGGTGCAGGCTACAGGGGACAAGATTTATGACTTGACTAAAACACAAACATTCCAGCAAGGATCTTTCAATCACAATCACAGCTTTAGCCTTAAGGTGATCACATCCGATTTTTCTCACATACATGAACATCTGCTTTCATAAGAGCTTTGTGTTTGCATGTTTATGATGTTGGAGTTGGTGAGAAAGTGACATGATTTCTCATGCTCGGCCTTTGTTCTTCTCCCCTAACTCCAGGGACACTCAAAACATTGTAGAGCCATATTAAGTTATGGGTTTTTATGAATGGTTATATGTATGATAGCAAGTTGATGTTTATTCACTGTTGTAGGATATGAGCTTGGCAGCTGTTTTACTCACAGTCATTTCTTCCTAGAGTCAAATGGACAGTTTTCACAGCAGGGCTCAGGGACAGGCACAGTAGCAGGATTTCATGATATGGGGCAGTTTCCTGGCCTAGCTCCATCCTCCAAAGGATGCAGATCTGAATAGGTAACAGTACACTAGGAGCTAGGGGAAAAGGCTCAGAAAGGCGGAGGTGGGGCTTTGGGGGACCACACTCACAATGCTGCCTAGGACAAGCCTCACTGGTACAAAACGTATCATCTAGACACTTCTAAATATGTGTTCACTCTTCTGTGCATTTTACACCTGAGAATTACTCAACCAAGCAGGACATCCATAACTTCATCTTCAAGGTTCAAAGCCTGCTCGGTGTCATTTGTGAAGGAAGATTTAAATAATATCATTAACAGAAGCAGAAAGTGTGTAAAAAGGCACCTGGTTATCTGATATCCTTTCTATAAATGATGTGTGCCATTATTCTACAGGCTGGTAAGCTTTTTAATGAGAATTGAATATGTTGTCATTTATATCATTCTTTTGGCTTTCAAAGTTCTTTTTTTAGTTTTATAATATTATAGATATGTGACTGTAAAACCAACATGCCAGAGAAGAAATTTAGAACTAGAAAAGCCAAGGAAAGTTGATGATATATAATGGCAAAATCTCCATTCTTTGAGAGGCGATATTCCAAAATTTGAAGTGATTCTCTATATATGAGGACAATTTTTAAATTTCCATCTTTTTGGCTGAACTGTAGCAGAAGTTTGCAAAATCTGGGTGTAGCTCTCAACCCTATTCCCTTCCTGTATCTTCTTATTACCCTAAAAGAGAAAGAGTTACTAATCTAACTTCCCAGATGAGCCACATGGTAATACTACTAACTCTTGGCATGCAGGTAAACAGTTAATAAATGCTGAATTTAATTGATTCTTAACAAGACAACAAATTGCTTTCAGTTCATCAACCAATTATAAAAATACACAGCACCCTTATGTTCTGGGCTCTATGCTCAGGCCAGCCATGTGCATGAAGTAACGACCTTGCAGGTGCAGAGAGGAAAGCTATGAGGCGCTCCGGGGTGTTCTGCACTTGCAGCAGAGGGAAACGCTTAAGGAGAAAAATAACATAGACCCCCAAAGAGGGAAGCTGATATTTAGAGTGCCTTGAAAGATGCCAGATAAGATTCTGCCCAGAAGAGAGTTTGATCCAATTGAGGGACAAATCTTCTGAAAATGAAAACCACTAGAAAATAAAAGAAGAGCCCTGAATTGTGTGGGACAGGCATGGAAGAGGGCCATGGAATAGGTCCCAAATATTGCATGAGATATATACCAATACGTGATTCCTTGTATACCTGAAATTTAAATTTAACTAGGCATCCTGGTCCCTCCTTCCGTCTCTCCCTTCCTCTCTTCTCCCCTCCCTTCCTCCCTTCTCCCCTCCCTTCCCCCCTTCTCCCCTCCCTTCCCCACTCTTCCCTTCCCCTCCCCTCCCTTCTTCCCCCTCCCCTCCCCTCTTCCCCCTCCCCTCCCCTCCCTTCCTCTTCCTTTCCCTTCCTCCCTCTCTCCCTCTCTCCTTCTCTCCCTCTCTTCCCCACTCTCTCTTTCTTTCTTTCCTAAATCTGGCAACCCTATGTAAGGGGTAGGAAAGACAGAAGTAAGGGAGAGTAAAGATAGAGGATGTGGTTGGCCATCTGATCACTGCTTCTACTGGTTGGGGGCCATTTTGATAGCACTCCAATCTCTCCTTCCTTTTTTGTCCCTGAAGCTCTTAAAGAAAATACATGTGTCCTTGTTAATGTCAAAGACAGAGAGACAGGCTGGGATCAAAAAAACAAAATCCTCTTCTTTTTATAAACTTTTTACTCACAGGAGTCTAAACACAGTCTCTATTTCTATACTTCACTAAGCTTTAAACCAGTCAAGAGCTTAATGTTTAAGTTAAATGATGCTATACAAATCATACAATGTCCATATTTCTTCAAGGTGGATAATACTGGATCCTCAGATCCAGACAGAATAGGTGGCGGGGGGTTAGGGCTCCCAGGGACAAAGGTCTGCCAAGAGACTACAAACCTCTGTGCTGTTCCCCCAAGCAGTGCCTTAGAGAAGACTGACTCACTCCCTGGGCAAGGCTCCGTGTTGGCCATCAGTGGAAACCAGGACCAAGCTGTGAAACTGAATTTAAGAAACTGTAACTCTCAATTTCTGTTTCCAATTGTATGAGATTCTCTTCAGTAGGTGTGAAGGCAACAGGATAGGTGATAAATAAAAAGTAAGGCAACTCAGAAGTTCTTCTTGCATTCTCATTGAAAACTATGTTTGTTAAAATCAGGCAACTTAATCAAACAATTTAGGCAGTCACATGGATTCAGAAAGGAATGGAAAATGCAATATATCATGACAAGAATGAAGGTTAGTTCTGGAGCTTGCCTGCCACTGTGACTATCCTAGGACAGCAGCTGCAGCTGGTCAATCACCTGGTGAACCTGGCCTTTGTGAATATGACTGACAGCTGTCGGATCTGCCATGTCTGCTCTTGGGATTTAGTGCTCTGACTCCAAGAAGTGAAAGCAGCTCATTCTTTTTAAGAGAAAGAAAATATGTAATCGTGTTAGATGGATTACTAGTTCTTCTAATACTGGGTCCTTAGGTGATCCAGCTGGCTCAAAAAGGAACACCTCTCTTTACAGAGGGAGAGAACCAAGTAGGAGGTCATTGAGTGAGAAAACACATGAAATGGGTCCTTCCCAAGGCATAGAGTGTTTCACTGTATATGGTGTGACCATGCAGAATGGTGGCTGATTCTTTTTTTTTTTTTTTTTGAGACACAGTCTCACTCTGTTGCCCAGGCTGGAGTGCAGTGGCACGGTCTCAGCTCACTACAACCTCCACCTCCTAGATTCAAATGATTCTCCTGTCTCAGCCTTCTGAGTAGCTGGGATTACAGGCGCACACCACCGCACCTGGCTAATTTTTGTATTTTAGTAGAGACAGGATTTCACTGTGTTGCCCAGGCTGGTCTCGAACTCCTGAGCTCAGGCAATCTGCCCACCTCAGCCTCCCAAAGTGCTAGGATTACAGGCATGAGCCACCACGCCTGGCCGGCTGATTCTTTTTAAAAATAAAACTGAACATTTTATTCTAAATAAGCATCATCTACAAGAGAATAGTCCCCCAAAGTAGGCACAATACATGCCACTTATATCCCTGTTGACCAGAACATTTTTGGAATTTCTCTTTTGGAACTATCTTAATATATACCACCCTTTCTTGTGAATATCCTTAAAGGTACACTTCTCAAAGTGTGGATTGGTCATTCAAAACAGAAACTTCAAGATGCTTGTTAAAGACTGCAGACAGCATCCCCATCTCGAACCAGCTGAACCAAAATTACTGAGGGTAAAGGTATGACGTGTAATTTAATCAAGCCCTCTAGATGATTTTAAAGCATATACTAAAGTCAGAATCACTGTATGTAGAAATATACATACTTTTATTTTTTTGAGAATGGATTTGAGAGTGCATGTTATTTCAGCAAACCAGCCTAAGTTATTTGGAGCCAAGACCAGTAAGTGGGGTGAGTGACCAAACTAGGAAAAACATTTGAGACAAAAACGAGGCATGATCATAAGAGAATAAGATTTTCGCTGTGACTTGCTCTGAAGGAATTTTAGAAGAGACGTTCCCAAAACGCTCTGAGCAATGGGAATTTTAGAAGAGACGTTCCCAACACGCTCTGAGCAATGGGAATTTTAGAAGAGACGTTCCCAACACGCTCTGAGCAATGGGAATTTTAGAAGAGATGTTCCCAACACACTCTGAGCAATGGGAACTTGGTAGAAATGAAAGCAGAGCTTCCCAAGGTGACTGATGGGAAGGGACCAGGCCCATGTAACACATGTGTTAAAATAACATCTATGTTATGACTTTATAGTTACATCTCAAGTATAACTAAATTGTTAGCACTGTGACTACTGGAGATGGGCTCAGTCCTGTCCCTACTATCCACAGTCCACACTCTGTGCTCCTACATATATGAGGCCATGCGAATGTTATGTTTTCAGCCCAACGGCCTCATTGCCCTATGTTCATCCTCTGTACTCATCAAACCAAATGAGGCCATAAGTGTATGCCCTCTAATATGTCCATCATTTTTACATGGTCTTATTTTAAGATCCTGAATTATCTTTCAAATGAGCCAGATCACATGTGGGTTAAGAGGGCAGGCTCTGGACTCAAACTGCCTAGGTCTGAGGCCAGATCTGTGGGAATTTAAGCAAGTTACCTATTTCTATACTCCTCAGTTTTCTTATCTTTAAAATGAGAATGATAATAAAAGTACCTGCCTCATGGGGTTGTTGTAAGAGCTAAATGAATAAATATGTGTAATATGCTTGCAACAGTGCCTGGCGCAGACAGCCAGTCAGTTGCTATGAGCTATCGCTGGGATCCTGAGAAGGTCTCCTCTGTATAGAAGGAAGGGTTAGGCCCATCCCTTGCTGTGTTCTTAGAGCTCCTTTTATGTATCTCCATTAGAAAACTTATCTCACCATATTTTAAATATTTATTTGCCATTTTTTTCCTAACTGTTCTGTGGAGCAGCAATTTTGTCTTCATCATTCACCCATTTCCAGGATTTCTCCCAATGTCTGTCACAGAGTAAATGCAGCTACCCCTTGTTATCTGAGTCTAACCCATTCCTAAAAAATATGTAGGGCAGCAAAGCTTCAAACAGCAAGAGCCTATATTCCATTACTTTACACAGAAAAAAAAATTCATTTTTAGAGAATGCAAAAATATCCATTTTCCAAATATTACTAAAATGCTCCTAAATAATTACCTGACAATCTAATAGCAATCTTTTCACAATATAAAACATTTAAAAAACAATTGCCTAGTTGTTTAACACTTAATGCAGTAATGAGTAGGTGTATTTGTGTGCAGTCTACAGCTGAATAAATAGGAATTTCATTAGCCTTCTACACTGAGCATGTATTATAATAAAAATAAACAATGCAGTGATATTACCAAAGATTTGAAAGTTACTATCTAATTGGACCTGAGTTGGTAGCGCTCCTAGGGTCCTGGCCTAAACAAATACTGAAGGGCTAAACCCTCAGGGAAAAGGTAGGGAAATTACAGATATAATGTGCAATATGTTTAAACATGCAGCTGATCAGGAGAACACAGATATGAGAGAAGCCCACCCTTCGTCTTTCAGCACCCTGCTACTCAGAGTGTGATCACGGGGCCAGAAGTATTGGCATCATCTTGGAATTTGCTAGAAATGTGGGATCTGGAATTCTAAGGGGACTCATAGATACATTAAAGTTTGAGAAGCTGCCACACATGAGAGAAGGTGTCATAGCTGGTTTCTAATTGGGAATGGCTTTTAGCAAGTCCCAATAGCAAATATTCAAATAGTGAGTGTTCAGAAAACAAGAGTGCCTGTCCTCATTACATGTTTGCAGAATGAGACACAGAATATGCATGTGGACCCTTGCTCATCAATCCAGTTACTGTGGGACTCTGAGTAGGTTATTACACTCGTTTGCATCTCATTTTTCTCAATTTTCAGTAAAACTGGAGTTACAAAAATGGGCTATTTTAATAAGGCTGTTTCACAGATTAGATGAGATACTCCATGTGAGACTTGGACCATCGTGGCAATTGGTTCTCATTTATTGAGTGGCTACTCTGTGCCAGGCACAGTCCTGAGGGTTTCTCTCCTATTGTCTCATTTAAGTCTCTAAACAATGCTCCAAGGTAAGTGAGTGCTGTTATTTTAAAGAGAACCGCTAAATAGCGTGAGGTCACAGAGCTAGTAAGTGGCTGAGCCTAGACTGGGACCACCCCTAAGTACTGTGCTTCACTCCTTCTCCAGTAGATACTAATCAGCGCTAATGCCTTTGTTGGCTCTCAAAATTTACAGTTTGACTAAATATTAGATTATCTGAATGGTCTTCAGTTTTCTTTGCTAGAACTCAAGACCTTAAAATCTCTCTTGAATGAACTGAATTCCATCAATGAATTGGCAAATGTGAACTTCAGAAAAATTTGTCTAGGATGGAGTGACATTTGGGGTCTCTCAAATATTTCCCTGTGATTTGGAATCACGTGTATTCCCAAACTACCTGGTTTATTTCCCAATGTATTTTTCAATTTTAAGGAAGACTTCTCAGTATTTTGCAAAGCTCCAAAGAACAGTAGGGTGACAGCTGCACAGTGAGAGACAGGAAGCATAATCCTTAAATGAGTTTGCTTTATAGTCAGATTATCATTGCCTAGATAAACACAAGTTCCTTTATGTTCAACACAAAGACATTTACAGAATATTGTGAGTCCTCTGTAAACAAGGTTTCCAATTATTGAAAGAACAAAGCTTCTATAATCCCTCTGCAGCTGGTATATGTTAAGTTTTTACTTAATAGAAATAATTTAAAAACCTGATTTAGCAGCCTCCTACACAGGGCAGCTAGATTGCTGGATTTTCTGAGAGATGGATCAAGTAGGGGAGAAAAGGCTTTTGATGGGAGGATTTGTGCTGGTGATACTGGGGCAATTTCATCCACAAAAAATAAATATAGATAATTCCTTTTTAATTAGAAATCAAAGATTCCCCCATTGAAAAGGAGAGAAAGAAAATGCAAGTACTGAAATTTACACTCTTGTAGTCAAAGTGCAGAGCATAGAATGAAAATTGAGCAGACTCTAAAATCTCCCATTTCTTTCCATTTAGAATCTAAGGCCTAATTTTTTCCTCATGGCATTTCTTTAACACTTCTGGAAATCGAATAGGGCACTGACGAGGTGAATTCCTTCCTGTCTTGATTAGAATGTACTATAAATGTCCACTGGTCAGTCTTTCTGTAATAAATCTCCTTAAAAGGTGACCAATCGCTTTGCTAAGTTCTGTACATACACACAAGTTGGATACTTTAGCAACCTGATCGAAACATTCTGTGAACTTACAGATGCACACAAGTAGATCAGCTTAGGGGTGCTCAAGACAAAAGCAGTTCCCAATCATTTGGTTTGTTTTCTGGCTTCACTTCTGCCCCCAAAATTTTCCAGAAATTATGATTATCAGTGATAATATTAGAGCAAACATAAAATATTTTCTTTAGGCCAGTGGTTCTCAACTGGGAGGAGAGGTGATTCTGCTCCTCAAGGGACATTTGTCAAAGTCTGAGGAAATCTCATCACATTGTTCTCTGCCCAAAATTCCCCACTGGTTCCCCAATGCCACGTGGTCAAACCTGCACAACTTAGCGGGACCTTCCCAGATCACCCTACTTAAAAGTGGGACCTCCTGTCCTTGGCATATCCCGTCCCTCTTCTTTGGCTTATTTTTTGCCTCATGACAGTTTTGACCGTCAGGACTGGGGGGAGGGTATTCCTGGCCTCTAGTGGGTAGAATCCAGGGATGTTAATAAACATCACACAGTACATGTGACAACCCCCTACAACAAACAATTATCCCTCTAAAAGGTCAATAGTGCCAAGGTCAATAAACCCTGCTTTAGACTGGAAGAACTTTGAACTGTTAAGTATTCCCAAGGAAAAATATTAGAAACTTTTTTTAACCAAAAATGCAAATAAGCAACAAAAACTTTAAATACATTAAGTAAAATGGAGTAGAAGGAAGGCAGGAGGAAGTATTTACTTTTGATAATGCTGATAATTTATAAAGGTAGCTTTTAAGAAAAAACAGTACTGGTGAAAGACCTCCAACTACTTAAGGAAATATATCAGATGAATACAAAATGGAACAGACTAAAATGTCAGTAAGATTAATAAGGGAACCTCCTCCCTCCCTGGAAAAATTTTAAACAAGGTTAAACTACAAAAAACACTAAAGAAGAAATTTATTTCTTGGGAGTGATCAGCCATGCTATGCATACATGTGAATTAATGTTTGAATTCCTTACTGCTATGGGACTGCACACCTCACAGCATGTAGCTTTGAAATTTTGCCCTGATTGCTGGGTTGGAAACAAAAATTCCACCACTCACAGCTTTCCCAGGTTACAGAAGATTTCTCAGGAAGGAGTGGCTAAAGCACTGTCTAATGGCTGTCCAGTATGGGGCTCAGAGAAGTCCTGTTTTCTCAGGGTTCATTACATAAGCACTACACACAATAAGTATTAATATCATACCAGAGGAAGGCAAATTGACAAAATTATTTATATTTAGATTTTAAAAGTAATGGAAGGGCAACTACACCCAGACACACTCATACAAATACCCAAGCCTCGTGCATTGAGCCCTTTTGCTACTGGTTCTGATCTTCACCCAGTTCAGTCCTATTGACCTTGACCCAGAACTCCACTAAGGGCAGGGCCAGGAGGAGCAGAGGAGGAGCCAACACTTAACGAGTGCCTTCAGTGTGGGTATTTCAGGTCTCCCAACAAGCAAGTCACATGGAGACTGTCATTCCCATTTTTCAGATGGGAAAAAGAAGGCCTGTATGGTTAACATTACTTGAAGATCATGCAGAGGCAGGGAGATAAGATCCAAACCAAGGTCTAATTGACTCCAAAGCCCATAATCTTCTCCTACACCAAAAGGAAGGGAAATTGCCCAAGGATAACAGATATAATGTACTTACAGAGAACACTGACTCTGCTGTTACAGATGGGTTGATACGAAAATTGTTAAAACTCTAAAACATTGCCATTCTGGAGACCTGGGTAGACTGATCAGTACTCATCACACCTAATGGCTCAGCCTCCTTTGCTCTTCACCCCTGTGAATGTTACCACCCAGGGTATCATCCACTCAATGCCCAAGCTAGAAATCATCATCTCTGACTCCTCCCTCTCCCCAACCCCACTTGCAATCTGCCACGAAGTCTTCTTCATTGTATGCAATTCCTTAACTGCTCTTAAAATGGTCCCTTTCTCTCCAAGTCCACTGGGCTATCTACTCATCTAGACCATGAAAGTAGTCTTTTTACTGGTCTCCCTATATCCTTTTATCACCTTCCAATCTGTCTTTCACACTTAAGTCAGAAAATGCAACTCTTGTCACATCGCTCTCAGCTTAGAATTCTTCACTGTTTCCCTACTGCTGCATGGTCATACACAACTCAGTCGGACCTTCCCAGACCACCCTACTTAAAAGTGGTAACTCCCCTCCTTAGCATACTCCATCCTTCTTTTCTGGATCATTTTTTCCCCATGACATTTATCATCATCTGATATACTATATATTTTACTTGTGTGTTATGATGATCAATTTTATGTGTCAACTTGTGGGGGCCATGGGATTCCCAGATATCTGATAAACATGATTTCTGGTTGTGTCTAGGAGGGTGTTTCTCCAAGAAATTAGCCTTTGACTCAATGACTGAGTAAAGAAGATGGCCCTCCCCAGTGTGGGTCAGTACTATCCTGTCCACTGAGGACCTGAATAAAACAAAGAGGCAGAGGAAGGTTGTATTCATGCTCCCTCTTCCTGACTGCTAGAGCAGGAACACCGATCTTCTCCTGCCCTTGGTATTCTTGGTTCTTAGACCTTCAGACCCAGACTGGAATCAACACCATCAGCTCAAGAGCTCTCAGGCCTTCCAACTACACCACCTGGAACACACACACACACACACACACACAAATTGGTTCTATTTTTCTGAAGAACTCTGATGAATACATTTTTTGCCAATATCTTCCATTCAAATGGAGACTATATGAGGGCAAAGATTACTGTACTTTGCTTACTGCTGTATCTCTAGAGTCTAAAACAGTCCTGGCCCTTCCCAAGTGCTCAATACATATTTATTGGATGAACACATGAATAGCATCTAGGATCTTCCCTAGATGGTCCTTGCTTGTGTGTCCAGAATATGTTCTTACTGACACACATGCTCTTGCCCCATGACATCCTCACACCTCAGTTCTTCATGTTCCTCATACATAGCTTCTGTAGTTTCTGAAGTACACCCTCGGCTGCTCATACTTCTAGGATATTCTTTGGTGGGGTTATGTCCTCTGCCTGGAATTCTAATATTTGTTCTTCAGTCCCTCTATGCCTTAGCCTGGCAAAATCTCACTGATTTTTAAAGTAAGAGCTGAAATGCTGCCATCTTGGGGAAGTCTCCTACCTCTGAACTTTATAAAAGGCCTGAGTTAGGGCCATGGCAATCTTACTGGGATTGGGATTGTTGGCTTTTATGAGCTCTCGATGTGAGCTCCTTGAGGGAAGGGCTCCTGTTTCTTCACCTCTGTTGTCCCAGCATATTGCTCACAGTGTTCACAGAGCTCAGCCTCATGGCATAACACAATAAGTGAAAGGCAGGTTTGCTTGATGCTCCCAGATCCCTTTCTGGGGCTCACTGAAATTTCAAAAGGGGTATCCATGGAAAGACTGGCATTGGTGGTAGCTCACACCTTGATGCTTTATGCTTCCAAGCTACAGGACAAAACTTGTTCCCCTGTCTGCTTTCTGAATCTCCAGAGTGAAGACTGAAGACCACAGGCAACAACTGTGACTTCGAGCCAGTGATTCTGCTAATCGAAGTCCCTCACATTCTTTAGAGGGTGAACATGTGAACCAACATAAGCCACCCAGATTTTCTGCCTCTGGAATTTGTGACTTGAGTAGAAACCATTAAATGAAACTGTTAAGAGTTGAGTCACATGTGTGGCAGAGTCTAATAACAACAATAACCATTAATAGTTACTGAGAACTTATGTACCAGGCATTGTTCTAAGCACTTTCTTTACATATATCAACCCTGCCGATCCTCATGATTACCCAAGAGGGTAAGATCAGTTATATCCATTTCCAGAGGACTAACTGAGGCACAGAGAAGCAGGGTGCAAAGGGCAGGTTGGACTACCCTGGAACTCTGACGCTAACCATCACCTCTTATTGCCCAAGGTCTGTCAGTCTTGCTTCAAATCCTTCCTCAAGCCCTCTGACCAGCTTTTCTTTCTATCCAGGGAATTTCCTCATATCCTTCTAACCACAATTGGTCCGCCCTCCTAGGCCCTGCTTTTTTTTTTTTTTTTTTTTTGCTAAGTTTAGTGAGAGTAGACTTTTACTGCTTACAATAGAATTCTAAGTGATATTTCCATTAAATCAAAATCTCCAGGGCTGGAGCCAGGGTGTCTGTAAGGTTTGCCAGGCTCCACAGGTAATTCTGACTCACACCCAGGACTGAGAACTGTGACTTTGGGCAGCAGTTCCAAAACCCTGAGAGAATAAACATTATCCTAGAAGCTTAGGACACCTTCCCAGCACCTTCCCATGGATTTTGATCCATTCTCACAGTGGGCTTCCAGGAACACCCAAAAGCCCAGCCATGAGTGGCACTCCTCTATCCAGCCCTTCTTCCCAGCAGCTCACTTTCACCCACTCTTCTTTGCTACATCTTCTTTGGCACCGTGATTCCTTGGCTCCATATGTTGGCTCCCAAAATCTGCCTTAGGCCCTCCTTGTTTGGACAACCCAATTAGGCATACTTTTCTGGCACTAGCCTGGCACTCTGTTGGCTAGAGTTTTCTGTACTCATCTTTGGCATTCTGGAGCCACAGGTCCAGGTGAAATGAATGTTTTCTCCCATCAAGCCAGATCGCCAGGAGTCCATGTTGGCTGGGCTGGCTGGCTGACCTCCCAACCAGGGCCAGAGAATCAAACCTGATGGGCTGACTTGTCCATACCTCTGATCAACCAAACAGGGATTTTACTTTAAAATAAGAAATACTGTAAAGGAGACTCAAAATCCAGGATTTAATCATTAAGAGAAATTTTATCTTCACATCTAATCTTATGTTCCTCCAGCTTCCAATTATGCATCTTTCTTTCTTTTGGTCTTCAGTGCAAATGAAAATCTGAGAATATTCTCTACAGAATAAGGCTTCCATTATTAAAAGCCATCTCTGTGCCACTAGATTGCCTGTTCTTCCTCAAACTAAATAATCCTTGTGCCTTTGACCTTTTCTAATAGGTCCCAATATCCAATCCTTAATTGATCTTCATTATTCTCCTCCAAACTCTCTTTAAATTCTCCACGTACCTTTTAAGCCCAAAGAGCTTGAAGTACCCAATAGAATCGAATCAAATCAAGGGAAAACTAATGCTGCTGTTAAATTTCTAGAGGAAAAAAGATTGGGTGAGTATACTCATTTAATTCCTCACTCTTGTTAGTAAATTCCTTCCATCAAAGCTTAATGGTATTTGGGTTAAGTGGTACTATACGTACTTTGGAAAAGGCAAAGTGTCTATCATTCTTGGTTTTCTCCCAAAGTTACTTTTTTCTCTCTCTCCTAGAAATGTAAGAGTATTAAGTGTTCAAAGTGATGGATAAAATTAATCTACCTAAAGAAAAAGAAAGCAGAACAGAATCTGGGAGATGGTAGAAATTCAAGGCTTGTCTATTTTTGTATTATAGCTCCCTATGGAGCCTTTTTAGACAGGTTTTCTCTCAATCACCTCCTCACAAAGGAATTTTAATATTACATATAGACTGTATATCTGTTTATGTTCTATATAGGTATTTGTGCTTTATACATATAAATAGTAAGGGGTTTTTTTTTTGGTAAGAACCAAATTTCTCCACTTTAGGGGTGATACTGCACTCTTTGAGAACTCATCATCCACTGATAACGTCATGACCTTCAGAATGCTTTTACATACCTTCTCCCACCAGGAAGGTGGAAATGTATCTTTGCCTTCTTCTCATAGACAAGGAAGCTGCAGTTCAGAGTGACTAACTAATTTGCCCACAGTCCTGCCCAGGGATAGCAGCAGATTCAGAGTTAAAACCCAATTCCTGATATCAGGGCCAGCACTCATTGCTCTATATTGTAATGATGACATAAAATCCAGAAGCTTGTTCTCTATTAATTTTTTTTTACAAATTACCTACTTTAGCATTTCTGAAGCAAGCACTCCTCCCAAAATAATTCCCAACATGGTAATAAATAAAAGAGTAGAAGTGCCTTATTAATGCTTATCCTTGCTTTCAACTATGCTTTTTCAGAAAAGTTCTCTATTCCACATTAAAAATTCTTGAGCATGGCTTATAGTGTTTCCAACAGCTCTCATGCCAAGCCATCCTCCTGCCTGTCAGGGCTGTGCACCGAAGAGAATGTCTTTGTTCCATGGGCCACAGCACATCCTGCCACTCTTCTCACAGTCTTCATTTTTTCTTCTTGACGTTTTATAATGAAAATTTTCATACATACAGAAAAGTTGAAAGACTTCTACAGTAAACACCCATATATACATCATCTAGGTTCTACAGCATTTTTACTCTTCTTGCTTTATAGCATATATCTTTTTTCATTCCTCTATCCATCCATCAATCCAACTTTTAAAAAATAGACTTGAGTTAACTGCAGATGTAGCACTCTTTCCTAAGGCATTGGCATACAAATTATTAATCAGAATTCAAGAACATATAGGAGGCTAACACCAGCTTTGTTCCTGAAATTAAAGTCAGTTTAGCCCCCATGTTCAGATGTTGCTACCAAATAAACAGATCCCACGCACTCCTTTAACTTCCTGCTGATGGAGCGCTGTGCCACCTTTACTAACAGGCTTCCATCTCTTGAAGGGGAGAAAGTGACCATCAGAAAGCAGGTCAAAGAACGCCTGCTTCTTGTAACTGCTTTGGCCTCTTTCATTAATTTATGCATGTTAAACATGAAGGCCAAATCGTCTCTCAAAATGGCTTGGGATCAAATTCATCCTAAATTCCAAGGCTGAAACCCATTTTTTTCCACTAACATTTATGTAGTACTTGGGAGATGGTAGAAATTAAAGACCAATGCTTCTGATAAATAAATGTCAGGCACTGTTCTAAGTGCTTTATGTATATTAACCCACTCTTTTTCTTTTTCTTTCTTTCGAGACAGAGTCTCGCTCTGTCTCCAGGCTGGAGTGCAGTGGTGCGATCTTGGCTCACTGCAACCTCCGCCTCCTGGGTTCAAGCGATTCTCCTGCCTCAGCCTACTGAGTAGCTGGGACTACAGGCATGTGCCACCACACCCAGCTAATTTTTCATATTTTCAATAAAGATGGGGTTTCACCATGTTGGCCAGGATGGTCTCGATCTCCTGACCTCATGATCTGCCTGCCTCGGCCTCCCAAAGTGCTGGGATTACAGGCATGAGCCACCACTCCTGGCCTAACTCAGTCTTTAAAGTTACTTTTAGTGTAAGACCAGGGGTTGGCAAACTTTTTTCTAGCAAGGGCTATAAAGTAAATATTTTAGGTTTGGAATCATGTAGTTTCTGTCTCAAGTACTCAGCTCTGCCATAGTAGCATGAAAGCAGCCATAGACAATATATAACAGAATGAGTATTGCTGTGTTCTAATAAAACTTTATTTACCAAAACAGTCTCCAGGATATAGCTGACCAACGCCTATGCTAGACTAAGAAGCATGAGAGTGCATTCTACAAAAACCAGTTTCAGGACCTCTTATTCTTAGCTCAAAACACAGAGCTTGCCAATGCCTCAAAGGCCTTTTTATTTAATGGTGGGTCAAATCATTCCTTGTTCATGCTCTTTCATCTTTTAATGCACTGGGAGGAGAGAATCATTAATTTTTAAGCTATGGCATACTGATGCCAACTTAAATCACAATGAACCGAGGCAGAAAATGGCTGAATTACATTTTTAAGCAACTGAGACTAATGAAACACTAAGGAGTCTGAGCTGCATCCTTGAATTGAAAGGTGTTGATGAAGCATCATTAAGCCTGGTCTTTGAGAAGCCATGGAACCCTGAGAACCATGATAGAGCAAAAGGACAACCAGAGTAGTGTAATTACAGACTTGGTAGAAATATCCAGGGAGATCCAAGAACATTCATCAAACAATCGATGTGTAATTACCTAGAAGGACACAAGGTGCTGGATGGCAACCAAATATGCCTTTGTTGGTCTGTGCCAAGGCTATTTAATTTCTTTCCACAGAAGATGGGGAAATGAAACTGGCCATGTAAATAAGGAGGAAGAAAAAGATACCATCGTTGAAGCAGAGCTTGCTATTCTGCCCAACAAGACAGAGACATGGTGTACTTAGAGCTAATGTCAAGTGAGATTGTGATTTGCTAAAGGACATAGCCAAAGAAGATTATTACCAATGGCTCAGTCAGCATCAGCCAGATGCCAGGCAAGTGGTAGACTGAGGCAAGGAGGTGGGCCTGGGAAAGCACCTGTCTGGACTGGCTTTTATTAGCAAATTCGTTATCTAAAATCCTGAATTGAGAAATGCTCATTAAGCACACAGAGGATGGACTGAGTGAAGAAACTAGCATCTTGGAAAACAAATGCAATTAAAGCATTTCTGACATACGATAACGAATTTAGTATTTTCATTAAGGCAAGAGTCCATTATAAACCAGGAGGAAATCTAGCAAGGATTAATGCATAGCCACAGATAAGGAAAACACCTAAAAGATCCCAAAAGAGCTGGAATTCATAACAGTATATGCTGAATATGAATGAACATGAATCATCATATTAAGACTGAATTTGAGGCGGGGTGTGGTCGCTCACGCCTGTGATCCCTCACGCCTGTGATCCCAGCATTCTGGGAGGCTGAGGCAGATGGATCACCTGAGGTAAGGAGTTTGAGACCAGCCTGGCCAACATGGTGAAACCCCGTCTCTACCAGAAATACAAAAATTAGCCAGGCATGGTGGCAGATGCTTGTAATCCCAGCTACTAGGGAGGCTGAGGCAGGAGGCTTGAAACCGGGAGGCAGAGGTTGCAGTGAGCCAAGATCATGCTACTACACTCCAGCCTGGGCAACAGAGTGAGACTGTCTCAAATAAACAAACAAAACAAAACAAACAAACAAAAAACCCTGAATTTGAAATAGCTTTGTTAATTAGTAACACAAACATAACATTAGAGTATAATACCAGAAAATGGAGGGTAGAGGGAGGAGATCAGGCTTAATCAAGTACTGACCCCACCCTTACAAGCAGGATTCACATTTGGTCTCTGCAACATAAGAGTATAGGAAAATTAGAAATAGCAAAGAAGAAAGACAAAATATTTTTAAAGGGTAGAAAATAACATCTAGGAGGAAGTACATCTGGGAAAAATAAGGAAGGCTATGGGTGCCTACACTGAAATCCGTGAATAGTCTAGCACAAGTGCTGAGCAAATAGCAAGCATTACCAGGAGGCAAGAGCATCTTGAGTCTTCTATCCTTAGGGATTAGGGAGGAAGGATGAAACAGAAAGCAGAGAGAAGCAAGAACAGTCCTTAGAACAGTAGTTCTCACACCCAAAGGGGCATCAGAATCCCCTGAAGAGCTCACTAAAACACAATTGCTGGGCCCCATCTCCAGGGTTTGTAATTCAGGTGTAGGATGGGCCACAGAACATGCATTTCTCACCTGTTCCCAGCTAATGCTGGGATCACACTCTGTGACTCACTGGATTAGAAGCCCAGCCATGGATATGAACTGTCTGGGTTGGAATCTGGCCTTTGCCCCTCTTGTGCTTCCTGTCTCATTTCCTCCTGTGTAAAGTGAGAGGGATAACAAGCCCCATGGGATTGTGGTGGGCGTAGCATCCATAAAACTCTGAAGCCGGTGCTCAGGGCACAGGAAGTACTTCATATGTGATAGCTGTCATTTCTATTAAAAGACTGACAACAAGTAAATAATTAGGTAATATCATTCAGCATAGTCATATTAAAATTGAGGCTGTCTGAGATTGCATCATCCACATTTTTTCCAATGGAAAGCAGAATCAAGGTCAGAAATCTACGTCCAAGCCTCTCAGTGCTTGGTTGGACAGGCCATACTCCAGTAGGAGACATGGCTTATCTGGAGCAAAGTATAACCTGCCTTTATCGGCATTATTTCTCAGTTACAGTTTAACCAGCTGAGCAAAATGTGAAGCATGTCTTTAAATCCTCACTATAGCTCCAGCATTATGCACCTGCTCCTTTTCCTGGATAATCCTGGTTACACCCCAAAACTTGTGGGGCCTGACCTCTGAGTCACAGACCACACTTAATATGGGGCTGCTGTAGGTAGCAACTCCTATGGAGAGGTGTGACATTTGCTCTGTGTTTGGATGAGTAAGGTTGGTGTTACAAAAGCCAGTGCTTCCGCATAACCATTGTATCTCAGTTTGGATCCCCACTCTCACTACCACCACCACCCAAGATCAATGAGTAGTGGGATCTTGGGTTCCAGCTGTCATAGGCTAGAGGAGGATAGCAGAACACATGTTGTAACACATGATGCTATCAGTTCTTTTTTTCTAAAACAATGAACAATACCACATAGTATTCCAACTCTAGTAATTAAGGGAAATACATTTTCAAGTGAGATGTTAAGAAATAAAAATCAGCCAGGTACGGTGGCTCACGCCAGTAATCCCAGCACTTTGGGAGGCCGAGGCGGGTGGATCACTTGAGGTCAGGAGTTCGAGATCAGTCCAGCCAATATGGTGAAACCCTGTCTCTACTAAAAATACAAAAATTAGCTGGGTGTGGTGGGCACCTGTAATCCCAGCTACTCGGGAGGCTGAGGCAGGAGAATGGCTTGAACCCGGGAGGTGGAGGTTGCAGTGAGCCAAGATCATGCCACTGCACTCCAGCCTGGGCGACAGAGCAAGACTCCATCAAAAAAAAAAAAAAAAGGGCCAGGCACGGTGGCTCATGTTTGTAATCCCAGCATTTTGGGAGGCTGAGGCGGGCGGATCACCTGAGGTCTGGAGTTCGAGACCCGCCTGACCAATATGGAGAAACCCCATCTCTACCAAAAATACAAAAGAATTAGCTGGGCGTGGTGGCACATGCCTGTAATCCCAGCTACTAGGGAGGCTGAGGCAGAAGAATCGCTTGAACCCGGGAGGCGGAGGTTGCGGTGAGCCAAGATCACGCCATTGCATTCTAGCCTGGGCAACAAGAGCAAAACTCCGTCAAAAAAAAAAAAAAAGAAAGAAAGAGAGAAAGGGAGAAAGGAAGGAAGGGAGGAAGGGAGGAAGGGAGGAAGGGAGGAAGGAAGGAAGGAAGGAAATAAAGAAATAAAAATCACCCAGAGAGATTGAAGAATCTTCTCCAGAAGCTTTGCCTATTATCAATCACTGTTTAATTTCCCATTTATTTTCCTCATTCTACTTTTGCCTCATCTTATGTCTTGGCATATGTACTGTTCTCTGGTGGCCCTCTCCAGCTCACCTCACCTGCTCCCCTTGGCTCTGAACTCCATAACAGCTTGGTCTCAACAGCCCTTACCCAGTGCTTATGATTTCACCTTGGAAATGTCTAAATATGTTCTAGGTACGTACTTGCGGGGTTCTGTATTATTTTAGAAGTTCAAAGTATTCCAAAGAGAGTGAATTTGGGAGCAGGGGGAGTATGCATTTTGGTAGGTCACAGTACTTGTCAATAAAAAAGAAAGTTTTTTGTTTTTTAAAAAAAGCAGAAAACATTTGGTTCTATTTAGGGAAAAAAATTCATATGTCAAAATTTTATTTCTAACATTGGTTTTACTAGATTTTTCCCCTGTACTACATCAGGTCTAAACCCAAAGCAAGTCCAGGTCAGAAGAAAATTGCATCAAGAAAAAGGCCTGACAGCATTAGTGAGTGAGATGACAGCCTGGAGGAATAATGATGGGAAAGTCCTTCATTCTTGATTGTGTCAGCATTAAGGGGGAAAAAAAGAGACAAGCAGAGAAAGTCTAGGATGAAAAGAATAGGAATATTTTTTCTGCAAGGGAAGAAATAGCCTTCTGATTACTACACATAAAGCCAATTAAAAGGTAATGAGATTGATTTTTGTTTGTGGCTTGTAGAATCAATCTCATTACTTTAAGACACACCTTGTCGAGATGTCTTAAATCAGCAGAGTTTTCACATTCCCCCAAATGCACTTTGTTTTAAAACATTTATTTCAATAAATAAAAGAAGAAAAGGGGAGGAACTGTGGAACAGTAGAAAATCCCTCAGAGTTCACTTAAAATCTGTGATTCAAAATGTACTGAGTTAGTTGAAAATGATACGGTCAATCAATATGGCTTGTTAAGATCTTCCAGACATGCCTAAGACAAGATAAATGCCCTCGAGCTACAAGATTGTAAAGTCTAGATATGATTAATACAATTTTAAAAAGCATAATGAAGAAAAGGAATGCTTTCGAAGGTTTACAGGAATAGTTTTTAGAAATAAAGACAGAAAAGAGTAAAATCAGTAGATATTTAGAACACCAAAAACTAGGGAAAAATGCACAAAAGAGGGTAGGAACACTTAAAGCAGTGTTTAAAAAATGAATACAATTCACTGGAAGGTAAAATAAGGTAGTGAGATACTACTCCAACTTAAGATTGGCCACTGCTGGCCGGGCATGGTGGCTGATGCCCATAATCCCAGCACTTTGGAAGGCTGAGGCAGCCAGATCACCTGAGGTTGGGAATTCAAGACCAGCCTGGCCAATATGGTAAAACCCTGGCTCTACTTAAAAAACAAAAAATGAGCCAGGTGCAGTGGGGTACACCTGTAATCCCTGCCACTCAGGAGGCTGAGGCAGGAGAATCGCTTGAACTTGGGAGGCAGAGGTTGCGGTGAGTCGAGATCGCGCCACTGCACTCCAGCTCAGAGGCGACAGAGCAAGACTCCGTCTCAGAAAAAAAAAGATTGGCCACTGCCATCAGTACTTGGTCTAACATCTGACCATCAAGAAAAAAGCTGATTCTGATCACGAATGCTAGAAATCTCTACCATCCATTTTTTGCATTAAAAAAGTTTTCCAAAATAGACTATTCTGTAGCAAGAAGGAAATGAAGCTACATAAAATGGAGAACAATTTGAAATAATAGTATGCCATTGTATTTCCCTTTTTTGAAACTGCTTTTTATAATCCCATATTCACTATAGCAATTTCAAAAAAGACAAATGACACCAAATCATTTACAGTCACAAAAGAATTTCTGCTTATTTAGTGTAGGCTTGAGGTAATTTTAGGGCAACTTGACTTTCAATGAGTCACACAAGTAAATCTTGTCATTTTGGCCTTTTGGAGAGGCCAAGAAGAAACTTGGATTAGTCCAGGAAAAAATTTTAGTCTGTGTTTAAGTTAGTACCTTAACAACTGCCAAAAGTCTAGCTCACTATCGTAATAACAGCATTGAGTAAATTTGATATGCTATTAGTAATAGTTCGAGAATCCCAAATTCCTTATGCTAGCAATCGCTATCCTTTTTTTTTTCATCATTTTGAAACTTACTGATTTATTTACTGATTACCCACTGTTGCTTGGCTATGCTCACTGCTAAGGATATACCTATGATTAAGACTGATGAAGTCTCTGGAGCTTGTATTCTCCTGGAGAGGCATATACAAGCAACAATCAAGTATGTTAAGAAAGTGTATCAGAGAGTGTATAAAGTGCCACAGATACAATAAACAAGGCGATATGACAGAGACGCTCCAAGGGTTGGGGAGGTGCTACTTTTTTATGGAGTTTAGGAAGGGCCTCTTATTATGTGAAATTTGACCTGAAACCTAGACGTGCAGAAAACCTGGGTCTGAGAATTTCAGGCAAAGGGCAAGTGCAAAGGCCCAGTGATAGCGACAGTGCTTTTTTCTTTTTCTCTCTTTCTTTTTTTTTAATGAATGGGAATAGAATCTAGTGAGGCTAAAAGGCAGTGCACTTGGAGAAGAATGGTACAGACAGGGCAGTGACAGACACAGGAGGCAAACTATGGCTCATAGGCACGGCAAGAAATTTGTTACTAGGAGTAACAGAAAGCTATTGAAGGGTCTCATTTATATTTAACGATGATGATTTGGGCTCCTGTCTGGTGACTGGTGTATGTGTGTGTGTACATGTGAGCTACAGGGAAGCTGCGAGGAGTGGAAGCAGGGAGATCAGGTGGGAGGCTCCTTACCTGCAATGCAATCCAGGCAAGAAATGACAACGGCTCAAACCACACGACATTCATAAGGATAGAGTACAGTGGACAATGCGAGATATATTTGCAGACAGACTTGATGCTAAGAATGGAGGAGAAAGGGGTGAGGATAGGGAAGGGAGAAGTACAGGTTTCTGAAGTTAGGTGTCATCCAATGGAGCAGGGCCTAGTTCTATTCTGAACATGAGGCTGGTGGTGGCCCGTGAGACACGTGGTGGCCTGAGGAGGTCCAGTGGACAGGTGAATAGAGGTGTCTGGAGCCCCGGGTAGAGGTCTTGGCTAGAGAAACAAATTTGAGAGTCAACATTCCACACAGTTTGTGACAGACAACCCAGGCACACATTTGGTAACTAATAAATGCTTATGATGTGACTGACTGATAGTTGATGGAAAAAGCAGCGAGAATTCTGCATATGGGAAGATGTTTTGCATCTGTTGGCATGGAGTTTTCAGGAAATGCCAGCAGAGCACCAGGTGCTGCAGCTGCTCAATAAATATTAATTTGCAGTAGTAAAGCTTTGAGAAAGCAATGAACTGTTATTTCAGGACCTGACCCTGCCTGGCTTAATTGGCGCCAGAGCTGTTGTTCAGCTGCTTGTACCTTCTGTTCCTCATCCTCAGTATCTTTTTTCCTGGTGGCTTAATTCCTGACCTGGGCATCTTGCTTTCTTCTTGATCACTGCCTCTCATCCTTTCATTCAGAGAATACTGTCATCACTTTGACTCTGTCCCTAGTGACCAGCTCAGAGCCTGTTCTTCACAGGTTTCCGACTCTGCCATGAATCATGAACAATAACTGAGTACCCATTATGCAGCAGGCACCATATTGGACACTTGAACCCCATATGCCATTTATAGCAACCCTGCAAAGTAGATGCTTATCCGTGGGTTAGGCCTTAATCTCTCTGAGAGAGTAAGTGGTTGGCTCTGTGTTAGGTAGCTAGAACGTGGTGGGGCAAGAAGTCAAAACAAGTCCAAGCTGACTTTGCAGCTGAGCTCCCTGCTTTCCTGGATTTGCTAAGTATGTGAATTTTGCCTGCTGAATCAGTCTGTACCCTGGACTCACGCAGCTCCCAGCAAAGTCTACTAGGTAGTTGGTATCTGTTGATAACCACCATGTATCAAGGCAGACTGGCCTACATCTATACCCTAGAGGGACAGTGTTCCACATCTCTGTAACTGCACACTTTGCTTGGTGCGTTAATGTGGGTATTTATCATGTTTAACTGGCAGGTCCTAACCTGGGAGAGGCCCACAGCCCGGGAAGGTATGAGTCATCAGAGAAACAACAGAGATTGAGTATACTGGAGCTACCATGCTAGGGACCAGGGAAGAGTAGCTAGGAGGAGATGGATTGAAGACCAAGAAAAAGGGCCCAGAGCACGTAGAAGAGGAAGATGTGGGCTCTTAGCTAAGGGATGAGATGTAATAGGAAAACATACACAGAAAAAACTATAACTCATTGTTTAAAAGAAACAGCCTTTACTGTTTTATGTAAATAAGTAAATAAAGCTTCGGTCTCCCTGGCCACAAACTCACACAGAAAGGCTTTCTGTCTGCATTAGGCATGTCTCCCAAGCATGCAGGCGTGTTACAAGACAACGAGACGTATGACTAAGCACTGTCTGTAGTAGGAGGAAACTGTTTCACCATCACGCAAGAGAAAGTGGCGCCTTCACTTGCAGGAGGCCAACTCCTGGGAGGCTTGGGAGTTTGGGTAGGAATTATCTGCAGTTAACATCACACTGGAGGACAAACTAGAGAACAAAGGGAACTGAAGCTGCTCCTGCAGACACTCATCTGAGCAGCACCTGTTCTTCCAGCAAACTTGACCTGTTACTATCTGACACCTGCCTGGCTAGATGGGCCCCATGCTGCCTGCTGAGGAAAGGGGGCTGATGAATCTCCATTTCACATTAGGTTTCGTGGCAGAAATGGGATATGGAATTCTAGAGGAAAGCAAGCATCAACTGGATGTCACTTACTAATATATCAAATTGGTAAGGTCAAAAGGCGAAGAGCATGGTTTAATAGGCAGACAAGGGGGAAACAAGAGACATGGGCACCATATCCTTTAGTCACAGCAGATGGTGATGGCACCGCAACAGCAAACAGACATGCAGTGGACCCTCAGGATGGTTGAAGAGTTTCAGTGGAACTCTAGGAAGAGTTTGTAAGAGGATAATCCGAATTGCCTACCTCCACTGCTAACACTCCACCTGCCTTAAGGGCAACTGACATGGTTCCAAGGATTTTGAGAAACCGAGAGGTTTTTTCTCTCTATCTCTCTCTCTTCTTCTGTCTGTTTACACGCACATACATATACAGGGACAAAATCTCAAATATATATTTAAGTACATCATACTTCTGTTGTCTTTTATTATGATATTAAAATGCCAATAGCCAAGTTCTTTGCTATATTCCCCACAAGGCCAGAGCTGAAATAGAGTAGGCTCTCCATATATGTTTACAGAATAAACAAATAAATGAATGACTATTTACTATCTGTTTGCATTTCAAGTTCTGGTGCCTGATCTTGCCTAGTGTCTTTTTATTAATGCCCCTAGGTAGAGTCTTTAGTTGTATTCTAATTTTACAAATATTATTTTCATTGAGACATTTAAACTCCTCTACCTCCTTACATATGGCAATAATTTTTCTGATGGAGAAACACTCAGTAAAAAGCAGGAGTGAAGGAAATTTTAGCAACTTGTGTCTTAATTCACACTGAGAACACCCTTATTTAGTGCATCTCATTCAAAAATTTATATTTATCCTATTTTTCTCTCATTTGAAAAAATATTGAATATTATTGGATTTGATTATTGGATAACAAATAATATATTATTGAATATATTATTTGAATATATTGACCGCAGAGTTAGTGACAGGACAAGATCGGAGTACCAAATAAATGGAACTCATCCTGGATTTTTCCTTAAGCATCAGATATTTCCTCCTCTCCAGCCATATGCCTGGGATGAGAAAGTCTACCGTGTACTAAAATTGAGATGACTTGATGAATTTCATTGCCCTTCAACAGATGTAAAATTTTATGTAGAAAAATGTATTAAACCATGATAACTTGGCTCTGAGTATGGGTATGCATGTACCTAAGTCTTTGAAACAGGTTCAAAACCAGATTCAAAAAGTACTAATGTTCAAGAGTGAATCTCAAGAGTGTTGGAATTGGAGCCTTTCCCCCTTGATAAGGCATGCATGGCACTTTAAAAGCTATCCGTGGCTCTATATTTAATCCCATTAGTAACAAAAATAAGCAAGGACCCATGGGCCTTTGATTTGAAGGATAGTAAGTATGCTATTAAAGAAACTGATCAGAATAAAAAGAAAATAGAGCCTTAGTCCTGCCTTTCAAATCTTGTTGGCGCACCACACAACCAGAGAACTGATTAGTGAATTAAGGAAAGCTAGAATTAAAACCTCATCACTTTTTTGTAAGGCTTTATTATTTTAAAATGTCATGTAAATATGACAAAGATAAAGATTTACTAAATATGGGCACTGAAAGTACCCAGAGGCTTATTATTCCCTGTACTTTCTCTACTGTAAGCATTTCATAATAAAAAATGCTAAAAGAATCAAAAGGATATTAACAAAGAAAACATCCAGAATACACATTTTTTGGTGTTTACAAAGGTTGTTTAATTTGTCTCGGCAATGGTTAAAAATATGAGAAATCTGAGTCCAAGTTGGTTTGTTAGTATTTTTCAAATAATGTCTGATGTCAAAATATAGATTATGAAGATGTTAAATTTTTTGACAGCCTAACAAACATTAATAGAAATCAACTCCCAGGAAACCTGAAATCCCTCCACTCTCTACATAGTGCTGACAATTCATCATATTTAACAAGGTGTATTGGAAATAGCTGAGTACTGACCTCCCGAGGACAAATGATTCTCTTGGGACGAGGTGCCTCTTGCTGTAACTGATATACTGCCAAAAGAGAGAGAGAGAGAGAGAGAGAGAGAAATAATTAGAATTAGAATACTGCAACACATATCAACATGCCTTCAAATATTTCCACCTAAGTACATCTGAAGGATTGTAAATATAAAAAAACAAGAGAATACAGGCACATTTTTTAGACTGGAAAAAGTCAGATCATTTATATGGAAATTAGTCACTGTGAATATGAACTTGAAAAATTGATTTTTTTATTCTTATAAGGCCAATTTAGTTTCATAATTGTTACTGGCATTGTTCATTTTATGGCTTTCTTGGAAGACCAAATATGGCTAAAATTCTTTCGACTATTTTAAAGATGAAATTCTACTTGTGAGTACCTGAGTAGTAAGATCATATAATAGGATTCCTGAATTTAAACGCCGATGTCTCTTGACATATCGGGAAAAGAACGGCATTTTAAGAGGAGTATGATTCTCTGAGATGTTAGTTATGGACAAAGACATAACTGATTCTGTGAGTGAATGAAACACCAAGCCATTTCTCTCTCTTTTCTTCCTCCATTTTTCCCCTGTCTATCACACTGCAAATTCTCATCCATTTGATGACTTCCCATCCATTGTCATTCCTCTTTCCTAGGCCCTTTCTCATCTTAAATAATAGCAACTCCTTCCTAACCTAATTTAAAGACAGACTTTCAGGCTTAGGCAAGGAGGAAAGCAGGTTATTGTATATAAAGCAATCTATCAGACAATTATTTGTGATTTTTCAGAATATAATGAGTGATTTTTCTGCTGCTCAGCTAGTCTGTTTATTTCTGCTAAAGGGAAAAACTATCCTAAGCAGGTACCTTTGGATTCTACTTCTGTGAAAATACAGGTTGAAAAAAAAAGTTGATGTTATCTTCAGAATCCTGAAGAGGAAATAATTAATTTTAAATGGAATAAATCTACAAAAAGTTAAAAAAACTAGATCTGATAGTCTTTCTAGAAAATGTAATAAGATAAGCAAAACTTTCTGATCTAGTTTTAGGTCTAAAAATAAAAAATGTAATTGAAGGGTAGGTGAACATATGGAAGCACAGATAAAAATGATGGAATATATTTTGTAATTATGGCTCCCCAATGTCTTTGGCTGAACGTGGTTATTTTCTTACCTAATTAGTGTAGACTACCTGGTTTTAGCACAGAGAAGGAGCTATCTAACCCTCTATACATTTTGAAATGTACCACATTTCTAGGTGTAGGTCACCCACACTAATGTGTCACCTAAGGATGACTGTAGTCATCTGTGAAAGGAAAACAGAGTTCAACATAACCCTTTAGCTCAGAAGGACATTAAAAATGACAGATAAAAAGAAGGCTTCTACACACCTGCCTCCCTGTAAAGGAAGAGCCTTCAGATCCCAAAGAACCAATACATGGAAAGTGGGACTAGGTGGAGGAAAGATGAATGGCCTTGCACATAAGATCATCAACCAATTGGCACATACTGTTCACCTTGTGCTATCTCTTTCCATTGGCTTCCATGGCACCACCCTCCTGGTCTTCATCCTTTGATCCTGGCTGCCTCTTTCCTATGCATGTTGCTGCTCCTCCTCCTCCTCCTCCTCCTCTACCTGTCCACTGACCATAGGAGAGGCCCAAGGCTTACCTTAGACCCTCTTCAGGTCTCATTCTCTTTCTTCTCCCTAGGGAATCTCCTCCCCCTAACACTTCATTTATCTCCTACACAAAGGCTCCCACATCTCTGCTCAGAACCCTCCTCTAAGCTCCAGGATGTATATCTTACTTCTTACAGATTCCTCCTGATTTTCTCAAAAGAAAAGGGACCTCAACTTCAAAATGTCAAAAGTTGAACTCAGGATCTTTTCCTCCAAATCTAGGCTTCTGGGAATTCTGAGATCAGTGAAGGAGCCATTATTCTTCCTATTTCTCTAGACACCAGCATCCTAGAAGTTGTTCATCACACCTCAGATGGTTAGTTCATCAACAGACCTGTCACGTTTGCTTTGTAACATCTCCAAATTCTGTCGACTCCTCTTCATCGCTATCATTAACACCTTACTCCAAGCTCTGGACTCTTCCCACCCTGCAGCCTGTTTTTTCCCTGTTGGCTGGAGTGACTGTTTTAAAACATCAATCAGACCATGTCACTCCCCTGCTTAAAAGCCTTACATGGCCTCACATTGCTCTCAGAGGAAGATCAAATGCCCTAAATGCTTTTGCCTGTCTCCTTCTACAGTGTTACCACGTGTCATGCTCTCTGCTCAGCCAAGTTGGTTTCCTCCCCTTTCCCTAAATACGCAGTGCTCCCTTCAACCTCAGGGCCTTTGTGTATGCTACTCCTTCTGTCTATGACATCTTCCTCTCCTCCTTCTCTACCTCTTGTTATCTGCCCCTTATCATCATGTCCATAGTTCAAATATCAACTTCATGGAGGAGTCTTTCTTGACATCTCTCACACCAGATCCAAAGACATCACCCTAGTCTATGCTCTTAGAATCCCCTGTACTTTCCTTTATATAACTTATCAACAACTATAGTTCTGTATTTATTGATGTGAGTTCCAAAAACAATGATCTCTCCCTGCATGTTGTGAGTCCCGGCATGAAGGAAGGGATCATGTTTGTTTTTGCTTTGTCTTGTATCTTCAGGTTTTGTTGAGGTGCTATGGATATAAATATAAATAAAACCACAGCCTCTACTTTCAAGAACCTTATCAGCTTTAGTAAGAGGCCCAAATGTTTTTATGAAATAGTACAGTAAGTACAGGGCTGGCAAGGATCATCTTTTCAAGGCTTGGTTTACCAATCTCTGTTAGAAGGAAATAGTTAAATTAACTATGGTACGTCTTCTGATGGATACCAAGCCCCTGTAATAAGGACTGAGAAAGCTCTCTATGCACTGACCTGGATCGATACTCTTGACATTCTGTTAAGCAAAAAGAGCAAGGTAAAATACACACACACACACACACACACACACACACACACACACACACACAACCATAAATACATAGAGTACACATTCATTTTAAGAAAGGGAGTAAAATAATAATGTATATTCAGTTTTGTTTACATCTGTATAAAGAAACTCTGGAAGGAACAAGGAAGTAATAAAAGCATTTACCTTCAGGGGTTAAAAAGAAAGACAAGGACAGGAATGAGACAAAGATTCCTCAATGTATACTTTGTTGTTTTGAGTTTTGAATCATATGTATTGCTTATTCAAAAGAAAAAGAAAAAGCTATAAGAGATAAAGTCAGAGAAGGCTTCTTTTAATACATGAGGAAGAGTTGGCCAAAGACAGAGAAACAGTTGTGGACATTCCTCTGGCTACCCCAGTATAGCTCATGCCCTCCTTAATCACCAGGGAGGCTGCATGGAATTCCTTTATTCCTCTGGAATCACCCCCAAAACTACTAAGCTGCTTTTTAGCAGGATGTTACTGTTAATGAGCATGCAATGGCCATCTCCTAAAATCACAGAGGAATTGCAGAATTCACATTCAGAGAATCCTGCCCACTCTTCTCTTCCCGTTGTCAATGCCTCTTGAAGCCAACAGTGATATATGGTTGAAATGGCTCGTGAATACCATTTTTAATGGAAGTGGCAAAGGACGCATACCTGTTATAAAAGAGAAGCATTTTTAGCTAAGTGCTCTTTTGCAATTCTTACAAGCAAATATGTGAGCATCTGCTATATGCCAGATACCACAGTCAGCATTATGTGGAGGCTTTGAGGATGAATGGAGAGTCTGGGAGAAGAGAAGGGCACCAGCATACCAAGTGCCTGCCATGTGTCAGGAAACATGTATTGAATCTTCTTAAGAAACCAGAAAAAATAACTTTGTGTCATTATCATTCTGGATAGGGGATGAGGAAACAGTGCAGAGAAGTTAAATATTTGCTCCAGGACATAGAGCTAAAATACATCCTTTTGATTCCAAAGCCCCTGGTTTGTTTGTTGGTTTAATTTTTTTAAGAGATGGGGTCTCACTATGTTGCCCAGGCTGGAATCAAACTCCTGGGTTCAAACAATCCTCCTGCCTCCACCTCCCAAGTAGCTGCAAATACAGGCGGGGGCCATCAACCCTGCTTCCTTGGTTTATATCTCCCTTGCCTCAGGGCTTTTGCAGTTACTGTTCCTTTCACCTGGATTACTCATTCCCAAGATACCCACATGGCTCACTCTCTCCCTTCATTCAAGTATCTGCTTAAATCTCACCTTATCAGGGAAGCCTTCCCTGACTTGCCTGTATAAAATTCCACTCTATCCCTCTGTTCTCTTATATAGTTTTAAGTTTCTTCACAGCACTCATCATCATTAACACAATTAATAAACAAGACATAAATATTGTGTTTATTTATTTTGTGTACCATCTCCCTTGATTAAAATGTAAGCTCTTTGAGGGCAGGGATATTGTTCTGTGCACTGCAGAATCCCCAGCATCTAGAACTGTGCTTGGCACATAGTAGATGGTGGTGGTGGTGGTGGTGGTGTTGTTTGAGTTGGAGGCTCACTCTGTTGCCCAGGCTAGAGTGCAGTGGCACAATCTCGGCTCACTGCAACCTCTACCTCCTGGATTTAAGCAATTCTCCTGCTTCAGCCTCCCGAGTAGCTGGGACTACAGGCATGCATCACCATGCCTGGCTAACTTTTGTATTTTTGTAGAGATGGGTTTCACCATATTGGTCAGGCTGGTCTCGAACTCCTGACCTCAAGTGATCCACCTGCCTCGGCCTCCCAAAGCACTGGGATTAGAGGCGTGAGCCACCGTGCTCAGCCTTGTAGTACATGTTTAATGCATATGTGTCCCTTTATTCCTCTTGAATCAGCCCAATACTACTAAGCTGCTTTTTAGCAGAATGTTCCTGACAGTGTGTGTGTAACAGGAGTCAAAGGGGCCATCTCCTAGAATCAGATCTAAGGACTATAGAATCCACAGTGAGAGAATCCTGTTCACTTTTCTCTTCCCATTATTAATGCCTCTTGAAACCAACATTGATATATGGGAAGTGTGGCTGAAGTGGCTTTGTGAACACATTTTTAATTATTTGGTGAATGAACAGACTGTATCTAATGGCCCATGGGTCACAATCTGTGCCTTCGAGGAGACACCAGTGATGGAGGACATGCGTGGAGACACAAAACTAAGGTGGGCCAAGTGCTTTAATAGGGGAAGAGGAGGAAGCTATTCAATGTACTCAAGTGGTCAGAACAACTTCCCAAGGGAAGAGGCAGGGAGCTCTCCTGAAGGATTAGAACGGTTCTGCAGGTACAGAAGAGAGAGGGTTATAGATAGAGGAAAGAGGAACTGCAGGGAAAGGAAATGATGAGCTGAGGCCAGTGTGGCTGCTGAGCCAGGACGTGGGATGTGTGAGAAGGCCATGTGGGGCTGGACCTTGAATGACATGCTGGGGACTGTCACTGTCCTCCTGTCTGCAACAAAGGGACAGTCACATGTTTGAGCAGGAGCCATGATCTACTCTGTTTTAAAATATTGGTAATAGGGATAAGGTTATTCAGAAGAATAAATGCTGCCCTTTTCTGGGCACAGACCATGTGCCAAGCACATTATATGCATCTTCTCACTTCGTCTTCCCAAAAAGCTTCCAAGGTAACTGTTATTCCCCTCACTAATAAGGTAGCAGAGTTGCCTGCCAGCTTTGAAGATGCTCAAGGTCACACAGATCATAGGATGAAATGAAGATTCATAACCTTGATTTCCAAAACCCAAAGGCTGTAGTTTTCAGCCTCAGCCAGTGGTTGCCTAACTAGATGGCAGAGAGGTCCCATGAGGAGCTGCTCACATTAGAATCTCCTAGGAGTTATAAAATAATACAGATTCCCAGACTCCATCTCTGGCAATGCTTACTCTCCCAGTCCGGCCAGGGGCCCCCAAACCTGTTCTTTTTAAAGCTCTTCAAGAGACTCATGCACATCCAGGAGTAGGAGCCACTGTCCTTTGCCTTGCTGAAAGAGGGATCAGACGCAGGGAACACTGGAGACAAGGAAGCAAGAGAGAACAGTGTTTTACTGGTACACAGATGAGGTTGTGAAAGTGTGAGTTAAGATAACACTGGCGCAAATGCAGATGAGAAGGTGAGTTGATGGCCTCAGAGATTCAAAAGAGAATCGACAAGACTGGTTTACAAAGTGACCCTGAGTGACTGAGAGATTGAGATGCTACTATACAAATAAAGGATGCAGGTGATGGAGTATTTCTGGACAGTTCCTCTCCTATGTCAACTGGCTAAATCCCATAGCTGCATTCTCTAGGGACCCTCTGAGCTTTAGCAAAGAAAAATTTGGTAATTCACCAATCTCACAACCAACAAAGAACAATCCCAGCCAGGGGCGACTTGGAGGAGGGAAGGGGGAAGGCAAACCCTAGGAGCGAGGAACTGCCACCTCTCTCTCCTGGCCCCTCGGCAGCAGACATCATTATTTGATGACTTATTTCTCAATGAGCAGGTCTCAGAATCTGCAAACCCCTGTTCTATGCTGTTCCAAACAACAGAAGTTGGCAAGTAGGCACAGAAGCCTATTTGCCATCTGGGTTACCTGGCTGGCTATAAAGATAATGAGATGACAATCAATTACCATGGCAGCCATATAAAAATAAGGCCCAATCTCCTCTCTTAGCTTCAAATGAGAGCCTGCCCATCATTTTCAAGGTTAGCTAAAGCAGAACAAACATCCATGAAAAAAATCTCTGAGGCAGAGTTGAACATAACTGAAATTTATCGCATAATCTGAAAACGTTGCTTCTTGAATTTTCCTTGTTCAACAAACACATTTCACAAGTCACATGCAATAATGTATGTCAGTTCTTGGGTGGTCTGTGAGCTGAGAGGTGACGTGATGGAATTGCTTCTGCAGCAATGTCCCAAATATGTGCCAGGAATTCCCAGCCCCGGGCCCTCTGCCGCACACCAGAGAATTCTTAGCACCAGAGTAAGCCATTTGGCCAGGGTGGCAGCCACTGGGGAACACGGAGGTGGAGCTCCCTAACTCCCCAAGAAACCCAAAGCAGATTAAGAAATTGAGAGCTCACTGACAGACTGTTTTACTTTTTCTTCAGTAAGAAAACTTGACTCACTCTGGGAACAGAATCAGACGGCTAATGGGTGAAAGCCCACAGCCTGGGTGGCCTTGAAGCCCAGGCCAGCCCCATCAGCTACTAAGAGATCCTGCAGGGATGGCTTCTAACAGTCTACTTCTTTCTAAGGAGGGTATATGGACCCAGGAGCTGAATCCAGCCACTTGGCCATGACACTGAGCCAGTATGACCCTGCTCACTGCTCATGTCGTCCCAGTTTTCATGGGAAAACCTTATGAGCAGGGAATTGTAGGTGCTTTAGACGTCTTCCTTGGCTCAACCCCACCCTCCAGCCTGCCATGGGAAGGCCTTGCCTTCCTAACAGAATGTCAATTTTTTTTTTTTTTTGAGACGGGGTTTCGCACTTGTTGCCCAGGCTGGAGTGCAATGGCATGATCTCGGCTAATCACAACCTCTGCCTCCCGGCTTCAAGGATTCTCCTGCCTCAGCCTTCCGAGAAGCTGGGATTACAGGCATGCACCACCATGCCCGGCTAATTTTGTATTTTCAGTAGAGATGGGGTTTCTCCATATTGGTCAGGCTAGTCTTGAACTCCCAACCGCAGATGATCTGCCTGCCTCGGCCTCCCAAAGTGCTGGGATTACAGGCGTGAGCCACCGCACCTGGCCAGAATGTTGAGTCTTAATGGGGATTTAATTATCTTGTCTAATGGCACTGTGAAAAACCTCTAGGAGGAGATGACAGTTGCCCACACACTGAGGGGTTTCAGGCATAAGTATGTATAAGAGAAACCTGTGGGGTTTGATACATTGCAGATCCCCCCACTTTTCTGATCCAGAGATCTGGGGTAAGGCTGAGGAATAATTATCATAAATATCCTCCCCAAGGGATTCTGATGCAAGGATTCTGTAGATCAGGGTTTTGAGGCTCTAAACTTCAAATCTGTAAAACAGGCACAAGCTATACCTGCGTGACCTGCTGCCCAGGGGAGCCTCCAGGGAGAGCTGTCAGCCACTGCATCTGCTGCCTAATTGGCACTTGGCCTCTTAAGAAAGAAAATCTTTCAGAGCATAACCATGGTGGTTGGCTTTTGAACTTGCCTGCTCGAGGCATAAAGTTCACACAGTTCTGGCTTAAAGTTTAGAATGTAACTGTATTATTATTTTTAAGTGAACTTGAAAGTAGCTTTTCTTTTAGAGCATTGAAACCAAAGCTTTCTCAGGGACTTCATCAATGTTTCTTGTGTTCAGTCTTGAGAGTTAAGAATCAGCTGCAGATGTATGATACTTTGGGACAAGATTATTTTATGGAAACAGCTCAGTAAGCCATGAAGCTAGCTTCTAAGAAAAGGAAAGGAACAGAGAGGGCAGGGACTTAAAGGCCATCACATGGCATCATGGTTCCTTAAGTCAACAGCTGACCTTATCCATCTTTGTGGCCCAACTCCAAGCACAGTGTCTGGCTTAAGGCAGAGACTTAATATGCATTTGTTGAATGAAGGAGTGACTAAATTAATGAACACTATAATTTATATAAAATATTGAGAGAGCTGATTTCTTACTCTTCTAGAAATTTCTTAGCCAGATATTTATGGTTGCCTTCCCAGCATCCATTTTCATCTTCCTCTCTCCAATATTACTCCAAATTTTCCAATCATGTTATACAGGGTTATATGGGGTTGATCCTTTCCTGAATTCCAGTGGTGAGTCCTGATTGGTTTAGGGCAGTCAGCACATCCCTGACCACAGTGATAGAGTCAGGAATGGGTAACCCAGGTCAATTAAGACTGAGACTCAATTCTGAGACTGTTAGATGTGTCAAGAAAGTAGACTGTCCCTTTGCCTGTTGCTTTTGGATAAGGAAGCCACAGCCCCGATATTGTTGATAGTTATAGGGGGATCCCAAGGGAAGAACATAGTAAGAGTAGAGTGAAATCTAGGAAAGCAGAGCCAAGAAAGGAAGAAATATACACTGGATTTTGGTAATGTCATTTGAGTCGCTGGAACAGTCATGTCTGAAGCCAATGCCTCTGGACTTTTGGCTTAAGTCAATCAACGTGATTGAGAGTAGTATTCTGTTGCTTGCAGCCAAGAATAAAACTTAGAAACCGCTTCTTAAAATGAATCATTAGGCTAGGCGCGGTGGCTCATGCCTGTAATCCCAGCACTTTGGGAGGCCAAGGCGGGTAGATCACGAGGTCAGGAGATCAAGACCATCCTGGCTAACATGGTGAAACCCCGTCTCTACTAAAAATACAAAAAAAATTAGCCAGGCATGGTGGCGGGCGCCTGTAGTCCCAGCTACTCAGGAGGCTGAGGCAGGAGAATGGTGTGAACCCAGGAGGTGGAGCTTGCAGTGAGCCGAGATAGCACCACCGTAGTCCAGCCTGGGCGAAAGAGCGAGACTCCGTCTCAGGATAAATAAATAAATAAATAAACAAATAAATAAATAAATCATTAGAAACTGACTAATTTTCTTTTATTTTTAAGTTAAAATTTTTTTTTAGAGACAGGGTCTCGCTGTTGCACAGGCTGGAGTGCAATGGTGTGATGGTAGCTCCCTACAGCCTCAAACTCCTGGGCTCAAGTGATGCTCCCACCTTAGCCTTTTCGAGTAGCTAGGACTACAAGGCATGCCACCATGCCTGGTTAAGACAAATTTTCTTGTAGGAATAATGCCATAATTGGGGCTAGTGCTTCATAACAAGAATCTGACATTAAATAAGTCAAAGTTATGGCCAAAAAAGGTCAATGAAAACAAGGATATAGCTACTTACTTATCTAATCATTGCAAATAATAAATTTTTAAACCAAGTCCTATGCTATGGCAAAAATATACTGTATCTAGTAAATATATGAGAGAATTGATAGTACCGAAAATTGCTAGAGTTTAAAAAACTGTGTGATGGAAGAATATGGATTCCATACATGATATGATAATGAGTTAGACATCAGTATCTAAAATTAACCTCTCAAAGGATAATTTGTGAACATTTCAAAGAGAAAGGCTTGGTAATTCCTGGGGTTCAGAATGGGTTTACCAACAGTCTATTTAAAATAAAACAAATTCAATATTCTGATAGCTTTGTTGGACTTTCATATCAGGAAAATGATATCATTTTAGCATATTTGGATTTTTTAAAAAGCATCTCATGAAGGCCCTCAGATTCCTTCTCCTAGTCATCCTTCAAGACCTACACACAAATTTGACCTCTTCTATAGTCTTCTTTCCCAGGAGATAGAGGAGTAGCATTTTGTTACCAGAATTCATTTGCATTTTAAGTTTATTGGTTTACATCTGTCTCCTTGACTAGATTGTACATTGGAGGGAAGTATGAGCCACATTTTATACATTGTTGATTTCTAACACTTATCCTCTGACATTTAGAATGTATTTGCTGAAAGATTAAACAAATAGATGATATTCTTGGGAATAAGATGGAGTAGCATGAGCTCGATAATTCATACGTGGCCTAACACCCAAACTCAAATAATTCATGGATCCAGGATGACCAAAAGAGAGTTCTTCCTCACTGGTGGCGTGTAGGGCTTTGGTCAACATGTTTTTGACGCCACGGATGGCATACTCCCCTCACTTTTGGAGATCTACATCACTAGATGCTCCCAAATAGAGCCTGGATGACTATCAGTTAGATATAATAAAGAGGAACTTTTGCAAGTAAAGTTTTATGATTATAGAGCAAATTTTTAAAAAACACAACTTGGTTAGATCCAAAAATCAAACTTAAAACTAATACAGAAGGGTTAAAATTGATACTGTTAAATTGAAGTAGCAAGGATTTTCCAGCTTCCTCAAGACATAGAAGTACTTTTAAGAGATATTATCAGGTGGCCCAAGGTCTCTTAGAAGAAGGCAAAATGAATTTGAGCCAATGCCATCTTTTCGCTTCAGCAAAGCTTTCTGTGGTGGCATTCTCTCAACAAATATTTATTGGGTCGTTAACGTATGCAAGGCCATGTGCAAGCCAGTGTGCAAAGCACAGTGAGTCATGGAACACCCAATGCCTCTCACTACAGATATTCTGTTGATTTACTGTCAGAGCTCTTCACACTCCATTAGGAAACAAACAAACAAAAACATCCAATTACTAAGTCATTAGCACAGCCTTTCGAAATAGAAGATCGGAATACAGAGCATTAGATTGGAAGGGCCCTTAGAGACCCAGCACAATCCCTTTATTTCACGGATGGAAGAACAGACTTATGTAACGAAGAACAAAGTGCCTCTGTATGTGCTGACAAGGAGAGATAAAAACAAGATGTTTGTGAAGTGAAACAAGCAAGCTGAAGGACACAGCATAAAGCCATTTTTACACAACAACAACAAAAATGCCTAACATGAAGCATGCGCTTTTAAACAATCAGAAGGATCTGCCTCCCCAAATTCACAGAGCTCAGCTACTGGGAAAGGGGAGAGTGGACTGGAATACGGGGTGGGGAATTTGTGGATGTTGGGAAATTTTTACTCTGTTTTATGTATTTCCCTAATATCTGTCTTTTATGTAGCTTTGTATTGCTTTTGTAACAAATATGTACATACATATTTATGTATGTGTGTGTGTGGCTGTGTGTGTGTATATATTATATATCCATATATAATATGTGTATATATGTGTGTATGTATACATGCACTTGGGTATATATAAGATTCTGAATAGAATGGACAAGTCTTGGACACGTGCAGGCTGTGGGTTCCACTCAGAATGCTACCCCACTACTTTTAGTGAAAACTTCACCAAGTTACTTAGCCTCCCTGAGCCATGGTTTCCTTACATGTGAAATAGAAATAGTAACAGTCTACAGTCTCCATAGGCCTGGTGTGGTGGCTGATGCCTGTAATCCCAGCAATTTTGGAGGCCGAAGTTGGTGGATTGCCTGAGCTCAGGAGTTCAAGACCACTCTGGGCAACATGGCAAAACCCACCTCTAATAAAAATACAAAAAATTATCTGGGTGTGATGGCGCCTTTAACAGTCCCAGGTACTTGGGAGGCTGAGGGGGCAGGATCACCTGAGCACAGGAGGTGGAGGTTGCAGTGAGCTGAGATTGCGCCACTGCACACCAGCCTGGGTGACAGAGCAAGACTCTGTCTCAAAAAAAAAAAAAAAAAAAAAAAAATAGTCCCATCTGTGAGAGCTGTGGTAAGAATTCAGGACTTGGCTGCTTGGTGCAGCGGCCAGCACAGGGCAGGTTCTTGATGGGGAGTGGTAACCCTGGCAGCTTCGTTAGGAATGCTAATGATGATGGCAGAAGTGGAGCCTGAGCCAGGGCCTGTGTCCCCTGGCTCTGGACACAGTGGGCTCCTCCTACCATAGTCCTGCCCTCTCTCACTGGGGAGTTCCTGAGTCAAGCATACAGTACTAAGAAAAGAGGAGACAAGGCTTAGACAATGACAGCCGACTGCCTTCACGAGGGGAGCTAAGCGGGTAATTGATGATCAGGCAGGATCTGTTTCTAAGAGTCACCCTTGGTGACCAAACATGGTTCTTCGCTATCTGTTCATTTTTCAGCAGTTGATGTCATATGATATTTTAGCCTTAGAATGATTGGCCAAAAACATAATTCATAGAAGTCAACACATTTGCCCTTGCTGATCAACTGTGTAAAAAAATAAATAAAAATGGCCGGGCACGGTGGCTCATGCCTGTAATCCCAGCACTTTGGGAGGCCGAGGCAGGTGGATCACCTGAGGTCAGGAGTTTGAGACCACCCTGACCAACATGCAGAAACTCTGTCTCTACTAAAAATACAAAAAAATTAGTGGGGCATGGTGGCGCATGCCTGTAATCTCAGCTACTTGGGAGACTGAGGCGGGAGACTAGCTTGAACCCAGGAGGCAGAGGTTGCGTTGAGCCAAGATCACGCCATTTCACTCCAGCCTGGGCAACAAGAGCAAAACTTGGTCTCAAGAATAATAAATAAATAAATAAATAAATAAATAAATAAATAAATAAATAAATAAATAAAAATAAAGCCCCAAACTGAAAGGCAGAGAGTCAGAAAGTCCACCCCTCTTTTCTAAGCATTTCTGGAATGGGCCACAGCTGGTTCTTGGAGCCCTTGGTAAGAGGAAGGGGCTCCGTTAATCCTCTCTGACTAATCTTTTTCCTCAGTGGAAAGAAAGATTTGGGTTTTCAGTGCTGTGAGGTGGGAACACTTGTGTGCACTACATTGCTGGCAAGAATTGTTCAAAAAGGCTGGCCTGCTAAAGACTTCTCGGGAGATTTTCATTTCAGGTACTCACAGTATGATTTCCATATTGGAGGCTGGTATTCTTCGGCATCTAGAATGAAAAAAAAAAAAGAAATCCATCATCAGCCTGAACGTCAAGCTGTCAACATGTGTCTTCTCTGGAGGAACAACATTCTGTCCGCAGTACTTGCATGCAGGTCTCGGGGGGCTCTCTTCTCGTTTAGGGAGCAGTTCCAGGCACAGGGGAGGGGATGTGCATGGAAACCTTGTGGACTCAGCACCGCTTTCTTCAGCTCATGTACTGTGGCAGATCAATTGCTTAACAATTTTCATAGAGCCCAGTAAATCAAAAAAGATTTTTAAAGCAATTAACTTGATTATACCCTCTAGTAATCCTTTCAAATGGTATTTACCTAACTTGGCATAGTAAACATATAATTTATCTCACAGTTTCCAATCAGACCTTTAGCCCATTTATTAAGACTTGAGGGCAAGACGCAAAGCGGCAAGTATGTAGTATTAAATCTGTAGAGCTGTGCAACTCAACCAACTGAACTCCTAAAATACTCCATCTGACAGCAGAGACACTGATGATTCCATTGGAATTGCATTATCTCCCTGAATTAACTCCAATGCGTGACTTAGAAAATTTCCAGAAACCTCTCAGCAATCAGAAATGTCAGACTGACAGTTACAACAAAGTGGAGAGGCTGAAATTGTTATTCATCCATCTAGGAAACAGACAATGAGAGAAAACCTGCTTGTTCAGTCAACTCAACCATCCCAATGCTGACAGCTGAATTTATAATTCTGATGCAGTTATTAGAGTCGTCCTGCACTCACAGCTATAAGGCCTTGGGAAAACACGGTCTAACTCAAATAGGAGAAAAAAATCCTTTTTTTTTCCAAACTACAGAATGTTGATGTGAAGGAACCTTGAGAGTTCTCTAGTTCAGCACCTTTAGATATGGAAACTCTGTTCTCATCATCCTCTACCACTGGTGCACCACAGAGCCTGCCCTTAGACTACCCTCGTCCTTGTGTTCCTGTCCTGTTAAATTTTTCTTTCTTTCTTTCTTTTTCTTTCCTTTTCTTTCTTTCTTTCTTTTTCTTTCTTTTTCTTCTTTCTTTCCTTCCTTCCTTCTTTTCTTTCTTCTTTCTTTTCTTTTTTTTTTTTTGAGACAGAGTCTCATTCTGTTACCCAGGCTGCTCACTGCAACCTTCGCGTCCTGGGTTCAAGCGATTCTCCTGCCTCAGCCTCCCGAGTAGCTGGGATTACAGGTGTGCGCCACCACACCCAGCCAATTTTTTATATTTTTGGTTGAGATGGCGTGTCGCCATGTTGGCCAGGCTCATCTTGAACTCCTGACCTCAAGTGATCCACCCATCTTGGCCTCCCAAAGTGCTGGGATTACAGGCGTGAGCCACTGCGCCTGGCTCTGTTAGACTTTTCTGACCTCATTCATGAATAAAGGTGGTTTGAGGATGTTTTTCCACCTGAGAAACAAATATGCTCTTTATAAATAAAAACTAACTCAAGGGTGGTTTCTTCCCTAAATCATACTCACTTGTGCAGCTTAAATGGAATTCTTTCACAATTATTACCTTGCTCTCTGGGGCCCACCATATCACAGTGCTCAACTAAATGCCTCCCATGTTCATTTCATACAAACAAATGTGTATTGTTAGGCCTGAATTGTCAAGAACCTACAGAGGGATAGTCAGCCACCCAGGCACATACACAGTCAGTACATTAGTGATGGTTTACCATGTTATTCAAACTGGATTTTGCTAAATCAATGTATTCATTAACTCTGAATATTTTTGTCAAAGTAAGAGAACAGTGTCTTATAATACTGAGCCTTTAACCCAAACAACCAATTAATTTCATCCCACAGGTGACATAAACCAATTTCAATGGGTTAACATGAGTGTTAGTTTATAAAGAGCATTCAAATAAAATAAGCAAGTTGCTGAGTTTACAAAACAAATTCTAGTCCCATCCATACAATGCCACCTCATCAGAAATGCCAGGCCCTTTGTTTTTGTTTTTTGCTTTTTTTGTTTTTTGTTTGTTTGTTTTTTGAGACAGAGTCTCACTCCATCACCCAGGCTGAAGTGCAATGGCATGATCTTGGCTCACTGCAACCTCTGCCTCCTAGGTTCAGGCAATTCTCCTGCCTCAGCCTCCCAAGTAGCTAGGATTACAGGTGTGTGCCACCACACCCAGCTAATTTTTGTATTTTTTAATAGAGATGGGGTTTCACCATGTTGGCCAGGCTGGTCTTGAATTCCTGACCTCAAGTGATCCACCCGCCTCAGCCTCTCAAAGTGCTGGGATTACAGGCATGAGCCACCGTGCCCCAGCCCTCTATGTTAAAATATTGAAGGCATCTTCAAAAATATTTTTTCAAAGATAAATAGAGATACACACACACACACACACACACACACACACACACACACGATAGACTGCATACAAATGCAAATCCCTGAGATGCCACCTACTCAAAGCTGTAATGTCTTCGTATTTTGGATGAGGTTTACTCTATGAGGCAAGCACAACCTCCAGACCAAGAGGTGGTCAAGCAAGTTCAGTATCTGGAGCACCACCTTCTATATACTCAGGGAAGGTCTCAAGACAGAAGATGAGGTTCCCCTTTCTGCAGGTCTTTAGTATAGTCCAGATGTTCCACTTGGATCTGCTAAGGTCTTCTTACCTAAAGTCAGAAGTTCAGCTAAGGTGACCTCTCACTGTCCATTTCAGTCTGGTTGTTCTGTGGAAACCCTAGAGTTTTGTTTCATCTGAAACACTGGCCCCTAAGTTAACACTCCTTTAGGCTGTGGGCTACATAAACAACCTAGTCTGTTCCAGATGCTCCTTGTTGGCAACATAACCTAGAGGAAGAAATCTGCCTGCAGAGACTGGAGATCACAACACTTCCTGGTGTAAAATCCTCCAAGGTCTTCCCTGCACATGGAATAAAATCCAAGCATCCTACTGTGGCCCATGGGTCCTGCATCATCGGGAGCCTGCCTGCCTCTTTGACTCCACCGTAGACATTTTTCCCTTTTTTCACTTATCATCCAACTACACTGGCTTTGTCTCTGTTCCTAAAACAAGCTAAGCTCTTTCGAGTCATTGACCTTTGCTCTGATGGACTCTGCAGGTAAAATGCCCTCCAATAGATCGCTGCATGGCTCACTGGCTCCATCGCATAGGGCTCAGCTTGATGTCATCACTCAGGGGTTTTCCCTGCCAGGTTCCTGTAAAGTGGCCTTCCCCCTACCCCAGTCACTCTCCTCACAGAGAGCTGATTTTTCTTCACGGCACTATTACCCTCCGAAATTATTTATTGATTTGTTGGTTTGTTATGACTGGTCTCATCCTCTATTAGCCAAACTCCATAAAAGCAAGAATTTTGCTTCATTCACTTCTGCGTCACCAGCCTTTAGACGGGTGCCTGACGTGTAACAGGCATTCAAAACAAAACAAAACAGCGTGTTAAATGAATGAATGAACTCTCAGGGTTTAAATCCTATCTCTGACAACTAACAGCTGAATAATTCAAAGGAGGTTATCTAGCTTCTTTTCTAAAGAACCTCCCAATGCTCATCTTTGTAAAACAGAAAAAATAAAAGTACCTATCTCATAACCTATGTCTTAGGGGCACTGTGGGAATTTTTTTTTTTTTTTTTTTTTTTTTGAGATGGAGTCTTGCTCCATTGCCCAGGCTAGAGTGCAGTGGTGCAATCTCAGCTCATCGCAACCTCCACCTCCCAGGTTCAAGTGATTCTCCTGCCTCAGCCTCTCGAGTAGCTGGGATCGCACCTGGCTGCAATGGCTAACTTTTGTATTTTTACTAGCCAGGCACCTGGCTAACTTTTGTATTTTTTGTAGAGATGGGGTTTCATCATCTTGACCAGGCTGGTCTCAAACTCCTGACCTCATGATTCATCCACCTCGGCCTCCCAAAGTGCTGGGATTACAGGCGTGAGCCACCTCGCCCGGCTGCATTGTGGGAATTAAATGAGACAATGTATATGAAATTCTTGGGACAACGTCCTGTCAATAGCAAGTTCTCAGCAGAGCCCCACTAATGCCATTAGTGAGTTGTTGTTATTGTTACATCACCTTCCCAGGTGAGCCTGTGCTGTTGTCTTCTCTCTCTTGACTGCAGCCAGTGTCTGTCTCTATTCTTGCCCCCAGATCTGGAGCCTGTCATTAAGTTCCTGGGCTGTTGTCATGGAAGGTTTTTCTTTCCCATAAAAGAATTCAAAGTGAGGGGCCATTTGTCATGCTTCAGTGGAACAACTATAATTACATTGGCCTTAGAAATATGTTTCACAAACCACTAAAGCACACTGTTAGGAGGCCTTGGTCAAGCGTCAGAGCACAAAATATTTTTAATATGTTGAAACCAATCTTTAGTGCCTCCAACTCCGCCCCACCAACACACACACATATTTGCCCTAATTTCAAACAATACTTTTCAAAGATCAACTTGAGTCTTGGATAGCCTGACACTTAAAAAAAAAAAAAAAAAAAGAATAGGTTTTCAAGGTCATTTAGTTCACTTTGTCATTTGGCAAATGTGGAAAATGAAATGCAGAATGATTAAGTGGTTTCCTCAAGGTCATAAAACAAGTTAGAGGCAGAGGTGAGAGCTTTGTCTTCTAGACCTCTGACACATCATTCATCCTTGCCAGGCAGTCCCCCCTAATTTACATATATTGAAATCAAGAAAACAAAATTATTATATATGTTACTTGAATTCTTGTTAGGCTTAAAAGAAAAAATAAAATAAAGAAAATTAGTGGTGTGAAAAATTGTCATTAAGCCAAATGGTGGAACATATTCCATCTGTGCACACACACCCATTGCATAAAGTCCAGGAGATACAAGGTACTGGAAATACTGACAAGATGAAGCATAATGCCTTTTGGAAATGTATTAGTTTGTTAAACATTTTGAAGAAATAAGGAAAGGGGAGGAAGTAGAACAAGAAGCCCCATATTAATAAAAAAAATTATCCTTGAATGCAGAAGACAGTTATATATTTTTAGAAAGGAACAATGAATTATAAAGATCAAAGAGGCTTAGAAAGCATATTGCTTAAAAACTTTGACTAATATGTATCTAATCTTTAAAAAATGTGTCAACCTTTTGACTCAGCAATTCTATTCATGGGAATCTAGCCTAAGGTAGTAATTGAACACATGTACAAAGATATACATGAACAAGATGTTCATCGCTGGTACTGTGTGTAAGAGTAAACCTAAAAGCACAGAAAGAAGGGAGTGTTTAAATAATTATCATAGATTTAGTCATGAAAATCAGAGTTTGTGTTTGAGAGCACAGCCTCTGGAACTAGATTGCTTAGGTTTAAAACCCAGCTCTGTCACTTACTAGCTGTGTGACCTTAAGCAAGTTATCTTCTCTGTATCTCAGTTTTTAAAATCTATACAATGAGAGTAATAATGTCACCCAACATACAGCATTGTCATGAGCACTGGATGGGTTAATATTTATAATGCTTAATCTGTAAACAAAAAATCACAGATATGTTTAATTTCATGAAAGCCATGTGTAGGAGAAAGCTAAACAGAACAACAACAACAAAAGAGAGATTACTCCAGATAAAGAGTGCCATAAAAAAAATTTCCTACTGAAGGATGGACATAAGATAAATTAGGAGAAAAAATAATATACAATGTGTAGTCTCATGCCTGGCATATAGTAAATGCTAAACTTGCTGTTATTATCTACATTTGATGATAAGAAACTATTTATGCTACATTGTTAAGTATTAACAAATCAGGTTATAAAATTATTTATTAAATATAATCTCATTTTTAAGAAAAGGTAAATATTCATATACATAGAAATTATCAAGGAGGCAACAAACCCAATTATTAAGGCTTGCTGTACCTGATAGTAAAAATACAGGTGATTTCTACTTTTTCTTCTTCTGCTTACTTGTATTTTACAATTTTCTGTACATATTGCTTATATAAAAATTAAAAATAATGAGAAATAAATTTGTAGGAGTGCTAGATTTTTTTAAAAGTACACTGACTAAACAATCACCACTGCAAAAATAAAGTAGATATAAAAAGACCCAACAAAAATAACTGTTGTAATAACACATACAGCATGTAGAGTACTCATGCAGGAAGAGCTAGGAGTGAGACAAAAGACAGTTATTTCTGCTGCAAAAGGTCATGTCCGATTCCCTTGGCCCTCTTTTAAAAATTCTGTGAAACAAATATCAACGAGTAATTCTAAGCAGGCTGGGAAACAGGTGTCTCCTCTCATGAAAGGATGGGGAGGGAGGGGGAAGATACAGATGCTTAGAAAATGATCAAAACCTCTAAAAAAATGGGTAATAAGACCATTGAAATAATCCATAAAGAATCTGAACATGTTAAGAAAAGAAAAGAAGAGGAAACAAAAGCGGGTTAAAGGGGCCTGGAAGTGCAGGTTAAAACCTGAAAGCCACCTTAAGAAAACCTTATGTGCTAAAGTTAACTAAACCCCAAATAGATGATGCTGCTGTTCTGGTCTTTGAGGGAAAACAAAGAATTCTGGGATTAGCCTACAGAAAGCTCATTAATGTCTGAGAAAGCCTAGGGGACAATCAGGGCAATAGGGAATAGGTGACATAAAAGCTCATCTTTCTGGATCAAGAGCACAGCAAAAATAAAGTAATAACCTCTGTTGTTTTTACTGAACTTTAATACGCCATTGCTGAAGAACAGAAAAAGTCCAATAATTTAAAAATGTACACTGTAGAAAGTTCCCAGCCTGAGGGGGAAAAAAGCACCATTAAGAGATTTGTGTGAATCCTTCCAGATTTTGTTCTGTGAATAGCTAGAATAAAAATTTACAAAAAATGGTTTCATACCATACATACTGTTCTGTAATTTGCTGTTTGAATTTCATGATATTGCTTTAGCATCTATTCATGTCAGTACACATAGATCTATGTTATTTTCTTTTTATAACTGTTGCTTGGACTTCCATTACATGAGTATAGCAAAATATACTTAATTCATTTATGTTATAATTTCTAATTGATGGACATTTAGACTATTTTCCACTTTGGGCTATGATATGGTTTCGGTCTGCGTCAATTCAAGTTTCATCTTGAAAACTGTAATCCTTATGTGTTGAGGGAGGGACCCCGGTAGGAGGTGATTGGATCATGGGGGTGGTTTCCCCCATGCTGTTCTCATGATAGTGAGTGAGTTTTCATGAGATTTGATGGCTTAAAAGTGGCACTTCTTTCTTTGCTGTCTCTCTCCTTTGCCACCTTGTGAAGAAGGTGCCTACTTCCCCTCCTGCTTCCGCCATGATTGCAAGTTTCCTGAGGCCTCCCCAACCATGCAGATCTGTGAGTCAATTACATCTCTTTCTTTATAAATTACCCAGTCTCAGGCATTCTTTATAGCAGTGTGGAAATAGACTGATATAGGCTACTGTAAACAATGCCACACTGATACAGGTGCAGTATAGATTCGGGGAAGTTGAACTGCTGGGTGAAGGGTCTGTGTATTTTTTACTTTAAAAGGTCATTTTATTTTAAAATGGCCTTCAAAATAAGTTAAGTCAATTGAAACTCTCAGCAATGAGTACAAGAATACCCATTTCCCCACGCCCTCCCTCACCAACACTGGGCTGTTATCAATATGCTCTTAATTTTTGATGCCTTAAGACTCAGTTAGAAAACCCACAGATGAGACTAAGTATGCATCTGCAGGGAGGCAAACGGAGACACAGAACGCTCCTGGAAGTGAACCTGTGGAAACATATGGCCATGGAGTGCAGGGAAATACGCGAATCCACACGTTTGGATGGCTGCAGCTGGAAGGCTGTATTCTTCCAGGCATTTTTAGCTCCAGAAATATGTTGATTTGATGGAATCACCTGAGGAGCAAGTGTAAAGGAATCTGGAGACTGATTAATGAAGAAAAATTAAAGAACACATGTGCTCCACTTGGCTAAGTGACAACTGAAGAGGAAATACCTGCAAACATCCGGGAGAGCCAGATTCCTTCACTCGGCTCAGTGGAGGATGACTAGACTCATAGAAAAACACAGGCAGAGGCTTTGGAAAATGAGAGGAGCCAAAGTTTCACGGATGCAGAGAATGATCAAGGAAGTTGAATATGACCTATTTTTTAAGAACATTTCAAATAAAGCTGTGTATATGGCATCAGTAGATCATTTAAGAAACAGAGAGGGGAAGGACTGGGTTTCTCCCTCTGCCATCCCCTCTCCCAGAAAAGCCAGATCTGTGCTGTCACTTTTGATTTATTGATGCATACATTTGTAAACGGGCTGCAGTAGGCTTTTTCCAGGGAAGCTGGGTGAAAGCAGGTTTTTCAATCAGGCATGGAACAGCCTCACAATGAGAGGACGGTTCAGAATTTGTTGGGTGATTAGCTTAATGGGCCCAGAATGGGTTGGGATCCAAATGAAAGCAAACAACAACAGCAGGAGTGGGATGTTGTGTCTGTGTACATGCTGCAGTATGTCTTCGATACATACATTATGCCCACGCTTGGGTCCTCAGCAGCATGTCCTCATGGACAGAGTGTACAGCCTGTAGCTATGATCTTGTCAGGCCAGCATGGCCAAATGGTGCCAGGCCTGAGCTGCAAGACTACCTGGTGATCATCCTAACTGCTGCAAAACACCCAGATCTGAAGGCTGTTAGAGAGTTTGCTTGCTAACGCATGTCCCCTGTGCAGTTTCCCTGCATTCCCCTGAGAAATTAGACATCCATGTATCTCTTTGGAAACTCTGCTTGGGTAAGGGATGAAGGCCTCCTGTCAATCTGACTATGAAACTCATATCACGGATTTTTCTAACTGTTTGAGTCCCACTTGCAGAGAATAGTTAGTAAGACAAATTCCAGGAATTATTGCTGGACCCTGAGGCTGGGCCCCAAAAAAGTAAGTTACTTTCTGAAGATGATGAAGCCATGGAGGGCCTTGGGCTGGAGTCTGTGGTCACTAGAGGGCACCGGGGCCACATGGAGCTTCTGTCTTGAGCCACTTATTCTGTACACAGAGGCATGATGAGATTCTCCCATTCAACAGGTACTTATTGGATAAATGCAACGAGCCAGTCCTTGGGCACAATATGGTGAACAGGTAGAGAGGCCTTACGAAACTCCGCACAATCTGCCCCTGGTCACCTCTCCCTGGTCATCGCATTTGTCTCTCCTCTTGCCCTTTAGCCCTCAACCACTCTGGCTTTTCTTTTGCTCCTTGAACACATCAATACCATACCAGTCTTAGGGATGTCACGCAGTCTCTTCCCTCTCGCCTGCACATTGCTGGCTTCCTTATCATGGGATCTCAGCTTAAAGGCTGTGGCTCCTCAGAGACATCTTCCTGGACCCACCAACCTAAAGCATTTCCCCAGATACTCTCTTCAATTCTTTGTAGAGCCTTTTCACCATCCGAAACGTTTTGCTGTGTGGTTATATATTTCTTTGTTTAAGTTTTGTCTTCCCATGCTAGATAGATAGCACTGTGAGAGTAGGAACCTCATTTATCTTGTCCTCCAATGTGTGGGTCACCCTTGGCCTGTTGGGTACTTTCTGTGAATTAGAAAAAGCTGTCTTTTTTAGGCAGGTGTACAGCTTGGCAATTAGACAGCACCTGTGTGTAGAGAAGATGCTTCCTCTGAGGGACAGAGCCCCAAGCCAGAGCATGTGGCCTGGAGAGGGGAGCCCAGGCTGTGTTCAGCCCCCACTCGCCCTCTCAGCTAGGCACAAATGGCACAACTGAAGTGGCCACAACTGCTGTATCCCAGGACACAGCAGGTGCTCAAAGTGTTGGACAAGTAAAAGACAGAAAGTCAAAACTTGCATTCTTTTGAGGACCCCAAACAAATAACAAGGCAACTGTAACATAGCAAGAGGATGCATACAAGGAGCATTGATGGTGGTAGGACTCCTCAGCCTTTGGAAGGCTGCATGGGGCAGGGGCAGTCAGGCTCTTCCCACACCTTGACGGATCACCTCTGCCTTGAGTAGCCCTGTCCAGGGTCCTTCAAGAGCAGTCTCAGAGGAGTGAAACCTAACAGCAAGGCCTAAAGTCCCCAAAGACAAAAAGAAGAGTAAGTTCTGTTACCACAGCACATGGAGCCCAGTCAAGCAGATAGGCTATTGCCTGGACATCTGCTGCAGAAGCCCACAGTAAGGAGTGTCTTTGTGGATGGATGGGCTCTTGGAGGATACACAAGCTGAGGTGTGGCCTGCAGGAACCAGAGGCAAGACAGGACATGGCGCTGAGAGCCAGAAGTGGCTCAGCTTGCTGGTTGAAACAGGCTCTGCTGTGTCTGGGTGGGTGGCCAGAGGGTGTTTTGGAGGGGTAAGGGATTGTATTAAAGAAGTAAGTAGGGGCCAGATAATTAAGCGTTTTACAACCATGCTAAGGACTTAAGGGCGGGGAAAATGCAAGCAGTGATAATACAGAGTCCAGATTGTATTTGAGAAGGATCATTGCAGTTGAGAGTGAAAGTGGACCAGAGGATGAGAAGATGGGAGAAAGAGAAGAGAAGAGGCAGTGAGACCAATCAAGGGACTGGCCAGTAACCGAGGAAGGTGACACTGATGATCTGAACTTAAATGGTGGCAGTGGAGACTGAGAAAATGGGATAGACTTGAAGGACATGGAGAAGACAGAATCTACAGGACTTGATGATAAACTGGATATGGACAGGAAAGGAAAGAAGGGAACATGACTTCTGGCTTGGGCAGAGGAAAATGAATGGTTTTTGGCTTAAGCATCTAGATGAGTAGTGATGCCATTCACAGAAAGGGGCAGACCAGAGGAGAAGCAGGCCTAGCAGACAGCAAGGCTCTCAGCTTTTGCTGCTGGAAAGCAATGGCTGAGGAATGGGCAAGTGAACATCTCTAAGAGACCTGCAGTTCAGAAAAGAGGCCTGGATTGGAGACCCAGGAATGGAAACCCCAGCACATATATGGCAGCTGTAGCCACTAAAGTAGACGACATGACACAGGGAACATGAGAGTGGGGGAGGGAGGCCTTTGACGAGCCCCTGAGGAGCACCAGCACTGAAGGGATGAGAAGAAGAGGGAAAGAGGCAGAGACCAGAGCGATAGGAGGGAAACCCCAAGATGGGGCGACATGAAAGGCAAAGCACAAGACATTTAAAATGAGGAAGTGGTTAACAGAGGCAGCAGCTGCTCCAGTGAGATACACATGGGGAGAGCTGTTGCTGCAGCAACATGGGGGTTTCTGATGACCTTGCAATGGGGTACGGGTGGAAGCCACAGGCAAGTGATGTGAAGGTCAAGTAGAAATTGAGAAAATAGAGCTTGTAAGAGGGGGAGGTTTGATGGAGAAATGAAAGCAAATAGTGGCAATACAGGGAGACAAGGGGTTGAGGGAGAGAAAAGATACAGGAGCTTCAATTTGGTTCTCATTGTCATTACCTTTGCCAAACCACCGGCCATGTCCCTGGTCTCCCTCTCTCCCAAGGCACTCTCTCTACTTGCTGGTACAAAATGCAGATTTATCACAGCCAGATGGAGATACTTTCCTGGTGGACAATTTCCTCTTTTATTATTCACACACTTCCTCCCCTGCTTTCTTTGGAGACAACCTCACCACTACTACTTCTATTCAACCTAGAGGCCTGTCTCTCCTCCCCAGACATTCTGCCCTCCAGTAGCTCCCTGCCTCTTTACGAATTATTTTCATCAAAGGAATGTTTTCCTGGCCTTCCTCCAAAAGAAGCCCTTTTGGGTATTCATTTATTCGTCCAACAAATATTTACCCAGAGCTTACGCCCTAACTGGCACAAAATAGTGCACTAGACATGGGTGCAGATATAAAGGCAAGATGCAGAATCTAACCACAGGAATCAATTAGGAGAAGAAATAAGACATCAACTTATTCATTCATTCAATGAGCACTAACTGACTGCCTGCTGGGTATCCGGCCCCTGGCCACATGTACATATCACCATAACACAAGGTAGAAAGCAGAGTGTTATAAGATCAGGGCAAGAGCAGACCTAAAGTGCTGCTGGAATGGAGGGAGAAGATTATTTTACTCAGTTATTTCTTAATAGTTATTCTTTTATTCATCTCCTTCCTGAAGAGGTTAGCTCTTAGAGAAGGAGAAAATTTAGATATACCCCCAGTCAGCTCTCCACTCTTCCCATTTAGAAGAGCCAGCATTTTCTCCTACTATAATGATATATTTTTGGTGCATCTTGAGTTCACTGTGGGCATTTGTGTCTCTTCAGATATATGATGGTTGTGGCAGTGACAGACAAACCTCTCATTAAAGCAACCCATAGATCATGGACCTGGCATTGTTATTACTGGCAAGCCAAGAAATATTTTTTTGGCCATAGTATATTTGGAATCAAATAGTCCTGAAGCAGAGATGGAAGAGAAGGTGGGGTCTTCCACTAAAAGTGGAAAGGAATTTTTAAGTGCCTGGTTATTCCAGATTCTGGGATAGGCCCCTTCCATACATTATCTGGGATCTTTATAACTTTCCTGAATCATCTCTCCATCCATTCATCTGTTCGTCCATCCATCTACCCATCCAGCCACCCAACCATCCACTCATCCATCTACCCATCCATTCTTTCAGCAAATACTTATGTGCCAGGCACTGTACCACAAGATAAAGATATAGCTGTGACCAAGGCAGGTCCAGTCACTGCTTTCAAGGTGCCTTCAGTCCGGCAACAAAGGCAAACGAGTATCAAACAAGTGATTGTAAGAAACTACAAAAAGCGTTGTGAAACATAAAGTTCAGGGTGCCCAGGAAGCATGGAGCAGGGGTCCCTGAAGGTATGTGTTTTTATCTCTTAGAAATGCGGGAACTAAAAGAGATTATAGTCACTTTCCCAAGGCCACATGGTTGGTGAAAAAGTAGAATTCACATCCAGATCTGTTTGGCTCTGCAGTCCATTGATTTTCTCCCTATGACCCTAGTCCCATAGAGGGAATCAGCAGTACAGAAGCTAAAGTGAAATTTTCAGTTCTTTCTTATGTCTGGTCTGCTTCAATGATAGAACACAGTTTGAACATTGTAGAAAACAGCACTAGAGAATTAGAAAAAACTCATGACATTATTTAATTTTCTGCCACCTTTTAGAACAAATAAAGTAAAATCTCACTAACTGAGATGCCCCCCTCCCTCTCTCCCTCCCATCCTTCTCTCCTCCCTCCCTCTTTCTGTCCCTCCCTGTTCTTCCTCAAGGACCCTCTGCATATCAGGGACTACCTGCAACTCTTCCCCAGATTTCGTTGTCAATAGAGATACTATTGATACTATTGATCTCTATTCATAGAGATACAGTGCTCAGTGCTGGCCTGGCAACAAATGGGCTCTCTGACCTAGCACAGTCATTTCTCGCAACTGGCACCTTCCATAACAATTGGTGCGGTTAATATAATTGTAGAATTCACATCAAGAATGGGCATGTCGGCAGCCAGTCACTCTGGCCCATGCTTGCCACATCCTTGTTTGTCTTACAGGCTGAAATCAGAGCCCGCTGCAGTGGAACTGGACCATCAGAGGGCCACCAACGGTACCTCCACACATGAAGGAGGGAGCTCTAGAGAGGGGAAGGATGAGAACAAGGCAGAAAACCGTGCTCTTGTCAATAACCAAGAAGAACCTGAAAGATGACAGTGGGTTTCTTGCCCCAGCTCCACTGTCAGTTCTGGGTGATTTTGGGCTACTCCCTCAACCTTGACCCACATGGGCCTCGGTTTTCTCATCTGTGAATATAGAGACGGGGCTAGACACTCAGTAAGTGCTCTCCTGGTGGGAAGCTCCAGGACGCCTTCTATTCTCAGTCTCCTAGCAGCTGCATTCTCCTACCCAGACCCTGTGATTGAAGCTATTCGACGTGACTCAAAAGTTTTAAGGCAGCATGTGGGTGCCAGCAGTTGTGGTGAAGCCATTCTTCCTTCCTTAAGGAAACAAGTGCACCCTTTACATGCCAGGGAATTACCTACATGTCCCAGATATGTGCTGAGAATTAGTCTAAATGAGGACACGCTTTATGCCAAAATACACTCCTGGCCTGTGAGGGAAACTCGGTAGGTGAACTCCTGTCCTCTATCTTGTCCTATATTTTCTCCCTGGGGGAGGTGGGAGCAATTTGTCTCTTGGCTTTGTGCCAGCCCGTAGGAGCACTGTCCAGGTGGTATACAGTTGCCTTTCTGGTGGTCTAGCTCTGCAGCACCTGGAGGACAGTTAAACCTGCTTAATTTGGGGGCTCAGTGGTTAGCAAGCACACCTGGCTAATAGCCTTCCTGCCCGCCCTTACTAATGAAAGTGCCACTTTAACCTGGGCCTGCTCTACAATGTTTGATTTGTTTGTTCAGAACAGGGCTGCTAAATATTGAGGCCCCCCCCCAGGCAACCCCCCGCAGAAGGCAGTGTGCATTTTCCTGATGAGATCTTCCCTCAAAATATTTCTGAATATAAAAACTTTTCATAACATAAAGGAAGTGGTCAGATACTTACTCATAACAATTCAAATAGGTATATATATATATATGAATTCATTAATTCAGTTATTTGTACAAATTAAAACTCATGCTTAAAATAATACACAAATTTAGAGATATTGCTTTCTTCAACTCACATTTCATGGAACAACTTTAATTTTTCTAAATGTATATTTGAGCTTCAAGTGATTTTTAGTCATCTAAGACATTTTTTCCCACAGCACATCATGCTTGCTTGTTCCTTAATCTTTTGAAAGAAAAAAATTGTAAGGGCCCTGTCCAATGCTGCCACTGGACACTTTATCCACTCACAGTCACACTTTCACATTATATAAGAGCAGCTGGCTTTTATTCATCTTGAAGGCGGTCTCCACAACAGAGCCTTATTATATTGCTATATTGGCATATATATTATATTGTTATATACGGTATTGTTATTATTATTATTTTTTTTGAGACAGAGTTTCATTCTTGTCACCCAGGCTGGAGTGCAGTGGTGCAGTCTTGGCTCACTGCAACCTCCACCTCCCTAGTTAAAGTGATTCTCCTGCCTTAGCCTCCCAAGTAGCTGGGATTGCAGGCATGTGCCACCACGCCTGGCTGATTTTTGTATTTTTAGTAGAGACAGGGTTTCACCATGTTTGCCAGGCTGGTCTTGAACTCCTGATCTCAGGTGATCCACCTGCCTCAGCCTCCCCAAATGCTGCGATTATAGGCTTGAGCCACCGTGCCCGGCTAGCATTGTTATAATATGGCTAACAAAAAACAGTATTGTTATATTGCTTTTTAAAGTGATCTTTTAAAATCTGCTATGGAATACTATGAAGGCACAAAAAGGAATGAGGTGGCTAATATGGAAAGCTCTCCAAGATGTTCAATTTTAAAAATGAGGCACAGCTCGGGGTTTCAGTACATGAAACAGGTCTGGAAGAGACTGCTAAGGGCTGAGGTTGTGTCTGCCTGCAGAGGAGATCTGGGTGGCTGAGGGTCAGGAGAGATAGGGAGATTTGGTTTTTACTTATATCCTTTTATATCACTTACATTAAAAAAAAGTGTAGCAAACTTTTTAAAAGGTTGTTTACAATTACATTTAGCACTTGTAATATAAATATACCTAGGTTAAATTTCTTAGCTTCCTTTTTTAAAAATGATTCCATTAAGTGACCACTACAAAGGTCCAAAACTATCCCTGATTAACATCATTTCAAGTCTATTGTGACTTTTCCAGAATGCCATTGAGGGTTCAAAATAAATTAACTGAGTAATCCAATAGTATGACAGGCTTTGTATAAAATAAAATCTAAGATAACATTCCTTTTGAGAAAGATAATTTTGACAGATATCATGTAGATATCTTAGCCTTTATTAATAGTCTTGAAATACGTTGTTAGATGTTTTGTATGCAGTGTCTTATTTAATACTCATAACCAGGGCTGGGTGCGGTGGCTCATGCCTGTAATCTAAGCACTTTGGGAGGCTGAGATAGGGGGATCACTGGAGGTCAAAAGTTCAAGATCAGCCTGGCCAATATGGTGAAACCCTGTCTCTACTAAAAAATACAAAAATTAGGCAGGCATGGTGGCACTAGCTTGCAATCCCAGATATTCAAGAGGCTGAGGCATGAGAATTGCTTGAACCTGGGAGATGGAGGTTGCAATGAGCCGAGATTGCATCACTGCACTCCAGCCTGGGTGACAGAGCAAGACTCTGTGGCAAAAAAAAAAACAACCAAAAAACCTCACAACCAGCTTATGAAACAAGTATTATTAGTTCCATTGTACAGGCGAATAAACAGAGGAATAGTGAGGTTGCCCAGAATCACATAAATAATCACATATATTAATCATATAGTGAAGCTGAATATTCAAATCTAGCATTGTCTGGCTCTGAAAAGCATACTTTTTTCATTACAAAATTCTGTCTCTCATACTGGACCCTGCAATGTCCTAGGACTGCACATATATTATCACACTTCATTTCCAAACAGCACTGTGAGTTGGGTACTCTTATCCCATTTTACAGACTTGGAATCTGAAGCCCACAGAGGATGGTGCCTTGCCCAAAGTTGGCCAACTCATTTGTATCCCATAAGAATAAATTATGGCCAGTAACACGTACACCCAATAGTCATCTTGGGAAGACTGACCTATCATATTTTATCATAACAATCAAATTCATTTATGTCACAACATTCAAGCTGTTACTTCAGTCTCTCTATAAGTATATTAAGCCTGCCTTCATCTATTTCCACCCTAAACCAGTAAAAATAGGTGGAGCCCAGTCAGGCTGTCTAGTTGGCTCTGATTCTTGAAGTCTCCTGAGACTAGGAGCCTCCAGTTTTCCTCTCCTTCTGGGTTTTGGTGTTCTGTCGTTTCTTATCGCTTGCTTTAAAAATAACTTCTTTCAGGGAAAATATTTCTAAAGATCACACGCGCTGCATTAGCAACACTTCAGACACCTCATCAACCACACCACAGAGCAACAAACAGCACAGGAAGCATGTCTGTGATGCACAGGAAGAAGCAAGAGTAAGGACCCAACAGCCGAAGCAATCCCTCACAACCTGCAAGATGCTAACTGAAAGCTCCACATTAAGCTCTGCAGTAGCATGCATTTATCACTTCCATGCCAAATGCTTGAACAAATGTACGCAGGAAGGAAAGCCTTCCTGTCACCCCGTGGCAGCCTGGGTGACAGCATCAGTAGGTCTATAATTAAAGGGTTAAGAGTAAGGCAAACAACAAGTGGTCCCAATGATTTCCGCAAGAGAAAGTATTCACATTACATAATAAAGTGAGAAGAATAGACCCCCTCTCCGCGCTCTGCTGTTATCTGAGTGTTGCATGTCTTCATAGAGTTGGGGACAGCTGTACTGCGTGCTGGCAGCAGTCATATCCTCTTGCTGTTTGCACAGTGGGACATTTGTCTTCCTAATCGCAGCATGTGAAAGTTCCTGCTTCCACTACCAGAGTCTGAAACTAAAATTAAAACAAACCTTTCCTTAATAGTTAGCTCCTGTCTGAAGCTGTTTGTACTGGTACCCTCTGTTTATCTATTTTCAGCAGCACGGTCATAAGGAGGAATTGTATATTTACACACCTGTGCCTTTATAAAAGATCATTTGTTCATGTTCTCCTCTGTCCATTTAACAAACATTTACCCATCACTCCATTCCTGATTCCAAGTTAGGCACTGGGTACACACAGATGACAAAGTCCTTTCCCTGAAGCAGCACCCAATCCTAGAGGGGAAGCAAGCAGAGGCGAATCTATGAAGGGGTGCATGCAAGGGTGGTGGGTGCCAGGAGCCAGGTTCCTGGCAGGGGTGAGTGGGAAGCTAACAAGGAAGACCTCACAGAGGAGATGACATTGGAGCTGGGCAGTGAAGGATGAGTAGGAGTTTGCCAGGCCCTGGGCCAGGGAGGGAGAGAAAGGTGGAGGTAAAAGGGTTGGAATGTTGTTTTCACTTCAAGCATTCTGAGAAGCAAGGAGACTTTCTGGTTTGCATGTTAAACTTTGTTTGTTTGTTTTTTTTTTTTTTTTTGAGACAGAATCTTGCTCTGTTACCCAGGCTGGAGTACAGTAGCACAATCATGGTTCATTGTAAACTCAGATTCCGGGGCTAAAGAGATCCTCCTGCCTCAGCCTCTGGAGTATCAAGGACTACAGGTGCGCAGTACTATGCTTAGCTAATTAAAAATTTTTTTTGTAGAGACAGGGTCTCACTACGTGCAGGTTGGACTTGAACCCCTGGTCTCTAACTCCTGGGCTCAAGAAATCCTTCCACCTTGGCCTCCCAAGAAGCTAAGACTACAAATGCATGCTACCACACCCAGCTAATTTTTAAATTTTTTTGTAGAGACAGAGTCTTACTGTGTTGCTCAGGCTGCACTTGAACTCCTGGGCTCAAGTGATCCTCTCACCCTTGCCTCCCAAAGTGCTGGGATTGCAGGTGTGGGTCACCATGCCCAGCCTCAACAGAAAGTTTTCTCACAGCGGATAGTTAACCATTTTTACTGGGAGTCAGTTCCTCAACAAAAGCCATCTTTCAGTACCTGTCTTACATAGCCAAATACTGGAGGGTCAGGCAGCCTTTCAAAGCTCACAGATTTCAGGCTTGCAATCTGTCAGAGGGCAATGAGAGGGCCACAGGGCAGATTCTCCAGGAGGAATCTGCTGTCCCACCTTCTCTTATAGGCAAGCGGCCTGTTAGCTCTTGCGGCTCATGGAAAAACTCCCATCATGACTGTCCCCAGTGAGTATCTTCTGGCTTCTGGGAGAATGAAGAGGTGTGAGTCCCATTGCAAAGCTATCCTACTGGAGCTGTCCGTGTGTCCCCTCGGTTTTCCCTGGCAGCTTTACTCTCCTCAGCACCAAAGCAGAGCCAAATGCTTGTATACACCAGGTGCTCAATAAATGTTTGTTTGCTCAACCCACTGGGTGACCACTATTAAAGTGGAGGAAGAAAACTAAGAATCTCTTTAGGAATGTCTGCACAGCCATCAGTACTGCTTTTTCAGTGCACGGTGCAACCGAGGCAAATCATCTCCACTGTTCACAATGTTGACGGGACTAGTCAGGCACAAGCTGGTGGATCTGATTAAAGAGGAAAAGAACAGTCGAGTTTATTGTAAGTTTCCTTCCTCGCCAGGATTTGCAGAGTGCCTTACCTGACACATGCAGGCTCTAGTACAGACTACCAACTAGTATGATGAGGATCTGGCTGTCAAAACTCAAAAACAAGAAAAGGAAAAAGCAAAGAAAACAGCCAGAAATGACTAGATCTGGGTTCCCCAAATAATATACTGAAAGGTCCTTTATCCTCAGTGTTTGTGTCTGCTGAAGAAGCACTTACTGAGAGCTTCCTGTGTCCACAGCTTCGTGCCCTCTATGGCAGGAAGTGGGTGCTCCTCTCTGGGCCTTATCAGACCATTTATACCAACTAGTAGTAATGTCTGAGATCAAGAGACTGAGCCTCCAGCAAGGGCTGTTTTTAGGTTTTCATATGCAACCTTTGGCTTTTCAGGAATTGGTTCTGTTTTCAGAATTAATCTGTTACATTGCAATAGGCATTTCTGCTGGGCCCAGCACCATGACAGAGAATGCATGAGTGACTCCATATTGTTCCACTCCCATAAGCACCACTACACTAAATAGATGGCTCCAGAAATAAGGCATGCTCTGTTCTTGACCACCACTGAAATGTTTACTGATGATTTTAGATGCCTTTTTAGATGCCTTTTATATCACCAATATTTTCAAAACTATTATATTCAACCTATTCGAAAGGTATCCACTGATTAAGATAACTTACCTCTCAACACTTAGGAAATGAATCATTCCAGGTGTCAATAATGTCTTAGAAACAATGCAAACACTAAGTATACAAATACACTCCTGCACATCTTCCTGTCCACACATGGAGGGGTATTTCTGCATTTGACCTTCCCACTCCATTCTAGTCTTTCGACCCTAGCCTTTACACTTAGGGTACAGAGTCACGACAAGCATGAAACGTCCTTTTTTGTTTGTTTGTTTGAGACAGGGTCTGGCTCTGTTGCCCAGGCTGCAGTGCGGTGGTGCAAGCACAGCTCACTGCAGCCTTGAACTCCTGAGCTCAAGTGATTCTCCGACTTCAGCCGCCTGAGTAGCTAGAACCACAGGTGCACACCATCACACCTGGCTAATTTTTAGAACTCTTTGTAGAGATGGGGTCTTACCATGTTGCCCAGGCTGGTCTTGAACTCCTGGGCTCAAGCGATCCACCCACCTTGGGCTTCCAAATTGCTGGGATTACCGTGCCTGGCTGAAACTTCTAAAACCATAGAATTCCACACAGAATTACATTAAGAATGTTTCTAATTTTTCACCTTTGTGGCTTTGTGATGTCAAATTGCCATGACTTGATATGCCAACATTTTCTACACTCATCACGTGGGGTAAAATAGTCACTATGAAATTGAATTTAGGCTCCCAGCACTTTGGGAGGCCAAGGCGAGAGGATCACTTGAGGTCAGAAGTTTGAGACCAGCCTGGCCAACATGAAGAAACCCTGTCTCTACTAAAAATACAAACATTAGCTGGGCATGGTGGTGAGTGCCTGTAATCCCAGCTACTCAGGAGGCTGAGGCAGGAGAATCACTTGAACCGGGAGCCAGAGGTTGCAGTGAGCCGAGATCCCACCACTGCACTCCAGCCTGGACAATGGAGGGAGACTCAGTCTCAAAAAAGAAAAGAAATTGAATTTATCATTTGGCTTTTGAGATGTATTTAATCTTTTCTTATAGCAAGGTGGTCAAACCCATTGATTGTCAAAAGCCAGGTAATCTTCAAAATGTCCAGAACTGCAGGACTCCATGCACACAGCACTGCGCATTTTCTATCATCATCTATCCTTTTCTCACCAGCTCACACACACTCATCTTGTCCCTGACTCTCGGCCATTACTGCTGAAAATCCAGAACTCACCACTGTGACAGATACTGCTTCCGGCAGCCACTGGTTTATGGGTGGGTTGGGGTGAGGGTGGAGCATAAATTGGAAAACCAGAAAGAAGTCTCCAGCTGGAGAAGAAATCAGCCAGGAAAGTGCTAGTGGTAGGAATAGACCATGTTCAATATGAAACCGTGCCATGATTTCCTGAATTTAGAGCAGCATTCTGCCCCTAATTCCCAAGTCTGCTAGCGCATTATGTTCATCCAACCTGCTTCCAGTTTTTATTTTTAAAACTATACAAATAGAATGGGCTAACTTAAAGCAATCAATTTCATCTGTAGTTCTTTTTTGGATCCTTTTTCCTCAAGAGACCTCAGTTTCTTCCTGAAATGCTCTTAGCTGCATGTGCCTCTCCCACTCACTGTGTCATCTCCTCTCCAAAGCGTGGTCATTTTCTGGGAACAAGACTCTGAGCAGGGATCTGAGACCCCTTTCAACAGCAGCCCCGGCATGAAGCTCTAGCGGCTGTTGGCTCAGAAAAGGGTGGGTCAGGGTATGGTGCCATAGTCCTCCACTGACGCCTGGTGTGGGACAGCCGTGGAGGATGGGATACAGAACTAGATGTGCCTCCCCCGTTCCCATGCTGCTCTGTACACCCCAGCCCAGCTCTGTTCTGCTGGGAACCTAGCATCCTTCACTTACTCTCTACTTCCTACTTCCCAGCTCCACAGACTACCACTGTCGGAGACAGAAGCACGCCTCTCCCTGAGCTGTGAGAAGGGAGAGAGGGTGGGTGCTTCTCAGCCCACTGCAGCCCCTGTTTCCTTTGAATGAATATGAATACCCCATGCCCTTATCCTCACCTCCTTTCTGACTCCCTGTGCAGAGAGGACATCCTCTAGACAGGATCCCAAGCCAAGATCGAGCCTTCGTCTCCATAGTGTACAGATGCTCCTCAACTTATGATGGGGTTATGTCCACATAACCCCATCATAAGTTGAAAATATCATCAGTCAAAAATGCATTTAGTAAACCTAACCTACCAAACACCATTTAGCTTGCCTTAAACGTGCTCAGAGCACTTACATTAGCCTACACTGGGGCAAAATCATCTCACACAAAGCCTACTTTATAATGAAGTATTGAATACTTTACACAGACGGACATTTTGTAGACATGATGGGATGTGAAAACATAAAATATACTATCCAAAAATCACTTGGCAACACAGTACACTGTGGAGGATGGGCTGTTTACCCTGGAGACCGTGTGGCTGACGGGGAACTGTGGCTTACTGCCACTGCCCAGCATTGCGAGAGAGTGTTTTAGGGCATATCACCAGCCCGGGAAAAGATCAAAATTCAAAATTCATAGTATGGTTCCTACTGAATGCATTCCGCTTTTGAACCTCATAGAGTCAAACAATTGTAAGTTGAACCATGATTAGTTGGGGATCGTCTATATTAGCAGCTGGCAGCTGTATTTAGAGTGCTCTGTTCCAGGCTAAGTACTTTACAATTATCTTTTCATTTCAGCCTCCCAAGAACCCCACAGGGTAGGCATGATCATTTTCCCTACTTTAAAAAAGAGCAAACAGAGCTTCAGAGAGAAAATTGCCCCAGAAAGCCCAGCTGGTAAGGGGCCAAGCTTGGGTGGAGCTTGGACAGTCTCGCGCCACTGCGGGAGTTCTCAACCACTGCTCCATGAGGCTGTTTATTTTCTCCTTTGGATGGATATAAGTCATATTAGAATATTGGTCTTTTTTCTTTCAGATCACACAAGCCAAATCTTCAACCAAATTGTGTTTCTTTTTTTTTTGAGACAGAGTCCTGCTCTGTCGCCCAGGCTGGAGTGCTGTGGTGCAATCTTGGCTCACTGCAACCTCCACCTCCTGGATTCAAGCGATTCAATCAATTCTCCTGCCTCAGCCTCCTGAGTAGCTGGGATTATAGGCACGTGCCATGTTGGTCAGGCTGGTCTCAAACTCCTGACCTCGTGATCCACCCACCTCAGCCTCCCAAAGTGCTGGAATTACAGGCGTGAGCCACCGCACCCAGCCCCAAATTGTATTTCTTAGGTGAACATTGCACTTCTGTTCTTTTAACCACCCCCTGCACTCCTTCCCTCTCCCAGTCAATCCAATGAAAAATCACTGTTCATAATCTCCTGATTTTGAAGGGAAGAACTGGTTCTCCGACAAGGGGTAGTGTCTGCTTCTCCCAGGGGTCTCTTCCACGCCACGGTGTTGACCTCTACCAACCGCACTACTTCAATCCCGTTTCCTCTGGCTTCAGGTTCAGTCAATGGAAGGCAGGGGCAGGAAAGAGGGGGTGGCGGGAGAGATGCCGGAGGTACTACTCTCTCCCTGCTCCAGTGCTGCAGTTCAGGCAGCAGACTGGACCCCCTACGGCCACCACTGTCCCAGTTCCTCTTCTGTGGCTCTAGCTGTCCCCAGGCTCCAGTAACATGATTTCCTCTTGTTGCCCCTCCAAGCCCGGGGTTGGGAATGGCTTCCCACTCTTGGCCACTCCCAGATGCTTCAGACCCTCTTAGTTCTCTCGATCCGCCGACACCTCTGTCAGCAGACTCTCCATTAACTGCTCTTCAACATCCCAGCTGAGTGTGTCTTCTGTCCCCACAGGGCCCTGACAGATGTCCTCCGTCACCCCCTAGACCATAGCAAAGGCTAAGACAAGACCTGGGTATGACTAAGATAATTTATTTTTTGGAGTGATCTGACTTGCTTTTTATAAACTGGAGTCATATATGTTGCCCAAAAGGGGAGGGAACTTGGACATCCTTCTACATTTTCCATAACTCTGTCTCTGTTCCACATGGCAGTGTAGGGAGAATTTCAGGCCCACAAGCAAATTCACTCCCCACTGCGATGTTTAAATGGGTTAAATTTAGAGTATGAATAAACGTTGATCCTTGCTACGTACTACATAATTTCACATCTGTAATAAACTTCCCATGCCATACCATACACCTTTAAATGGACTCACCGTATGCAAGGGGACTTTCGTCTGAGCTTCTACTTTTTCTAAAAATAAAAGCAGTAACACCACCAACACTCTCCCCTTTCCTTTTCTGTGATGTATTCTGAGCACAAGCAAGGCCTCAAAGTTAAGGGGTTGTTTTCCTTTTCTTCATGTAATATGCCTGCACAAAGCTGCAATTATGGGATTTCTAAGAATTTCAATGATATGTTCTTGATGCTAAATTATTACTTTGTTTTTCTAAAACACACACTTATACACAACATCCAAGAACATGAATTTGTCTCTGGAAGGTCAATCAGAGGCCAAATTTAATTTCAAAAGACAAGTTTCAGAAAGGCCACCTTCATGAATTCTTTATTAATTGCAATAAATAAATAAATATCCATCTAAGCGGGGGACTCTCTTTTTCTTATGTTGTCCAATTGTGTAAGGTTCTCAGAGTGGTAACAATTCCCAACTGTACTCACACAGAAATGACCCAATCTGACCCTGTGCACTGGGATGAATTGAAGGTCAACGGTGCAATATCGTGATCATCTTATACACCCAGAGCCCAGTATGAAAGCACTTTGCTACGAACCACTATGTTGAATGAGGCCACTGTTATTTTACAAAAGAGACTGGGAAACATAATACATTTCAAGATGACTTTAGGATATTAACATACACTGAGGTGGAACACATTATTTCAATAAGAAATGGGTTACATCAGTAAACATGATTAAATACATAAAATCCTATTACAACAACCTGACCAGCTGTTGACCTAGGTACTTTGAGAAATAGGGAAATATAGAAGATGATTCTTACCTTCAAGGAGTTTATAGTCTGGTCAGGTTTGAGCATAAAAAGAGAATTAACAAGCACATGAAAATAGGTACTGAAAGGTCAGATATGAATAGTCCAGAGAGTGAGAGCTCTGGGAGTTCAGAAAAGTGAGAAACCACAGAAAACTGTCATCTAGATTCCTCAAAAAAAAATTTCTTCTCTGAAAAGCAACAGTTCCTGTTTTAAGAATTATAATAGGAAACTTTAAATGACCTAATTCAAACATGTTTTCTTTATTGTAGAGATTTGCCGAGTAAACAATATAATATTAAAACGCTTTAGGATCATCCAAACTGACAAAAATGCACTTATTTCTTAATCTGTTTACAGATACACTATACATTAATTATTTTAAAGTTTACAGACACACTATACATTAATTATTACTGAACTGGCAGGAAGCACACACAACTCGAGAATAGCTGGCTTTCAGAGAGTGAGGGCGGTGAAATTATATTCTTTCCTCACCAGTTTTCCATTGATCTTCTTAGAGCAATTTCAGAAATGCCACAAACAAATAATTTACACCTGATAAGAAAAGACAGGCCCAGAGAAGACAGGTGATCAAAAATGAGAAAAATCTCTGGCTGGCCCATGTTCTATTATGAAGGGTGCACTGTCCCAATTGCTGACTTTTTTTTTTTTTTTTTGCCTTATCTGAAGGTTTAATGCTAGTGTGGAAGATAAGGAGGAGTTAAAACTCTTCCTGTCTGTTTGCTGTCAACACTCATAATTTGCCAGCCATACTACTATTTCATTTCACTGTAGTGCATAGCAAATCGTGATCAAGCTCAGTAGAAACAGAAGCCATGCTTGGATTGGGCCAATGATCTTCAAAGTGCAGAGGAGGGAGTCTCTTTTTCCTCCTCCTTTTCCCTTCCAGTCTATCTGCTGTCCCATTCATTTTGACTTATTTGGAATTGAAAAAGCAACATTTTTCAGTCTGCAATGAATAACCCCAGACAGTTGTGAAACTGCTAAAAGGATTCCATGTGGCCCTTTTAAGTATAAGCATGATTCTTCAGGTAGTTCATAATCAGTTAATGGTGCCCTGAATGATTTTTAGCTGTCATAAGCACCATGACTGTTTTCTGAAAAATTTAGAGATGTTTCCTCAGAAATGACAGCAGTTATTGCAAAACTTTTCTTTTCATCAACAGATGGTGGAATTTCTTTTTCTAACTTCCAATCATGAAAACATGTCTCGACTTGTTATTTTAGGCTATTGTAAGCATTTGACCTCCAGCATAAGGCACAAGGAGAAACAACCGTGTTTACTTGAGACTCGATTTATAAATTAGTGTGTTGATCCAGGGTCTGGATTAGCCTTTTTCTGCTGTTCCTTTTTTTTTTTTTTTTAATTCAGCAATAGTGTATAATTTAAAATGTCAGGAAATGGTAATAAAAGAGTGAAGGTTTTTTTCCTGCCTAGTAATTATGCTTGAGTATTGAAGTTATAATATACAAAATAAAAACTATGGTTATTTAGCATTTACAAATTTTTTCTTCACACCATACTGTTGGTATAAAAGCCTCTTTTATGCACATTTCTTTGATTATCTATCCACATGTGCATTCTCTATATAAATTCAGCCCAAGTTAAACTCTCAAAAGAAATGCTTTTGTTGTATCTTCATCTCAGTCTTTTTTGGCCATTTATCGGCTTGAGACTAAGGGGAAAGAAAAAAGTACTTTAAACTAGAGTAAAATGAACTAGCCTGTACTCTTATAAATCTAATCTAAAATGAGTGCGTACATTGGACAAGCAGTCTTGTCTAAAAAAGGAAGTGTTTGCCTAAGTTGAATAAAGAATGACCATGTAGAAAATACGATTCAGACTTCTCAGATTCCAGATCCAAGGAGGAGGGTCATGGTTACAAGGCCGAGCAGAAATGAGGACGCTGCCCAGGATGAACTCTCTTTAAAGACTCACAGGCTGGAGTCTCAAAGAACAAGCATTTTCATGGACACTAACTACCTCTGTGCCTACGGAGTATCTCAGCTTTCTGTTCAAAACGTCTATAGAATCCATGTCTGACAATCAAACATTATGCTTTGGAGAGGTTATTTTCTCTGAAGGTGCTGATTTTTTAAACTTTTTTTTTGTCTTACCCATTTTCTCTGGAAGGTTGAAAGAAGCACAAAGAAACAACATTCCGGCTACAAAATGAATAAAAAATAAGTGCAAATACCAAACTGTTAAATTAACTTTAAACTTTACGATTCAAGGAAGAAATTTTAAATGTGTCAAGTTGTAGGCGGCATTTAAGGCCATAAACTGGTTATTATCCTATAGCATTTATATGGTGCTCTGGGCTCCAGATGCTTCGCAACCACTAATTACACATTTCTCTGGCTACCCCAATATGGGAGCACCGCGTCATTAACCACATTTTACAGGCAAAGAATCAGGACTTAAGTGATGGGCCTCAGGTTACAGACTAAACAGAAGGTAAAAGGAAGGAATCGGATACTTAGAGTCTCCCAGTCCAAGCAGACATCTTGTTTAGGCTTATCTTGAAAATGGAAAAGAATTAAATATTGCTCCAGATATAAAATATTTTATCTCAGCAGTGAGAAAACTAGAAGCTTCAGCACTCTCCAGAAGCAAAACCGAAGTCCCTGAAGCTGATCCACAGCAATGGTCCTCAAGTGTTAGCAGACATCAGAGTCCCCCGTAGGGATTAGCAAAACACAAACTCCTGAGCCTTATCTCCAACTTTTCTGGTTCGAACAGTCTGGGATGGGGCCTGAGAATTTGCATTTTTGAAAAGTTCCCAAGGGATGCTGATGTCAGTGGTCTGGGGAGCTCACTTCTGTGAAACCGACCTTCTACTTCACCTCAAAGCCCTTTCTCATCCACCTCAGGATCATCCCTCTCTCCAGCATTATCTCCACACTGGTGCTTCCCTTCCTGTTGGCCTTGCTTTCCAGCTTCCTCATCCCTGACTTAAGTCAGATGTCCTATAGGCAGAAATGAGGCCATGTAGCAAGGTGATTAAGAGCCTTGGTTCCCAGATATATCAGGTTGCCTCCATTCATCTCAAGTTTAAGTACTTCCATTGCTGTACTTGTAAAATGGCATAGAATAACATCTATCCTATAGGATTAATTTAAGGGTTAATTGAGGTAACCCATTAAAGCACTGGATACCTAGCATGGAATAACAGCTCATTCATAATTATCATTATCAGTACATATTTATCCAACAAGCATTTGTGGAACACCTACTATACTCTATGAAGGATCATGGAGGTAGAATGACAAGTCTGATCCCTGCTCTCAAGGAGCTCAATATCTAATTTTTGAGCTAGATGGGGTGCTCAGAGTCATCTATGATATTACACTACATGGACACTACTAAGACAAGCCCATTAGTAGGAAAAGACAAAACAAACCAAACAAGACAAAGCAACAACAAAAACCTTTCTTCAAATGAAAGCCTAGGCAGAAGACCAATAGGTAAGTATGGAGCTGCTCTGGGTGAACAGGGACAAGGGAGGACAGGATGTCCCTCCACATTTCCATCCTGCCTCTCCCCAGGCTTCCATGGAATGCAGCTCTTTAGAAAATCAAACAATTGGCCAGGCACAGTGGCTGACACCTGTAATCCCAACACTTTGGGAAGCCAAGGCGGGCGGATCACAAGGTCAGGAGATCAAGACCAGCCTGGCCAACATGGTGAAACCCCGTCTCTACTAAAAATACAAAAATTAGCTGGGCATGGTGGCACTCGCCTGTAGTCCCAGCTACTCAGGAGGCTGAGGCAGGAGAATCACTTTAACCCAGGAAGCGGAAGTTGCAGTGATTCGAGATTGCGCCACTGCACTCCAGCCTGGCGACAGAGTGAGACTCCGTCTCAAAAAAAAAAAAAAAAAAAAAAAATCAAACAATCCTTTCTCTAAAACCGATGAAGATAAGACCCAAAGACGTGACGTGACTTGCATATAGGACACACAGCCAACTATAGTGGTAAAGATGGGATAAGATTAGGAGAAAGTATCTTAGAATCACGTGCTGGGAATGACCTTACAGATGATTTAAAGTTGATCCAATGTTCTCATGTTATAGAGAAGGACACAGAGGTCTCAGAGTCTATTTAGAAGCAGATCATGAAAATATGGTCCAGTTTTCCTAACTCCTAATTCAAGTTTTTTTCAGATACATCTCTTCTCACTTCAGTTCCTGCAAACATACTCCAAGATGGAGCAGTTCCCCCAAAGAAAACAGGGGTGGCTCTTCACCATTCAGTGGTGCCAGGTACAGTGTCCTGGGAAGGAAACATTTTTCAGACCAGCCGTAAGTGAGCAATTCAGGGTGTTTTCCTTTAAAAGCCACACCCACTCCTGCAACTGCATAGGCTGAGTTAGCAGCTTTGCAAAGATATTAGCACCTCACTGGTTGTATTATCAAAGTATAACCTTTCTCAGAGGTACTCCCATTTTAATAAGATTCACTTAAAGACTGAAAGTAACATTTGAAAGAATTTTGTGAGGCTCAGAACCAGGAGAACATCAAAGAAGGCCTGAGACAACTGGCTGCCTTTCACAGTATGGTGCTGATGGAGGTCAAAAGGAGTGCTCAATTCCTTTCCCAGCTGCCATTGGCTTTCCTGCTAAGGAGGAGTGCCTTTGGATTGCCAAGGACAAAACAAAGAAGGCAGACCCCAAGGCGTGATGAATGGGTAGGAGGAAAACATCTACTGCTCCAAATGAATTCAAATCTCACATCTGGGCAAACTGTATCATGGGCTTAGAGGAAAATCAAATGACCAGCCTGCTGGGAGAGTCTGTTGAGGAAGACATGATCCATCAGAGCAGGACAGAATCAAGGAATTAGGCAAATGCCTACAATTTTTAAAAGGGAGAAAAGGAGAATTCTCAAAGGTACAGGTGGCTCAGCTAGAAATTGATCCCAGAAATAATAATGGATAGACTGTAAAGGGAGACAAAAATGGTGGTGCCCTAGGAGCCAACCCAATCCACAAACCTGAGAGACCAGAGAAAATGAAGCAGACAAGGGAGACTTCAGCAAAGCATTTTAGACACAGAGACAGATAGATCAATAACTTGATGATTGACAGTTATAGAGTTACAAAGAGCATGCATTAGTTGACAGAAAAGTATTTCTTGTTCTTATCCCAGGGAATATTTAATCAAAAGCAGGGAGCATTCTTATCAAAACTATCCATGCACAGTGGATCAAATTAAACTTCACTATATTTACAAGAAATAAACCATTTACTCTTTCTAGAATAAATGCCCAGAAGCTTGGATTACCACCTGCAGGGGGTAGTTAATATATTAGACAGCAAAATGTGGATTTAAAAAGACCTGAATAGCTTGGCACCAAATTCAATAAAATTTTCAGCTGAGAGATAGATGTAACTTTCTGCCAAAAATTAAAAAAAAAAAAGTCACAGCTGATATTAGAAGACACGATCTAGCAGGGGTACATATGGTACAGATGCAGAGATTCTCAACAGTGTCACTCTAATAGTAATGAAATAGGCTTTGGAAAAATTCTATCAGGGAGAAAAATTGTAACAGTGAGCTGAACTAACCCAACCCCCATCTTGCCTTTCCCTAAATTATTCCTCGGCTTTTGGGCCAAGCGGACTTTGAGAGACATTTAGGCTATGGTTTAAATGATAAAAGGTCTCCCTCAAAATTCAATCACTTTTATAAAGCTAATGGGAGGCCATCAGGCTGCGTGGAGGAGAGGTGCATGCGTGCTGCTAAGGTGCAGGTGTAAACGATTGCCAGCCATGATTCCAGAAGTTATAAGATATGCAACTTCAACTACTCCTGCAATTCTTTCTTTTTTTTTTTTTTTTTTTTTTTTTGAGACGGCCTCTGTCACAGGCTGGCAGGCTGGATCATGGCCGACTCTGCTCACTTCACGCCATTCTCCTGCCTCAGCCTCACCAGTAGCTGGGACCACAGGCACCTGCCACCACGCCCAGCTAATTTTTTTGTATTTTAGTAGAAACGGGGTTTCACCATGTTAGCCAGGATGGTCTTGATCTCCTGACCACGTGATCCGCCCACCTTGACCTCCCAAAGTGCTGGGATTACAGGTGTGAGCCACCGCGCCTGGCCTCAACCTCCTATAATTTCATCTCTGCCCCAACCAATCAGCTGCAAGCCCAGCCACCCCCACCCCTTCCCCTAAACTGCCTTTGAAAAACTCCTGAGGAAGTTTGATGAGATGATTTAAGTATGAACTCCATCTCCCACGTGGCGAGGCGGCCTAATGTCTATTAAGCACTTTATTTACTACAATGCTGTGGTCTTTCTTTATGCAGCAGGCAGGAAAAACCCCTTGGGCTGTTACAGTAAAGTATGACAAAGCTACCAAAAACTCTAAAATCTTAGGCCGTGGTAGCAGAATAATGAGGTGGCCATCTGCTTTGGTCAGACTACCTGGAGTGTAGTTCTGGGATTGGAATACGTCTGGAGGAGAGGATTCAAAACCTCATCATGTACAACACAGCTGAAGAAAGTTGAGTGAGCAATGTCTCTGAGTGAGCAGGGTGTCCGTCTTCAAACATCTGAAAGGTCAGATGTTGATGTGCTCTGCGAAGTCCAAGGCTGCAGAGAAACAGAACCAGTGCCAATACAAGGAAGCACTTTCTTTTTTGTGGGGGAGTGGGGGGACGCATTCTCACTCTGTGTCCAGGCTGGAGTGCAGTGGCACAATCTTGGCTCAACTGCGACCTCTGCCTCCCAGGTTCAAGCATTTCTCCTGCCTCAGCCTCCCAAGTAGCTGAGACCACAGGTGCATGCCACCACACCCAGCTAATTTTTGTATTTTTAGTAGAGATGGAGTTTCATTATGTTGGCCAGGATGGTCTCGATCTCTTGACCTCGTGATCCTTGGCCTCCCGAAGTGCTGGGATTATAGGCATGAGCCACCGTACCCAGCCACAAGGAAGCACATTCTAGTGGTCTCCAAAAGTTGCTTCAGGAGGTAGGTTGTTCCCCATCACAAGAGGTTGTTAGGCATGGCTACACAGCGCTTCCCAAATCGAGGCGTGTCTATCCTCTAACTCTAGGCTGTCCCTGACTAGGATAGTGTTGACCTGACTATATTTGCAGTAAATAATTCCTTTGTGGAATAAAGACCTAGGACTTCATATGACCAGCTGAAAGAGCTACTTCTATGAGCCACAGAACTGTACTGAAGTCCCAATAAAGTCAGTGTAATGATATGTTGGCATTATAGAGAGCTTTCATCTATGGAGCTCAGGGCATTTTCACATTAATTATTGCTTTTTATCTTCACAATACTCCTACTAGGTGAGGAGGAGGAGTAGGAAGAGGAGAAGGAGAAAGAGAAGTTTTATTTTGCCCATTCTGTAGCTAGAGAAGCTTGGGGAGATTTGGCAAAGGCTGTTCCATCATCACAGGGGTGTGGGGTTTGGAATTTGTAATCTGATTCTTTACCAATCTCTATTGTCATGGGTTAATGCCACATCCCACCTTTCTGCAGGACACTGTCCCTGCTACAAAGCATTTGAAAGCAACCATAATCAAGGACTGAGCCCACACATTTGGTTCCAGGGAAGGCAGAGACCTGCTGGTGGAGACAAACAGAGCCCTTAGGAAACGGTGTGAGAAAAGCCATTTGGTCCCTAGGAGTGGTGACTGACAAGCAAAGCCAGTTTGAATTGCCCTTTACCTCATATTACCTCATTTTCCTCAATTATCTGAGGGGTTGATAATTCTCTGGGATGGGAAGCAGATCCAAAATGGCTTTTAACAACACATGAAAATATCCAAGGGCTAAGAGCACTCTATTTTATGTTTCTATTATGGTATTTAACACAGTATGCCTTAAATTAGATTGGCAAATGTCTCTCTGACTAATCCATAAGATCTGCAAAGGAGGTGTTAAACCTTCCTTGTCTGTCAGAAGGTATGGAAAAGTGGGTTCAGCTGGGCACGGTGGCTCACGCCTGTATCCCAGCACTTTGGGAGGCCGAGGCGGGCAGATCACCTGAGGTCGGGAGTTCGAGACCAGCCTGACCAACATGGAGAAACTCCGTCTCTACTAAAAATACAAAATTAGCTGGGCATGGTAGTGCATGCCTGTAATCCCAGCTACTCGGGAGGCTGAGGCAGGAGAATTACTTGAACCTGGGAGGCGGAGGTTGTGGTGAGCCGAGATTGTGCCGTTGCACTCCAGCCTGGGCAACAAGAGTGAAACTCCATCTCAAAAAAAAAAAAAAAAAAAAAAAAAAAAGGAAAGAAAAGACAAGACGGTTCAAGCACTGTCCCTGAAATTAGATTGCTGGAGTTCAAATCCCAGCTCTACCACTTATGAGCTGGGTGACCTTGGGCAAGTGGGTCACCTGCTCTGTGCCTGGCTTCCTCATCTATAAAACGAGGATCATAGAAGTATATCCTCCCTCAGAGGATGGCTGTAAGGAATAGATCAGCTCACCTATTAGTGCCCGGCCCCTGGCATGTGCGTTCCATGTGAGTCTCCATTTTCACTCTATAGACTGCTGAGCACAGCAAGCTCTTAGCATGGTGGCTGAAACAAATCTATTCTCTATTCACCTGCAATAAGATCTTGGGTTGTCTGCACAAGAGGGACAATATTAGAAAAGCACGTATAAATGAAATGCACAGATAACCCAGAATCTTAATTTCTGAAAAAATTTTCAACTATTTTCTGCAATGAAGCTTTGCAACCAGAACTGCTAACAGTCTATAAGCATCTTCCCTAGACCGTTTTGTAAAACAAATAGTGAGGTTTTAAAGCGATCTCATTCTCAAGGAAGTTTTAAAAGAAGCCACTTTAGAATGTCCCATGAGGGAGAAATTTACCAATTGCTCCCAGTATTGGACCTCATTTTAAGTGATTCAGATTCTGGTGCCTGAGAATAAATCGAGCTGGGACCCATGTGGTCTCTATGCCTGCAGCAGATTCACCTTTGCAAACAGGATATGAGGTGAAAGGAAGAAAGAACATGTGAGAAGACTGGAGAGAATGGACCAGGTGACCACCACCTGACAGAAAAAGATGTTCCCTCATCCTGGAAGGAGTGCCAGGAGAAAGAGAAAGAAAGCATGCAAGGACAGAACCCCAGGGAAATAGGCATCTAGTGTGGGTGACAAGAGTTTGATAACAAGTTAAGATTTGGGAACAGTCATTAATATTACTACTATTCCAATTAGCATCTGGGGTCCAACTAGCTGTTAGATGTGAGTGAGGAATGATGCCATATCCTAGAAATTGCTCTGTTGGTTTTGATGTTTCTTTCGTATTTACTCGGCTTTCTCTCTTTCCATAAAGAGAATTTTTTATAATAAGGTTGCAGGAAATGTGTGATCACAAATCTGTGGGGAGGCCATCAGAAAGCCACCTTGGCAAACCTTTGCAAGGATGCCCTTGTTATTCAGACCTGCAGGGCTCTGTCAACCTGATTAGCACCCCCCTGCAGGGGGTGAGGGGGTGACAAATGGATATCTTCCCTTGAGACAGAGACTGCAAAAATTAGAAGCCACAGTTTGGTGGCTCTGGGACCCAATTCTCCTGCGTCTCAAGTTCATGTTGTCACTCGGCATTGGTGGTTAAGAGCTCTGCTCTGGTCTGACAGACGACATGTGGTTCTAATCTAGTTCTGCCACTTTCTGGTTTTGACCCTGGGGAAATGCTTTCACTTCTCTAAACCTCTGTTGCTTCCTCTTTAATAGAGAAATCTATTGGACCCACCCCTCAGGGAGACTGGAAGGATTCAGTGAGCTGATGTAAGTGCTGAGCAGAGTTCCTCACTGAATATTGATGACCAGCATCCTACTCATCAATTCCCCACTTTACACATATTTTTCTCCAGTAAAGAGTTACAAAAATGCAGAAATAACCAAAAGTCAGGGCCAGTGAGGTGGGGGAGCGGAAAGGGCACAAAAGCACTGGTCATGACAACACTGGCTCATTCATTGTGAAAAAGCTAGATGTGACGAAGGGCTTGGTGCCGCTCGGTTCCAGAGTAAACAAATGCCCAGATGAGCCACAGCCCTGTAAGAAAATCCCAACACTGCAATATTGTGAACAGACAGCCTCAGGCACCCATGGGAGTGGAGAGAAATGCTGGAAATAAAGTAGCTTTGTGGAAATGGAGGCCAACTCAGGAGCGCTAATCTCACAGCGAAATCTCATGCTAATCTAGTGTTATCTTTTATCAAAAGAGCTCCTGGACCCTTTGACCTTATATCAAATATAAATCAACAATTCTGGCAGCTGCATTGTATCTGAATGGTGTCCACAGGATGTTAAATTAAAGGACATCTGGGAAAGCACCATGCACCATGCCTGGCACCGGAGAATACAAAGCACACTTTGGTGCTAGTACAAAAATAAGGTGATAGTTGACTTTCTGCACCAGTCATGAAGGTGCTGAGCTGATTTGCACCCACAACTTTTTTCTCCTCCTCCTCCCCTCAACATGTAGAAATCACTCAACCTCAACTCGCTTGGAGCCTAGTACTTAAAGCGATCTGTGTTATTTTTGTTAACAAAGGCGTGCTAAGAACTGATGCTTGAATCTTTTTCTTTTTGTGATGATTCTATCAAAATGTTTCATGCAGGAAGACCTTTACAAAACTCCCAAGAAGTACATAAGAGTTTATGGTAGCAAATGGCTTTTAAATGTGCAAATTTCACACAAATAGTTGCATGTTTATGCACGAAACCATGTCCTACAGAAGCATCCCATTTCTCCCTCAGTTCCCCTGTCTTAGCCTCTGCCCTGCGTCTGAGGGGAGGGGCTGCCTCCCAACTGGACAAAGAGTGGAGAACAAGTCAGCCTGTGGTGTGCACTGCTCTGGGACTTGTATTAAGGAAACTGGAGCTTCCAGGAGCCATAAGCACCTCTGCACAGCCCTGCCAGCCGTAAGAGTCAGGCTAAACAAATTTACAAGGAAATTAAATTTTTCCTTTCTATTTCATGGGAAGATGAGATTCTTCTCTATTGTTAGGCCCAAACTATAATGTTCCTTGCAGCTTTCATTTAAAGGTAATAGCTATTTGTTACTGTGCAGAATCTGTTAATTTAGGATTATAAATTAGATACAAGGTGGTTCACTGAACTAGTACAAGTTTCTTGGCTTAATCAATTTGCAAATGCCAAGGTAAAAAAAAAAAAATCAAATAACTGCAGCAAAAGTTACCAGGAAAAAAATGACTGTGACTGGCTCAGGGAGCTAACTGAGGTGCACTAAGAGCCTGTGAAGACGTGTCTCTCTTAGGGCTCTGACCTTGCCCTTGTCTCTTCTCACTCTACATCCTCCCAGGACAGGCTCATCCGCCCCCTCAGGCCTGGATGAATTCCACACGGCTTCTCCATTCCAGACCTCTCTAGAACGCTCTGGGAAAGGAGTCGACAAACTTCCTGTAAAGGGCTGGGGAGAAAATATTTTAGGCTTTGGGGGCCACCTAGTCTCTGTTGCACCTATTCAACTCTGTCCTTACTGTGTGAAAGTAGCTGGAGACAATATGTAAGCCTTTGGCTGGGTTCCAATAAAACTTTATTTGCAAAAACAAGTGGAGGCCAGGAGTGGGTCCATGCAGCCGTAGTTTACTGATCCTTGCCCTCAGATCCAACTGCCTACTAGACATTTCCACCTGAAAAATTCCACAGCTGCTTCAAAACCCAACATTTCAAGGCTAGACATATTCTTTTTAACCCCTAGTCTTCTGTAAACACAGCAACACTCATGTGCCCAGGGCTAACACTGGGGCATCATCTACATTCTCCACTCTGGCATCCCACAGTCAAGCATCACACATCTTTTTTTTTTTTGAGACAGGGTCTCGTTCTGTTGCCCAGGCTGGAGTGCAGTGGCACTATCTTGGCTTACTGCAACCTCTGCCTCCTGGGTCATGCCATCCTCCCTCTTCAGCCTCCCACGTAACATGTACAAACACACCACCACACTGGGCTAATGTTTGTATGTTTTATAGAGATAGGGCTTCTCCATGTTGTCCAGACTGGTCTCGAATTCCTAAGCTCAAGTGATCCACCCGCCTCAGCCTCATATCTCATACGTCCCACTTCAATTATATGTTCCTTGAGTGCAGCGACCATGTCTTACCTATGTTTCTAATGATCTCTCCCTCCTATTGTCTAGTTTAATGTCTGGCATACGAAAGAGGTGCTGAAAACGTTTGATGAATGAATGAATGAACTGTTGTAGCAACTCTGGGGCAATGCTTCTGAAACTTCGATATGCATGTATATCACCTGGAGACTTTGCTAAATGCAGATTCTGATTCAGCAGGTCTGGGTAGGGCCTGAAATCCTGCATTTCTATCAAGTCCCCAGGATACTGAATGCTGTTGGGCCATGGACCACACTTTGCACATTAAGGATCTGGGAAATATCCATTGGTCCCAAAGTGCCCAAACACAAAGAGATTCTTCCCAAATTCAGAGGCATATGTTGATTTTTTTCCACAGTCATTACTTGTACCAATTTAAAACTCCAGAGAAATTAATAAAATAGTTTATGGCATCAAGTGACTTTTAAATTTGCAGAGTTTACACATATTTCCATTTCTGTGCCTCAGACTATTTGCTGCTTCAATGACTTCCTCCTTCCCTATCTACTTCTATCCCTTGGTGCCCACTTAATTTAATTTAAACATAACTGTGCTCATTATCTGTGTAGCAGTCCTTCTACAGATGCTCTGCCAATGCAAGGCTTCCTTATCAAGATGTGTTACTTACCATGATTGTGCAAAATGTCTTAAGCAAATTATTATTGTTCAGAAATTCAAAAGAACAATCTGTTTTCCCAGAACTCTAGTACAATGACCAAATCGAAACCTATTTTCAAGCTACCTACACTCCTTTTTGTAGCAACAAAACACTTTTTTTTTATCAGCAGAGCAAATAATTGCTTACAGAGTTCCACATGATTCCCCCCCTACCACATATCCTCCAAAAAAGGAGACTATACAAACCACACACCCTCCAAAAAAGGAGACTATACAAACCACACACCCTCCAAAAAAGGAGACTATACCAAGGTTATCTGGACAGACTCCATACTCTGGAAAGCTGAGCTATTTCTTTGGCAAATCAGAAGTATAATCCCAATATAGTGGCAAAAAAAAAAAAAATCACACTTCTTTGTATGAATTCAGTAAATGTTGATGTCACATTGGGGGCAGCAGCTCTAGCTACATTCAACTCTACCTGAAAACTGGCTTTTAGTATAAGCCACGGATCCATAACACATACGCTAGTTTACAACAAGTAATTTCAGCATTTTTGGATAATTACATTTCCTCCGACAATTTCTAAGAAAATTGCGTGATACTGAATTGTGTCAGAAAATAGGTGTTATAGTGAATATGTGATTCTAACCAGGTTTTTTACTATGGAATTGTAGTAAAATGCACTATAATCAACTCACATAAATTGCTCTGTGCCTATACTTATCTCTAATGAAGGGAAGCAAATTGCCTTACCTGAAATTATAAAAGAAAATGATTACAAAGGTATGGAAGTTTATAGGCATCTTATAAGACCTGATTTTATTATGCATTATATAGACGTCAAAAAATTCCTATTTATCCAGAATCTAAATGACCAGGAAGCTCAAATAAAATGTGTTTAATGGGAATTTGTTTTTATGTGCTGAATTGCAAGATCCTGAAGGGTCTTTAAGATCATCAAAGAAACATTAATGCTTACAGAACTTTAGAGCTGTAAGAGATGTGGAGTTCATATGGCCCAACTTGTCCCTTTGACAGCTGTGTGCTGAGCCCAGGGGAGAGCATGGCTTGCCCAATGAATTCGTGACAATGCAAGACCTAGATTTCAGTTTCCCTCATACCCCGCAAATGGTCTTTGTGCTCTACTGGGTGAATGGTATTAAATATCACAGTCTGTTGTGTATTCTAATTCTTAGAAATTTCATAATTCATGCATGGTCCACCCTCGCTGAAATTTCAACATACACCATGATACCTTAGAGCTCCCTTCCCACTTAATCTTCTCTCTTAGCATTTTCACAGTTTAAAAAAACATCTGTATTCCGCATTCGCAGGCAAGATTCCTAAGGACAAATAACTTTTTTTTTCCTTTATTCACTGCTGTATCACCTAGAACAGTATTCAGCACAAAGTGAGAGGTTGAGAAATAGTTGTTGAATGAAAAAAAAAGAATCATTTATGATAATCCTCAAACATATCACTGCATTATCAGAATACCCCATTTTTTATGTCATCTATTTGACATTTTTCCAGAACTTCTGATGTGCCAGGCATTTTACAAGGCTGAGGTGAACCACAGAGTAATAGGTTTATTTTATTCATTCAGGAGCTTAATTTAAGGTGATCCTATTAGCGTAACCTCCTAATGCAATGTCATCTCTTATCAGCTTAATTCTGCAGACTGTAGCTATGTGTTACTCCCTGAAGGAATTATTTTCACCTTCAACCTGAAGTTAGGACTCATGATTCAGCAATCTGCTTTCTGGGATCATACAGGGGAAATTGCAGTCTTTGTGCTAGCTTGCCAAAGCTGAGAAAGATGGAGCAGATCAAAATAAGCAGGATTTGCCAGGCAATTTTGACATATTCTTCCTCTCACATATAACCATCACAAAGTAATGCATTTCATAATGAGAAGATCCTTGTACTAGAAGCATACATAGTATCTCGTGTCTCATCTTCTTGTTTCTCAGGTAATCCACAAAACAGAAATAAACATATCGCTTTGTTTCCCAGAAATATGAAAAAAATCATCATTTCATAAGCATTCAGGACATTATACAATATTTTCATAATTGAATACTAAATTACAGTAAAGTTAACTCTTCTACATTGAGGATGCTGATATTTTACAGTGGAATTAGTTCTGAGGGATTTGGTGGCACTTGGAATTCTCTTGCCCACATAAACCCAAGATGTTGTTTTAATCAAGTGGCAGTTTGTGGGATGCCTGGTATTATTCCATTCCAAAACAGCTTATAAGACGCTAGAAAAATAAACAGCGGTAAAGGCTCAATTATTCACCCTTCAGTGGAAGTGCAAGTAATTTTTTAAAAACTGTTTCCATTTCACTTTGGATCCCTACCTATCCTCCTCAGTTCATCTTAAATGGTCATCTTGAATGCTCTGCCTCCCTGCTCAGTGAACTCTCACTTCTTGGAATTTTCAGTGAATTAATACCTTCTCTGAATATTTTTGTTGTTGGTGGTGATGTTACTTTCTAATTCCTCTTCCAGGTTAAAATAGTTTTACATTTAATTTCATTTTTCATTGTGACAAAATACACACATCAAATTTATCATCTTAACTTTTAAGTGTACAGTTCAGTAGCATTAGGTACATTGACATGGTTGTGAGACCAATCTTTAGAACTCTCCTCATCCTGCAAAACTACAACAATGCCAATTAAACAACCAATCTCCATTCCTCCCTCACTCCAGCCTCTGAAAACCATCATTCCACTTCCTCTGTTTGTGAATTTGACCACTCTAGGTACTTCATATAAGTGGAATCATATTGTTTTTTGTGACTGTCTTACTTTACTTAGCATAATGTCCTCAAGGTTCATCCATGTTGTAGCATGTATTAGAATATCCTTCCTTTTAAGGCTGAATAATATTCTATTGTGTGCAGAATCCATATTTTGTTTGTTCAATGGACACTGGGATTACTTCCACTTTTTGGCTATTGTGAATAATGCTACTGTAGCATAGTGTACAAATATCTCTTGGAAATTTTGCCTTTAATTATTTTGGATAGGTACCCAGAAGTGGAATTTCTGTATCATATGGTCCCATGCTAATATCAACATTAGTGTATATACTGACAAGCATTAAGGACAGGAGACTTAAAAAGAGGACACCAGGAATACACTGGGCATAATGGCTCTAATCAAATAGGAATGGCACTCCCTAGACAGAGGCTGAGAGCCTGTGACTCCAAGGAGCTCCTGCATTGTGTACAATTTCTAAAAACGATGAATGCTCGTAGTAAGTTATTTCCATAAACCACCTTAAGACCCCCATCACTGCTGTAGAGGAGATAAAGGGTATGAATATGAAGAGCCAGAGGGGAGAAGAAGGAGAAAACGAGAATCAAGGTATCGATGAGTCTCTTGGAGGAATTTTCCTAAGTGGACCATTGTAGGAATGAATGTTTTCGGGTTTAGGAAGCTTAATCTTTGCTTCCAGGGTTGGTCAAATACTGTAACTCTATAGACAGCATTTCTCTAAATGAGATGCTTTCCTAGAGTGTGGTCCACCTCGGCAGTCAACAGAGAGCTCAGCAGAGGACTGCAGGGAGCGTGGGGCCTTGGGTAGGGCCAGGGCTGCTTCTGCATTTTTCTGAGAGTGAGCTGACACCTCTGGGAACTCAATCAGGAAGATCATCTGCCTCACCTGCTCTGTGAAGATGTTCTCACTACTCCAGAGTTCCTCTATTTCAGGGGAATCCTCCCAGTTTGGGTTCATAGGGCCTTGGCTATTTCTCCCCCAATCCTCCTTAAGATGTGACCATTTGTTCCTGGGGAAAAACCTGAATGCAGGCGTTAACCCAGGAATTCCACTTATCTCTGGAAGGCTGAGGAGGACTAGGGCTGAGGGAAAAGCTTGGTTTTGGCATTGGGCGGGTCATGGGTGACTTGTGAGCTGGTTCAGTGAGGCTGGAAATCTACCAAAGAATTAAAGAATTGAGTGGACTGACAGGGATAGAGGAATACTGACAATATGTTTGGAAGAGAGTTTGATAAAAAAGAGTACATGTAAAAGATAAAGTTCTGGAAATATGAGTTGTATGATTACCCAAGATTCAGGGAAACTACTGAAAAATGCAGGGGCTTCCTATGGTCACCCCATGGCCATTAGAATTCAGTGTAGGGTCTAAGGAAAGAGTGCTTTGCATTCATGGAGACTGGAGTGTGGGAGGCAAAAATGAAGAAATAGCATATTCTGGTGGTACATTTTAAGCTAGTATTTTGCAAGTATAATAGGTTATTTCTATTCCTGTAAGACTCCATTTGTTTTAAAATAATGCCATTATTTGGGAATAGTCTGAGTTTCTTAATACCTCAATTTCATCTTAATAAATGACACCCTAGAAAAATGTATTCTTCAAGCAGGAGAAGCAAACTTTTTTCGGAGCTCCACTCTCTCTATGGCAGTAAGCAACATGTTGAAGAACATGTTCTTCTGCACGCTTCTTATTACTTAGGTGACTTAGACTATTAATCCTTTTGAATCTCTGCTGTGTTACAATAAATCAGAAATCACATCGACATTGTGAGGTTGCTCTGACCTCTATAATAAAGTTAGCTTCTCTTCCTTTCTTCTGCCCCCAAACAAAATATATGGCACGTGGTGACACACATTTTGGTCAGATTAACTCCTCTCCATTTTACCTAGTTTGAAAGAGATAATCACATTGTGCTTGATGACTTTTGATCAACTGTTCAAAAAAACATATTTGGCAAGGTTCAGGGGAATGGAAATTAAGAAGAAAGGGAGGGAGAGAATGAGGTAGGAAGAAGCAGGAGGGATTGAGATGGTTTCTCAAGAGAACAGGTGGAGAAAAGCAGAAAAAACTGGAAAAGATAAGCAAGAAAGAAGAGCATGAAGAAATGAGAAATGTATTGCAATTTCAAAAAACTATGTTTCAAAGCATTGAGAAGCATCAGGCAGTCATGATTCGAACACTGACAGCTCACTTATATGTGATCAGTTGCAGAGCTCTGATATGATAAATGAAGGATTTGTATTAATTTCCAGTACTGTAGTTGCCTCAAATCATACCCAAAATTTAAAAGAAGAGAATTATAATGCAATCTAATGAAGCATGGATACAGGAGTAAAAATTTCATCTAAATATCACCTGAATCATTTACCTAACTTGCCCTTGACATGTTCTTCTAGAATCTAAGTCACCACCTCCTCCATTATTGAGGGCAAGACTCTTGATCTGTTTTCTTGCTTATTTCAGGTGGGTGCTTGAAACAATGCCTGGCACATGGCAGATGCTCAGTAAATACTCGTTGCATAGATAGCCATTCAATCAGTGTTTATTATGAGATTCCTATATGCCAGCCCCTGGGCTTGGCACCAAAAAAATACAGATAAATTTAACACATGATCCCCCTCTACAGTGTGGTAGGGGAAGACAGACAAGTGAAAGACCTTAGAAATATGAGAAGCAGCAGCACATATATATGCTCAGCATAGAGACGCTAGAGCCACACTGCCTGTGTTTGAACCTGAATCTTATTAGTCCCTATCTGTGATGTCTTTGCAAGTTGCTTAGCCTCTTTGTGCCTCAGTTTTCTCATCTGTGAAGTGGGGCTATGATCCTCACAGGGATAATGCCAAGATACGGGAGAAATATAAAGTACCTGGCACAAAGTGTCAGGAAGTGCAGTAGAGATTAAAAGATTCTGTGAGAGGATTCAGAACAAAGAGTGAGGCATAAAGAAGGATCAGTTCTGGAGACAGAAGTGGGGACTCTCAGGAAAGACTCCAAGAGAACAGGTGGCCCTTGAGCCTCTTAAGATGGATCACATTTGCCAGGTTGTTGGTGACAGGAAGGACAATGGAACAGTGTAAGTGAAAGCCAGGAGGCAGGGGGTCCCATCAACAGGTGACAAAGGTAGGGGCAGGGAGAATATGATGGAGGGACTGGATACAAGAGATGCTAACGAGGCTGAATCTACAAGGCTCAGGGGCTTATTAAGTGTGGAGTAGGAAGGGAAAATGTCTATACTGAGGACAGACAGAAAAGCAGGTTATGGGGCTTTTAAAATTGCAAATTAATGACTTCCTGTATTGTTTAAGAATTCCTTCAATAGTTTTCTTTTTAATAAACAAGTAATTATTTGGAGAATTTCGTCAATGTCATAAACTGAATGCTTGCATCCCCCTAAAATTCTTATGTTGAAATCCTAACCTCCAACGTGATGGTGTTAGGAGGAGGGGCTTTTGGGAGATGATTAGGTCATGAGGGTGGAGCCCTCAGAAATGGTATTAGTGCCCTGTAGAAGAGACTCTAGAGAACTGCCTTCCTCCTCCCACCATGTGAGAACACAACGAGGACACAGGCCCTGTTTATGAATCAGGAAATGGGTTTTCACCAGACACCAAACCTGTAAGAAACAAATTTCTGTTGTTTATAAGCCACCCACTCTGCGATATTTTTGTTATAGCAGCCCAAATGAACTAAGACAGTCATCTAATTTTTAAAATACCATTTTAGAATTTTATATCACCTTTCGAAACAAATATGTATTAAATACAGAAAATTTGAGAACTACTGTTGGGCACTAAGAATAAAACAACAAACACTCATAATCCCATTTACTGCAATAAGCACCTTGTTTCAATCTTTATCTTTTCCATTGTTTATATTAGCATACATTTTAATTGCAAATATGGGATCATATGGTATCCACTGTTCTGCAGCTTGATTTTTAAAAATTAAACATGAATGTGATTATATTCATTCAATATTCTTCTACATGTTCAATTTTAATGGCTTCAAGTATTCCACTCTATGGATGTATCATAATTTATTTTTATCTCCTCCCTTATGTGAATATATAAGTTGTTTCCAGTTTTTTTCTATTACTGAACATTCCTGTTGATACATCTTTGCCCACATCCTTGATTTTAGTGTTCATTTTAATGTATTTTATCCGTGTAACCATGTTGAAGTAAGGGAAAGTAAGTTAAATACATGATGTAGTTTATTGTACTCTTCACAAGAATTAATCCAGCCACAGCTTCTTGGTCCCCCCACCTAGGAAATGCCATGTGCCTGCCCCATGAGAGATAGAACAAGGTGGGAGAGGCCCATTTGAGGTAGGGAGTCCTGGCTGGCCAGTGCTTCCAGGGAACAGGCACTTGGGCCCCTTCAGCAGCATTACCCTGGACAACCTGGATCCATGCAACAGCCACAGCAGGGCCCACGAGCCTGCTAGGTCTCCACCCTCACCTGCAGGAGATGAGGCAGCAATCAGCCTGCGTGGCAAAGTGGCCCAGCACCTCCCTTAGAGCCCTACTCAGAAAATGGGAGGAGAAGCACATTTGGTGGCAAGGCCAGAACCTATTCCCATCAGCTCCTTGATCTTTGTGAATCAACAGAAGAAAACACAAACTCCCAAAGTTCCACAACTGGATTTGATTACGCATCATTTATTTCCTTGGGTTAGGCATTCCACTTCTCAGACTGCCACATGCCACTAGCTCATGCTAAGCCAGAAAGGACAATGACAATGGGAAAGAAAAGAAGCAAGATTAGAAAACTCCTTCATCTGCAGTGGCATGCTCCCACCACCAGGGGCCACTGTGAATATATTAATAGGAACAGGTAGTAGGAGGAGAGGAGCCAAATGGTTTGTCCTCTGTGAGTGGAGACGGGAAGAGTGGGGGAAGAGTTAGGATGGTATCTGAAAGGGTCTACATTTTCTCAGAAATACAAGAGCAGAATTAATCAACCCAAATAAGAAGAGCACTGCTACTCTCAGGCTGCTCATCTAGAAGACTGGACTCAAATTCTACAACCCAAAGAGCAGTGACTTTCCAAACACTTTTTGAACCTAGCCCAAAGTCCTTTATTTCTAACGCAAAAAAACAAAACAAAAAAAAAGCTTTTGGTTGCTTCTTGAAATTTATTCTTATAAAAGACCATGACTTATTTATTCTGTGCTTGCTATAATAGTGGATACCCTCTAGACAAGGTCTATGCTTTCCATTCATTCACTTGTTGGGTCATTCATTCATCATCCATTCATCACATATTAATAACTATTCTTGGTAGGTAATCTACTCCATGCAAGATATTGCATTGCCAGGTTTGTGCATACGGTAGTGAGCAAAACAGACATGTCCCTATCCTCACACCCTTCTGGTCTTGGAGGGGAACACAATTAACAAAGAAGCAAATAAATTATTGAGTATAAAGTGCAATGGAGGAACTAAATAAGGTGTCTTCACAGAGGCTAATGAAGCAGATCTGCTTAGCACGGTTATGAGGCATCTCTGAGGAGAGGGCAGAACAGGGCTATTATCCACCCAACTATTGAATTTTCCTCCTGGGCACACAGGAAGACTACATGCCCAGCCCTTCACATCCAGGTGGGGCCAAATGGAATGTGGCCCAGGTGATGTTGTTCATTCCAGGCCCAGCCTACACAATCCTCCACACATTCATTGCTCCTCAGCAGGTGACTGCAGAGATCCTGCTAAGGATTCCGAGAAGGCACCAGGGGAAAGAGAGGTCACGAGCTGGAATGGCTTGGTGGCTGTGTGGAACAAAGCAGAATCCCAATTCCTATCCCTAATAACACACACACACCCCTACCACCTTGCACTGTGACGTGAGGGACACATGCTTTATTGTTTTAAACCACTAGGATAATGGGTTGTAAGTGACAGCACTTAGATTCTTCTGACTAACAGAGTAGGAAGGGTTAAGCTGAGGCCTAAAAGATGGGAAGAAGCCGATTCTTGGAAGATCTGGAATAAGGGTATTCAAGGCAGAGGAAACAGCATGAGCCAAGGGCCCACAGCAGGAAGTCTGAGGAACGGAAAGACAGCTGGAGGAGTGGGAGCTGAGAGAGTGCAGCATAACATAAGGTAAGGCTGGAGAGACAGGAAGGAGAGAAAAAGCAGGAGCTTGCAGACAACAGTTAGAGTCTGGATTTATTCTACGTTCTCCATACTTTTCCAACTCCTTTGACACAGTTATTTGTATGCCAAGATACCCAGTAGTCACTATTAGCTGATTTATTTAAAATGACCAAAATCCAGAAAGATGCAATGCTAAATGCATTAGTTTTCTATTGCTGCTTTAATAGATTAGCACAAACTCAGTGGCTTAAAAACACATGAATTTAATATCTTACATTCTGGAGGTCAAAAATTCAAAATAGGTCTCACTGGGCTCAAATCAAGGTGTCTTCCAGGCTGAGTTCCTTCTAAGCAACATCACCTGGGCCACATTCCACATGGCCCCAACTGGATGTGAAGGGCTGGGCATGCAGACTTCCTGTGTGCCCAGGAGGCAAATTCAACAGCTGGGTGGAGGCGCTAAGGAAGAATCTGTTTTGTCCACCTTCCTTGACTCCTGGTCCGTTCCTCTCTTTTCAAAATCCAGCAGCAGAGCATCCTTCAATCGTTCTCTGACTCTCACACCCTACTTTCCCTTAGATGGGCTCTTGTGATTACATTCAGCCCACTCAGATAATCCAGGGTAATTTGCCCATCTCAATCAAGGTCACCTGGTTAGCAATCTTACTTCATCTGAAATCTTAATTCCTACTTGACATGTAACAACATATTCACAGGTTCCAGGCATTAGAACAGAGACATGTTTGCAGGGACCATTATTCAGTCCACCGTAGTAGGAATGCCATTACTTGTAAATCGATGTTGACTATCATACTCACCAACCTTGTAACTCATAGACTCCTTCTATTCTTTCCCTTCAAACTGGATGATTTGAAAGATCTGATCTCCAAAACAAACTGAACTTATTATGTAGTTACTGACAGATAATGATTCCATCAGCTTTTTTATTAGGCTTTTAAAAATGTATAAAAGAGGCTGCAGACCCCTAAAAATATCTGAAGTGATTGTAAGTTGGGAACCATTGGATTTACAGACAACTGGGCTTCTCAAATCTTAGTTCCCGCAGTCTGGTTAAATGATTTAGCTGAAGGGGAATCAGTGAACACTGATAGGATATATCCAGGCATGTCTCTTTCCTGCTGTCCCCAAAATGGGAGGTTAGGGATGCCCTCTTGAAAATGTCACTGCAAGAAAATCATACTCTTAAGAGGAAGGAGGCTTGAACACTACCAGTCACATCTTAAATGCACAGGACTAATTATTCCACATGCTTCATACCTCTGGATAGAAACACTCATTATTGTGTTAGAGGACAGAAATCTGGCAACTCTGCAGAATGCAAATCACCCAAAGCCATTCCACTCAAGCTGGTCTGATTACATTCGCTGTCAACCCTCAAGGATGCTAACAAAGCTACTGGGACAGGAGGGAATTCACGGCAATTCTTACATATTGATTACACTGGATTAAGTGATTCGCTACATTTAAACAACAAACAATACACTTGAAAAATCACCTTGGACACAAGATTCCCTGGACATTTGTTCTTGGGGGTGAATGTGTCACTGGGCAAGGATATAGCAGTTCATTCAGCATGTGCTCTACTGCCTTGGGCTTTAACACCCAGGGTCCCCCTTTCCTGCCACAGCCCCTCCTCTCAGTTTATACTCATCTTCTGACCAGTCAGCACTCTCTTAAGTGACACATCACAAAGGAATTTTGCCTTCCCATCGCATCTTTTCTTCTACACTTGCTGCTTTGTGAATCCTCTTTATTATTTATTAAACAAGCAACTCAATCAGTGCATTCCTCCTTTCTTTTGCATGATGCCAGTGCCTTCATTTTCAGAGATACCAATAATTAACTTCCTAGCAAATGCTTACCTTGACTGCAGTTTTTAATCTTCAGATATCCTCCCAGGAAACTGATAAAGCAATAGAATGCTTTCAAGTCTGCTTCTTAAGACACAACCAGTTTAGGGACCAAAGATTTATTGACTTAACTGTGCGCTATTGAGTAAATCAATGAATAATCACACACCAGCTTCCATAACAAATCCTAAATGGGCCCTAACTTATGACGGGACAGAAAGCAAATTATAGTAATGGGAACATCCTGAGATACTTGTCTGACAATGATTGTGGATTTGGCCCACAATCTTCACTGCTTCTCCTTCAGCTACACCATTTGAGCAGAGCTAGAAGTGAGCATTCTAGATATGAAACACAGAAATCTAATATACTAATAAAGATTCAAGTAAGCATGTTGTCTAAGTTTGGATGGGGAGAAGGAGAGGGAAAGAGGGAGGGGGTGGAGGGGTAAAAAGAGGGGAGAGAGAGAAAGGAAAAGGAGGAGGAGGAGAAAGATGAGGAGGAAGGAATGGGAGGACGGAGGGGAGGAGAGGGGAAGAGAGGGGAGGAGAAGGGAGGAGACGGAAGAAAGATTTACATATAAAACTGATACACTTTCTTACTCAGAAGAGTAAAATTTGGGCCCAACGAGTTAGCTTCTGGGCAGCCAGTGTGGCTTTCTACACAAGAAAACATTATCAGGCTTTTCATTCTGTGCAATGCCAATCAAATAGCTAACTCTTACAATTGCTTTGATTACTAGTCTCTAAAAATTATCCAGCTATTGACTCAACTTTCCATTTTATCATGCTTAAGAGTTAACAAATGCAAATTTCCTTCCAAATTCAAGCTTTGTAATAAATAACGATAAGTATCAAAACTAAAAAAAAAAATTGATCTTTATCATAGAAGAGACTATCCCTATTAGAATGCTGGGTGCTGAATATTTTATGATTTAGAGCATGTAGAATATGGACAGCAGGTGAAGGGATATTTTCTCCATGCCATTTCTTTTATTCATACCTAATGGGGTTGCCTGACATAGTAAGAGCTTTAAAAAAACATTGTTGGATAAGGATCTTTTATATTTCTTTGAACCCTTATAAATACTCTTCTTTTTCTGGAATGATTCATGGGGTCCTCAGAAAAACACCCCTTTCCGCGGCAACAATCACTGGGAATTTCCTGGCCTGCCTGTCGTATCCTCTGTGCAGGCAAACGCTGGCTGTTTAGAGCTCCTTCCTTGGCCACTGTAAATCTGGAGGCTCACCCTCCCTTCAGTGTCACTTTCCCCTCCAAGTAGCTCTCCAGGACAGGATCTAAGTTGAACCCATGCCAACTGACCTTGGGGCCTGGCTCACATCTGGTTCACGGGAAACAGACATATCCTCCGCCCTGACAATTTCTAGATACCCAGTCATCTCCTAAGGCCACAATCTCAGAGCAACCCGCCCTTTAGATTTTTCAGAGTGAGTCAGGTCCCAGTCTATTGTGTCCTCCAAAATGCAGATGACACTTATTTAAACCACTCAAGAGGTCCAGTTGAAGCCTCTCTCTCTGGGCATGGGGCAAGAGGCTGGCCTCCCCCTATATCTTCCTTTCTGGAGAGGGTGAGATTTAGAACACAGCACACAGTTTGCTCCAATATTCTACATGGGCGAGGGCTTAAGAGTCACAAAACCAGTTCGTGTGCAAATCTTTGTACTCCTGAAAGGGGGTCATGGACCAAATTCTTAAATGACACATTTAATGTATCGAGTACCCAGGCAAAACCTGGATTAAAACAGTTCCATTTAACATAGTGTTATATAAGAATACTCCATTTCATCCTAACATATGAAATTCTAGAGTTCCAAAGCAGATTCATTAGGACAGTTATGGTTCACTTGATTACATTTTACATTGTTTCATGGTGTTTGGTTATGAGGTATCATCTCTCTCTACAATTACAATTTGGCTAAGCCTCTCTGAATATGTTTATTTGCTCCTTCAGTCATTTTTGGTTTCTTAACTCTCAGCTACGTCTCGCACCATATAAATCTCCTGGAGATACCAAGGATTAGGCTTCAGCAATCTGCAAATTGGGTTGGCTCTGTTCTGTCTCTAATTTATGTCCTCTACTCTTCTTGTACTTCTACTAAACCGTGGGGTTGAAACATTCGAATTAGGATATTGTTAAGTACTAACACCAGTGGCTTTTTGTGTGTTTTTCATTTTGTCCCTCTACCCAGTGACCCTGACCTATTCAATCGACCAAAGACACTGCTTTCATTACTTTTTTTTTTTTTTTTTAATGGAGTCTCACTCTGTAGCCCAGGCTGGAGTGCAGTGGCACGATCTCCACTCGCTGCAACTTCTGCCTCCTGGGTTCAAGTCATTCTCGTGCCTCAGCCTCCCAAGTAGCTGAGAATACAGGCGCATGCCACCACACCTGGCTAATGTTCGCATTTTTAGTAGAGACGGGGTTTCACCATGTTGGCCAGGCTGGCCTCAAACTCCTGACCTCAGGTGATCTGCCAGCCTCAGCCTCCCAAAGTGCTGGGATTACAGGTGTGAGCCACCATGCCCAACCCGCTTTCATGACTTCAGAAAGAAGGAAAGAAACACAAGAGCAGAAAACTAAGAAATGGATTATCTTCTGCTTCGAAGTCTTGAGCCCTGGTGTGATTTGGAAGGATAGGTGTTAAGTGATCCAAGGCTCTGAAGAAAGTCCTATAGGCTGGGGGAAGCTAGTGAACAGATGGAGGTGGTGGAAGGGTATCAGACTCTGGGGAGTCCCTAGGGAAGGGCCCTTAACTCCACCCACCTCCAGGCAGATCCTGAGAGGAGTGAATAATAACCTTCCAGGTGGAACTGGGAAATAAGAGGGAAGGGGGCACGGCACTTGCCTGTGCTGGTAGAGTCAGGGAGGACAGGGAGGTGTCAGGGTGGATACGTCTGCTTGGTGTGCCTGTGCCAATGACTGAGACAGCCCAGGTGGGCCCTAGTGCCCCAGCACATCACAAGAACAGGTGAATGATTCCCGCAGGCCCCAAAGGCGGCGCATCAATGGGAATAAGGCTTATGCAGCCTGCCAAGTTTCCTTCTGGAAAGAAGGATGATCCATGTGCCTCAAGTGTATCATGAAAATAACTCAGAGAGAGCCAGACTTTAAGCTGTCTTGCTGTGGGGAACGTGGGCCAGCACAGCAATGACTAGGGGGATGAATGACTTGGGACAGGGAAACAGAAGCCAGCATGAACGCACAATGGCAAGACATAGACAGCCTGTTGCCCCTGATGTGAGGTACTGAGTCAGACCCCTGGAACCTAGATGGACCTGGAAGATGGACGGGACTGGGATCTGTCACTCTAAGCTGAATACTATTCCATCACATGTGTATACGTGTGTATAATTGAACAGTACTCAGCTTGAAAGAGGAATGAAATTCTGACATGTGCTACGACATGCTAAACTTTGAAGACATATGCCAAATGAAATAAGCCAAGCACAAAAAGCATATGATTCTACTTATATGAAGTATGTGGAGTAGTCAGTTCAAAGACAGAAAGTAGAATGGTGGCTGCCAGGTTCTGGAGGGAGGAGGAGAATGGGGAGTTATTGTTTAATGGGTACAGAGTTTCAGTTTGGGAAGATGAAAAGGCTCTGGAGCTGGATGGTGGTGATGGCTGCATAACACTGTGAATGGACATCAAACTGTGCCCTTAGAAATGGTTAAAATGGGGGTAGGCACAGTGGCTCACATGTGAAAGTGTCACAGCACTTTCAGAGGATTGCTTGAGCCCAAGAGTTTGAGACCAGCCTGGGTAATATAGTGAGACCCTATTTCTAAAAAAAATAAAATAAAATTTAGCTGGGTGTGATGGCACATGCCTGTAATCCTAGCTACTCAGGAGGCTGATGTGGGAAGATTGCTTGAGCTCAGGAGTTTGCGGCTGCAGTAAACTGAAATCACTGCACTCCAGGCTGGGCAACATAGTGAAACTCTGGAAGAAAAAGAAAGAAATAAGAAATACGAAGAATGAAGAAGGAAGAAGAAGAAGGAAGAAGGAGAAGAAGGAAGAAGGAGAAGAAGAGGAAGAAGAAGAGAACGAAGAGGAGGAAGAAGAGGAAGAAGAAGAAGCAGAAGAAGCAGAAGCAGCAGCAGCAGCGGCGGCAGCAGCTAAAATGGTAACATTTATGTTATGTATATTTGACCACAATTTTTAAAATTACGCTTTGCTAAACTGTAGCTCTAAAGATCACTCTGTTAGAAAAGGACAGCCACGGGTCAATGCGAAAGGCTGAGTGTCCTTACCCTTGGAGTCCTCCAGCCTGTGACATTAGGTCCCTCCTTAGGGCTCCTCTGGCTTTGCCCATGTTCCTCAAGGGGAAGTGCATCTCACAGATTTCAGTGCCACAGGTAGATACGATGGTGTTTTGCCTCCTATCCCCAAAGTGGCCAGCTTCAGTCTAGCTAGAGCTGCAGATGGCTTCGATGAAGCTAGTGGAAATATATGTTTAAGTTGGGATTTTTGTAAATTTTTTTCCTAGACAAAAAAACTCAAACATGGACCTATTTGAAGAGAAAGGGGGAGGAAACCTACCACCATGATAACAAGTACTTCCTTCTGTACAATGTGTTAAAACTCAGAGTGCTCTCATTTTAGTGCAATTTTTGAGATTACGTAGGGTGAGTAGTATAATTCATATGCCACAGATGAGATGAGATGAGGCAGAGTGATGTTAAGAAACTTGCTAAGGTCGCCTGGCCAAGCAAGAGCATGAACAAAGACTTCAGCCCAAGTGCCTGGAGTCCAGATCTGCAGCTCTTTACAATGTACCAGGTTCTCCCTTCAGAGAAAGATAAGAGGCATCCTGAGTGGGCTTGGATCATCCAGCGTTCAGGACACAACAGAAAGGCCAGGAGCATCTGGGATCCTCTTTTAGGGCAAAGCAGTCTACCTAATGCCGCACTTAGATTCCAGATGAATGCAAAAAACTGTGTATGTGTATGTGTACCTGTTTGAGGCCCTGCTTTCAAATATTTTGGGTGGCAAAGAGTAATTTTTAAAAGCATTCTATAGAAGAAAGTAGGAACTGCTAGAAAAACATAAAATAATTAAATTTACCTCATTTAAGGATGCATGAGGGAAGCTATTGTTAGGGTTTCCTGAGCTGACATTATAAAAGCTTTTCTTATCACAAGCTTTTTAAGAAAAAATGACAAAGGACTTTCTGGACTCTGTGTTTATTAGGGGACTATACAAATGACAGTATTCAAAACAATTAACAAATTTTAAACTTGTCATTTATATGTTTAATAAAACATTACAACTTTAATTCTCAAAATTGACTAAAAGAAAATGAAAAGATACTCATTCAATTTCTGAGAATTTTCATCTTATGGTTATTTCATACATATAAAAATAAACACATTTAAAAAATATTGCACATGGTAACATGTAGCTCTAAGGAATATCATGTTTTACGAGATAAACTCATTCCTTTCTTGTGTTTCATCAAATGCCTACAAATAAATCACATCTTAAACGGGGGTGAAGACTAGGCATACTTGCTTAAAGAATTCCTGAAATAAGGAGCTTTTGGAAAAGATTTATTTTGTTATTCAAATAATCACCTGCTAATTTATCTGCTTCATTAATTCAGAATGTCATGTTTTGGTGTTTTTTGAAACAAGGAAACTTTTCAAGTCTGAACACTGAATCACTACTCTTTTTTAGCTTTACAAATTTGACCCACTGTATCATTTTGCTGACTCCGAGTATTACGCTGCATCTTTGGCTATTTTGAGCACAATTAAAAGTAGAAAATAGCATCACTCAAAATTGGGAAGAAATATAAAAGGGCAATGTTTTCCCAAGATTGTCCATTCAGAAGCCAGTGTCAAAGGCCCAGGGAGGCATTCCTGCCCTAATGAACTACCTGACCCCTTACCCCACCCTCCTCTCCCTAGCTCACTTTTGTTTCTCATATGTCACTAATGGCCAAGTCCTGTCTCTTCTTTCAGGGTCTTTCTCGCCTCACCCTCACCTCCTATTTTCTCTGAAATGCCCTGAAGGCTTCAACACCTTGTTTGTTCTATTGCATCTGGTTCCCTCATCCTACACTCTGCTTACCATTGCTTCTGCTAGAAATTCCACATTCCTTAGCTTGACATGTAAGACCTTCCGTAATCTGGAAAGTCCTGCTAGCTAGCTTCCTGCCTCACAGATTGAATCCCAGGTTCCACCCCGGAACAGAAGAGGCCAGGCTCCTCCCCACTGCAAAGGGACAAAACATCCCACGGCTCCAGCCCGCGCTCCCGTCTTTCTTCCCAGTCTAATTTGCACTCAGTACCCTGGGCCCCTCTGGGTTCCTGCCTCCAGTTTTTTACTCTATGTTACCTTCTCTGTTTGGGATCCCATTTCCCCAACCCCGTGGCCCATCCCCAAGTTGCTTCATCCTCCAGGTCTTCCCTGATTCTCCTTCTTGGGAACTTATGCTTTTACCCGCACTCTCATGGAGAGTTGTCTACTTGTTTCTTAAAATGCTTTCTACATCATCAGTTACTTGTGTTTCTAGCTCAGTCTTCCATGCCTTTTACTTAATAGAAGCTCAATGGAAATACAGGAATTATGAGATACCAAGCAATATTAGTAACCTCATTTCATAATTGCATTACTCTTATAAGTTAGAGTTTTGAGTCATATGCATTAATAATAATAATACATTACATCCATGTTGTGCTTTCCAGAACTATTATCTATTATCTCAAGACCCCTGACAAAGGTGACATCCCCATCCTTATTTGATGCACGAGCACAATGAAGCAAAGAGCTAGCAAGCAGCAGAGGCGGTGTTGCTGGATACAGTGAGCACAAACTTCTGAAAGTACTAGAATAGAAAACACTCCCCAAAATGAAGCTCAACCTGACTGCACATCCTTTGTTAAGGTCTCCCAGACAGCACTGCCTATGGGGTCAGGAATGTCTTGATTTAGGTGCACCATCATGAACACACATGATAAACAAGATTTCAATGAAACCAGACAGTACATTCCCTTATGACAACAGAAATCACCACGATCAGTACTGGTTATGTTCCTTAGTAAGACAACCAAGTAGGAAGGGGTCCCCGGAGAAACTCCGACTGGCCTGCACAGTGGGAGCACAGGGTGGAGCCATGGGGTTTGGTCCCTTTGCAGTGGTGGGGAGCCTGGCCTCTTCGGTTCCAGGGTGGAACCTGGGATTCAATCTGTGACGCAGAAAGCCAGCTAGCAGGACTCTCGCTCTGCAGAGAATCCCAGCTTCCCCTTTTTTCCCTTTTTGTCCAATAAATTCCATTTTGCTCACCCTTCAAAGTATCTGAGAAAAAATAAGAGGCCTTTGTAAAAATAGTTATCCTTGCTGCACTTTATGCAAATAATCAGGCCCAGTATAAAACTAAAGTCTATTTTGCAAACAACTTAGTCCTATCATAATTTTTTTTAACAAAAATGAGGACTGGAGAAAGAGAGAAATTATGTTTCAGAACTTATCATACATCTGTCATTAAATTCTAAACTCATTAGTTGTTTTTAAGTTTTTGCCTACATTTTTAAACTAACCTGCTTGTTCCTATAAACCAACCAGCAATCTCCAGCTGCGGCTCACAAGGAACAAAAGGGATGAGGCATTTCAAAACCTGGATCGATACTCCAGTTCTAAGCAATTCTCCTGCAAATCCTGCCAGGTGATGGGAATAAACACGATGCCCATCACTCAGAGGTTTCCTTTTTTGGGAAAATGAAACCAAGGGAGCTAACCAAAGCCAAGCACCATGCACCCAAATCTCAGCAAGCATTACCGTAGCCACCAGTTACCTGGGCATGTCACAAGACATCCTTTTCTATCCCTTGTTGGAGAAGGACTCAGTTTCACAGCTCCACCTTAGCATTCTGCTTGTAAGGAGTCCATGCAACCCCCCGAAACACATTTTTGCCCCAAACTTAATTCCAAGCTTCGGGTCAAAGCCCTGCTCGCGGGGAAGGGGGGACAGGGGAAACTGGAGCTAAGAAATCCAAAGGCAAACAGTAACCTAGGTTAAAAAACAGAGCACAAGTGAGCATGGCTGATTCCCGCTGATTAAGCCAAGCCTCTTGTTTCATAAATAAGGGTGGTGCTACTATCTATGGCATAAATGAGGTCTAGGGAACTCCAAGGCTACTAACAGTAGTTGGGATAGAAACATAAGTGAGAGCGAATAATTCTTATGCTTTAGGTCCCCCTGCTTCATAGGTGAAAGCCGCTTTGGCACCCATGGGTGGTGCCTGCCAAGGTCACCAGGCCTCGGGGATGCAAGGATGGAAGAGGGAAAGAGATGCTCTTCCTTCTCTCCCTCACGTAACCCAGGTATTTGATAGCAAAGAAGGGAACTAGGGACTCCTGCTCTCCTCTTTCTAGATGGGTAGCCATTCGTCTTCAGTCTGTACCCCTTTCAAATGCATCCTGAACCCCTGGGACTCCTTTAAAAAACGCCTTCTTTTTTCCTCTCTCCTCTCCTGTCCTGTCTTTACAGATAGGTAATTGTGTCTCTGTTTAATGGGTCACTCCCCTCGGGTGCATCCTCCAAACTGGGAAAAGTTAATTTCCCAAGCCTTAAACTAGTTGGCTTAGGACTGGGCTTGCGGGGGGGGGGGGGGGGGGGGGGGGGGGGGGGGGGGGGGGGGGGGGCGCTGCAGAGGGTGGGGAGGGAACCCAGAAGCCCAACATGCTGGCAAAAGGGTAACGTTTTTGTACCAGCCGGGCTTTTGGTCGCCCTCTCTCTGTGCAAACTGCTAAAAGGCCTCGGGATTTTTGAGCTGTCCTTACCCTTCCCCCACCTTGTTTCATTTTAATACATGTTTTCTAATAACCTAGTTTGTCTCTTCTCAACTTCAGGCCATCAAACTCCAAATGATCACGCAACCAGAGCCTCAGCTGATGGCCCCTTCTTCCGGGGACCCTCAGATCGATCTTTGAGGGAGCTCTGACTGCCGTTTCCCCAAAACAGCGCCCCCTGTCAGCAGGAGGCTAAGATGGGTCTTCATCCTCATCCTTTCTAACTGCAGTCAGATGGACTTCTTCAGAGAGGGGAGTGAAACAGCCAGGTGTAAAGCGGTCCCCAGAACACTAGGAGAATGGGGTGAGGCCACAGAATTTAGTGCCCTTTGCAGGGGGGAGGAGCCTGGCCCCTCCTGTTCCACGGTGGAACCTGGGATTCAATCTGTGAGGTGGGAAACCGACTAGCAGGAGTCTTGCTCCGCTGAGGGTCCCTGTTTCCCCTTTTTTTCCTTTTTGCCCAATAAATTTCATTTTTCTCACCCTTCAAAGTGTCTTCGAGCCTAATATTTCATGGTCTTGTAACAAGAACCCTGTCTTTCCCTGAATTAGAAGAAAGTCCTATAACATTAGGACAGATCCCCTTCTTAATCCAGAGGAGCCATTAACAGAGCATCCTCCTGGACTTGCCCAGCTCCCAAATGCAAATCTCCCCTCCAGACAGGATCCTGTCATAGAGGTAAGTTTGTGCATGAATTCAGGCTACAGGCAAAGTGTTTACCCCTAAGAAGTCACTCTGTACCTCTGCAAGACAATTCATAGTAAGTTCATTAAACATCTGGCTGTAGTTATGCCCTTGAGGACTGCTAAATAGATTTAGAGCACTTTATCTCTTCTGTCCCTCATTTTTTCAATGGAGTACACATAAGCCATTAGAAAGAAGCACTTTTAAAAAGTATTCAATGAAAGGAAACCCAGCCCTATAACATGCAAATACCTTCAAGGCCAAAGCTAACTGAGTCTATTAGGCAAATGAAGCTAACTGAGTCCGTTAGGGAAATGCTCTCTTGAAGGTACCCTTCCTCTTCTCTGGAGTATCTGACATCTCTCTATTGTTTTACTCCACAGCACTCAGAAACTACAAGTCATTTACCCAATATCACTGAGAATCCTTACAAATACAGCATTTTAGCATATGCTTCAATAAAACACATTAGATATAGCTAGAATTTTTATTTATTTATTATTATTATTATACTTTAAGTTTTAGGGTACATGTGCACAACGTGCAGGTTTGTTACATATGTATACATGTGCCATGTTGGTGTGCTGCAACCATTAACTCGTCATTTAGCACTAGGTATATCTCCTAATGCTATCCCTCCCTCCTGATAGCTAGAATTTTTAAAAGGTGATCATGGCCAGGCACGGTGGCTCACGCCTGTAATCCCAGCACGTTGGGAGGCCGAGGCAGGTGGATCACCTGAGGTCAGGAGTTCGAGACCAGCCTGGCCAACATGGTGAAACCCTGTCTCTACTAAAAATACACAAAATTAGCTGGGCGTGGTGGTGGGCGCCTGTAATCCCAGCTACTTGGGAGGCTGAGGCAGGAGAATTTCTTGAACCTGGGAGGTGGAGGTTGCAGTGAGCAGAGATCGCTCCACTGCACTTCAGCCTGGGTGACAGAGCGAGACTGTCTAAAAAAAAAAAAAAAAAAAATGGTGATTACACATGGACAGACCTTTCTCTTTTTAGAGTAATCCTGGCCTAGGGCTTCTCAGCTACAACACATATTTATTCAACATGGACTATTTCTAGCCTGTGGTGCCCACAGACAGCTCAGCTGCCAGAATCGCACCAACTCTCCTTCCTCTGGGACCCAATGCCCAACATCTCAGGCATCAGTGAAGCCTCCCACAAGACCCTGCTGGCTCAAGACCCTTTGCCAATTTGCCTAATCCCCTCTGCTGGCAAAGGCAGTAATGCCACAGAGGCCAGATCTGCATTAGTCAAAAACTTGCTTACCAGGGGCTCACTTAGAGCCCCCAAAAGCACTTGCCTGCTCTTACTAACAAATATTACAAAAAGAAATAAGTAAGCTCAACAGACAAGTCTCACGGGGATTTGACCATGCTACCAGATGAAAACATTGGTAGAAAATGCCTCAATAACCATATAGCGATTTCCTCACAGTTTTAACTCTCTCTCGTCTTTTTTTAATTTTTTTTTTTTAATAGATGGGTGGGCTTGAACTCCCAGGCTTAAGTGATCCGCTTGCCTTGGCCTCCCAAATTGCTGGGATTACAGGTGTGAGCCACCATGCCTGGCCCTGATTTTTTTTTAAAGGGGTTGTTTCTATCTCATTACAATTCTGAGTGCCTTTAGTGTCCAAGGCATTTTCTAGGTGCTGAAAATACCAAAAAAGTATGATATAATCTTGCCCTCAATGGGTTTATAATCTGTGTGTGTGTGTGTGTATGTGTATGTGTGTGTGTTCACAGCTAAACTGAGGGATACAGTCAGCCTTTCATATCCCTGGTTTCCACATCTGTGGATTCAACCAACCACAAATCAAAAATACTTGAAAAAAATGGATGATTCCATCTGTACTGAACACGTACAGACTTTTTCCTTGTCATTATTCCCTAAACAATACAGAGTAACAACTATTTACATAGCATTTACATTGTATTTGGTATTATAAGTAGTCTAGAGATGATTTACAGTTTACAGGAAAATGTTTGTAGGTAATATGCAAATACTATGGTATTTTATACAAGGGACTTGAGCATCCATGGATCTTGGTATCTGTGGGGGGTCCAGGGAACCAATCCCCCAAAGATACAGAGGATGACTGCCCTGTGGCTTGCTTGTTCTAAGGGGCATAGCCCACAGCAGGAGTCCATGAGGACTGCAAGGGTCTGGGAAGGCTTCACACACAAGTCTGCATTTTTCCTGGGCCTTGAAGGGAATGGAATTTCAGCAAGCATAAATAGAGAAGGAATTTTTGAAGAAAAAAATATACGTGAGAACAGGCAGGGAGGGGATGGTGCTGTGTGCACTCAATGTGCTGACACGCTTGGGGAAAACAAAGTGGTGACCTGTGACATTCCTACCTGGACGGTAGGCTTCAAAGACAGAAAGGAGGGATTTGCTGCATTTTGAGCAGAGTCTCTCAGGTCTACACTTATAACGCCTCTGAATCAAACGTGCTGACTTAAGATCTCAGCTGCCTCTCTCTGATTCTGTCCTTGTCTTTCAACGTAGCACAAAAACGGTATCTTCTTGCGGTTACAAGGCAGGCACTAAGGACATATGCCCAATTTACAGTTCTGAGAAAGTGTTTCTGTGGATACAGAGAGGCTGGCAAAATAAGAAAGGCATGCCACCTTCCAAATATTTGTTGTTTTTGTCCCCAAACACCCGTTTTTCCCAAATCATGTAACTGTAGGAAAATTATAAATCTTTTAAATCCCTGTACAAAGACTCCCAAAAGTATTTCTCCAAGTACCCTACTAGCAGTCTCGTGAATATTCATTCAACTAATATTTATTACGCACCTATCACATACTAGGCACTGTTCCAGGTGCCGGAGATACGACAGAGAACAGAACAGATAAAAATTCCCACCCTCAGTCTGGGCTGGTGGCTCACGCCTGTAATCCCAGCACTTTGGGAGGCCGAGGCGGGCAGATCACGAGGTCAGGAGATCAAGATCATCCTGGCTAACACGGTGAAACCCCGTCACTACTAAAAATACAAAAAATTAGCTGGGCACGGTGATGGGCGCCTGTAGTCCCAGCTACTCGGGAGGCTGAGGCAGGAGAATGGTGTGAACCTGGGAGGTGGAGCTTGCAGTGAGCCAAGATTGTGCCACTGCACTCCAGCCTGGGCGACACAGCAAGACTCCGTCTCGAAAAAAAAAAAAAAAAATTCTCACCCTCGTGGAGCTTATAGTCTAGTGCACAGAGACTGACAATAAATGAAACACATACATAAAACAGATAGTGAGCGAGACAATGAGATGTGCTAGGGGGAAACAGTGTGGGAAAGGAGCGCAGGTAGCACCTGTGCCTTTCGAGTACATGCTTGAATGAAGAGAGGGACAGAGAGCCATGCGGACAGCTAGAAGAAGCACATTCGAAGCAGGAGGCACAGCAAGTGCAGAGGCCCTGAAACACACCCAACCTGGTTGCGGGAACTGCAAGGAGGCCTGTGTGTCTGGAGCTGAGTGAGGGAAGAAGAGAGGAGCGCGATGTAAAGACAGAGAAGTAACAGTGACCAGAAGTCTGAGGGAGGAGAGTGCAGTTTGTGGAAGCCAGAAGAGCACCTTCAAGGTGGAGGAAGTGATCAACATTCACAAGTGTGGCTGAAAAGCCAAATAAGGCAAGGACTGAGAGTGGACCGGGGGGTGGGGGGCATTAGCTGCCCTCAGAAGAAGGGTGTAGGTGGAGTGATGGGTCAAAGCCTGACAGTTGTTAATTCAGGGGAAAATCGACCATGCAGGAGGGAGAAGGGGCCATTGTCAGCAGGGCCAAGGGGACGAGGTGGGAGGGAAAAGGATTTAATGGACCAGTGAATGGGGCTCTTAGGCAGCAGCAGGGACAATCACCTTCAGAAAAAGCAGGGAAGGCAGAGCATCTGGGCCTTGAGATGGGTAGCTGCAAACGAGTGCTGCCAATCCAGACTCTCTCCTGACAGCTCTCTCATTGCAATGGAAGCGGGGAGTGGGGCATGTGGCAGGTGAGGAAGATGAGGACCAGCATGCAGAGGCTGGCTCTGAGTGCAAAGATGGAGGAGTGACACCACCTGACTTACATTTTGGAAGCTCCCTCTGGCTTCTGGGTTCAGAATAGACTGAGGAGAGGCAAGAGTGGAAACAGCCAGTTAAGAGGTTATTGTAATCCATGACAGATATATTTTCCCCCAAGACTAGGGTGGTAACAACAAAAGTAGAAAAATAATCAGATTCTGAACGTATTTTGAATACAGATAAAGGTGGAAGAGTCAATGAAATGCAGGATGTTTTACTTTCCCCCCTAAACCAATACAACAAAACCAAGAGATGTTACTACAGAATTGAAACAAAAATCAATAACATTTCAGTTGCTTTTACTGACAACGATCCAGTTTTTAACTAGCAAATATTCCAGAACTGTGGCGGTATCAATAAGTGATGCCAGTGAATACATAAAAATCTGTTGGCATTGCAAAGCATTATAGAAACGGAAGCTGCAGTTAAAAGCAAGGCATCTGTGTCTGTTCCAATATGCCAATTGGCAGGGGTGAATCAATAAATCACAGAAGTAGTGTAGAAAAATATTTCAAGCCTTCCAAGATCAAAGAATAGATTGTAAAATATTAACTTGATGTCCTTTTAACTATTTTTTCTCAATATTTATTAGTGTTTGACCTCCCTTGAAACCTGAGTTCCATTATAAGCTCTTTTGGTAAATGGATTGAAAGGTTGTCTCAGAGCACTCCAGCTTCCCTAAGTATTTTCTATTCTCCAGTGAAATACTATTAGTCTGCATTTTACAGTAATGCTCCTCAGCATATCAAAATCATGCATCTCTGTTCAACACAGAGAAGAATTAAGGGTGCTGGCCTGTCTCTCGCTCCATCCTCTGCCTCCCATAACTACATGTATGTAGATACTCCTACAGATAAAGTGTGGATATACAAATTTGCACATCATGGTAAAAGTGTCATAAAATCCTCCGCCCCAGTAGTTCATAAGGCCTACTTTAAACATATTAAATTAAATATTTAGGGCTTGCAACAGCCAAAATACATGAGGAGCCAAGTCCTTCTCTTTGTATTTATAGCAGGCAGTAATACACACAAAACTTCCAAGAGAGTAAAGGGCAGAAGTCCTTCCTGCTCTTTCCCTATCTCAGGTTTAGTTTGGAAAACATTCGTTGCCAACTTTTCCTACACAGATACTCTGTGCCATCCTAAAGGGTATACAGGATGGATTCATGTAAGAATCGTGGCCGTTTTTGATCAAACAATTCAACTTCTCGGATTTAATACTTAAAAAAAATTAAGGATGTGCAAAGATTTAGCCACAAGAATGTTCATTGCAGCATGGTTTATTAGAAAGAGAAACTGGGATCAACCTAAATATCTAACAATAGTTGACTGGTTAAAAAAAAAGAAAGTTCCATCCATGCAACTGAACTATGCATAGCCATTAAAATAATGTCAAATACTTAAAGATATGAAATATGTCCACGGTAGGTTTTGAAATTTAATAGGAACAGTCTGACCACATTTAAAAAGAAAATATATATTTACATGTATATATGTACATAAAAGGCAATTAGAAGCATTACCTTTGTTACAGTAGGGAGTCAGGCAGACACAAGCAGGGCAGGAGAGCCTCCCTCCACCCCTAACCAGGAATGTCAGGAGACCATCAGGTGATGGTCAGGCAGTTGTTAATCTGTCTCTCTGAAATAATAATTGGTTGCAGCCGGTGCCCGGGAAAGGCTGTCTCCCAATAGATAGAAAACACCTGAAACTGGTGATCAGCCGCTTCTCAGTAAGATCTTAGAAGTTGGGTGGGTGGGCCCAAGCATGCGCACTAAGAGGCAAAATGGTGGAATTTAACTGGTATATGACCTTCCTCTGGAAACACTCCGCTGGTGAGGGAAAAGCACCTCAAGTGAGCATGCGTACAACTCCAGTAAACACACTGCACCTGCGGCCCCTCCCAAGTGCTGGCAGGGCACTGTGCATGCGAACAACCCACCCCCAGGGAAGAATAAGGGGAGAAGAGATGCAACCCCCGGAAAGCATGCCAAAGGTCTAACCATACGCTTGAATCTCTCAAGTTGCCTGCTTGGCCCTCCTCTGAGTGTCCTTTACTCCTTTTGTTCCTGCTCTAACATTTTTTAATAAGCTTTCACTCTCGATCTAAAACTTGCCTTGGTCTCTCACTCTGCCTTATGCCCCTTGGTTGAATTTTTTCTTCTGAGGCGGCAAGAACTGAAGTTGCTGCAGACCCCAATGGATTTGCCACCACTAACACTTCTAAATGTAGAATTTGCAGGCAGGTCATCCATTTTGCTCATCTATACTTTGTTCTAATTTGTCCATAAATATCATCTTATTACTTGTGTAATTGGCAAAGTAGCAGTAAAACTTACTAAACATTATTCATGGTGGCACACAAGTCTCACTGGAATACTGCCTGGCCAAACAAAACCCCTGTTGCTCCTGACCTTGCTGGCTTTCTAGATATGCGGCTGTGTGTGAATCTAAGCCGTAAGATTGGCCAGAGATGGTCTTCTTCCATGAATCTCTGACAGTCTGCTCAGCAATCAGGCTGACTATATTCTTCAGATATCAAATGGAAGGAAATGGGAACAGCAGCAGAGATTCGCTATCTACAGAACCACAAGGAACAGAGCGATAAACACAAGCTTCAGGTGGGATGTGCCACAGTGCTGGGTTCCTTTGCATAAAAGCAAAAGGGGCTGTTCAGAGACAAAATATGTTAGGGAATAAGGGTATGCAGAGGCCAAGAGCAAAGGCCCGGAATGAATGCAGCATGTTTGGTCAAATGGTCCTTGTGCTTTAAAACAGTTAGGGAAATGCCAGGTAATTTCAGGAACAAGGCCCAAGCAATTTACAAAGATTCCTTTAAATTAAGAATGAAGTCCCTAAAGATCCAAATTCTAATACCTTGAACTTCAAACAAACTGCTTTAAAAGCAACACTAAAACCTTCAAATGGAAAGTAGATTAAGTGCATGCTCCATCTGTAAGAGCTTACTTACCACAAACTCAATTACTTGTTTCAAAATGAGATACAGGTTGGTTTGGATTTACTGATAGGCTTGTCCTGATAACTAAGAATGACAGATGTAAGGGGAGAAGCTTCAGTTCTCTTTCTTGGTAACGTTTAAAGTCAAACCTCCGGGTAAATGCATATGTAGATAGCCATGCTTTGCAAAGCAAAACAGTGCGGCGTTGATAGGCAAAGTCAACACCCTATTGACTTTTATCTTTTGTGCCATCTATTTCAATGTAGGAAGTGCTGGGGCATATTTGTCTTTGAAAATAGTCAAGTTCCCCATCCCCCACATCTACCTCCACCCCGCAGGATAGTGCTTGTTCCAAAGAAGTATTCTCTTTCTGCCATCACCCTCTGTTCAGTTCTAGAATTTGCTCTTATCCAATGTTCGCCTGTTTTCCAGTTCTGAGCAGAGGGCAAAGCATGTGTGCCTCCCTCTCCCGTCGGCTTACTCATGCCCAACCCGCAGTCCTGCTGGCCTCTGGGATGCTGCCAGCATCCCCCTGTCGGAGACATCTGTTGCCTTGCTTAAACCAAGAAGCCGCCCAAGCACGTGACAGGGCCATGCAGAATTAGAGCGTGCCACCTCCAACAAGAGGCGTATGTCCATCTTGCCTCTCCCTTGCCATTTCCTCCTCTAGCCTCAGCCTCAACAAGTGGCCGAGCCTCACACAAGCTGTCAGGGACAGATGCTATGTGAAAAGAGGAAATTGGACTCAAAGATGCTACAGCTTTTTTAATTAAGTCCAACCTACAAGCCAAATAGCGAGGCATGAAATGAATACTTACTTGCAAATAAGCACCACGTTTCTCAAAAACAAATGCATTGGTTCAGGTTGGTAGGCACCTCCTCAGCTTTCTCAAAAATTGTATTGTTCCTCGTTCAATGCCTCCGATAGTTTCACCTTAGCAGTGGGAAGTGCATTTTGTGCTGGAACCTGGGGATCCTAAGTTTCCTTTTGTGATTTTCTTCCTCCGCCATCCCAGGGCTAGTTGAGTTGGCACGATGAAGCGTGTCCACGCACAGCCAAATGCTCAATCTCATCTATTTCTCCCTTGCCCCCCTCACTCCTGCAAACCCCCTGAGTGCCCACTACATGCCTGGCCTGGCTTTCCATTCTAAGAAAAAGGAAGACTAACACAGTTGTGGCTTCTGTCTTCCCAGCCCCCTGAGCTAGTTCTACTCATGTGCTTTGTCTCCGTTTCTTTGTCTCCATTTTCTCTAGTTTACTATTTGTTTTCAATTCTGGTTCCTTATTGCTCCTCTCTGCGTGCTGCCTGCTAATTAAAGCTGACTAGAGCCACTGCTGCTATTCTCAGCTGAAACGGCCAAGCCCCTTGATTATTAAGACAGTGAGGACTCAGGAAGACCACATGGATTTTTGAGACAGAAGAAAATGGGGGGAAAAAAAGAGTAAACAAATCCCTTTGGATATAGAAAGAAAAGAGATGGGAGTAACCCTAAAATATACACCACAAATTCTAAGGAATCACAAAACACAGATGAGTCTCATTAAAAGTTACATTTTTCTAATTTCTTTTCCATCATTTCACAACCACAGAGAAAATTAAACATGTTATTTAAGTTGCTTAAGAAAGCTCTTACACACTTCCAAATTAATAAGGAAGAAACCTCAGCTATCACATCCTGCCTGTTTTACAGACTGGAAACCAGCTGACCTGTCCAAGGCCACACAGCCAAGCAGTTGCTGAACCCAACAGCGATTCCCAGGTTTTCTTATTTGCTCCCTAATCCCACACACAGCTCCAGCCAACTACCCACCTTCCCCATTCAGTGTGTTTTTAAATTTTCATTTATGTCTAATTTACTAATATATTTATTTTTATTTTTCATATTTTATTTTTTCATATTGTCATTTTAAATATTGCATGAATTGGAAATAAAGGACATAAAGTATATGTTGTTATGAAAATCTAATTGCAGTGTTCTGAGGTTCCTTAAATAATTGTGACATGCAGTATTTTTTAAAGACATGCTGAAGACCAAATTTCAAACAAATGCAAGCAAGAAGATAGGAAGAGGAAGGAAATTAGCTAGTTCCAAGACCTTGCTCATTGCTGGACAACAATCAAGAAAGGAATATCTAAGTTTGGATTATTTCTATCTTAGGGTCATTAGGAAGACAAAATTTAAACCTGAATATGAATTTGATTTCACTGAGTCTACTAGTTAGGATTCTTTGGGTTAAGTGACAACAAACACAACCCAAATGGACTATCAGCAAAAGAAAATTTATTGTTCTTAGAGCTGAAAAAAATCAAGGGGTGGGTCTCATTTTAGTCATGTCTTGGCATAGGGCTGAAATGATGACTAACACTTGTACAGTACATACCAAATGCTGGGTGCTGTTCTCAGCATTTCACATGACTCACCTGACCCTCACTACAACTCCATGAGTAGGCATCATAACAATTCCCACTTCACAAACGAGTAAACTGAGGCACAGAGACTCATCTGGATAGAGTGACCACATTTGTAACTGGCCAAACAATTTAAACCCAAGAAATCTGGCTCTGAGTCTAGAATGTAGTCACTTCCTCCTCATGCCCCCAGAGTCCAGTTTGGCTCCATCTCCCATCTCCACTTTCTCTGTGTTGGTGCCATCCTCTTTCAGATCCCCACTTCCTGGAGGCAAGGTGGCTCAGACAGCTTGAGCCTCAAAACCTGAAAAGTTCAGTGAAAAAGACCAAGCGTATTTTTGCCAGGAGACTCAGCAAAAGTCTCTCTGCCTCTTGGTGCCTTGAATCAAACAAGGGAGAATATAAGGTTCTAATTGGCCAGACCTAAGCTGCATACCCATATAGAGTATAGAGGGGACTCCACCAGAAACAAATGGACTAAAAATACAGGAGAAGAAAAGGGTCCCCATCCCCAGAGGAAGGGGGATAGTTATTAGAGATGGTAAATGAATACTAGGTGAATGCTGCACTGTCAAATTTAACCACAACTAAAACACTTCTTTTTCAATGATCAAACAGAAGCTCTTGGTCTTCAGGTAGCATAGGTATCCTATAAGACCCATGGCAACTTTCATGTTTATATAAATGAATGTGAACAAAGGAGAAAGGTATATGAAAAAATAAACCAAGACAGGACAGTTGTGATGTATTTATAATCATAGACTATCTCCACTAAGCCCACTCATATGGGCTTTATGGTCTCTCTAAAGGAATTGTGGAATCACAGCATCTTCACTTTAGGTGGATCTGGGAACTCATCCATCCCAAGATGCCATCTGGAGCAGAGGCTGTCCCCAGTGCTGTCAAGAACAATGACCCCACTTTACAAAGCAAGTCTTATTTTTCCCCTTACCCTCTGCTTTAATATAAGGTGTGGCTGGTAGAGAAAGGGCAAAATGGGAGGAAGAAAGGGTGAGGCTGCAGAAGATGCTGGCTTCGCCCCTGCCCCACGGAAACCTCAGAGGTAAATACAGCCTTGTCCCTTCATCTCCCTCCCCGCCCCATCCCCACGTGCAGACCCCACCTTTCACTGCACCCCTCCCACCTCTGCAACTTGTCCTGACTTTTACAATGGAGCCCTACCCTACTTCTTATGATAAGATACCCCAGAGAGATTCCTCCTCCGAAATAAAGATGAGCCCTGCCACAATCATTTAGGTACTCCAAGGTTCACTGGTATCCTCTAAGTAGTCTTTCTCTTTTCCCAAGGGAATCTGAGTAAGAAAAAAAAAAAAGATGAGAGAGAATAGAATCATCGGGGGCGGGGGGAATCAGTGTTTATCTAAGGAGCAGCAAACTATAAAAGGGTGGGTATGAGACACATCCTGGAAAAGAGGCTCCTACGTGTTTGTGGGCATGCAAGAGGAGCTCTAGTGACCTCCTGGCTTGGGAAGGCAGAGAAATGGACTTAATGCCTGTACTTGGCAGCCAGGAAATAGTTCATTATGTTTCTGGTGGTACCTTTATGAGTTGGATCACTGCCATTAGATGATACAATTAGTTGGATTTGCAACCATTTGAAGGACCCAAACACTGGGAATAGTCATCAATATGGTGCTAGAGGGCTCTGACCTCAGCCCTGTCTGGTTCCAAAATTCTGTCAATAACTCCAATGAGGATATTTACGGCATATTTGTCCAATTGAGAGTTGAGGTGATGCTAGGGAGAAGAGCAATATTGTTGGATGACATAATCAGGATCATCCAAGATATGCACCAGATCCCTGATGAAACACAATAGTGATGAATGTGAAGCCTGTATTCAGGTTAAAATAAACACACCTAAGTATATGTTGGTGAAGACATACCCTAGCAAACACATATGTGAAAAGGGAATTTTGATTGACTCTGTGTGTGGTATGAGTCAGCACTGCATTGTGGTTGCGAAAAAACAAATGTGGTCTAACGCTGCATTCATGGAAACAGAATATTTAGACTGTGGCTTATGCTAGGCTTGCTGTATTTTATGTGAAGCAGACCACACCAAAAATTTTGTGCTTAGTTCCTGACCTGACTCTAAGAGAAACACAGGCAAACAGTAGGAGAGAAGGGACTGGCAGCTCCTACGTGGTCAGGGAGATGGTTTGTCTGGAAAAAAGAAGGTTTCCATGAAACGTGAGAACTGTCTTTAATGATGTGATGCATTGTCCTATGGAAAAAGAGTTCCATTTGTTCTGTGTATCACCTGTGGCTGGAACTGGCCCAATAGTGGGAAATACGGTGAGTCAGATTTCAATGCCACAGAAGACTTTGAAAGGAACAAGGTGTCAGGATGTTGTAGAGGGAAATGTAAAGATGAGTTGTTGGATCAGACCAGTGGTTCTCAAACTGTGTTCCCCAGAGATTCCTCAAGGAGAGGAGTGCAAAGAACAGAAGCGGCTCACACACCCCACTGCAAGTCGAGCAGCTCCCCCAGTCTGCTTGCACAGTGGCCATCTGCTGCAAAGGAAAAGTTTGCTTAAGCAACTGGGCTAGATCAAAGTTCCCATTCAACCGTGAAGTTCCAGGATTTAGTGATTTTTGAGATGACTTCTCTGAAGAGGCCACCTGGAGAAGGGAGGATGCACGTGAGCTCTGCAGCCAGAATCACGAGGTTCAGATCCTTGTGCATTCATCTGCTATTGCTACAGGACAAATTAACACAAACTTAGCAGCTTAAAACGACACCCACTCACTAGCTCACAGTTGCTGTGGGTCAAAAGTCCAGGTGTGGCTTAGCTGGGTCCTCTGCTCTGGGTCTCCCAGGTTGAAATCATGGAGTTAGCTAGACTGTGTTCCTTTCTTGAGCTCAGGATTCTCCTCTCAACTCATGTGGTTGTTAGCAGAATTCAATTCGCTGAGGCTGATGACTGAGGTCCCCATTTCCTTGCTAGTTGTTGGCCAGGGACCATTCTGAGCTCCCTTGAGTCTATTCTCAGGTTCTGGCCACATGGCCCCCTCCCATAGGCTGTTCACAACACGGCTGTTTGGTTCTTCAGGGTCAGCAGAAGAATCTGGAGCTTCAATTCTCTTTCTTTAGGCAAAACATGGAGCCTCTTTTAAAGAGCTTGCCTAGGCCAAATGTGGTGGCTCATGCCTGTAATCCCAGCACTTTGGGAGATCGAGGCAGGCAGATCACCTGAGGTCAGGAGTTCCAGACCAGCCTGGCCAACATGGTGAAACCCCATCTCTACTAAAAAAACAAAAATTATGCGAGCATGGTGGTGCACACCTGTAATCCCAGCTATTTGGGAGGCTGAGGCAGGAGAATCGCTTGAACCCAGGAGGTGGAGGTTGTAGTGAGGGGAGATCGCACCACTGCACTTCAGCCTGGGACAGAGCGAGACTCTGTCTCAAAAAATAAAAATAAAATAAATAAAAATACAAAAATTAGCCAGGCGTGGTGACGCATGTCTGTAGTCCCAGCTACAGACGTGGAGGGAGGCTGAGACAGGAGAATCGCTTGAACGTGGGAGGCCGAGGTTGCAGTGAGCCACTCCAGAGTGAGACTGTGTCTCAAAAAAAAAAAAAAAAAAAAAAAGAGCTTGGCTGGGCACGGTGGCTCCTGCCTGTAATCCCAGCATTTTGGGAGGCCGAGGCAGGCGGATCACGAGGTCAGGAGTTCGAGACCAGCTTGGCTAACATAGTGAAACCCCATCTCTACTAAAAACACAAAAATTAGGCAGGCATGGTGGTGCACGCCTTTAGTCTCAGCTACTCGGGGGGCTGAGGCTGGAGATCGCTTGAACTCAGGAGGTGGAGGTTGTGGTGAGCCAAGATTGTGCCACTGCACTCCAGCCTGGGCAAGAGAGCAAGACTCCATCTCAATAAAAATAAAAATATAAAGAGTTTGCATATTCAGGTCAGGCCCATCCCGGACATCTACCTTTTGATTAACCCAAAATCAACTGATTAGGGACCTTACCTATTATCTGCAAATATCTCTTTATCCTTGCTGTATAATGTAACCTAATAAAGAGAGTGAAATCCCATCATTTTTACTAGTCCTGTCCACATGGAAGGGAAGAGGATTCTACAGATAGTGTATACCAAGCAAGGGGAAACGGGGGGCAGACCATCTTAGAATTCCGCCAATCAAACCTAGCTTTTCCACTCAACGCTTCTGGCCTTGGGTGAGCTGCTCAGTTACGTCCTCTGTCTAGTAGGGAGAATGATTTCTCAAGGGGTTGCTACGGCAGCTAAATAAGTTAATACACAAAGCACTCAGAACAGTCACCTGCCACCAGGTAAGCACATAAGGAAAGCTCTAAGGTATTGTTATGCAGGAATACATGGTATTCCCAGGACTGACTGACTCCAGTGGAGGTCAGACATCAACGCGCTCTCAGGCAGAAGTAGCGTGAGGGGGTCAGATAACACAGCTTCCAGGAGAGGTGGCTTCTCTTTTCTCTCCTACTGGCCAGCTGTCCTCTTTGCTGCCACTTTTGCTATTTGGCTTTCACTTCCTCTGCCACTCCGGCCATCCACCACCTGCTGATATCGTTCCTTTTCTGTGTTTTCACTTTCTTCTTCTTCTCTGGTCTTTTTATCTTTCTCTGTTGCTTCTTTCATGATTCTTATTTTTTACACTGGAAGATTTATCATTATTAGCCATTGCCAGCAAATAAGATTATGTCTTTCTCTGTCACGTGATCTTCATGACATTCGTTCTTTTGTTAGTAAAAATATTTTTTAAAGCTTATATTTGGTATTGTTTCAGATGACTAAAGGCATTAAATTTTATTTTCTCTTTAGGTAAAAATTCTCCTTTACTGAACAGATACATCAGAAAATAATGTTTTATCTTTCAAAACAATTCAGCATTGGAATTTGCTTTTAATAGAAAAATCCACCAGTACAGTTAAAACATTATTTATTTTATAACAATTATTTTTCAAAAACAATTTTCAGGAACGCTTCTATAGTGCAAAGTGAATCATCCCTGGTTTGCAATTTAGCTTGTCAATGTAACATATAATGAGCCACTAGCAAAAGGAAAAAGGAAAGCTATTTCAGTCTGCGAAAGTCCATGTAGACAGCCAACAGCTGTAGCTGTAAGCAGTATTTAAAAACATGACACATTTCAGCACTGTACCCTGCACATAGTGGGCACTCAGTGGAAACTTCTGGAGTTAAATTGAGATGTATCAGTCACAGTCTGTTGAACTGAACTGAGGAGCTATCTCAATAACAGACAACCATGAATCCCTGTCATTCTTTCTTTCACCTAATACCAAACTCCAATGTGAAATAGAATTTACAACACAAACAGAAGAACCGGTAGCAATGAACACAGCTTGTATGGACAAATGAGCTGACATGCATTATCAGCTACATCTCCACTGCTTGTCGAAAACCAGGTGAGGTCATAGTTCCCATCCCAGCCTGTTCTATCACGCCACTGCCGAGTCAACACAACTGTCTCTATGTTATTTACGGAGGAGGTGGGAGGGAGTCCTGAGTGTTCCCACCACCCAGTGCCGAGGCAGCAGAAGCTGTCAGCTGACACCCTCTGACGCACAACATACTCAGGCACAACATGAGACGTGTTACAGGAGACCCACAGCCATCTGCACTTCAGGGAGATGAGGACAAGGAGGCATCTCCCGTGTCAAAACAACCCCTGATAAATATCTCTCTTAGGGGAAAATGGCTGGACAGGGCTGTAAGTTGTCTCCCCTGACATGTAACCATCACTTCTCCCAGCAGCAGGTAGAAGAGCTACTGTGTAGGGAGACAGGGGGATAAGGATCCTTTGGATATGTGGACCCATTTTCCAGCTCATGAAGTTGTTTTAAACGTGTTATTTCATGTGATCCTCATAGCCACAGGAGACTTTGCCAACAGAAGGGGAATTTGGAGCCACTATGGAGAGAAATTTGGCAACAAGCATCAAAATTACAAATACACATTCTCCTTGATGCAGCAATTCCATTCCTAGGGATTTACCCTATAGATATACTCACATGTATGTGAAATGAGGCAGCACTCTTTACAAGAGCAGAATATTGAAAACAACCTAAGTGTCCCTAAATAAGGGGTTCCTTAAGTAAAAATTGTGCTGTATCCTTCCATGGATAATTTTCAGTATGCAAAAAAAAGCAAGGCACAGAATAGTGAATAGTATGTTATTTCTGCAAAACAAAAAAGAAAGAGGAAAAAAAAGAATATGTGCACACACAGTGCTAGCTTGTACATGCAAAAAATACCCTTTTAAGGGTACACAAGAAAGTGGTATCTCTGAGAAAGGAACTGGCGGATTGAGGACAGAGTACAAGGGAGACTTTTCACTATTTACCATTTTATGAATTTTGAGTTTCATAACATCTAAATCTATTGCTTATTCATACGCTTAATTTTCAAAAGCATATGAGGTGGGTCAGTGTATTTTATCATACAATGTATATAAGGGTGTTTATAAGCTGTAAGCCCTATACATATTTTATTTATTTATTTATTTTGAGACAGAGTCTTGCTCTGTCGCCCAGGCTGGGGTGCAGTGGCATGATCTCGGCTCACTGCAACTTCTGCCTCCTGGGTTCAAGCGATTCTCCTGCCTCAGCCTCCTGAGTAGCTGAGATTACAGGCATGCACCACCATGCCCAACTAATTTTTGTATTTTTAGTAGAGATGGGGTTTCACCATGTTGACCAGGCCTGGTCTCGAACTCCTGACCTCAGGTGATCCGCCTGCCTCGGCCTCCCAAAATGCTGGGATTACAGGCATGAGCCCCCATGCCTGGCCCCTACACATATTTTAGTTATGTGTTCCTATCACTCATTGGTTTTTGAATGAAGAACTTAAGGCTGAGGAAGGTAGGCGACTTGCCCACAATCACACAATTGACAGGCTTTCCAGGCTGTTCTCATGTTCCAAGTTTATGGCTGAACATCTGCCTTCTCTGTTCAGCTGTAAGTAACAAAGCCTAGGAACCACGTCTATACCCAGTGCCTTGTAGAGTGTCTTGTACTTAGTAGGTCTGTTTATCTGTAATCCTCTCTCTTAGGTTTCCTGTCTCACATTACCCACAGCCTAATGGGTAACTCCAACTGTAAGTTCCTCAGATGCCTCAAAACAACAAGCCCCCAAACTCAAGCCATTAACTTCCCTGTCCCTCTAAAACACTGCTCCTCTTCCCTATTTTTATTTATTTATTTATTTATTTATTTATTTATTTATTTATTTATTTTTTGAGACGGATCCTCGCTCTGTCACCCAGGCTGGAGTGCAGTGGCATGATCTCAGCTCACTGCAACCTCCGCCTCCTGACTTCAAGCAATTCTCCTGCCTCAGCCTCCCGAGTAGCTGGGACTACAGGCATCTACCACCACGTCCGGCTAATTTTTGTGTTTTTAGTAGAGACAGGGTTTCGCCATGTTGGCCAGGCTGGTCTCGAACTCATCACCTGAAGTGATCCACCCGCCTCAGCCTCCCAAAGTGCTGGGATTACAGGTGTGAGCCACTGCGCCTGGCCTCCTCTTCCCTATTTTTAATCACAAAGAACACCTCCTCACTGGCCTTCATCATCCCATCAACTCTGTCTCTTAAGTGTAATCACACCTTCCAGTTGTCATCCATCCTAGCTTCCACTTTCTCACCTAGGGGCCTCTTGATTTTGACAACAGCCTCTCACTAGGACCCCTGCTTCTTTTCTTACCCACCACCCTAATTCAGACCCCCACTGCTGCTAGAATCATTTTGCTAAAACAGACTTGATTGCATTTCTCTTTTACTTAAGATCTTTCTTTTGGTCTGCATCACCCACAGAAGTTGGGACCTCTAGACTGGTTTCCAAATCCATCTTCCAGATTCAACTTGCACAACTCCCCTCCCATGAACCACACACTCCAGGCCCACATCACACCCTGCTCCTGCGTTAGACACGCTGGTCCCTAACCCAAAAATGCCTTTCCTCCTGTTTTCCAACTGGGGAGCCCCATTCCCTGAGTTCCCTGACACTTCAGCCTTTCACTCCAGCCTCCCACACCCACAAGAGCCATGTGTATGTACCTCTATTACAGCACCTCTGATACCATCTTGTAGTTAAGTGTTTCCATGAAGGTCTTTCTCTACTGAAGGTATTCCCAACATGTGGAACAAATTCAGGTCTCCATAAATGTTTGTTGAATAAATGCATTCTAATGTCTAAACAACTAACTTGACACTTTGTGCATATGAACTGTTAATATCTAAAGTGCCACCTATAGTAATAGTTTTCCTTCAATCCAATATTTTTGCAGTATCCCTATTAAGAAGGACAGCTGCCGTGTGAGGGATGATAAGGAAAGCATCCTCTGATTTCTATATTTTTGGGGGGTTGGAGCATAATTCCAATAACCAGAGAAATTCAGTCGCCCTTTTGACATTGTAAATAATTTCCAGTTGCCCTTTTGACTCTGTAAATAATCACAACTTACAATTTCGGGAATACTGCATTAATATTCCATAAAAGAAAACTGATGTGCTGAATCCCTTGGGTGAAAACGATGCTGCCACTCAAGCTACAAGCATGGCTATGGAAGGTCCATTGCAGAGAGAACGAAGCAGGACACTGACTGAAGGTGGGGGTTGGGGGGACAGCTGGACCTCCCTGGGGACTTCCTCTGGAGGGAGGCAGGCCTGGGGGGAGGCAGCAAGGCGAGGCATGTTCATGAAGGGCAGTCTTCTTTATCAAACAGGTGGCAGCCTCGCGGATCTAGCTAATCCTTCTAATTACAGAGGAGCTGGCTGCCAGCCAAGACCAAGGGGGCCAATTTTAACTCCTTATGGGGGAGGGCTAGCAAGCCAGACAAGTCCCCCGCCAAACAGGTGGTGGTTCATGGCCGGATCTCCAACTCAGCAGGGCACTGGGGTCCTCAGCAAAATAGAGGCCATCATAGAAGTTCAGTCACAGAAACTGGGCCAACCCTGTGGAGCCTGCAGCAAGGTGGGGGTTTGGAGGGTATGGGGTGCCCAGGGCTCTCCCAAGACACCGCAGATACCAGCCCTAGAGAAGCAAGATGAATTCTAATCTCACTGGCAATGGGATAGAACCTACTAATGAGCTGCCTGACTTGATCAGTCATTGGCAAACTGTAGCTCATGGGCCAATTTTGGGCAGCCACCTGGTTTTTTTTTGTAAATAAAGTTTTGCTGGAACACAGCCATGCTCATTCATTTACGTATCTTCTATGGCTGCTTTTGCTGTACGAAGGCAGAGTCGAGTAGTTGAGACAGAGACCATATGGTCTGCAAAGCCTAAAATATGTATTGTCTGCCCTTTACAGAAAAAGTTGGCAAAACCCTGGTCTAGTAAATGCCCAGGCTGCACCTCAGATTAATTGAAATCAGAATCTCTGGTGGCATAAGTACTTTTTAAAGCTCCTCAGGTGATTTCAATGTGCAGTCAAGGTTGCAAACCACTGCTCCAGCCTGATGCAGTGACTCCGAGGGGCAGCTGAAAAAGTCATAGAAAGTTTCCACCTGGGCTGAATACGTCACAGACAAGGTGGTTCAGTGCTTGGGCTCTGGAGAAACACAGGTCTGATCTGTATCTTCACTCTACCACATACTCGCTACATGACTGTACACACTCAACCCCTCTACACCTCAGTTTCTCTGCCTATAAAATGGGGATAATAACGACACCTAACTTACAAGGTCATTGAGGGGCTGAAGGGGAGAATGTGTGTGGAGCTCTGCCATTGTGACTGGAAAACAACTACACTCAATAAATGGGAGCTAAAAGAGGTCGTGGGAGAGTTGAGCTGAGAGGCTGATGCCATCATGGTTTAGAGCAGCTGGAAAAACTGCAGAAACTCTCAGGCCTGGCACATGTGGTGTTAGAAACTGCCTTGAAGACGCTGCTGGGAAAAGCCACAGTATGTGTGCAATGACTATACAGCCAACAGGTGTGGGCAGGCTGGTGTATGGTTCAGGACAGCTCAAAAGACACTCCACTGCTAAACTCTGCCCACTTCTCCCCATGCTTGAAAGGGTTCCCTGTTCTGGGCCCTAGCTGACATTCTAGAATACAACTGTAGCTCCTGGTGAATGCTTGTTAGAAACTTTGATACTGAACCCTGAACCCTGCTGCTTGGATCACATACTGGGGTTATGGAGCATCTGCGGGTACCTGATACCTGCTTTGCAGATGCCTCCCGCCTGCCTACCTTTGTCCTGCCTTCATGCCAGTATGGGCTTGACATCAGCCTGCCAAACTTGTAGCCAGGTAACAACACATGGTGGGCTCCGGTTGGCTATACACAGAGGACTGTTCCCTTGGGCAGACAATCTGGCCCCTAGAGATGCTCCAATGATATCCATGTCTTGTCCATTCAATTACAAAGTGAAAGGCATGCTGCAAAATTTTGGGGGCTCCTTGCTCAGCTAATGATCTGCATCCAGGGTGGAGGGGAGGGTCCCTGCATTTCACAGACACAGGACTGGGTCTTGTTCAAAGTGAGTGACCTCTTCAGTCTGGTGTAAAGATGAGTATCCCCTTAAATGCATGATTAGTGAAGTGTTCTTATGAATCCTGGCAACATGTGGTAACCCACTAAATCAAGAAATGGTGAGCCACAGCCTTCATCAGCTGAGCCAGGGGCATGGCTGTTTGCAGTTGACCAGCCCTTCTTGCATATTCATTTAAGGCTTGTGTTAGAATAGGATCAAGCAGAAAATCCTGGCCAATACCACCCCGAATTTAAACAATGCATCTGTAAGGAAGAGAGGCTTAGCATCATACCAGTCCTCTACCTGTGGGGTCCTGCACCTAAAACTGGCATCACATATAATGATCTAAAATAGCTGGGGGTCAAGCCACAATTTTAGGGCCAGCGCCTCAACACAACTGGAAAATTCAGGAAGCAGCTAGTGGGAGGATCTAATTATAATGCTAATAATGACGTCTATTTACTGGGAGCTTACGAAGTGCCAAGTGATTTATTTACATGCAATTTCTTATTTAATCTCTACAATCATCCTATGAAGACTTGGAGAATTCAGTACTTGTGCAACCACACAGTTTTTAAGTGGTGGAACTGAGTTTCCAATTCAGGTCTCTCTGACCCTAAAGCTCCCAGGAGCCCCCACTTAATACCATAAGCTGTACAGCCTCGGCAGAGAGAGCCAGTGATGCCTGCCGCAGAATCATCCTGCTCCACCAAACTGCCTTGGACAGAGACAGGGAAATAATATCCAGGCCCCATGGGACAGCCTCCAGTCAACCTGAGAAAAACTACATCCCTCCACACCCTGGAAAGTTCTGCCTCACTCCCAGGGCTCTTCCCGTGGGTTACAGCCTCTACACCTCTTTTCTACCTTCTCAGGTTCCCTTCAGAAACTCCATGTGGATTTCTTTCCCAGCCCCTCCTTACACTGTCCCACTCAGGTGCTACTTGGAAAGCTCTTAGTCTTGCATCTGATCTCTCCCATCTCAAGTCAATGGTTTACTCATTAAAGAAACAACCACTTCCTTCCCCCAAATACTAATGATAAAATATCACGTTTTTTTTTTTTTAATTTTAGATTCGGGGGAACACGTGCAGGTTTGTTACACGGGCATACTGGGTGATGCTGGGGTTTGGGCTGCTAGTGAACCTATCACCCAAATAGCGAACATAGTACCCAACAGGTATCACATCTTTTATCTTACCCAAAAAGCACAAAAAATCTAATTCTGTCACCTGCAGAGCACAACATTGCAACCTGCTGAGCTCAAACTGGGATGTAATCCCCTTCCACCACCCTCTGGACCACCAGCCCTGCTACTGCACTGGTGAAGGACACCAACTCTGGAACCAGCCTGCCTGGGCTCAGTCCTAGCCCAGCCATGCGCAACCTGAGTGGCCCTGAGAGACCCTGAGAGACCTCACTTTTGTCTTCTGCAGAATGGGAATAATAATAGTACCTCCTTCAAAGGGCTGTGGTGAGAAGTGAGACCGTACATTACATACCGAGTACTTAGCTCAGTGCTGGCATAAGATAAACACTCCACAAATATTAGCAATTGTTCTTACTAGTTGTGATTATATTGCTATTCTTGCCCCGGTTATTATATATTCATTTATTTTAAAATTACTGCCCTGCTTTCAAAACAGTGCAGATAATCATAGAGTCTTACACGTGGGAAAACACTCAAGTACAAAGTTAAAGTGTTTTCTTGACTTGCCCTCAAAATATAGTGCAGTACTTTTAATGGTACTTGACATTTTCTCTAAGACTTGAGCATATATTCTCTAACTTAATTCCCATGCCAACCTGGAAAATCCTACTTTGCAGATAAGAAAACCAAGTTTCAGAGACACCAATAATATTACAATAATGTCTGATATCTATTTTGTACTTTTTATATATTATACACTATTTTAAGAAACTTATATGTATACTACCTTTTCATTCTCAAAACAGCCCTATGAGATTAAGATTATTGCTATACCCATTTTACAGGTGAGGAAACTGAGATCCAGAGAGGTTAAGTAACCACAAAGATCACAGGGGGCAGAGAGAGAACGCTGGCTTTCTAATTCCCTAGTGTGTGGCTTGCACGCTATAGTTAGGTTTAGCAAGGGACAAAGAGAGACCAGACCCAGGGCCTCACTATGGTGGCATAGTCACCACACTCCCCAACACTCTCCCCCCACACCCTTTCCTCTGTGCTGGGTGATCTGTGACTCTCCTCACTGTAACACTCCATGATTGTAAATGAATCTACAGACACCATCCTTCTGCCAGCTCTGGAGAGATCAGAGCACTGATTCAGGTAGTTTTCCCAAAGGACAAAGAACAAAGCTGAATATTTTTCTAGCCACATTAAAAATGATATTCCCATGTTAGAATAACATCAAAATGTGTTGTATTTTGTTTGTTTTAATAGCTTCTCTTTGATCTGCACTTTGGCCGCAGACTCACTGGCTGTACCCACTGCCATTCTCTCCAGCGGGCATAGTCTGGCGCTGAGTGAAACGAGCCCACAATCCTTGTAAATCACTGCTTTCCATTCATGCTCATTTCGCTAGTGCCACCACTCAGCCACTGTCTTTATTAATGCAGGAAAAAGGAGGTTACGACTAAGTGAGATGATTTTGCACCCAGGAAATAGCAGATGAGTTGGATAAACTGCACAGTTATTGGTGAGTAAAGAAGCAGATTTAAGCTGCCCTTGGGTACTGGAAACAGGAAGCTCAGAGAGACCTTGGAGCAGCTGCTGCTCTCTTACAAAGCCTTTGGTAATTGTGAAGAGGAAAAACGTATGTGTTGTGCAGACGAAATGGAGCACATGCAATTTGAGGTTCAGATGCTGAAAAGCAGGGAAAGGAGCCTGTCTCATGCTCTGGATTATCCTGTTGCCAGTCCATGAGCAAGAACCTGGCCAGCCTGTCCAATAGGACATTCAACATCAATCTTATTCTAGCTTGTCTCGGGGATGCTTTCCCGAAGGTTCGTAAGCACTATTCAAATGCCAAAAGCCATAAAAAGGATTATTTGCTTGGGACACCATGCCCATTTTCTGCTAATGCAGAAATGTCATCATACAAGATGGCCACATATTAAACACAGAGAGAGGCAAGTTTGGGGAGTGTGCACCTAGGGAAACAGTTCTCAAAGCATGGTCTAGGGAACCCTGCAAGTCCTTGAGGCCTTTTTACAGGGGATCTGAGATATTGAGACATTATTTAACTTGTTCACTCTTATTCTCTCTCAAACCCACAGTAGAGTTTTCCAGAAAGTGCATGACATGACACGGCAACAGAATGGATGTAGAAGCAGATATGAAATCCAACCACCTCCCATTAATTCAGACACTAAAGAGAGCTGCAGTAAAGTAAAACAATGACACTATTTTGGAAAATATTATTTTTCAATAGTAAGAATTTATGAAAAAGACAAGAGGCAACAAATGTTGGCAACAACAGGGAGAAAAGGAAAACCTAGTATACTGTTGGGGGGAATGTAGACTGGTACAGTCATGGATAACAGTACGGAGAGTCCTACAGAAATTAAAGTTGGAACGATCATAGGACCCAGTGATCCCTCTTCTGGGCATGTACTCAAAAGAGACATGCTCATCACTTCAAAAAGACAGCTGCACTCCCATGTTCACTGTGGCATTATTCACAATAGCCAAGATATGGATACAAACTAAATGCCCACTGATGAACGAACCAACAAAGAAAATGTGGTGTGTATATATACATGCATGATGGAATATTATTCAGCCTTAGAAAAGGAGATCCTTCCATCTGCCACATCATGGATGGACCAAGAAGACATTACGTACAGTGAAGTAAGCCAGACAAAGAAAGAAAAATATTGCATGATCTCACTTATACGTGGATTTTAAAAAGCTCAAGTACACAGAGATAGAGAATGAAACAATGATTACCATGAGTGGGCGGTAAAGGGTGGGGGAGAGGAAACAGAAAGATGTAGGTCAAAGGATACAAAATAGCAAATATGTAGGATGAACAGGCCTAGAAATCAAATGTACACCGTGAGGACTAAAGTTAATAAAATTGTATCATATTAGGGATTTTTGTTGAACAAGTAAATTTTCTTTTTTAAGTCAGTTAAATTTAGATTTTTAGCTGCTCTTTCCACACACAAGAAATGTAATTCTGTGAGATGCTAGGTATGTTAATTTGCTTTACTATTGTAACCATTTTACTATCTATATATATATATCCTATAATATCATGTTGTAAACCTCAAATATACACAATAAAATTTGTTTTTAAAAATGTGTGTTGGCACATAATAAGCATATAGTTTGAAGTAAATTGACAAATTATTTTTTAAATTTCTGAGTTTTAATTTCTAATGTGGCAAATATTGACTGATATAAAATATTTTGGGACCTCAATTATTCTTAAGAGAATAAAGATGTCCTGAGCCCAAAAAGTCTGAAAACCACCTAGAAGAATGTGGCAATTTTCTTTTTAACCCAGTGGAAGCCTTCCTTTCTCCCCCGGCCCCACAGTCAAGCATCTAAGGGCTTCAGATTCACCCACCTTCTTGGTCTTGGGCATAGGTTCTTTCTTTAGTAGCCTCATTGCCTGCCTTGCCCCAAATCCATATGACTGAATTGTATTTATTCTGCTCATGGCTTTGGTCCAGGAGGTTCACAATAGTTTATTCTCCCTGGCAAGGCAGAGAGAATGGCTTTCCTTAGCCCCTCAGCTCTCAACCAGGCATTGTCCAGTGCAATGAGAACTGTCATTTCTGCCTGGACCATCAATCAATGAAGACAGATGCACTTCTGTGGGCTGACTGTGGGAGGGAGGTGAGTTTAGACCTAGGAAGTGAGAAGCTATCCTGAGCCTGCGCTACAGAGACTGTGGCGGACTCCGTGTCTGTCACGGGGCAGGAGAACGGCCCATCAGTCAGTTGGCAGCATGTTAAAAATCAAGCATCCCCTCCATGTCTGAAAGTTACGGCAACACCAAAGCCATAGGCAGAGCCACACTCTCTGCAGTTTCCACAGACCTTGGAAGCCCTCCTTGCAAACAAAGCTGGAGCCCTTTCTCCATCTCTCTCCTGCAATCACAGTGAAATAGTGATTTCACCTATAAAGAACTACTGTGTGGATTTCAGCTATAAAGAACAAGTGAGCCCGGGCTACACGCGGTATGAAGTGTTGGTGGGGAGGAGAAGTGCAAAGGTGAATAAAAAATGCTCCCCGCTGCCCTCCAGGAGCTGCTCAAAAGCAGCAAAATGATCAGACTCCAGTTTTAACTCATGTCTCTTACTTGGCGTGCTTTTCAGAGGCAATAAGAATGTTTGATGAGAAAAGGCAAGGCCACCAAAGAAAGCAGAGAAACGAAAGCCCTAAATAATTCACAACACTGGATAACCAATGTCTGAAACAGAATCGATTCTGCACAAGAAGTCACTCTCTATTTCTTCCTCATAAGTGTTATTTCTTAACCTCAATTTTCAACCTGAACAGCAAGCACCTGATTTCCTACCAAACTGAAAACTGTCCCATGTTTCCTGGATGGGCTCAGGTTCCCAAGCAGGATTCACCAGAGGGGCTCTTAGGAGGTATGCAGCCAAACAGACACCCAGCCCAGAGGGCGTCTGAGAAATGGAAAGGGACTTGGAACGTTTTTGAATTGCAAAATGCTTCATCTTTAGAGGACACTCCAGAAACATAAAGTTTTGTGTTAAAAAAGCTGCCAGTGAAAATACGTTTAATCATTACCTGTTTATCTAACACAACCAGGAGCAAACAACCAGAGGGTTTTCACTAGATGCAGACAATGACCAGGGCCTTGAACTTGTCTCTGGGCTGTTGGAGTTAGGCAGGGACCTACCACAGCCAAAGTTAAATCACACTTGACACTTAAAGACCATGAAGGTGACTAAAATAGGGAGTTGGTGACACAACTCCATCCCTTTCAGTCCACTTTCACTTCTTCCACCCCGACCTCAAGGTTAATCATTTCTGTTTGGCAGAGTTTTGAATCCTGGGAACTGTCTCACTTTAAGCCTCTTCTAATCTTTTACAAAGATTATCAAGATAATGTAGTTCCACATCTCTGGCACTAGGAACATCAAAAGCCCATTAATTAATTATATGCTTTTAAGGATTATCTGCATGGAAAATATGAGAATTATAAATGCAAATACATATTATAAAATCACTATTCCTATCAGAAAAAAATGACATCTTTTTCTCTTGGTCATGAATTCCTTTCTCCCGCCTTCCCCTGCTCTCTCTCTCTCTCTCCAGTGCCTTATCTCTCTCTTCTTAATCAGTGACCACAATTGCATTCTACGATTTCTAGCCTTCTGCTATACTCAAACATTAAAAAATGACTCAACAAACTTTTAGATCATTTTTTATTTTATTGTTATTTTTTGAGACAGAGTCTTGCTCTGTTGCCCAAGGCTGGAGTGCAGTGACATGATCTTGACTCGATACAACCTCCACCTCCCAAGTTCAAGTGATTCTCGTGCCTCAACCTCCCAAGTAGCTGGGATTACAAGTGCGCACCACCAGGCCTGGCTAATTTTTTTGTGTGTGTGTATTTTTAGTAGAGATGGGGTTTCACCATGTGGGCCAGGCTGGTCTCGAACTCCTGGCCTCAAATGATCCACCCATCTCAGCTTCCCAAAGTACTGGGATTATAGGTGTGAGCCACTGCGTTCGACCTAGATCATTTTTTAAATGTCAAAATTGAAAATCATGAATGCAGCTCCTTCATTTAAAATGCAGCCTAAAGGGAAGTGCATGAGCTTTTCTAGAAGAGCATGCTGGGTTCAGAATCCAGGTTCACCGTGTGGACTGAAACAATAAGACTACCAGCGAGCAAGGTTATCATGAAGACAAAAGAAAATAATACCTGCAAAGCATTTAGCTCAATGCCTGGCATGGAGAAAGTGTTCAACAAGTGGCAGCTATTATTATTATCAAGAAGCATTCATGATTTAGGCCACAAGTCAGAAAAGGCAGAGAATGAGAAGGACAGAGATCATACATAGCAGGAAGTGTTTCTTAATTCATCTGTGTCTTCTACTTAAATTGGTTTTACAGTGGATAAAGCACTTACATATTTCTCCAATCCCCAGAAGCAGGTAGGTAGATAGGACAGGTGGTATTATTTCATCTGATGAACCAGAAAATGAGGGAGGGTCAGAAGCCTATTAGAATGATTTGGGGGGAAGGTTTCACAGTCATTAACTGGAAGGGCTGAGACTATGATGGGAGCCACACCGTTCGCAGCCCCTGGAAGGGGACTGTTTTCTCTGTTTGCCTGACATCCTCAGTCCTTTTGATTTATGATCCTTCCTCATCTTATGAACTGGTTGCTAAAGAATTTAAGATTAAAATGCTAAAGTTCCTCTTACACTGTTGGTGGGAATGCAAATTAGTACAGCCACTATGGAAAACAGCATGAAGGTTCCTCAAAAAACTAAAAATAGAACTACCATATGATCCAGCAATCCCACTGCTGGGTATTTATCCAAAAGAAAGGAAATCAGTATATTGAAGAGATATCTGCACTAACAAGTTCATTGGAGGACTATTCACAACAGCCAAGATATGGAGTCAACCTAAGTTGTCCATCAACAGGTGCATGGATAAAGAAAATGTGGTACACATACACAATGGAATATTATTTAGCCACAAAAAAGAATAAAATCTTTTCATTCTCAACAAAATAAATGGAACTGGAGGACATTATGTTAAGCGAAATAAGCCAGACACAGAAAGACAAATACTGCATGTTCTCACTCATATGTGGGAGCTAAAAAAAAAGTTGAATTCATGGAGATAGTAGAATGACGGTTACCAGAGGCTGGCAGAGTAGTGGGGAGAGGGGAATAAAGAGAGGTTCATGGGCACAAAAATACAGTTAGATAGAAGGAATAAGATCTAGTGTTCAGTAGCACAATAGAGTGACTATAACTAACAATTATTTATTGTCTATTTCAAAATAACTAGAAGAGTAGAATTCAAATGTTCCTAACACAAAGTAATGGGAAATGTTTAAGGTGATGAATATCCCAATTACCTTGATTTGATCATTACACATTATATGCTTGTATCAAAATATCACATGTTCCCCACAAAATATATGCAACTATTATGTATCCATAAAATTTTTTTAAATTAAAATGCTAAAGTCAATGCAAAGAAGAAAATCTCTAATTATCTGACTGTGGCCCATTTGAGTGAATCAAGATGTTTCCTCTCACTCATCAGGTGGAAGCAACAGGCTCCTGGAACAGTGCACCTGCTTTAGGGGGTGAGGCCCCTGAGGATGGGTGTTGGGGAGAGAGCTGTGCCTCCTGCAGGGCCTTGGCTCCCAGCAGCCCAGCTGTTACGTTGCCTTCTGTGGCTCCAGCCCCATTTAGCACAGATCATTACAAGCTGGCAGCTGTCAATTATCCAAACCAGACAGACTCCCCATGGCATTCCACATCTGGAAAAGCCTTCCCTGGGAATTGGTGCAGAAGCATCCATGCATTTCCACCTCTACTTATTATCTTCAAATCTCCCTGGAGATTTTTATCCTCCAAATGCAAAGATCAAGAGAAGTTGAAAATGCACATAGTAATTTTTATCTTAAAAAATACTCTAGCCAATCCTAATACTCAACAAGATTTTTTTTTAATGTATGAAATTGAAGGACATTGTGTGTGTGTGTGTGTGTGTGTGTGTGTGTGTGTGTGTTCTGGTGAAGCTGTGAATGAAGGACATTTTTAAAAAACCATTAGAAATGGCTGATAAAATAACAATTTATACTTCCTCCTATGTTATCAAAAATGGATGACATTTTTTAACCCACCACATACACTAAATATGGATAATTTGTTCCTGCACCCTTAGTTCCAAGGGTTTCACAAAACAAATAAAATAAAGATACTCAAAAGGACTTCTGTCCTAACACATAATAGGAAAAATATGCTGGGTACAGGAAGTAAAAGGTTTCAGTACAAAATATTCAGCCTCCTCAGTGGAAAAGAACCTTCCATAACACAGATCAATAACAGGCTGCTTCCTGTTTACTCTGCCTGACTGGGGACTTTACTATAAAACCTGATTACTGTTATCAGCAAGAAGCTGATTTGGCTGCTCCAAGGAGAGTCATCCAAATTAAAGATCCACCAAGTCACAGCTTGAATGATCCTAGCTCATGTACACAGAAAGCTCTAGAGCCTCTCCTTGTCCATCGGGAGGACTCTGTCTTGAAGAATGGCCTGATTCAACTTAAACTGCTCATCTAGGCAGCAAATAACAGATTCCCACAACAGGGACACATTGACATTCCAATCAATGGAAAACTGGAGAAAATTCAAAAGGGTATTAGTGCCTTGTTCTGGGTTTTAGGATTCACTCCATCAAGCTCCTCTTTGTGGAAAAGTAGATGGCCTTTTGTATGCTTTAATAAACCACAGAAAAGTATGCACTTAGGCCGGGCATGGTGACTCACGCCTGTACTCCCAGCACTTCAGGAGGCCAAGGTGGGAGGGTCACTTGAGGTCAGGAGTTTGAGACCAGCCTGGCTAACATGGTGAAACCCTGTCTCTACTAAAAATACAAAAATGAGCCAGGTGTGGTGGCAGGCAACTGTAAATCCTACCTACTCGGGAGGCTGAGGTAGGAGAATCACTTGAACCCAGGAGGCAGAGGTTGCAGTGAGCCAAGATCACACCACTGCACTCCAGCCTGGGCGACAGAGGGAGACTCTGTCTCAAAAAAATTAAAAAAAAAAAAAAAATATATTCACTTAGTGCCTAACGTACAGAGGGTGCTGAGTTGTCCCATGAAGATACAGTGTTGTGCATTGGATGACATGCCTGCTGGGGAGAATGCAGGAGAGGTCACAAGGCACTCCAGGCAAATGCCCATGGAGTAAAAAGTTCTAAGAGCTACTACAGCGGAGGGGTGGGTGGGGCTTGAGACAGGTAAAAAAACATCAAAGGGAAAGGAGGGATTGGACCCATATTGATTCTTTCCATTAAAAGACTTCAGACACAAAGTGTCCTTGGCTTCTCACCTTGAGGAGGGAGAAGGGCCAATTGTACTTCATCTGTGCTCTTCCAAAAGGGGAGACAGAGGCCCAGCCTAGGTTTCTGGCTAGGTTTCTAGACTAGAAGAGGTGGAGGCTTCCTGGAAGGAGGTCTGGACCTAGTTTGGATAGGAAGGGATGGCAGGAAGGAGAAAGGTAGGCAGTGCTCAGAACCTATCTGCCACTCATGTGGAAAATGCACTACAGTGGAAAGAATCAGGGAGTGGACCTGAGTTCCAAAATCCTGCTCCACTTTCCCTGGCTGGATGACCCTGGGTAAATCATAGTCCTTTCCAAATCTCAGTTCCCTCGACTGTAAAATAGGGTCATGCCTGCCATGATAGGGGGCCTGTTAACATTAAATAATGCATTTAAAACTTGAAACACAATCTCTTGCTCATAAATGATCAATAAATGCTAGATCCCACCTGAATTTCCTCACACCATCTTGCCACACACTAGAATAACAATTACAAGGACCACAGCCTCGTAATTGACCAACAAAAGCTGTTGTTGGTCTCTCTGGCAGACAAGATGGTTAGTTTGTGGTTTAGGAAATATATTCTTCCTATTAGAAGGTAATACCATCTCCTGTTTCATGTCTTACTGGATCACCCATTCCTTAGACCCTTTGTGGGTGCTGATGGAATGAAGAAGAGGGAGGAGGGAGGAGTTACAGAAGAAGGAAGTATTTATCAAGCCTTTACTCTCTGGACCAGGCCCTCTGGTGAATGCCTAGTGAGGAAGGCCTAATGGTGCTCCAGCTTCCTAGGAAACTCTTCTTGGCACCCTCATACTGGAAGTATGTGGTTTGTTTTGGGGAACACACACACATTTTACACACATCTTTGACAGTAATTTGGGCAGGATGTCTCACTGCCAATGGCAGGACTAATATCGAAGTTGGATCTTTTTTTGGGGGAAGATGGGGTCTTGCTACTTTGCTCAGGCCTTGAACTTTTGATCCTCTCACATCAGCCTACTGAGTAGCTGAGACTACAGGCACAAGTCACAGTGCTCAGCTTACTGTACTGGGTCTTTTTGAGGTGAATGCTCACTCATGTGACAGTCAAATTTTTACCTTTTAAAACAGACTTCATGGGCCTTTTCCTTCTTGTTACACTCATCCATCAAGACAGAGGATGCTCTCTGTACTACAATAGCTGACATCAACAGCCTTTCCTCCTCAGCTGTCACTCACCAACCAGGCCCAAGGATTCTCCTCCCTGCATGCCGGCCCACTGCTTTCCTAGACCAGAGAGACAGCCCTCTTCTCTCATGGCTCAAGCCTGCCTCCTGCTTCCAAGAAAGTAAAGAACTTTATTTGGGGAGTGACAAAGGCAGGTACATCCATGCTAACCACAGAGAGTTTCTATTTCAGTCATTCTGTCTTCAATCCAGGAGTCCCTATTGTCTACCCACATCTCTTAAGCAATTTACAAAGCTCTGTTAATTCATTCACAGCCTGCTCAGCTTCAGGGGCCTTAAGGAGGCAGAAGTCAAACTCAAAAGAGCATGAGGCTTCCAGAGGTTTCATGAGAGTGGGTTTGGCCAGTCTAAGTCTAGTAGAGCAATTGGAAGTTGTGCCCTGTTCTTTGGCAACAGATCAGATAGCAAATCCAATGAGTAATCAGAGAGTAAGCAAGGCAGGGGGGAAACCAAGAGCATGCTGAGGAAATGGGGAGACTGCACAGTCAGGAGGCAACTTGGAGCTTTCTGGAAACTTGAAGCTGCTTCTAGAGTCAGGAGAAGTTGAAGCAATAGGGGCAGCGTTGTGGACTGTGCTGGGAAATAGCCAGAGACACCACAGAAGGGCAGCCCATGATACCGTCCCTATTCCGTCAAAGTCTCTAGACTCTAAAAGCACGTCCCCCATTTACTCAACATCAAGTTTCCCAAAGGCTCCACAATAGCTACTTTCTACACTCCTGATTTCACTGTGATTTCAGAGAAACGGTTAGTTCTGAGATCATTTCCCAATAGATGAAATTTTTGCTAAGAAATAACAGATCTCCTTTAAAAAGGCTAATGATTTACTCTACCTAAATTAAGTTGCTTTTTTTTTTTGCTTTTAACAGTCAATTGACTTTTTAAATTTTTAAATTCTTATTTTAAATTGTGGTAAAATACATATAACATAAATTTACCATCTTCACGATTTATTTTAAGTTCCAGGGTACATGAGCAGGAAGTGCAGGTTTATTACATAGGTAAACGTGTGCCACGGTGGTTTGCCGCACCTATCAACCCATCATCACCTAGGTATTAAGCCCAACATACATTAGCTGTTTTTCCTGATGCCCTCCCTCCCCTTGCACCCCCATCTTCACCATTTTCAAGTATACAGTCAGTGGCATTAATCACATTCACATTGTTGTAAAACCATCACCACCATCCATCTCCAGAATTGTTTTTCTTTTGCAAAACTGAAAGTCTACACCCATTAAAGTCTAGTTTCTTTTTAGTAAGGAAGTTTCACTTTAATAGACAAAAGTAAGAGAAACAATTAGTCAAAGAAGAAAGGGATTAGAGAATTGAATGAAGTCAACACAAAGAAAACAATTATATTTAATCTATTCTCTCTACTGATTTCAAAGAAAGGTCTTTATCATCTAAATTGACACTCTAATCCTGATATAATTTAACTCTCTTTAATGCACTCTCTTTAGTTTAGCCTAGTATAGAGAAACAGTTTAAAGTATTAACCACAAGGGTTACTTTTGTAAGTGACACAAAGCAAGGTTAACACTTTCTTCGATATGTGTTAAGAACAACTATGTGTATTTGTGATATGAAATATTCTACATGGTGCTAATTCCAAATACTTGAAGTTTTCCTTCTAAGAATCTTATCAAACTAGTACTGTGATACACAGAAGAGACCTTCTGTGCAGTTAGATAGAAAGTTGTTTTTTTGGTTGTTGTTTTTTGAGGCGGAGTCTCGCTCTGTCATCCAGGCTGGAGTACAGTGGCACAATCTTGGCTCACTGCAACCTCTGCCTTCCAGATTCATGCAATTCTCCTGCCTCAGCCTCCTGAGTAGCTGGGATTACAGGCTCACGCCACCATGCCTGGCTAATTTTTGTATGTTTTGTAGAGATGAAGTTTCACCATGTTGGCCAGGCTGGTCTTGAACTCCTGACCTCAAGTGATCTGCCTGCCTCGGCCTCCCAAAGTGCTTGGATTACAGGTGTAACCCACCATGCCTGGTGCACCACTTACTTTATTGCTCTTTAAAATAATCTAATTTTAAAAGGTTTGTGTATAATGTTACCTAACATACAATTTTGTGAGGGCAGAGCCCATATATAACCACTAAACTGTGCAGATTTCCTTCCTTTTTAAAGTCATTCCATTAGGTGACCTCTATGAGCATCCAATGCTGGTATTTATTTGATGTAATTTCAGTAATGTGCTCTGCCCAAATATTTTCTGTGGTTCAGAGAAGTGAACTATAGTTCTAGTTAAGGCAAAAGACCTTAGTAAGGATTCCAGTGTAAGGCGAAGTCCTAAATTCTGAGGGATAATGTTTTCAAGAGAAAATAAATTATTGTACATTTGGATAGATACTCCAGACAACATGCGTGGGCTAGAGAAATACTTGTGGTCCTTAGGGTGGTAAGCAGGAGCTCAAGGTTCTAAGAAGGAACACCTGAGACAGGGCCCTGCTGGGGGAAATCCCAGCGTCCTAGCAGGGGAGGTGAAGAGAACTGACAACTGCTCTCAATGGGTTTGGAGATGAAGTGGAAGGTACTAGCAGACATGGAAATGGCAGAGCTTGGCCAAGTTAGGGAGGCAATGGATACAGTGCAAACACCAACCCCCTCCGCCGGTCATTAAGTAGGCTGTGTGGCCTCATGCAAGTTACTAACCTCTCTGAGCCTCCATGTCCTTCCCCATTCTGTAAAAGAGTTGTTTGGAGAATAATAGGAGATAATACGTAAAACACAAGAAAAAGTAAATAGCTAGCTGGATAGAGAATTCCTGAAGACACTTGATGAAGGATATCTATTATGATTGAAAAGTAGGTGGGGGGGTATCATTATCACCTTCAGAGTTTCTCTTTGAATAGGTCGTTCCCAAATCTGCATTAAAAAATCATGTTCTAATTTCCCCACCAAAAGGGTCAAAGTATATTAGAAAGAAAACACAACACAACTGCAAATTGTATTGTATTTTGGCTTATGAATTGGGGATTATTTCTACATGACATTCTCAAAGAGCTGTGAATTACATTTGTCAGAATGAGATGAAACATGATGAGGGCAACAAAGGATTTGTTTCCTCTGCTATTGGGAGAAACTATCACAGACGCCACCAAATAAAACAGGTCTGGTGTCCAGAATTAGCAGGCTGGAAAATCACACTGCTGAATAAAATATTCACCTGAAAAATATACTCCAAAACCGTGAAGGCTAAAGGTAGTAAGAGGAAACACTGAGCTATGGACTCAGAAAATGGCTGACCCATAAGGAAGCTTCTTATAAGGGATCCTGGCTGGCAGAGACACAACCAGGGCTGGAAGGTGGAAGCCCGGGGCACTGCTTCCGCACCCCTCCCTCGCCCCACCATGGCCACGCCTTCTCCAGACTCCCCGCTCCTCACTGCAATGGACTAAAAAGCTTTCTGAAGCACCTCTGATCCTCCTCTCCAGAAGGTTATTCAGTTCTGCAAACGAAAATACTGCCAATGAGAGACAGCAAAAATAATCACACTGTACACTACTTTACAAAGAATTTTATAAAGTACCTAACATTTTAATTTTATTTTTTAATGGATAATGCACTGACATGACTCAAATCCAAAGTTAGATAGAAGATCCGGGCGCGGTGGCTCACGCCTGTAATCCCAGCACTTTGGGAGGCCGAGATGGGCAGATCACCTGAGGTCAGGAGTTCAAGACCAGCCTAGCCAACATGGTGAAAACCTGTCTCTACAAAAATACAAAAATTAGCTGGGCATGATGGCAGGTGCTTGTAATTCCAGCTACTTGGGAGGCTGAGGCAGGAGAATCGCTTGAACCCAGGAGGCAGAGGTTGCAATGAGCCAAGATCGTGCCACTGCACTCCAGGCTGGGCGACAGAGCAACACTCCATCTCAAAAGAAAAACAAAATTAGATAGAAGACTATACATAGAAAAGTCTGACCTACACTCCAACCTCTAGGGGTAATCATTTTTCATTAGTTTCCGTCTACATTTCCACTGTTTTCCTTCCAGCTATACTAACGTATAAATGACAAATACAAATTCCATATATTCAAGGTGTACGATGTGACGATTTGATGTATGTATACACAGTGAAATTATTACCACAACCAAATTAATTAACACATCCTCACCACACTTTGTTACCATTGCTGTGTGTGTGGTGGGGGAATGAGGCCACTTAAGATCTACTCTTTTGGCAAATTTCAAGTATATAATACAGTATTAATTATAGTCAGCATGCTATATGTTAGGTCCCCAGAATTTATTTATCTTATAACTGAAGTTTGTACCCTTTGACCAACTTCTTTCTTTTTGCAAATAGTACCAATATACAAGATGTGTATACATATGATGTGTGTATTTATATTATATAGTGAATATATAATGAATATACACACACACGTTCTTACCACACCCTATTTTACACAAAAAGGAGCACCCAATATCCAGTCTTCTTGCACCTTGCTCTCTTCCTTCTCTATATCCTACAGATCTCTCCACACTCACACATAGAAATCTTCCTTCTTTGGTTTTGGGTTTTGTTTGTATGTTTGTTTGTTTGGGGTTTTTTTTTGAGACAAGGTCTCAGTCCATCACCCAGGCTGGAGGGCAGTGGCACAATCTTGGCTCACTACAGCCTTGAACTTCGGGCTCAAGTAATTCTTCCACCTCAGCCTCCTGAGTAGCTAGGACTACAGGGGCACACCCCCACGCCCAGCTAATTTTTGTATTTTTTGTAGAGTTGCAGTTTTGCCATGTTACCCAGGCTGGTCTCAAACTCCTGGGTTCAAGCGATCTGCATGGCTCGGCCTCCCAAAGTGTTGGGATTACAGGCATGAGCCACCGCACCTGGCCCATTCTTTTTTTTTTTTTAAGCTACATAGTACTCCACTATGTGCCACACCACAGTCTATATTCTACTAGTTCCCTATTGCTGGACATTTGGTGTTTACAACCTTTTGGGATTACAATAATGGCACAGGCAATAACCTAATACATATGCTATTTCACACTTGTAAAGATAGAAAGATGGAAGTGGGACTGCATGTGTACTTCTGTGAGATGATGCCAAATTCCTCTTTGCAGAGGTTGTACAGTTCTAAGTTCTACACACTCATCAGCAAAATAAAGTTCTGATTTCTCTTTTGAAAGTTTTGCTCATTTTATGTTTTTATCTCTGTTATTTTGTGGGTCTCACGCTTTTGTAGCAGGCATATTTATAGAAGGAATAATCAGAAGCTGTGTCCTCACTACTTCAAAAGAATAAAAACACTTCATTTCACCACTCAGAAGTGTCAAATTAGTAGTAGAGATAGCAAGTGCACAACTTTGGAGGAGCTAGACATTCTGGGAGATGAAACAGACTTAGACTTTATGGAAGAAAAGGGAATTAACAGGCCCTGGAGAAAACAGAAGATGAGGCGAGCAGAGAAACACTTCCAGATTCCAAAGCAGAAATAGTCACAAAGTGAGCCAAGAAGGATGAGCAAATTGACTGGACCAAACAAAATATTGTGTAGACTCTCGAGCACAAAGCTTAGAAGTGTAGTTTGAGACCTGATGGTAGAAAACCTTAAATTCCATAAGGGATCATCTAATCTTTATGACTTAGGCGATACAAAGGGTAACCAGATGTCCTGGTTTGCCCAGGATAATCCTGGTTTATCCCTTTTGCTCTAGCATCTCCTTCACTCTCAAGGGACCCAGTTTGGATGACAATTACATAGTTGGTTGTCCTAGCTATAGGGACCACCAAAAAATCTGTGGGCAGGAGAGAGAGAGGAAAGTAGTATTTCATCAAGATAAATCTGAGGGGCTGGGCACAATGGCTCACACCTGTAATCCCAACACTTTGGGAGGCCAAGGCAGGAGGATCACTTGACCCCAGGTGTTTGAGACTAACCTGGGCAACATGGCAAGACCCCATCTCTAGAAAGAAAAAATTAGCCAGGAGTGGTGGCACATGCCTGTAGTCCCAGCTACTCTGGAGGCTAAGGTGGGAGGATCACTGGAGCCCAGGAGGTCAAAGCTGCAGTGAGCTGAGATCACACTACTGCACTCCAGCCTGAGTGACAGAGTGAGACCCCGTCTCAAAAACAAAAACAAAAGCAGATAAATCTGCATACTTGAGTATACAGAATGGATAAAAGAAGAGAGGCTGGAGATAGGGAGAGCAGGACATCACCAGGCCAAGTAGCAGGAGGAAGGACAGAAAGCCTGACTCTGCTTCAACTAGTTTAGAGCAGGGTCATTTGTCTAACCTCTCTGAAGCTGCATTTCCTTATGTGTAAAAAGAAGACAATGGATTGGATGCAAAAACATCTTTTCAGTTATAATTCTCCAGGGCCCAAGAGATTAGAGCTGTAACCTAGGTGCTGGGCTATGTGGAGGAGTGGAAAGGAGAAAAGATGAAGGGATGGTGGAGGAGAGGGAGCAGTCAGAACAGTTGTGCCCAAGGAACAGGGAGAGCAGTGTTGCTGACACTGGCATATGGAAGAAGTGAAGACCACCAAGCTGCTGTGAGATACTCCCTGGGCTTGGTTTTATTAAATACACGTGCTGTATTGAGATGACCGCAGGCCACTGAAGTGGCGACTGAAAGACACATATAGGAGGACACAGTGGTGTGACCAAGCCAAATGGAAACCAGGGCTAGGATGGACCACACTTACAGCCATCTGGCAAATGGCCTTAGTGAGGGTTGGTGGTCATTCATGGTACTCAGGTGTGGTCAAGGAAGATGGCAGCCAAGACAATGGGTGAGTAAACCTATTTTCTGGTGGAGGCGTCTGAGTTTCAGACCAGGCAGCCTGGGAAAGCAGGGCAGGTTTTTAACAGTAAGCCTAGTTGACAGCCCCAGTTTTAATTGCCGAATATTCCGAAGGAAATCTATTGCCTTACTCAGGATGTATTTAAAGAAAACTCATGCTACCCAAGAGCTCCAAGAAAGTATCACATACATTGCTTTGGGTTTGTTTCTCCCAATGACGAAAGGAATTTTCAGCCAGAACTCCTTACTAATAGAAGGTCTTTGGTTAACAGAGGGCCCTGTAGATAGGTTTGGATGGGGGTGGGGGGTGATCAGTTCCTCCTCAAATACTATAGAATTGGCTCCCTGGACTGCCTAAGTTCTTCTAGGTCCCCTACCCTGAAGCCCACATGGACAGCTTTCAGAAGATCATCGAAGATCACCTGTGCCAGACCAGCCTGATATAGCCATAATTTACCTTGACTAGAAATTGAACTTTAAGTCCTTGAACAAATGATCCATGAGCACCAGCTTCCGGCAGAAGATACTGGGGAATGAAAAGATCCACACAGCTTCCACCACTTCTTTGTAATGAGATCAGAAACAAACAACTAAATCACCTATAGGCAAGCTGCACTGCATACACCCAAAAACCACAAGGTAAAGGTTAAAATATTGTGCTTGTGTTAAAATTGAAAGAACAAAAAATGCCTGTTGCTCTTCTTTCAAATGGTCACATACAAACCTTTTCTTTTAAGAAAGAACACTTGAAATCGATAAAGGAACATTAAAACTATGTGAGAATGAGTCATTACATTCCAGCTTTATTAGATATAAAGTGTTCTCATACTGTCACATGATTCTGTGATTCTGAAATAGACTGAGAAGTTATCTGGGGCTTGAGGGTATATGTCTCATTCATTCACCCAAAAACACCTGGCACACCCATGGCATTTAAATCAAGTTTATGACATGGCAGCCTCTCACTGGGTCTAGAGCTGACCACAACCTAAAGGTGAAAGCTCACTGTAACATCACACCTAATTGTTAATATGAAATGAACGAAAAGAAAGAAAAAAGGCATGTGTTACAAGTCAAATCACTCTTGTCTGAGAAATGTCTGCTCTGGCTGTCAGGAACTTAAATACCAAAGGAAAGGTAAATTGGATTAAGTTACATTTGGAAGAGCATTCCAGTAAGAGGCTTGGTAACTTCTGATTGCATTTAATAGCATTAAACTGAATCAGTTTCTAGATAATGGTTTTTGCATACTGCAAGTTGCATTGATAGATTCTGTCCTTACAGAAGGTATACCTGTGTACATAACTAAGATGAAATCAGCCTGCAAAGAGAGAAATGATGTCAGTAAACCAGTCCAATTCTCCACAACTGCCTACAAAAAAGGATATAGAAAAGATGAGAAGGGAGACATCAATCATGGCTGTTTATTTGTTTTTACAAAAACCCATTCTGAACTTGAGTCACCCAGCTTGCCGTCTTGGCTGTCTGCAAGATCAGTTCCAACTAATTGCCCAGTTGTCCCATTGCCTGTATCACACAGTCTATAAAACACAAGCCTAGATTGAAAAGAAAGACAAGAGAAAAGAAAACCCCCAACCAATATATATATACATATTTTTTTAAGAGATCACTCAGCTTCTTCCTCTGACCTCATGGCTGGAAGGTTCTAACAAAGGCTTCTCAGTGTGGAGGGTGTTCCTTCCGTCTCCTCCTTGCCTCATGATTATTCCTTCCCACACCCTAAGATTTAGGACTGTCTGGGGGTCACATGGGCCAGGCCACAGAAGCCCCGCCTTTGCCATCCTGACTCTGCCGGGATGGGGCTGGCTGGACTCTGAAGTGAGCTTGATGGCCTTCCCTGGAGCCACATGCCTGTCTGAAACTGAGTGCCTGAGACAGTGACCAGGCAAAGGGAAGTGCAGAAGCAGGTCTCCCTCTGCACACAATCCACCGGGCATGTCCAGGAAAAATTACTTCCATCCCTCTCCTCTTCTGCCCCTCTCTATGACCATCGGTAACCCACTGTCCATTCCTGGGTGCCTGTCTGGCAGGCTCCTGGGGTAAATGGACCTGAACTCTGTTCCCCTGGTCTTCCAGTAACTCCTCCCAGTGGTCTCACCACTCTATGACCTGCAAGCTCTCTTGGTAGGACAACTGCATGCCGTTGCTCAGAATGACTTCTGTGCTAGACATTGTGTTGCTAGTTGAGCACTCTGACCAATCTCCTTTTAGCAAACCTGCTTGAACTACAGAAACTGGAAAGCTAAAAACTACATTTCCCAGACTCCCTTGCAACAAGTCTAAATGTGACCCAGGCTCTGAGGAGCAGACACATTTACATGACATTTGAAAGGACATGGTGCCAAGCAGTGGCTGTACAGAGAGATCGGCCCCTCCTAGAGACCTAGTATGTGTGATTTTTCTGGGGCAGCTCGCAGAGATTCTCATGTCCAGTCCCTGGTAACCAATGCTGGGTGTGAGTGGTGGTGCCAAGGGAGTTACTACTAGAGCAGTCCTGGTTCTCTAAGGTCCCTAAAACCCTGTCGTAAGTCATTTTCTGCTTAAACTCCTTAGAGTGGCTTCTGTTGTCTGCAACTAGCAACGTTAATCAAAACAACTTCTTATCTTATACCTTAGGTTTTTTAATCCTTAATGTAGTATCTCCTCCTCATTGTCACAGAAAGTGCTTGAGATACATGCCTCAAATTTCACTTGAGAAATGGCAAGTCTCAGTTACTTTGAATATGTTTTATATCAGCTTTATAGATTAACATTAGCACTAGTCTCCTCCATTAATTCACTTAACAAAGAGCTATTAAAGGGGTACTGTGTATCAGGTACTGAGATGACCATGCTGCACATATAAGACACAGTTCCTGCCTTCACAGAGCTTATCATCTAGTAGAAAAAGAATAGCAGCTGGGTGTGGTGGCTCACGCCTATAATCCCAGCACTTTGGGAGGCCAAAGCAGATGGATCACGAGGTCAGCAGTTCGAGACCAGCCTGACCAACAAGGTGAAAACTCGTCTCTACTAAAAATACAAAAATTAGCTGGGCGCGGTGGCGCGTGCCTATAATCTCAGCTACTCAGGAGGCTGAGGCAGGAGAATCGCTTGAACCTGGGAGGTGGAGGTTGCAGTGAGCCGTGATCACACCACTGTACTCCAGCCTGGGTGGCACAGCAAGACTTCATCTCAAAAAAAAAAAAAATAGCTACTTTTATTTAGCATCTACTCCTACCAAACATTATAATTGACACTTTAAATATTTAACTCATGTAATTATCAAAATAACAGACACCATCATCCTTATTTTACAGTTGAAGGAACTAAGGTTCAGAGAGGATAAATAACTTGCCCATGATCAGAATTTTATACCTAGTAAGGGATAAAAGTGAATTTAAATTCACATAGTTGACTCTAAAAGCTGCCTCCAATATAAACTGTCAATGCTTTGAGGGTAGGAAATCTATTAAGTTCATCTTTGAATCCTATAGTTGGAAGGCTCATCTAGCCCAATCTCCCACCCATTCCAGAGTCCCTTTTATAGCAGACGCTGCTAGTTTCCTACCCCAAATCCATAATTCCCTGCTTCCTCACAAACAGAATGCCTAGTTTGTTCAGAGCACCACTGAATCCAGCTAAAAACTAAATATCCCAGACTCTCACATTTATTAGAGGTCATGTGACCCAGTTCTGTTCAATAAGAATCCAGCTGAATGTGCTGAGGATTTCTGGAAAAGTTTTGCTTTGTTAACATGAGCCACCTCTTCCTCCTTGACACTTCTTTCTGCTGGAATGAGCGAGTGAGGCTGGAGGTAGGGCAGCCACCTTCAGGCAGCATGGATGAATGCCACATGTAAGGATGACAGGCCGGAAGACAGAAGGAGCCTGGGTCCCTGATGGCATCAGGAGGCTTCTACGTCAGCCTTGAAGACACAGCTCAGCACATCTTATTACGTGAAAACTTTCTTGGGAATCCCTATTTGATGAAGGCCCTATAGTTGAGTTGCTGTTACATGGACTGAAACTCAGTCTCTAACTGATACACTGTCTTTAACACTCTGGATGACTTAGAATCGACTTATGTCTTTCCCGTGATGGGAAACTGTCCCATGAAAAGCCACTTACATGTTTGGATGGTCCTGTAGAAAATATTTTTTCTTCTCCTTAAACTGAAATCTCACTCTCTATAAGATGCATAAGAATGCAATTTAAGACAAACAGCAAATAAATACCATCTATGCATGTACCAAGTACTTACAGACTCTCTCATGTAATCCTGTATAATTGGCCAGGCGCAGTGGCTTGCGCCTGTAATCCCAGCACTTTGGGAGGCCGAAGCTGGCAGATCATGAGGTCAGGAGTCTGAGGCCATCCTGGCTAACATGGTGAAACTCCATCTCTACTAAAAATACACAAAATTCGCTGGGCATGGTGGCGGGTGCCTGTAGTCCCAACTACTCGGGAGGCTGAGACAGAAGAATCTCGTGAACCTGGAAGGTGGAGGTTGCAGTGAGCTGAGATCGCATCACTGCACTCTGGCCTGGGCAACAGAGCAAGACGCTGTCTTAAAAAAAAAAAAAAAAAGAATCCTGTATAATCTTATGTGGTAGGTTTTATTATGCTCAATTTGCATAATGAGATCACAAATAAGATCACATTCTAAGGTTCTGGATGGACATAAATTTGAGGGGACATTATTCAACTTGCCACAGTGGCAAAATTTTTACCTAAACCTCAGTTTCTCTCCTAACCCAGAGCCTTTCTATTGCTGTTTGTAGGTTAATGATAATGAATTTGGTCTATTTAAGTATACATAGCATGTGTAAGATTTTTGAGATGGATATAAAATTTAAAGCACCTTCAAAAACCACTGTCACCCTTATTTTACATGTTTGAATCTCTAAAATAAGTGCCATGCATCAAGCCCTATCTTCAATTACATATAATTAGGTTCTATTTTTGTGATGAATACCTTACTAGTTCCAAATCTGGCTTCGTTTTCACAGTTGAAAGTAAACACTCACAGTTTACATGTACTGACATATTTCTCTTCATTTCAATCTCAGAACACTATGTTGAAGAAAGAGTGAAATCTCTGTTTATCAAATATTACTGATATGTCTGAATTATCTTATTCTCTCTGAAATTCTGCATAAGTGTTAGTTACACAAAGTTACCTTGAAAACACTGCCTCGCATTTATTCATTACTCACCATGTTCGGTGCTTTATATATATCTCATTCCTATAACAACACTAAAAAGTAATCTTATTAGAAGGCAGGTATTTATTTTATTTTATGTTTTTTTTTTTTCAGACAGAATCTTGCTGTGTTGCCCAGGCTGAAGTGCAGTGGCATGATCATGACTCACTGCAGTCTTGACCTCCCAGGCTCAAGAGATCCTCCCACCTCAGCCTCCTAAGTAGGTGGGACAACAGGCACATGTCACCACACCCAGCTAACTTTTGTATTTTCTTGTAGAGACAGGATTTTGCAGTGTTGCCCAGGCTGATCTCGAACTGCTGGGCTCAAGCGATCCACCAGCCTTGGCCCCTGAAAGGGCTGGAATTGCAGGCCTGAGTCACATGCCTGGTCTGGTATTTTATTTTAAATCATAATCCCTTGCAAAACATCCTGCATGGTAGATACATTACAAATGTTTACTGATTAACTTTAGTATTTCTATTCAATTTTGCCATCCTTGCCCATAATGAATAAGTGATCAAAATATTACTAAATTGTAAAGAAGTTCAGGCAAGATGGGCGCAGTGGCTCATGCCTGTAATCCCAGCACTTTGGGAGGCCGAGGCGGGTAGATCACCTGAAGTCAGGAGTTCGAGACCAGCCTGGCTAACAAGGTGAAACCTCGTCTCTACTAAAAATACAAAAATTAGCCTGGCATGGTGGCGGGTGCCTGTAATCCCAGCTGCTTGAGAGGCTGAGGCAGGAGAATCGCTTGAACCCTGGAAGCAGAGGTTGCAGTGAGCTGAGATTGTGCCACTGCACTCCAGCCTGGGTGACAGAGGAAGACTCCGCCTCAAAAAAAAAAAACAAGTTCAGGTAAAAAAAGGGAAGAGTCTTCTTACTAGGTGTGGTGCTCCATGTACATTATTAGACATCAACAAGTAGGAAGCAACTTAAGGTTTAACAGGAAATCAGAGTTCCTAGTCTAAAATAGCTAATTATTTGTAAAGTACTTTTGTATTATTTAAGGAGTCATGCTATAATTCTTAAGGAGTCATGTCTTCTGTACCTTCCTACATCAGACACCTCTGTTGCTGTTGCCTGATTCCGTGAGACATGCACTCCTTACATGGGTGAAGCATAACTAGGTTAATCTCCTATCTGTAACATTTCAGGATAAAAGGAATTTTAACTCTGTTATAGAACTATCAGAGAAGAACCCTTTGGTCATTTAAGGATTAGAAAGAAAGCACTTCTGATCCAATGAATCTCCTATCTCATTTTGGTAATGGCCATATAATTTCATTTTTGCTATGCAGATAAAAGAATATTTTTAAATGGGAATATATTGATAAAGGTGGTGCTGTAAAAGCTACAAATGGCTAATTCCTGCTCTCTTTCTTTCATCTCAGGGAGTGCCATGACATTATGCCTGTTAATAGAAATCTGAGCTAACTGATGTCTCTGGTAGTGAACAGAAGCAAATAAAACAGACAACATAGTTGCAGATGAACAATAAAATCACGTCTTGTGCTAAATAAGGTTAAGTCAGTAAGGTCTTGGCAATGCAGATATATTCAGAAGCCTTAGACTCTCTTCACCAGGCAAGAGAGTAGAAGAAAAGTTAATTCTTATATATGATTTTAAACTAAAATTGCCGCTTGTTTAAATTCACATTTTTTAATTTTTAAAGAATGGAATTGGTTATTGGTATTAATGTCGCTACCATTCCTGAAATATCTTTCCTATTTTTTCCTTATAGATGTAAACTATCACAAAAGTAAATGTAATATGTGTATTTTTTGACAATTTATTCCATAATATCTTTCACATTGGAGTGGCTATTAAGCTTAAGTTGCTTTCCTGGAAGCTGCAAGATACACGTGGATGAATACATTCTCTACACTCAAATAACCTGTAATCCAGCAGGGAAAAGACAAATGGCTTAGAGCAGAAAGGCCACAGGACAACCTAGGGGCTTGTGATGGTTAAGTGTCAACTTGCCTGGTTAAAGAACACTTAGAAAAGAAACCTAGTAAAGCATTATTTTGGAAGTGTCTGTGAAGGTGTTTCTAGAGGAGGTTGTCATGTGAGTCTGAGTGGGTTAGGTGGGGAAGATCGGCCCTCCATGTGGGCAGGCACCATCCAACCAGCTGGGGGTCTGGAAAGAACAAAAACAGAGAAAAGGCGAATGTGTCTATTTGTCTGCTGGAGCTGGAACACACTCTTCTCTCCTGTTGTTGAACAACAAGCCCGGGCTCCCTGGCCTTTGGACTCCAGGACTTACACCAGCAGCCCTGCCAGTTCTCAGGCCTTTGGCCTCAAACTGAGAGTTATGCCATCAGCTTCCCTGGCTCTGTGGCCTTTGGACTTGGACTGAGCCATGCTACCAGCATGCCAGAGTCTCCAGCTTGCAGATGGGCTGTCATGGGGCTTCTCGGCCTCTATAACCACATGAGCCAATCCCCCAAATAAATCACCTCTCCTGTCTCTGTATCTATCCAGCTAGCTAGCTATCATATTGAGTCTGTCTCTCTAGAGAACCCTGACCAAAACAGGGGCAAAAGAAGAACTTGTTTTTGACTACTGCAATCACAGAACTCCTCAAAAGGAAGTAACAACTGATCTGGAACAAGAAGAACAGATAAGCCTGGTGATGAGAGAGGGCACACAGGGTACAGGAATGGCATGACAGAGACACAGGATTCTAAACCCGGCTCATCTCCAGAGTCACATGGCCAGAGCTTAAAACATGAAGTATTCAGGTTCCAGCACCCAACTTACTGGTGTGTGTCTCTCAAAGTAGAGCCTGAGAATCCTATGTTTCGTTTCCCCAGTAGATTCTGCTGAGGGTTCAGGTTTGAAGCACTGGGAAAAAGGTAAGAATCTACAGGAAATATTCAGAGCACAAGAGAGGCAGAGAAGACTGTCTGAGGCCTTGAAATGCCAGGCTTAAGAGGGAGGGAACCACCTGAGCTCTGTGGATAGCGCAATGACATGATCAGAACTGTGTTTTAGGGGAATGACACCTGGCAGTGGCCCAAAGGCAGACCTGATGAGGAGACTCCAGGCAGGGAATTCATCAGCAGGTTGATCATGGCCATCTGGGTGAGACTCAGGGCCCAAACTAACATCATAACAGCAGAAGTGAAGAGGAAGAACTGAAAGCTGCAGACAATAGGGTGGGAGACTTGGTTAATGAGCTGGAGGCAGACTGGGGTCGCAGGTTGGCAAGGGAGCAGGCTGAAGGCAGGTCTGACTGCAAGGCCCAGTGTCCCATGTGGCTGCCAATCTAGAGCTCAGGTCTCTGGTCCAATAGCACATGTCACTTCTTCCTGATATTACCACCAGCTGCTAGGACCACTGCCTGCTATAGTACTTTCTCTCCGGACGCTCTGGCCCACACTTTCGGCTGCCTGGCCAGACTTGTTCCCATCACCTGCAACACAGTCAGATCATATCTAATGTCTGTGCTTCGCTGCAAGGGACAGGGCCTACTTTCCAAGCCCCAGACGCCCTCTAGCCCTCCTCAAACCCACTGCCAGCTGGCTGGTCTCTGAGCTCTGCTCTTATAGACATGGTGGACTGGCCTACTCAGGCATCAGTGCCTGAACAAAGCAGAGAAAGCACCTGGTTTCACATGCAATGATGCTGTTTCTATAAAAATGATGACTCAACTAAAATCAAAAACAGTATAAACACTGACCACCTGAGGATAAAGAGCAGAGAGGATTTTGGGGTTGCGTGATTTTTGTTTTGCTTTGTTGTGTTTTTAATTGGAAAGCAAAGCCATGGAAAGAGAAAGCTGGCAGAGGAAATAACAGAACAGCTCCTTTCCCAGTGGATCAGGCGGTGATACGACCAAGGTCAAGGCTGGCTGTGAAAGGGCAGGGTTCGTGAGGCACCATCGGGGCGGTGAGGCTTTTTCGTGTATTTTGTTTTGTTTTCTGTCACCCAGGAGCTGACAATCTTTGCAAGGGGAAAGAATAAATAAATTCTGGCCCCTTCTTAGCCACTGCACAGACACTGCACAATGCTGGGGCACTGAGGCAGTCTCTGGCAAGCTGAGCTCAGGAAGCAGGTCAGGCGGGCTGTGGGCAGAAGGCTGGGGGAAGCACGTGGCCCCGGGGCAAATGGGCACCTGATTCTGTGGAGGGTGTGGGCAGCCACTTCCCTGAGTGCCAGAGAGGGGTGAAAGGAGGCAGTCAGGCCTGTGTGACACATGTGGCAGGGAGCAAATGTCTGTTCTGGCAACCTTGGGTCACTGTGTGATCACATAAACATCAGTAATATTTGAAACAGAAATCCAAAATTTGTGGTTCTTACTATGCCTCTGATCTCACTCCCCAAGCTCCAGATGCCAAACTGCTCTCCCTACTCTTATCTCTGCACTTGCTGTTCCCTCTTCCTGGAGTGCCCTCCTATCCCTCCTTCTCAGCCTGGTGAAATCCCATCCATCTTTCAAATCCAGGCAAAGATGCCACCACTTCCGTGAAATACTCTTTGACACTCCCAGGCTCAACAGACCCTACAGCCTCCTCTGATCTCATACAATACAAGGTACACACCTCCATTATGACCTCCACATGATGCATGCCACTCTACACTGCTATGGACTGAGTGTTTGTGTCTCTGACAAATCCTAACCCCCAAGGTAATAGTATTAGGAGGCGGGGCCCTTGTAAGGTGTTTAGGTCATGAGGGCTGGCCCTTCATGACAGGATTAGTGCCTATAAAAGCAGCCCCAGAGAGCTCCCTCATCCCTTCCACCATGTGTGGGCACAGTGAAAAGGCACCATCTATGAGGAAGAAGGCTCTCACCAGACACTAAATCTGCAGGTGCCCTGATCTTGGCCTTCCCGGCCTCCAGAACTGTGAGAAGTAAATTTCTGTTGTTTATAAGCCACCTAGTTTAGGGTATTCTGTTGTAGCAGTCTGAATGGACTAAGACGTGTACTTAAGTTATGTGAGCTACCTTTCAGCCATGGATGTGCCTTGTTTACCTTTGACTCCATAGCACTGCAAGCAGGTGCTCAATGGCCCCTGTGAGCCATATGGATCACACATCAAACTCATCACTTACTAACAGGAAGATCAATGAATAGAAACTATGTCCATAATGGCTTTACTTTGACCCTTCACTCCTTGGAAAGAAGGAGGGAAGAAGTTCTGATGGTCTTCCAGAAGACTATTCTGCTTTAGCAACTACCAGCAAACAAGTCCCTCTGAGACTGTCCACTCCACATCAGTGCCCACCTACCCACAACCCTCCCAGCCACGTGGACCAGGACCAGGAAAGAGACACGAGATCTCTGGGAACCTCTCTGGTTCTGCCTGAGACAAGAAGTAATTCTCTCCAGTCAGCATAAATCCTACAGGTTGATGTCATCATGGGTGTTGCCCATAGCCTCTTTTAGAAAGCAGGGGAAAGTTGCTTTACACTAGGGGTCTTCCTCTTGGTAACACAACTTCCTTGGTATGTTACCAAGACTTTGCCAAGTGCTCTATGGATGTTTGTTGAATGAAACAAAATTCCCTCGTCACATTTTACTAGATATCCTTACCTCACCCTTAGAGCCTTCCTAATGGAAAAGAAGATGAAGTTGGCATTAAATGCATTCATTTTGCCTATGTGTACAGAGCCCCTCCTTATCAGGAGCCCAGCAGCAAAGGCTTTGACAAGGAGATATCCAAGATGTATTTGAAGCACGGGAAGCATTTCCACAAGCTGAGAGGTGTGGAAGAGTAGTGTTCCAAGTGGCCTGAAGAGCGGAGTAAAGGCGTGGAAATGTGAAAGTAGTGAGTGTGTGCACAGGGTGCTGCTAGCCCTTGTCATACAGTCCCCACCAGGGAGGCAATGTCAGTCCTGGAATTAGCTCAGGTTCTCAAGCCAGGCATCCATGTACCGGCTGTGTGGCTTTGGGCAAATCTCTTAAATTCTGTGGGCTACATCTTTGTTATCAGTAAAATAGTGATGATAATACCTTGCAGAGTTGTTCTAGGAATGCATAACGCACGTAAAGGGTGTGGTTAAAAATGCATAAAATAAATGGAAGATATTATCATTATCATTATTACATTATAAGCTCCTTGAAAACAGACTATTTCTTACTCTTACTTGTCCCCACTGAAGTACCTACCACCTTGTTTTGCCCAAATTCAAAAGATACTAAGTATGTGCTGACTTAAATGTATCTCCTTGCCACTTTAATTCTATCATTGTTCCTTGGTTTCTGTTTTCCTCTTTAAAGAAATGTTCACTACCTTTTGTTAGCCTGATTAGACATTGAAGAGAGTCCATGGACACTGGATGCTTGAAACACAAATCCTATCCACCTTGAACTTACAGATTAGTTAAGGACTGCTTGAAAAATCCACAGTCAACTGTAATAAATAGTAAAGTGATAAAGTTCCCATAACGAAGAAATTCTATGAGGCTCAGAGTCTTAATAAAAAACAGGTAGGATTTTAATAAGCAGAGAAGAGGGAAAGACAGAAGGCATTGCAGGTAGAGACCTTACTGAAGAAATCAATACAGGAAAGTGTGGGGCATGTTCAAGAAACCATAGGTAATCTGGCCTAGCCAGTACGAATAAGAAATTGAAGACATGGCCCGAAAAGTAGTATAAGGTCAGACTGAGAGAAAACTAAAGACCAAGATGAAGATTCAATACTTATCTCATGAACAATGGACAGCCACAAGTGATGGGGCCTGGGATCACAGAGTTTGAGATCTAGAAGGTTTATATAGAGGGAGAGTTCACGCCTCCTTAAAAGACCAGGAAACCAAAGCAAGGGAATTTAACTTGCTCAAGGTTACACTGCTTATTATGGCAGAATTGGGATGAAAACCCCATTTTCCTGATTACCAGTAAAGATCTGTAAGCTCCATACCAGGGAGATGACAACATATGGCGCCCATGTACACCACTTCCTTCTTCCTCACCCAGGACAGACATTTCTAATCTATTGGGGCTCCTTCCTGGTGGTGCAGGTCCAGCCTCACCACCCTCAATGCAGAGCTTCAGTATCGGCCGATAGTCGGCGCTGCCCCTAGAGGAGAAACCTATCAGCCTTGAAACCCTCACCTTGCTGCCTTAATACAAAAATGCTTGCTTTGAAATTCCCACAGAGAATAGGAGAAATGACGGAGGGAGGACTCAGTCACTTGCAAGAGTCACTTGGTTGGTGCATCCCTCTGTGTGGGAGGTGAATTGTATCCTTCATGGTCTTAGACATTCTGTCACCAGCCAATGAGAGGGGCTACCCAGGGCCACCTCTATCTACTCTCTACACCACCTTGTCTGCTCATCAAAATTACAACTGAAAAGCAGAAGGGGAAATCCCAGACTCGGAAATGACAGCCTGAGAGCATCAATAAGTAAACACATCACTTAAGATAATGATGAGGAAAGGGGAGAGCGGGTGTGGGGAAAGAAAATAATGCATTAACCCACAGACTTAAAACTAAGGACCATTCAATGTTTCCTTTTTAGTTTAGAAACCACTAACTAAAAATGAAGAAAAAAATCAGGAAGTTCCCTCCTTAGTGTTAACAATAGAACAATCCAGTGTGCTGTTACAGGGACAACTTCTTTTTAAGAAGAGAGGCACTGAATGTTCAGATCGGTGAGATCTCGACTGGTAGTTTGACTTGGGTGCACTTTGACATCTAAAAATAGAGTTGTGATGGAGATCAACTGTAATTAACTTCAGACTTATTTAAATTATGTATTCAACATTGAGAGGATATACTGGCAAGAACACTAACAACAAATGTGGGAATTTTGGATTCTCTTTCCCTCTGTAGCCTTGAGGCTTGGTGAAATTCTCCTTGTCTGTCTCTTCTAATTTGTCCCACCCCAACCAGTGATGAGCATACCTGCAAATATTTTGCAAAAAAACTTCTGGAGTATTTTAAGATCCTTCTCATTCAGAATCTGTACAACATACACAAATTAAAATTATAATAAACTATTATAAACTCCCTACTTTATAATAAACTGGTAGATTAAAATCCAAATGTAAAAATAGGCAAATGAAGAGACTGTCATATAAACAGTTTTATTCATTTCCCCAAAGGACTCCGCATAGAATCAATCCCCTGGGAAAAAAGAATGCATGCAGTTTAGATGATTCAACTTAGAAAACTCTGACTGGTCTACAATTTTTCAGGATTACACTTGTGACCCAAAGTGAAGTGCACCTACATTCAGTGGACTATGATGGTCTCAAATTGCGTGGAAAATGCCAGGAATAGAATTGTTCTATGAAAAACGAGACATAAGAGCACAATAAGTGGCATATTTTTAAAATGTTGCTTTTTTTGTTCTTGGAGTTTTACTGTAACATTAAAAAAATTGAGTCCCATTTTTTGAAAAGTAAAATCCTCCCCATGCCATATTTACAAAACTTAGTAATTAACTGATTAGATTAAAATAGAATTCTAATAGGACTAAGCCAGCTCACAGAAAACACAAAATATGTCCATTAAAAATTTTCACAAATACCTCCCTCAGTGATATTTATTTGTATGCTTGCTTGTTAATTATATAAATAATTAAGGTATTAATAAAATTAATCTGTTTCCCTGCATGTGAGTGTATTTTTTAACATGTGTGGAAGGTTTAAAGCTAATTTCCAGAAAAAAAAAAAGTTGTCATGAAATAAAAAGACAAGCATTCACCCTGAGAATCACAATTACCACTTTCCTCATAGAAATGTCATCTGAATCTTTCACTTTTCTTGCTGTCCTTTTTTTTTTTTCCAGAAGGAAAGTCAGTTCTGTATATTTTACCAGACTATAAAGTATCTCACTTCAGGATTTTAGCATTGAAACTTGTACCCTTCTTTATCTAAGTTTTCTCTTAATTAATGTAAATAAGCATCAAAGAGAAATTGCAATACTTTCTGAATATAATTGGGATTGGCATGGTATTCTATTTAGAGCCTATCCACCTGAACCCAGTTCTAGAAAGAAAAAAAAATGCATAAAAAACTGAGAGGCCCATTCTGCTTCCACCAAGACAAACTGCTGATGCCTTAAAGATGCTGCCATTGGCTGAAGGATTTCATATAAATACAGTGTTGACATCACAGCCAGCAGTATGCAGAGGGCAGCCACACTTAAACAAATGTACAGCTCCCATTGCCCTTTGAATTAAGGTGGAGTCTCTGATGATTGGCACTTCTAATTTTTACTCTCAACAATGCCAGAGAGATAGTTTTATACAGACACAGCAGCACAGTCTCTGGTTGCTGGAGGTTTGCTATCTGCCTTCCAAAGCCTTTGGTAAGGACTGTGACACGGTAGAAATAGATACGTGTCCTTTAGAGGCAGCCTGCCTAGGTTCCATGCCTGTTTCTGTCACTCATAAGCTATATGACATTTGGGCAAGTCTCTTAACTACAAAGAGAAATAGATGAGTTACACAACCACAGGAAGGTTGTGAGAATTAAATGAGTTCTACAAATGCACCTGTGTACAGTGCCCTTGGGACAATGCCTCGCACATAGTAAACACCATGGAAGTGGCTGATACTATTATTATGTTCCATATCTTATATGCATAGCATGAAATCTCTAGGTAATTAATGAAGATTACATCAAACTTTCTTCTTAAGTTGCCTAAGTGGATGGTGGCTCTCCTCTTGGCATAAATTTTGGGAGAAGAAAGGAGATTTTTGTTTATTTGTTTACCTCTCAAACTAAAGTTATGTTTGCCACTCAGCCCTCTAGTTTGCCACTAGCCCATCTAGCAGATGGGAAACTGTGAGGCCGTCTTTCCTCCTCCTGGACAAGTTCCTTCAGGAGCTACTACCTGGCACTCTCTCCTACCCTCTCTCCCTCCCCTCCTGCCCAGCTTTGCCCCTTCCTTCACCCTTTAAGGAAAAGTGTGACTCTCACTAAGACTACAGAGTTCCTGAACTGCCCCCATGTTCTAGAAGGCTTTCCCCCCATGGTCTGCCTGGTAGGCTTCTTTGCATTTTCCAAAACTTGGCTCAGCTACCACTGAGACAGCCAGGCGGGAGGGGGTCCCCAGAGAATCTCTAACCAGCCTGCGCGCTGGGAGGAATGCACACTGGGGTGGAACCTTGGGAAGTTTGCACAGTTTGCATTGGGGAGGAGCCTGGCCCCTCCTCTTTCTATGTGGAAACTGAGATTCCAAAGGCCAGGTAGGAAGCACTCTAGCAGGGACTCTGGCCTAGTGAGAGTCCCTGTTTCCCCTTTTTCTTCCTTTTCACCCAATAAAACCCTGTTTTAGTCACCATTCAAATTGTCTGTGAGCCTGAATTTTCATGGCCATGGGACAAAGAACTCCATCTCTGACTGAACTAAGAAAAAGTCTAGGCCAGGCACTGTGTCTCACACCTGTAATCTCAGCACTTTGGGAGGCCGAGGCAGGAGGATCACTTGAGGTCAGGAGTTCAAGATCAGCCTGGCCAACATGGTGAAACCCCGTTTCTACTAAAAATATAAAAATTAGCTGGGTGTGGTGGCATGCATATGTAATCCCAGCTGTGCAGGAGGCTGAGGTGGGAGAATCACTTAAACTTGGCAGGCGGAGGTTGCAGTGAGCTGAGATTGCCTCACTGCACTCCAGGCTGGGTAACACAGTGAGACTTGGTCTCAAAAAAGAAAAAAAAGGAGGAGGAAGAAAAGAAAAGAAGGAAGAAGAAAGAAAGAAGAAGGAGGGGGGAGGGGGAGGGAGGAGAGGAAGGAGGAGAGGAAGAGGAAGAAGAGGAAGAAGAGGAGGAAGAAGAGGAAGAAGAAGAAGAGGAAGAGGAAGAAGAAGAAGAAGAAGAAGAAGAAGAAGAAGAAGAAGAAGAAGAAGAAGAAGAAGAAGAAAAAGAAGAAGAGTCCTCCAATACCACTGCTCCCAAAACACCCTGTTTGACAGCCCTACCACTCCCCACCGCCCCCCACCCTCATCTTTGGTCTGTGGCATTGCTGGCCTGTGGTTCTTTTCATGATGCTATGATTTGTTTCTTTTCATATTTGTCTCCTCCAAGAGGCTGTGAATCTCATAGGAGTAGATGGCATTTTATCTTTTTTTCTGTACACACAGCACATAGTAAAATAACTGGTCCCTAGCAGGTATTCAATAAATAATTGTTTAAAAAATATATAGTTCCTTCTACCTGCCCAAGACTAGCTTTCTGCCTCAGACTGTCATTCAGCTACGATTTTGCAATCTTTTTCACCATCAAGCATTTAAGACAGATGTCAGATGTGCTGATTCAATAGCCCCTACCTGTCTCACCTAAGAGATGGAATCAATACTCATTCTGCTTTTGAAGCGAGATACAACACTGGAGGGAAGGGGTGAAGGAGAAAGGGGACCAAATGCTCTTCAAATAGTTCCCGGGGAAGGCCCCCTCATCCTCCTTTTCAGAGAAGCAGGTCCTCGGGAGCCAGGCTCAGGGGACAGTGTACCCCAGAAGCCTTCCTAGGATGCGGTGGTTCATGGCCTCAGCCTGCACTAGGGAAGCCCAAGGTGGATACCTCAATTGGCTCCATCCAAGAGCCAAACGCCAAAGCCAGCCAGTCAGCCCATCCAGTGGGATCATCATTGGTAAAAGGGTGGCTGCTTGTGGGCTGGATTTGGCCCCAGATATATTTTGTTTGGCTTACAGGGTCTTGAAAAAATGTTTGAGTTAGCTGCCAATGTCTAAAAATTAGCAGATTATGCATTTTTTAAAAAAAATCTAGATTTCTAGCTTAACTAGAAGAACAGGCAACGATGGGTCCCTCTGCCTGGTAGGAGCGCTTCGTGGGAGGGGACCAGTGCTGCCCTCTTTAGGTGGGGCATGTGCTCTGCAGTTGCCCACACTCCCCACCTCACTCAATTACTTCAACTCTCTGAGCACTATGCAAAGGAGTTTGCAACTCCCAGGCCAGGCTCAGCAAGAGAATCCAAGTACTGAGGCCAGGACATGTGATCTGGAGGAATCAGATCAGAATGTGGGAAGAAGCCCTGAACCAATGGGACAAGAGCTTTTTGTAAGAACTTTGAGACTTAGGCCAAGGTAGGGAGGTGATACGAAAGGTAGGGTTGAATGAAGGCTAGAATTAATGTGATAGATTTTTTAGAAAGTGTGACAGTGGGTGGCTTGTTGAGGGGTGTGTGTGTGTAAAATTGCATATCTCCAGCCAGCACGTCTTTTCTGAATTCCAGATCTGTTTATCCAACTGCCTATTTGACACGTCTAGTGGGCATATCAAACTGAACATGTACCAATGGAACTATAGATGATTTCCCCAAACCTGCTTCTCCTAACATCTTTTCCATCTCAGTTAATGGCACCTCTATTCATTCTTCAGTTGCTCAGGTCAACAACTTTAAGATGATCCCTGATTCCACATGCTCTCACCCCCATGTCCAGACTGTCAGCAAATCCTGTTCTAGCTCTACCTTCAAACCCCTCAAAATTCAAGCATATGTCACTCCCACTGCCATCACTCTGGCCTGAGCAATCATCTCCCTTTTAGATTATTGGAACAGTCCCCTAAATGCTGCACCTAATTCTGCCCATGCCTCCTGTAGTCCCTTCTCCATACAGAGGCCAGACCGATCGTATGAAAGTAAAAGTCAGGTCACATCATTGCCAGTTCAGCAGCTTCCAGTGATGTCCCATGCACTCAGAGTGACAGAGCCTCTGCTGTGACCTACACAATCTCCTAAGATCTATGAACCACCCTCTCCTCACACAGGCCAACTTCCTTCTTACTACTGCCCCGCCTTGCTCATTTGCTCCAGCCACTCTGGCTCTCCTGCTGTTTTTTGAACACTCCAGGCATGTTCCCACCTCAGGGTCTTTGTCCTGGCTCTTCCCCTACCTAGTGTGTTCTTTCCCCAGATATCCACTAACCAGTCCCCTCATTTCATTTAGGCTTTGCTAAAAGTCCCCACCTTGGGAAGGCCCTCCCTGATCATCCTATCTCAAATTCAGCCCTTCTTAATACTTTATATCCTCATATTTGCCCCATTTTTTTCTTCTCTAAATTGTACCTATTTTTGTTGTTGTTGTTGTAACTCTCGGCTAGAATATAAGCTCCTTAAAGACAATCCTCAATACGTTTATGTGTCTTGTTAACTACCATACCCTCGGTGCCTAGAAGAATCCATGGCACATAGCTCATGATCAATATATGTTAAATAAATGAATAAATACATATTATTTCTATAAGCTATTTTTAAAGATCATACTTACATATGATCATTCCTCATGCAAAAGTATTTAGTGGTCTGCCTGATGACATGAAATTAGGGGATAATACACATAATAGACCTGAAGTTTTAATTTCATAAAGAATACATATGGGCGGGTGCGGTGGCTCATGCCTATAATCCCAGCACTTTGGGAGGCCAAGTCGGGCGGATACTGAGGTCAGGAGATCAAGACCATCCTGGCTAACACAGTGAAACCCCATCTTTACTAAAAATACAAAAATATTAGCCGGGCGTGGTGGCATACGCCTGTAGTCCCAGCTACTCGGGAGGCTGAGGCAGGCAAATCGCTTGAACCCAGGAGGTGGAGGTTGCAGTGAGCCGAGATCGTACCACTGCACTCCAGCCTGGGTGACAGAGTGACACTCCTTCTAAAAAAAAAAAAAAAGAATACATATTAACGTATGAGTGTGTGACACAGATTCAGATGATGGAGTGACAGAGACTTGCAGGACCACATAACACAATGCTGTGCGGTGCAGCAGGAAAGATAGTTCTGCTCCTTTTAAACCTCCTGGCCCCTGGGAAGCATGTACAAAGGATGACACCATGGCTAGAAATTTTCATGTGTAAGAGCTGTCCACTCTGCACCAAGCATTATTCAACCCCTCCTTTGTCCACTGGTCTCCTGTATGCATCTCTCATTTCTCTGGCTTTGGAACTTCTGTTTATCTGGCTCTGAGGCCTCCAGCTCCATTGCCTAATCTCCTGGCTCAGAGCTGATCTCCTGCCTCCAGGCTCAACCCTGCAACCTCCTTTCCTGTCTGCTTTAGCCTAGAGGTTAGATGTTGGACAGAAAGGAACCCAGGAAAGTTTCTGGCAAAGGCACTTACTCCATTGAGATGCTTTTAATTTTTTCCTTTCTCTTTTCCATCAGACTTTTGAAGTTATCTCAAAAAAAATAATCAAGTTTTGTGATGACTTCTAACTAAGAAGACATAAAACTGAAATCTTCAGAATAGCTTTAGACAAACACATGTTGAAAAGGTATGTCATATTCCTCCAAAAATATGCGGTATGAAGCACACTTTAAAAGGCATGGGAATGAGGAGTTACTGAAACAGTCAGGAATCTGATGAGGAATTTACAGACCTGCAAAGGCAAGGCACAGAGCCTGGAAATCTAACACTTTCCACCAGCTTTTCCCACTGAGCCAAGTGTGAGATAAGACACTGCTAATTCTAATCACATTGAAATATTTTCTATCTCGTACATTATAATGGAAAATGGAAAAGGGCCATCTTGGAGTTATAAAGGTTTGTGTAGCTCCAAAAACTAGGTGGAGCTTAGGTGTTGGTTGGCAGGCCGTTAGCAAAGAAAGCACTTCAGCTGTTTTGGTGCTGTCATCCTTGGCACCTTGGGGTAGGCAGAATAATGGCCCTAAAGATGTCCATGTCCTCTTCCCTGGAACCTCTGAATACCTTACATTACACAGCAAAGGGGACTCTGCAGCTGTGATGAAGGATTTTGAGTTGGATGATTATCCTGAATTACCAGGGTGAGCCTAATGTAATCACAAGAGGCTTTATAAAAGGGAGGCAGGAGTCAAGAGAAGTGATGACAGAAGCAGAGGTGAGGGTGACGTGGGGCCATGAGCCAAGGAATATGGTCAGCCTTTAGAAGCTGGAAAAGGCAAGGAAATTGATTCTCCCTTAGAGCCCCTAGAAGGAACAGAGCCCTGCCAACCCATTTGAGAACTCTGACTTTACATAAGTGCAAGCTGGTAACTTTGTATTATGTTAGCTATTAGATTTGAGATAATTTCTTATAGCAGCAACAAGAAACCAATACATGTCTCTGATCTCACTCCCACATTCAGTCCTTCAGCAAATCTAGTTGGAGAACGTCCTAGGTCTTCTAGGGTCCAGGCTAAGGGAGAAGATATTGAAGTTGTGTGTGAAATCACAACTCATGTAGTGGCAGCTCTTCACTGACTGCACAGGAGCAACCTTGCAAATGGCCACAGCAAGTTCCATGCAGAGGGCTGCAAGAAATGCCAGACACACTAGGACAACCAATGTATTTACTGAGTCACAAAGATGGGCTTCAAACCAGGCCTGGGGTGATCTCACTGTCAATTACTCTATAGGGGAACTTGTAAGAATAGTCAGGATCCACTAGTGGAGAAATCCAAGAGACAAGTGAGGGTACTACTCACTGGCCCCAGTATACTCTTATCATGCCTTTTATCTTCTCACAGAAATTCCACTCTTCCCCTCAGGCTCGCCTTGTACTTCTAAACTCCTTTCTCCTCCAGGGAAGCTTATTTTCAAGACAAGATCTGATAAACCTATTCGCTAGAAAGTAAACAATGGCTGCAACATTTAAACCATACCTCCAAGGGGGTATCTGCTTTTTATTTTTTCCTGTCCAACTTTCATTTTAGGTTCAGGGTATACATGCACAGGTTTGTTCCATGGATAAATTGTGTGTCATGGGGGTTTGGTGTACAGATTATTTTGTCACCCATGTAATGAGCATAGTACCCAATAGGTAGTTTTTGAATCCTCATCCTCCTCCCACCCTCCACCTTCAAGCCGGCCCAGTGCCTGTTGTTCTCTTCTTTGTGTCTGTGTGTATGCAGTGTTTAGCTCCCACTTATAAGTGAGAACATGCGGTATTTGGTTGTCAGTTCCTGTATGAATTTACTTATGATAACGGCCTCCAGCTCCATCCATGTTGCTGAAAAGGACATGATTTCATTCTTTTTTATGGCTACATAGTATTCCATGGTGCACATGTACTACATTTTCTTTATCCAGTTTGCTGTTGATGGAAATCTACGTTGATTCCATGTCTTTGCTATTGTGAATAGTACTGTGATGAATATGTGCTTGCATTTGTCTTTACGGTAGAATGATTTATATTTTGGGGGGTATATATCCAGTAATAGGGTTGCTTGGTTAAATGGTAGTTCTGTTTTATTAGTAAGTTCTTTGAGAAATCTTCAAAATGCTTTCCACAGTAGTCGAACTCATTTACACTCCCATCAGCAGTGTATAAGTGTTCCCTTTTCTTCATACCTCACAAGCATCTCTTGTTTTTTTGACTTTTTAATAACAGCCATTCTGACTGGTGTGAAATGGTATCTCATTGTGGTTTTGATTTATATTTCTCTAATGGTTTGTGACGTTGAGCATTTCTTCATATGCTTGTTGGCTGTGTGTATGTCTTCTTTTGAGAAGTGTCTGCTCATGTCCTTTGCCCATTTTTTTAAATGGGGTTTTTTTTTTTTTTTTGCTTGTTTGTTTAAGTTCCATAGATTCTGGATATTAGACCTTTGTCGGATGCATGGGTATTTGCTTTTTAACAAAGATCAGAATAAGACTATAAGTGCCTTGAGGACTAAAACTACATCCAGGTTCTCTATCATTGGCATCTCTCATCCCTAATACCATGTCTGGAACGAAGTTGGCCCTAGATCAATACTTACTAAATGAATTAATAAAATTGTACCAGTAGACAGCATACCCCCTCCTATGCTATCTCCTCTAAATGTCAGCACTTCCTGATACAGAGATAAAAACCTGTTTTCATGACAGCTCTAAAACAAATGAGACCTTGAGAAAAGGCTTACTAAAAATAACCATCATGCTAATGTTACTTTAGCTTTCAAATCACTTTTTAGAACACCAACTTAATTATTCTAATGATGCAAAATCTTTCTTAAAAGTGGTGAGTACAGAAGGGTCATATGACTTGAGACATGACATTGCCATAGTAGATGAGAAATGGAAAATAAAATTTTAAAGTTTCAATTTGACTGCACAACAAGGGGTATAGATCTCTAAATTACCATGTAGCTTTGATGAGCATTCACAAAGCCTTCATTTACTCAGAACTTCAAAGCATAAGATCGCTCTGTCCAGAAAGTTCCTATGCTCACCATTGAAACCTCACCACTGACTGAGCCTTTAAAAATCCCATGCAAACTTAAGAGTTATAACCTGGGGCCAATGGAGGGCTTCAGTGAGGTTTATAGGCCCCATTAAATTTTATGATTTTGTGCACTGAATTATTTTAAAAGAATAAGTCTGATCGAGGAAGGTTTAGAACCTGCTGCTTTAAGAAATGGTAGCAGACATTACGTCATTACCATAATGAAAATCTGCCCTTTTTTAGTGTCATGATCTCTAACAACTAATCTTTTCATTCACTCAGTTGGTCACTATATCAGTTTCTTATTGCTGCGGTAACAAATTACCATATACTTGGTTGCTTAAAATAACACAAATTTATTATACAACAGTTCTGGAGGTCTGAAGTCTGAAATGGTTCAAGGTAAAATCAAGGTGTTGGCAGGGCCGCATTCTAGGGAAAAGAGAATCCATTTCTTAGCGTTTTCCAACTTCTACAGGCTGCCAGCAGTCCTGGGCTGGTGGTCTCCTTGCATCTTCAAGGTCAGCAATGGCCCGTTGAGTCTTTCTCACTCTGCATTTTTCTGAAACTGACCCTTCTGTCTCCTTCTTTCACATTTAAAGGACCCTTGTGAATATATCAGGCCCACAGGAAGATCCAGGATAATCTCCCTATCTCAAGACCAGCTGAGAACAACCTTAAGCCCATCTCCAACCTTAATTCCCACTAGCCACACAACCTAACATATTTACAGGTTCCAGGTGGATGTGGACATCCTGGGTGGGAGTGCATTTTTCTACCTACCACAGTTACTTCACACCTGTTTTGAGCACCCACTTCTAGTATGAGGTTTTGTAAGAGATTTTGAGGATAAACTTTCTGATGTGGTCCTCACTTTTCAGGTGACAACAATAAAAGATGATGAAAATAGCTGCCATTGTGGAGCATTTGCTTTGTGCCACTCCATTCTAGGCATGTGACATGACTTAACCAATTTAATCATAAAACAGCCTAGGAGTTAGGTGATACGATTATCACTATTATAGAGAAAAGGAAATGAGGCACAAAACGCCTGTGTTTCCTGCCCAGGTCATATAACTAGTTTGGTGGCAAAGTGCAGTTTAAACACAGGCACTCAGACACTGGTACCTGAGCTCTGACCCTGTACTAGTTTGTTCTCTAGTATGACATTGAGAATACTTGAAGCAAGAGGGGGCATTAATTAAGTAAACAAAAGTAATATAAATCGTTGAAATAATGTAAATTTTCAAGCTAAATAAGCACAATGGAAATTAAGTCATAACAAGGATGTTAAAAAGGTTGGACCATCATATGTACACATGAGGACAATTCAATGAAAATAATCAATGAATAGTCATTGTCACCACTGTCCGTTTAAAATAATGTCTGTCATAAAAATAACCGAAGTTTTCATAGGGAGTATAAATAACAGTTTGAAAGAAGCCTGAAAAATTTAATGGTACCCTGCATTCGACAAGCATTCAACAACTCTAAAATATGTGAGTGCACACCAATGGGATACATGAGCAGCTCAGGTGGAAAGGAATGACCTCAACCAAGCCCCAACACTGTGAAAAAGATGCACCGCTATTCTTGGGTGGAAATAAATATATCAGGTCACTCATCGTGTTTTCCAGTTTGAAGCTACCGGAATGAAATTAAATCTGCAAAATTCAAAGATGACTGCTTCTTAGACATGGAAATAGTATCTGTTGAATATAACTCTACAGGAAAAAGAAAAAGGAGAGCTAGAGAATATTCTTTCTCAAAGGGAGAAAGCAGCTGTGACTCCAGGAGAGTAATTTACTGAGGCTTCCTGGCTGTAGACATAAAAGGATGAGAAGAAATCTGACAAGATGAAAACAAGAGCTGGCCACTAAACTAGAGAAAAGGTTAGGAAAGTACAATGATTTTTTTTAAAATAGCTTTGAAAGGAAGACTGAAAGAAAGAGTAAGAAAAAAGAAATTTTTATTTTAAAGTCTCATTTCACTCTAATTCTGACTATAAAAAAAAAAATGACAGCAGGGTCCTGAATCTATTGTCTCCTAATGAAGTCCTCATAAAACATCCTAGGTTTACAAGTCTGTTTACAAATCCAAAGAGGAATTTCCTCTCTGGCCTTTCTCAATCATAGCCCAGGGTCTCAGTAGTCAAAGTGTGCCCTTTCTGCTCCTAACACAATCACCAGGAATTCTACGATTCAGAAACAAAGACACTGGAGGGAAAAGTTGTTGCTGTTTGTGTAAGGAAAAGTGGTTTACCCTTCAAGCGATTGACCAGTTCTGTAAGATTATTAGAAATAAAAATAAATACTTAAACTGCAACAATCTGCAGACACTCAATTAGTAAGATGATCTGTTCAGGTAGGAATCATGATCACGTGTGATGATAAGGATGAACAACAAGCAACATACAACCAAAAAAGGAAAGACCCTGTTTAACTAAAAATACGGAATGTTCAAGAAGCAGCTTGTATTTCCCTTATACACTGTAACCAATAATTTAAAGTGCTAATGATAGTATCAGAGCTATAATTTGGTCCCAAAAGAAACATCTAAAAGGCTAAAATAAATAAGTTGGAAAACATCCACCCCCAAAAGTGCAGTACTAATTTTTTTTTTTTTCATATTTCCACAGCAGTGCCCCTATGCAATCTTTGGGCTTTGCTGAGAACAATATGTTACCATTAAGCAGATATCTCTTTGTTGCTGTTGCTTAATAGCTCAGTACATCAGATGAGGGGAAATAAATGGCACAGCACACAAGGTGGGGATGGGCTGGCTATGCATAATGCAGTAAAGACAGATATGTACATAATACTGTCCTTTTATACAAAAATGATGCCATTGAACATCCTCCTCCTCCAAAACACACACCTTTTCTCCTACCGGTGATGAATTTTTGCTCATTTCACCACACTCTCCCAGTTCTTCCGCTAACACATAACCTGTTTGCTGTGGCTGCAGAGTACCGTGGCAGTATTTAAATAGTGGACCAAGTACCAAGGTCACACTGGCTTCTTGTGCAACTTTGAGCCGAAATTAAGCCAGCAGATACACAGTGATGTACAGAATATTTTTGCCCAAAGCAAGCACTGTATTGGGTCAGACACATGCCGTATAGCTTATTGGAACTGTTCCGTGTCCTCCTGCCAGGCTCGTCACAATGCAGTCTGGTACGCTGGAAAAAAGGTTTATGAATTCCTGGCTGTGTGATCACAGACCAGACAAGTAACCTTGCTGTACCACATCTGCAAAATGGGTCTAATAAAAATGCTTGCTGGCACCATAAGGTATTTTAAGATGCAAACTGATTATACACCTGGATGCACTTTATAATAGGTAAATATTAGAGTACAATGTCTAGACCTGAGTAAATAAAGAATTGTCACTGCAGGAAATGAAAAAGGTTTTGTAGATAAGACACAAAAAAAATTTCAAGATTTGGGAATGTTAAACAGGGATGGATATTTTGTGGAGAAAAAAAGAGAAAAATCAGACCATTTGATCATCTTTAAATATGTAAAAATCTTTCATTGAGCAGCTGAAATAAAAACAATTGAATTAAAGATTTGTTTTTATTTTTAAGAAAGAGGAGTCCTGACACAGTGGCTCACGCCTGTAATCCCAGCACTTTGGGAGGCTGAAGCGGGCAGATCACTTAAGGACAGGAGTTCGAGACCAGCCTGGCCAACATGGTGAAACTCCGTCTCTACTAAAAGTACAAAATTTAGCCGGGCGTGGTGGCACATGCCTGTAGTCCCAGCTACTCGGGAGGCTGAGGCATGAGAGCCCAGGAGGCAGAGGCTGCAGTGAGCTGAGATCACGCCACTGAACTCCAGCCTGGGAGACAGAGCGAGACTCTGTCTCAAAAAAACGAAAGAGGAATTGGGTTTACACTATTTTATAAAAGATTTAGGTAAGTTACTTTTACAACGAATTTTTGTTTAGTAAGAATTGGGAGATTGTGCCGGGCGCGGTGGCTCACACTTGTAATCCCAGCACTTTGGGAGGCCGAGGCGGGCGGATCATGAGGTCAGGAGATCGAGACCACGGTGAAACCCCATCGCTACTAAAAGTACAAAAAAAAAATTAGCCGGGCCTGGTGGCGGGCGCCTGTAGTACCAGCTACTCGGAGAGGCTGAGGCAGGAGAATGGCGTGAACCCGGGAGGCGGAGCTTGCAGCAAGCCGAGATCGCGCCACTGCACTCCAGCCTGGGCGACAGAGCGAGACTCTGTCTCAAAAAAAAAAAAAAAAAAAAAAAGAGTTGAGAGAGTGTAAGACGATACCATGTGCGTCCCTAGAAATCTTAACTAGGCAAACACTTTTCTGAGGCAACAAAATACAAGCATTCCAGAAAACAGCCAAACGATCTTAGATAGCCTTCTAAAGCAAATTTGGCAATTTTTTCTCTAAAGGGCCAGACAGTGAATACTTTACACTTTCCAGGCCCCACAGTCACTATCACAAGTATTCATTTCCCACTGCTAGGGTAGTGAGAAAGGAGCCATCGACAATACCTAAAAAAATGGGCATGGCTGGATTCCAATAAAACTTTTTATTTATTTATTTATTTATTTGTTTATTTATTTATTTATTTATTTATTTTTGAGACAGGGTCTCCCTCTGTCTCCCAGGCTGGAGTGCAGTGGTGTGAGCTCAGCTCACTGCAGCCTTGACCTCCTGGACTTGAGCAATCCACCTACCTCAGCTTCCCAAGTAGCTGATACTACAGGCACATGCCACCATGCCCAGCTAATTTTTGTACTTTTGTAGAGGTGGGGTCTCCCCATGTTGCCCAGGCTGGTCTTGAACCCCTGGGCTCAAACAATCTTCCCGCCCTCCAGAAGAGTTAATATTACAGGCATGAGCCACCACGCCCAGCCCCAGTGAAACTTTATTTACAACAAAAGGTGTCAGGCTGGATTTGGCTGGTAGGCCTTCATTTTCCAATTCTTCATCTAAAGGTTCTTTCCAGTCCTAGGATTCCAATCTGCAAAACACAGCTGTAGCAAATGGTGATAAACCAAATGAAAATGAAAAATACCAGTATACTACTGAATCTGAATCGTATGTCACGGGAGCCAGTGCCATTCTTTCTATCTAGATCTTGGGAATATAATTAGTAGATCTTCGTAATCAGCTCATTAGGATAATACATCATCAGTGATTTTTTTTTCCCTTTTAGCAAAACATAAAAATGTTTACATATGTTTATAGCTGTGATATCCAGACTTTGTAATCCAAGTGTATAATATTACAATCTGGTGCACTAGGAAGCATATGCCATCTGCTCAGCTTCTTCATCCTGCCTGCCAATGGGAAGTATTTTTAGATAAGGTAAAGACATGTGTGGGTAGACACTACCTTTGTCCTTTTTCTAGCTGCTACTCTTTTGTCACTCTTTTGTCTCATCCTTCTTCCTCACCCCACCCCACTCTTGCAAAGCACATTGAAACAACACCCTTGTTGCAAGAAGGAGGTCAAGAGCGGGGAGGAGCTGGCCAGCCCAGGCGAGGGGGCCACGGCTGGGCAAACCACTCCAGAGAGCTTTCAGGGTGAAAGCCGGCAACCGAGTCCATCCCTGAATCCATGGACCACAAAGGAGAGCATGTCACTCTGCTCAGAAATATGGCCCGACTAGAGCAGAGTGGGAGCAAAAGGAAGAGTGGGTGTGAAAGCAGAGCTCAGGAAGGAGGGCGGTGCAGCGCCAGAGGCCCATTTTTTTTGGCACCCTTCCCCAGGGAATGTGGGTGGATTGGCCTACTTGAAACCTTGGGGTCAAAGGAGGAAAACAGCCCCCCTTACTACTGTGCCTGCAGCCAAAGCACCTTGGACTTTGATCACATCAAATTCTCTGCCCTTGATGTATTTATTTCCCGATATTGCCCAGTGTGGTTTTGTGTTTTATTTGTTTTGTCTAATGAGTGAAAGGAATCACATATTGCTGGTCTAGTCATTTTAAAGAGGTAATACACACACATATACGTTTATTATGCATATTCATATTACACATTCACATATAAATATGTGTATATGTGTGTATAAGTATAGTCATGTGTGGCTTAACTAACAGGGTATGTTCTGAAAAATTCATTGTGAGGGGAGTTCATGTTGTGCGAACATCATAGCGTGTGCTTACACAAACCTAGACAGCGTATGCTGGAGCCTATTGCTCCTAGGCTACAAACCTGTACAGCATGGTACTATACTCAATACTGTAGGCAATTACAGCACAATGGAAAGTATTTGTGTATCTAAACGTGGGAAAGGTATAGTAAAAATACTGCATTATAATGTTACGGAACCACTGTGGTATATGCAGTCTGTCAATGACGGAAACATCGTGGTGTGGCACATGACTCTCTCTCTCTGTCTCTCTCTCTCTCTCCACATACACACAAACACACACACACACGTGTGTGTGTGTGTATATATATATTAGTGTGTGTACAGGTTTTTTTTTAAGGTAGCTTCTATGTTAATTAGAAGCAATGACTTGTAGATATCTGGATTTTAAGGTAACTTGATATCATGTTTAGAACTCAGAAAATATATAGGGCTGAGAATTTGTCATACAATCTGAAGCCTTTAACTTAACAATAAGCTTGTTGGACGCCAGCATCCATGAATGAAGGAAGATTTTTCAATCTTGATTTATTAATGGGAAACCCAGGCTAAAACAACAAAAGAGTGAAATTCTTTTGAATTTGGACTACAGATACTTGGTGTGTACTGCTTGGGTTGTTTCTATTCCAAGTGACAGATGACAGAAGCACCAATTCCAATTGGCTTAAGCTAAAGAGGGGAGGGAAAAGTGCTGAGAAAGTCAAAAGGTCAGGAATAGAACTTCAACCACTACTGGATTCAGGTTCCAACAAAGAAAATCAGAATTCAGTTCTCCATCTCTCAGCTCTTCCTCCACAGATGTGTGGTCTATCTCAGGTCCCAGGCAGGTGACGGCAAAATGACTACGGTTCAAATCCAGCAAGCAAAAGCTAGAGCAATGGCCAATAATTCCAATGAGGTCATCTTCCCTTTCTGGCCCAATCCCTGAGGTTCTGGGCGAAGCTGGTCATGGGCCACCCCAGGAAGCTGCAGACCTATATGGACTTATGATAAAGTGGGCACCATAAGAAAATTAGGGGCTTTTACCATGAGAAGGAGTAGTTCTAGACAGCAGACAAGCCTTTAACAGGAACTCAGTATGTCCATCCCTCTAGAACAAGGAACAATTTAATGATGTACAGGATAAGTGACTGTAAGTCAGAAAAATATGAAACTGGAATCTGGATAGTTTAATGTAGGCTGCAGTGCCCAGCAAGGCATGGAGACATCTTCTCAAGAAGCTGCCTGCTGCCAGCGGGGTGTACCACTGTTACAGTGCGAGCTACTGGGAAAACAACATCCGTGAACTCTGCTGAAACACATAATCTGCAGTAATGCTAGACTAGACACTGAAGTAGAATAGTCCTAGAATAGTCTAACAAGATGACAGCATCATGTCCCATATTGCCATAGGTCTAATGTCTTGAGGTCAGGGACCATTTAAGACACCCTCATGTGCACAACAGTGACAGGAACTGTGTGTGTGTATTCATTACAACTCCATTCTGAAAACACGAATGCCTTCTACATACATCACAGTGTTGGCAGCCTTTTTCATTCTCCATTTTGTAGATGGGACACTTAAGGACTAGGTTAAGGACACTCATTTCAGTGGAAAACAAAGACAAAAATAAGTTATCAAAAAACCTTACAATAAAATTATCTTCATTATGTTAATTATTTGGGGCAAACATGGAAGACATTAAGAGCAAAATTAGGATCACCAGGATAATTCCAGAGGAAATTCGAAAAGTCATAGCATAGGCAAATTGATATAAATTTGACTCTGATTGTATAAATGGATTTTGATTTTGATTTTTTTATATTGAGTGAGTGTTCCACTCCCTACGTTGCTATATATGTAACAGCATATGACATTTTAGCCACGCTCTTAAAATACACAGACTCAAACTGATGCTGGTGGTTACTGTGCACTGAAAATAAATAGGATAAAGCTCTGTGAAGTTTCCAAGAAGGGACTAAGACAGTAACTGTCTTCATGGCAGGAAATATTGTTTATTTTTCTATTTAAAAACAATTAGATGTGCTGTTTTTCAGCTGACTATAAAAAATCAGTGATTCTTATTTGTGTTTCACGCTGCTGTACTCTGTGGGCTGGGCTATCCCCAGTATTACCTAGTTTACATCATGGAAGTTTTCAAAAAGTCTAAATACTTAAGGACTTTTGTTCATTTTTCCCCACTCATGATAATAGATTTCTGAAAGACCATTTTAAAATGTTAAATTTCCTTCATTTTTCAAAGTATTTGTAACACTACAGGCAATCAATTGAGAAAAGACAGCTCATTGTTCTGTGTTTTTTCCCCACAGAGAATTTGTCTCAAAAGATATTTTTTAAGAAGAAAGGTTATTTAATACATCTCCCTAGCCAGCCCAGAAATTGTTATAAATTCAAAATTCATTCTTGTACAATGTTCTTAATTATAAGATAAGTAATCTTTCTGTGTTAGTTTAATTCTATCCTATTTATCTTCTCAACTAGAATGACACATTGCAAATACCATTTGGGGAGTTTTATTAATAAATGCCTAATCCCATGGCTTGTAGGACATGTCTCAGAATAATGTTTTAACTACAGTAATGCTCAGTGACTAACGCCCTCTCAATAGTAACTGTCCCCTCAACGTGAGGCAAGGCGTCTTTTCCAGTGTGATTAGTGGTGATTCCTCAAAAAAGGGTCTCAAAGTGCTCACAGCAGGTGATTAGCTCCAGTCTCTTCGCGCCTTCAAAATGTAGCAAGAATTATCAGCTTTGTTCTACTTCTGGATTAGATTTTCCACATCCTGTAAAACCAGGATAGGAAACCAAGAGTGATGCTAAACTACAGCACTAATGTCCTATACAATCAAATCCAGTTTTGCAAAACAAATATTTGGAGATAATGCTCTAAACATGCATATACACATCTCTGTTGAAATGGATAGTCAGAAGGCGCTCAGGCACACACACTTGCACACAGTTTTTCATATATTGGTTTTGGTGGGCTGATCTGGGAACTTCATCACTGTATATGATATTGTTTGCTATTGTTTCTTTTAGAGCCCGTACATATATATAAGCCCAAACAACTACTCTACAATAAAGTTTGCAGATTTGGTAGCAGCGAATCTTTCCAGGCTAATTCTCTATGTCCAGGTACAACAGGACAATGTTATGATTAGGCCATGCTTTCCACCTCTTGGTTTAGACAAATTATGGATTAATTTAAATTATTCATGAAGTATTTGATGACAATCAGGAGAAAAAATTACATTCATATTCTATCTGTTTTAAATCTATAAGGAGTTGGAAAAGGGCTCCATTTCGGATCTCTGGCTTTAGCAATTGCCTGCAACTAAAAGCAATCTTGCTGTGATTGAAAATGGAGGTGTCAACTCAGGCAGGCTACAAATTGCCAACAGAGGGAATAGCCATTTTAAATTACTTTCAAAGCCCAAATAAATTCTCCTGAATGGAAATCTGCCTTTATCCTTATTTTCTTTCTCCAGAGATGATATGTGTTTTACTCATTATGAATCATTCTCTCCATTCCTTTCTACTAAGGTAAAGAACAATGAGAAAAATACACTTACAGACAGCACTATGCTGGGCTCTGTTTATGGCATAAGGCATATAACAAATAAGATTATCTGGTGATTTAACATATGAAAAAATATAACTTATGTTTGAATAGCACTTTAGCAACTATAAGATTATTTTAAATACAGAAATGAAGACATGGTGGAAAATTCTTTAACTTTAAATCCCCATATGGATTAGCTGTTATAGGCCATTTCAATTGTTCCTCACAATAATCTCTTTGGTAAACAGAGAAGATATAACCTTCCATAATTTCTGCAGATACTTAAAACTGAGACAAAGATACTAAGTGACTAGGGTCACACAGTTAGTAATGGCAGAAATGGCCCCTGAACTTTTAGCTTCTGAATTTCTCTCCTGTAATCTTTCCTTAAACCAAGCAGGATTTAGAAATAAGCTCTGAGCATTCAACACACATAGAAAAAAATGTTTGTACTGTGAAGTTCCTTCTCACTATAACTTAATGTTACTTAGTTAGGAATATCACTTAATTAAAATTTAATAGTATCTGACCATGGCCTAAAAGTCTATCCTTTTCAGTTATATTTACTGTGTTTACACAGAGTATCACTTAATCACAAATTGTTCCATAATTTTTCATAATTGGAACATTTCTGGAGGAAAAAGAACTACATTAATGATTAAGAAGTAAGGACTTCTTAATTTGGACAGCAATCCCACCTAACTGTTCGTGTTTCAGAAGTAGCCCTTAGAATGTTCCAATTTTAGAACATCAGCTGTGACTGTCCTTCCCACCATGTTCATTTGCTGCTGCTACTCCTGCAGTGTTTTCAACAGTCTGGCCCACCTTTCCCTTGATGAAAGGCTTCCTGTTCTTGAAATAGAAAAGATTTGAATTTTACTGCCTACAGGGTTTTAGAGAGCCAAGTCAAAAGAATTTTAAGAGTTTTAAGTCAATAAGAAATGGTGCATGGGTATGGTGTCAATACATCACAACTAAAATTTTCATTCACTGCTGGTGGAAGGGCAAACTAGTGAAAGCACTTTAGAAACCTGTTGGGCAGTATTGTGTAAAGCTGAATATATTATATATACCTCATGACCTAGCAATTCCATGGGTATATAACAAAAACATGTGCATATATGCGTATATAAGAATATTCATAGCAATATTTTTTGTAATAATCCCAAATTGGAAGCAACCCAAGAGTCTATCAATAACAGAAATACTAATTGTATACAATTAAATTTATAGAAATTGGAATCCCCTACAACAATAAAAAAGAATGAACCACAGGTAGACATAATATATAGCTAAATCTCAATATATGGATGTTGAGTAAAATAACCCAAATATGAAAGTGTACATAGGTAAATCTTATATGATTCCATGCATATAAAATTCAAAAACAGGCAAAATTAATTTACAGCTATGAAGTCAGCATAGGGGATTAATATGAGGAGTGGTGATAATTAGTGTTTCATTGGAAGACCTGAGTATATTAGCTACATCTACCTGGATAGTATGAGAAGGCTGTGGACACAAGGCAAGACTAAATCAGTGAGAGGGGTTTCGGATGCCACTGCCAAAAATTGGAAGAAGATCTGATCATATAGGGTTTGAACCATAAGGACAGAACGGACAGAGTGAATTATTTTCTCCAGTCACCAAAAATCTGTGATAATAGCTTGACATTGTCAGTCTTTTACATTTTAGCAATTCTGGTGGGTGGGTGGCGATATATCATTATTATTTTTATTTGCATTTCTCTCATGACTAATAGTGTTGAGCATCTTTTTATGTTTACAGTAAATTGTGATATTCTCTTCTCTGAAAGCTTCTTCAAGTATTTTGCCCCAATTTTAATTGGGTTGAGTATACGTTTCCAACTGCTGTGTAAGATTTTTGACATATTCTGGATACAAGTACTTTGCAGATATGCATATATCTGTAACCATTGCTACTGAACTCTATTCTATTCCTTTGCTCTATTCATGTATCCTTGAGCCAATATCATACTATCTTAATTATTGCAGCTTTATAATAAGTCTTAATATCTAACAATGTAAGTTCTCCATGTTTTTTCTTCTTTAGGTAGTATTGCTTCAGTTATTCTTGGTGCTTTGAATTTCCACTTAAATTTTTGAACCAGCCTGATAATTTTCACAAAAATTAACAGATTTTTATTGGGATTGCATTGAATCTATTAATCAAATTAGGGGAAACTGTATCTTTACAATCATCTAATCCAGGCACATGATTATATCACTCCATTTATTTAAATAATCTTCAGTTTTTCTCAATATATTTTGCAGTTTTCATTGTAAAGGTTTTGACCATCTCTCATTAGATTTATTGTTTCTTATTTCTGAGTTCTCTATTCTGTTCCATTGCTCTGTGTGTCTGTTTTTGTACCAGTACCATGCTGTTTTGGTTACTGTAGCCTTGTAGTATAGTTTGAAGTCAGGTAGCATGATGCCTCCCACTTTATTCTTTTTGCTTAGGATTGTCTTGGCTATTCAGGCTCTTTTTTGGCTCCATATTAATTTTTAAATTTTTTTTCTAATTCTATGAAGAATGTCAATGGTAGCTTAATGGGAATAGCATTGAATCTATAAATTACTTTGGGCAGTATGGTCATTTTCACAATATTGATTCTTCCTATCCGTGAGCATGTAATCTTTTCCCATTTGCTTGTGTCCTCTCTGATTTCCTTGAGCAGTGGTTTGCAGTTCTCCTTGAAGAGGTCCTTCACTTCCCTTGTTATCTGTATTCCCAGGTATTTTATTCTTTTTGTAGCAATTGTGAATGGGAGATCCTTCATGATTTGGCTCTCTGTTTGCCTGTTATTGGTGTATAGAAATGCAAGCAATTTTTGCACATTGATTTTAAAGATCTAGAAGCAGAAATATCATTTGACCCAGCAATTCCATTACTGGGTATATGTCCAAAAGAATATAAATCATTCTATTATAAAGATACATGCATGTGTATGTTCACTGCAGCACTATCCACAATAGCAAAGACATGGAATCAACCCAAATGCCCATCAATGATAGAATGCATAAAGGAAATGTGGTATATATACACCATGGAATACTATGCAGCCATAAAAAGGAATGAGATCATGTCCTCTGCAGGGACATGAATGGAGCTGGAAGCTGTTTTCCTCAGCAAACGAATGCAGGAACAGAAAACCGAACACCCCATGTTCTCACTTTTAAATAGGAGCTGAACAATGGAACACATGGACATATGCGGGGAACAACACACTGGGGCCTGTTGGGGGACGAGGAAGGGAGACCATCAGGAAGAACAGCTAATGAATACTGGGCTTAATACCTAGGTGGTGGATTGATCTGTGCAGCAAACCACCATGGCACATGTTTACCTATGTAACAAACCTGCACATCCTACACATATATCCCGGAACTTAAAACAAAAGTTGAAGGAAAAAAAAAGATTTACTACTAGGTACTTGATTTTTTAACGTTACTATAAATTATGGTTTAAAATTTCATTTTTGAATCATTTGTTGCTAGTATAGAGAGATTTGATTTTTTTTACACTGACCTTGCATCCAGCATTCTTGTTAAAGTCACATTATTTTCAATAATTTTATATTTTCTATGCATATAATTACATCATTTGTGGAAAACAGTTTACTTCATTCTTTTCAATCTTCATGACAATTTTTTCTTGGCTTATTGCATTGGCTAGAATTGCCAATTGGTGATCTTTTCTTGTTCCCAAACTCGGAGAAATCATTTATTACTTTATCATTAAGTATGCAGTTACATAACATCAAAGAAATTCCCTTCTATTAGTTTGTTGAGAATTTTTATTATAACCAAGTGTTGAATCAAATTAGTCTTCTCTACTGAAATAATTACATAATTTTCCTCTTTGATTCTTTTAATGAGGCTTTGATTGGTTTTTAAATGTTAAATCAACCATGGATTCCTGGAATAAATCCCATTTGATCATGACATATTCTTTTACATATCCCTGAACTTGATTTGCTAAACAAATATTTTAAGATTCATGAAAGATACTAGGTGGTGATTTTCTTTACTAGTAAGTTCTTGTCAGACTTAGGTTAGGCTGATTTCACACATGATTTAAGAAATGTTTCATCTTTTTCTATTTTCTATAAGAGTTTGTGTAAGATTGGCATTATTTCTTCCTTAAACATTTGGAAGAATTTATTACTAAAGCAATATTGGTCTGAAATTAAATTTAGGGGAAGGCATTTAATTGTCGCTTCAATTTAAATAATAAATTTAGGATTTTTCGGATTTTAAATTTCTTCTGATGTCCATTTTGGTAAGTTGTGTTTTTAAAGAAAGTTGTCGATTTTCTCTAAGTTGTCAAATTTATTGACATAAAATTGATCATAGTATCTTATTATCTTTTTGATCTCTATGACATGTAGTGGTGATCCCCTTGTTTTTTTCTGAAATTCATTGTATTTTCTCTTCTTTTTTCCTTGACTGGTTTGCTAGAGATGTATCAATTATATTAATCTTGTCAAAAAAAGCCACAGTTGTTTTTGTTAATTTTCAAATATTATATATCGTTTCCTACTTCTATAATTTCTGTTTATTTTTGCTTTCTCTCTCTCTCTCTCTCTTTTTTTTTTTTTTTTTTTTTTTTTTTCTCTCTTTTCCTTTTTTTTTTTTTTTTTTTTTTTAAAGACAGGGTCTCCCTCTGTGGCCCAGGCTGGAGTGCAGTGGCATGATCTTGGCTCACTGCAACCTCTGCCTCCCCAGTTCAAGCAATTACCATCTTTGGGTTTAATTTGCTGATTATTTTCTAGTTTCTTGAGTTGGAGGTTTGAATCATTTATTTTCAACTTTTCCTTTTTTTAATTTTTTTTTTATTTTTTGAGACAGAGTCTTGCTCTGTCACCCAGGCTGGGGTGCAATGGCGCAATCTCAGCTCAGTGCAACCTCCGCCTCCCGGGTTCAAGTGATTCTCCTGCCTCAGCCTCCCAAGTAGCTGGGACTATAGGCGTGTGCCACCACGCCCAGCTAATTTTTTGTATTTTTAGTAGAGACAGGTTTCACTGTGTTAGCCAGGATGGTCTCGATCTCCTGACCTCGTGATCCACCCACCTCGGCCTCCTAAAGTGTTGGGATTACAGGCATGAGCCACCGTGCCTGGCCAACTTCCTTTAATATCTCTCTTTATCCCTCATGATAATTTTTGCATTAAAGTCTACTTCGTCTGATATTAATATGGTTAGAGCTTTCTTTTAGTTAATTTATGCATGGTATATATATTTCTAACATTTTACTTTCAATCTTTCTCAGTCTACATAGTATATCTTAAATTTTAAACTTAGTAAAGTATCTTAAAACCTACTAGATTTAAACTTACTACAATTGGTTATCTGTATCCAGTCTGGCAATCTTTTAATAGGAATGTTGAAACCACTTATCCACTTATATCTGATATATTTACTGATACAGTTTCTTATAAGTCTACCATCTTAATTTGTTTTCCATTTATCACACCTATTCTTTGTTCCTGTATTTCTTCTTTTCACTTTCTTTTTAGTCAATCGAGTGTTTTTTAAAATATTTTTTCTCCCTTATTAGCATTTTAATTGAGCTTCTTGTATTATTATTTTAATGATTACCCTAAAGATTGTAAAATACACCTTGACTTATTTCAGTCCTCTTTAAATTAGTAATTTTAACCTTTCCTAAACAACGTTTCTAAGCAGCTTCCTACACAGTGGTGGGAAACAGCGAGTGTTTCTTTCATTACCTTGACTACACATGAGTATAATTTGGCCTTAGCTCTAGGAGAGTTGACTTTTTCAGGTCTGAATGTGGCCCGGGCCACTGTTTTCAAAACCCATTCCTCGTGATTCAGGATTTATAATAAGCACTGGATCAGTCTCTGACAGAGCCCGCCTGCATTTAAAACAGCCTAAACTTCTTGTCCGTATTAGAACCTAACTTTAAAATGCTTATCTTACTAGGATTTAACCTTTTAACACAGATATTGTATGATTCCACCACTCCACGTGCCTACCTTCACGAGGCATGACTTTGGCTGTCTGGTATTTATGGTTACAGGTAAGAAGGGAAGAGAGTCATGCTGGCGAATGAGGGGGTGGAAGGTCAGGGTTGGGAGATGGGTGGGAGGAGATATCACAATCCCTAATGAGACTAACATCACCCAGGGCCCTTTAGAGCTTTGTAATTAGTTCCAATTCATTGTTTCCTTTTAGCTGTCTTTTTTTTTTAATGTAAGATGAAAAGGGTTAAAACTACAGGCTAAAACGAGTTTTATTAATATCTGAACTCTACCAGTCAATTTCATGTTTTAAGCAAATGTGAATGTCTTCTGATTGCAATGCTAGCTCATCAGGATGATAAGCCATCTAGGGAGTCCTGGTTAAACTGCTCTACTCTCAGTTCCTTCAAATCCAGGAAGAGACATACACGTCTTTGTGCATAAGCATTAGTTCACATTCAGATTAAACTACTGCCTTCCAACCTGCTGCCCAAGGGATGATGCTGAGATGGCAAATTATCAGATACGTATCTTTTATTCAGATATCCTTAGGAGCATGTGCACATTCTAAAGGAAATCACTTTTATTTGCTCCAAGCTATTAAAGGAAGAACTAGAATGAAAAACAGTAAACCCAAAGGACTTTAGGGCCTTAAAGACATCCTATAACCTATATCCCAACTAAATATTTGTGTTCAAATAAAAAGCACTGTTAGGATTCTTTCATCATGAAGATTACTTTTCTATTTTAATTAGAAATATTTGACATGTCATAACTTTCAGGACATTTTCGGCTAATAAAAGTGCTAAATGCTTGTATTAAATATTTCCACAATGGCCCTCCCAGTCTACACATTTTAACGCAGGTCATGATTTTACGGTCTCTTTTTCCATTCAGACTGAAAGACTGATAAAGAGCCCTTGAGTAGTCTCCAGATAGGCTGCTGAAGCTAAGGAATGTCCCGCATGCATTTAGTTAGTTAAAAACATGCTGAGTCTTACATAATTACTGTGTTGAAGCAATGGCAGTGGTAGAGCAATAGGTCAGATAACTACTGTGGTTTACTCATTGCAAGGCACAGCCTGAGATAATATAAAAATAATTATATGCACAAACCAGATTTTCCAAACTGCTTATTTCGTTTTCTAGGTCAGTATAGCTGGTCAAATCCCTCTGAAAGTTAAGTTTTGTAGCTGACCAGGGACGGTTAGTTCGCTTACATTATTTCTGTAAAATGCTGCATATATTTAGATGTTCAAAGGACTATGATATTTATTCTGACTCTCTGGAGGTTTTTCCTCCTAATAAGTACTGTTAGTACGCTGGGGAGAAAGAGCAGATCAAAAGCCGTGCTCCTGTAAAAGCTTAACACCATCTTCATTACTATGTAGTTAAAACCTCAGGTACATACAAATAAGTTCCGAACTGCTTAAGACTGAATCCATCCAACAACACAAACATAGCATTCGCATTTCATAAGTAGAGCCAGTTAATTTCCCTTTCATTCTGATTCATCTGAGCCTCAATAATCTGCACTAAAAAATTGCCATGGTATTATTTTACCTTTATAGAAGAAAAATTGATAAATCAATCGGTCCTTGTGATTTCCAGGCTAGATCAGCGGTTTCCACTACCTTAAATTTAAAGCATCCACTATCTTAAACCAACACAGACCTGAACCAGCTCACTGAGAGGCTGGGGAGAGAGAAGAGCTCAGCCTCAAGGAGGCAAGAAGCAGGAAGAAGGGCAGGGGCCAAAACCTTGGCGGAATGATAAGCTAAAAAGTGACAAAGAAAGAAATGTAATTTGATAACAGATCTTATCTGAACATTTCCACAAAGTGATAATAGACAGTTTTAGGAAATATGGCCAGTGGGTTTCAAAATGGGCACATTTGCCCATTAGGAAGAGACAGCACGTGATACAGTTTTTGGCAAGCTTCCAACCTAGTCAATTATCTCAATCATAGTGCAGTCTTCAATCCTGGTGGGATTTCCACCTACCCAAGCATCCTCTACCAATTTCCCCAACCCTAATTGTCTTTTCCTTCCTCTCAGATATACTGCAGAGTCTCCATGTCTCTGGAAATTAATCACTATTTGAGAGATTAATTGGAATTTCCAGGCTATTAATTGTAATTTCCTCTTCCTCTGGCTTTTTTAATTTTGAGGAAAATCTACAAGGACTCTTTCAGCAACTAAAATGTATGCTAACAACAAAGAAGTTCCAGCCTCTCCCAACAATAGCTGCTTCTCTGCCATTTCTACTCTACAGCTTGCCAGTCATTACACCTGGAGAATTACTTAGGCTTAGTTACAAACTCCACCTGGGGATTTTAAGAAATTGGCTTACATAATAAGATTAATTATATATAACTATTTAAATGTTAAATGATATCATTTCCACTCTTTAAAAGAACACGTTCATATTCAGAATCAGTCACTTAAGGAAGAGGAGTGTATAATTTAAAACCAAAAGAAAAGATAGTAGCTAGCTAACACTTTATCCCATAGGTTATGGTCCTTGGAACATTTTCTTTCCCTGAGAAATTGAATCTGCCTTATTACACAGACATACACTTATGTGCAACATCCCACAAAGACATACACATACACTCACACATACTCACACACTAAAGACCTAACTTTCCAGCAGAAGCAAATCCTTGCCCTGGAATGACATAGCAACAAGTACTTTTAATTCCTATTGAACCAGAAGTAAATGATTCCTGGCACAGAACATAAAATTGTAACTCAGATAGAAGAAAACACCTTAGGAAACAGACTTAGATGAGTGTGCTGATTTTAAAAAATGCTTTCCTGGTATTAAGGAGTTACAAATAACAGTTCTGGCTCCAGGCTAAATAAGACCCTTAATGGGGACCTCTGGGAGGCCTCCCAAGACTGTGACATTTACAGAAGTCGAAAGAATGAGAAGTTGGGAGTGCCTCAAGTAGCTAGGACCACATACTCTGGGAAAAATGGACAGCGAATTCAGAGGATGGCCTCAGGCTTCTTTTCTGTCTAGGGGCTGTACCTGTGCCACTGTAAGAATCCCCATGCAGAACTTCTGCTGGCATCTATGAAAGGGCACAAAAATCTCAGATTGGGTAATAATTTAAGGGAAGAGTTTGAACTGAAATATTTACTTGTTAATGACTTCACAAGTTCTGCAGAGTTTCACAGAGTACAGACTCACTCTCAAAGTTTGGACTGTGAACTCCTTTACAGTGAAGTTCATGTCTCCATTTACTCAGTCATTCATCAAAAAAAAAAAAAGTTTCCAAGAAGTTCTGGTGTGGCAGTCTCTCTGCTAGTAGCTGGTGACCCAAGGGCCCCTCCCTTCCTGGAGTGACAGTACACTGAGAACAGACTGAATGAAGAGTTACAAATGGACTGCTACATATCTCTTTATGTCCTCGAAGCCAAGCATGGTGGCTGGCATCCACTCTGCACTCACGTTTTATGAAAGAGAGATGAGAAAGAGGAAAGAGAAACAATGAGAAAAATAAGGTTCAGGATATTGCCATCTCCCTGCCAAGTGTCATAGATAAAATATTTGGGTAATTAAGTAAGAGGCATTCAATGGTGGATTCGTATATAACATATATTCAAGTGTAAAAATATATCCCTACCTCCGTCTGAAATTATGACTGTTAATCATCTTCAGAAATGACAAAGTTTTCAGTAATGTAGCCCCTATCAATTAGTTTCTGGCCAATAAACTGTTGGTGAAGATTAGGAAAGATACCACAAGAAGATGAGTATTACAGTGCTGACTGAGGATAATAAATTCATGGAATAGAAGGAATTCTGTAAGAGTTGAGATTAACCTGAAGGCTCCTGTCAAAGAGTCAATACTGATCCACAAAGGCATCCATCCTGGTAGAGATGAGGTTTCCTAGAAAAGTCAGATTTTAATGAGGTTATAACATATGGATAAAAGGGAATGGCGGGCCAGAGGACTAGGGAGAGGGTATTCCAGCTCCTGCACAGGAAAAGAGGTAAAACATTAACAAAATGTGAGGGCTGCTGCTGGGTGCCAGGAACCATGCTAAGTCACTGGGGTGGTACCGTGATGACTAAGACCTAGGGCCTTACTCTAGGTGTTTACTGATAATTACTCAAGAGCCACAGAAAAAGAGGTCATATTTGAGCATAAATGGAAGTCTAAAAAGGGAAATAGGATCGAACTGACTCATTTTTGGAGATAACAAAGTATTTCTTTACCAGGGGGCTTTAGCAGCATCCAGAAACACCATCTTTGGAATCAGGAAGGAGAAAGCATGACCACGGCTTCGTTTCATTAAGGTCACTTGTGTTTCCCTTCTGAGACTAATGAATAAAGACACTGCTGATCATACTAAAAAGGGCAATTATTGCTTGTGTGAATGTATGCACAAAGATTACAGTAATGCAGTATTCTTTTTTTTTATGTTTAAGCTGTATTTTTACTCATTGAAATACTAGGTGAAATCAGGGTAAAATCAACTAAAGGAAAAATAGTTGTTTCATTCATTTGTACTTAAACCAACTAAAGTAGTACTAATGTCATTATGATGCAGCAAATACAAGATCTCTTTCTACAAAGATTAGCATAACCAAAAAATTAGGGGATATAGTAAAACAGAACCAAAAAGGGTGAGGAAATCAATGAAGTATGTTACAGCCTAACCCTTTACCTCAATAGTTTTTAAAAAATAAGTAAACCCTCCCAATCTCAAAAAATAGGAATATACCTTCATCACACAAATTTGTACTTGTATTTCTTATTCTTGAGGTTAGATTCTAAACCCTGAAGATATTCAAACTAGTATTAGATCTACTTATCTATAGCCAGAGACAGCTTCTATCATGTTGTCCTTAGTAGCCAAGGTTATTAAAATGTCTTTTCTCCAGGAAGATCCAATAGGAAAAAAAGAAAGAAACCTCTCTGATTAGGCTCCAACCACAATCTACCCTCCATCAAATTGACTGGATAGGCATAATGGGAACCAGAACACGTGGTTTCCATACAAGAATAATCCTATCAGGGAGGGGAGGAGGGGAGAGGAAGGATTCAGCCAGTGCCCAGAGTGAAACTGAGTAATATCAATTTCACTCATCTTCACACATCTTCAGGTTGCATGTTCGTGGAGTGCTTTAGGAATAAATCCGTGGTTTGTGGAGTACTAAAATACCTAGTCGTCTGCTGTATTACATTAAGGCCTTCCCCAGCAGCTTCCAAGGCAGGCTCCAAGTCACTGGCAGGTGAATTTGGCTGGAACTGCATGCAGGACTGCAGAGATTCCTCTCCACAGTCATAGAAGGGACTGTTCCAGGCCTGATTGTTCCAGGACTGGGTGCACCAGGTCTGAGTGTTCCAGGAGTGGTTGCTCCAGGACTGGATGTTCTGGGTCTGGTTGCTCCAGGATGAATTGTTCCAGGTGTGGTTGCTCCACATTGGAAGGTTCCCAGTCGGGTTCACCAGTCATCCCTGGTGGTAGGAAGAGTAGAGGCTGGGGTAGGTAGGTGCTGAGGCCTTCTGAGTCACACCATTGCAATTCTTCAGCCAGTTGTTTTTCTGCCACCTCTTAGATTTCATTCTCTGGTTCTAGAACCAGGTCTTCACCTGTTTGTAGCTAAGGTTCCAGATATTGGAGAGTTCCTGCATCTGCTGGAGGCTGAGGTATTGCTGTCTCTGAAAGCTATCATGGAGTACACACAGCTGGGTGGAAGAGAACACAGTTCTGGTCTTCTGTTTCTTGACTGGTACCTTGTCTCCCTTTTTGGGGGCACTATTCTCTGCAGCACTGGGTTGTTTGCCTTTGGGACTGGTGGAAGAATCAGGGCTGTCCTGAATAAGCAGATCCATGGAGGAAGAAGAGGGGAGACAGTCTCCATGTGAGGCATCTCAGCAGAAGACATTTGCAAGGATGGATAGTTTTCTTCAGGCCCACAAATCACAGGCATAAGTGAAGATTCTTTACAGTTGGATGCTTCGAAGCAAGGCAAGCTTTGCAGACAAGCCGGATCCACACTCATGTTAGTATTGAGGAAGAGGAGGAAAAAATTTAAGAGGTGGATGGGAAAAAAGGTTAAGGCAGCTTTAAGACTTTTCTGGAAGATGTCAGAGAAGCATGACTTCCAGAAGCAAAAGTATCAAGAAGTTGGGATGAAGTGAGTTGCCTCCACAATAACAGGAGGTAACCAGCTCAGTCCAGCCCAGTATTCTTTTTTTAAAAAAGAGTCCCTATCTTTTAGAGATACCATCTGAAATATTTACAGATGAAATGATGCCAAGCCTGGGATTTGCTTCAAAATAATCCTGGGTATGGGATGGAGTGAAGGTGAAACCAGGCTATGATGCGATCATTGTTGAAGTTGGATGGTAAGAGGTTCGTTATAGTTTTCTCTTTACTTTAAATACATTTGAAATGTTCTTTATAAAAAGTTATTAAAATATACATTTGTAATAAAAGCCTGCTGAATATGTAGGGAAAGATGAAACTTTTAAATGATCATTCAATAAAATAGTGCTATGCAGTGCAGCAAGTTAAAAAAATTAACAAAATCTCCTTGAACATTATTATTTAATAGTACTATGGGCCTATAGGGTGTTCTGTATACCGCAACCATGCCTTGAGCAGGCTAACTGAATCTGCTACATCTTTGGAGTTCTAGACCAATTTCTAATCTGTTTTCCAAAGTGCCAGTCACCACTCTAGAGTGGATCCTGAAATCAACTTGTGGGCCCTGATAGTTTTTAGATAAATGAGTAGAAATACAATAGAAAAGACAGTCTCAGAGCACATCACACATAACAGGATGAACTCTCTTTGTGGAACTTCTGTTTCTCTCTGTGTGTGTGTGTGTGTGTGTGTGTGTGTGTGTGTGTGTGTATGCCCACATGCAGCATTTGTGTTTAGTCTAATCTCAACATAATAGCCAGAATGGATCTGTTAAAACCTCAGTCAGGGCCAAGCGCGGTGGCTCACACCTGTAATCCCAGCACTTTGGGAGGCCGAGGTGGGCGGATCACGAGGTCAGGAGATCGAGACCATCCCGGTTAACACGGTGAAACCCCATCTCTACTAAAAAAAAAAAAAAAAAAAAATACAAAAAATTAGCTGGGCATGGTGGCAGGCACCTGTAGTCCCAGCTACTCAGAAGGCTGAGGCAGGAGAATGGCGTGAACCCCGGAGGCAGAGCTTGCAGTGAGCCAAGACCGCACCACTGCACTCCAGCCTGGATGACAGAGTGAGACTCCGTCTCAAACAAACAAACACCTAAGTCAGATCATGCCACTGTCCTCTAGAACCCTCCAGGGACAACCTATCTCAGTGTAAAAGCCAAAGTCCTTAGGGTGGCATATGAGGCCCTCCATGATCTGCCTCCTCCTCCCTGTCAGTCCTCTTTACCCCTTTCTCACTCTACTGGCCTTGTTTCTGTTCCTGGAACACACCAGGTACACTTTTGCATTGGGACTCTGCAGCTGCGGTTCCTTCTGTCTGGAATGTACTTTCTCCAAATATCTGCTTGACTGGCTCTCTCACCATCAAGTGTCACCTTCTCAGTAAAGCCTTCTCTGACCACTAAACTTAACACTCAGACCCCCTTACCCCTAGCATTTCCTGTCTCCCTTCCTGCTTTATTTTTCTCCATAGAACTTATCACCCTCTAATATACCATATAAATTATTAGATATAATTATATATAAAAGATACACATTTATATATACAAATTATATATAGTTCCTTTGGTTTATTGTCTGTCTGTATTTAGAAATTCCACAAGGTCCAGAATTTTTATCTGTTTTGTTCATTGCAGTATCTCTAAAATCTAGAACATGGTAAATAATAAGTACATATTGAATGAAGTAAGGGTGTGTGCACGGTGTGTGTGTGGGGTGTGTGTGTGTGTGTGCCTGTGTATGTGCTGGGTTTCATAGTGTAGGTCACATTCCGAAAGGCTTGTATGATACCGCCTTGGAACATACGTGGACTACCTCTGGGCTTACTAAGAGTGAAGACTGAAAAGCAAGTATGGTACAGACACCCAACAGTCCTCATGTCTTACAGGCTGGGTGCCTGGAACAAATGATGCCACTGGTAATTGCTATTTGAAATATGTGCATATGTGAGTGTAACTGATTTACACACAAGAGGGTTGTTCCCTTGGGGGACCACCAAGGCACCATAAATTGGCAAGAGGAAATAGGCAGATCAGAAAAATCATAAAATTTTTAAGACCCTCAGAGATGATCTGGGCCAAACTAATAATTCAACAGAGGAGCATCAAAGTCACAAAATGATAATGTAATTTGCCCCTGGACACACAAAAAGTAAATGCTGAGAAAGAACTACCATAGACTTAGGTCACATGACCCCTCATCCAGTGATCTTTACACACCCTGGCCCATCATAAAAATGAAAAACAGGAATCTGCTCTCCAAAACCCTCTGCCTGCTCCCTTTTCCTTGTGAATAACCTGAAATTATTTCTCCAATTAGGCACCAATACGTTTATTCCACTGGACTTGACCGTTTGTCGGAATCTCTGTTTTAAAAACAAAGAACTGCTAATGATCACTATTTCTCATAAATCAAAGCCTTAAAAATTCCCTCCCACAGCAACCGGCAGTGGGTTGAATCATCTACTATTATTCCCTGCCTTTCTAATACTATAGTTCCAACTTACATCAGGCGCAGGGATGTTAAAGCCTGTCAAGAATCAAAACCTTCAACCCTCACTGTCCTACTTCTCATTAGAGCTAAAGACTCTATCCAGTTTTAAATTAATGGATTTATATTTTTTTCATAACCATTAAACAAAGTGCTTCAAACCATAAAGCACTAACAAGTGAAAACAACATATGAGTTGTCAGTCATCTTAATGTAATAGGTTAGCAGAACATTTTTTTCAGGGAGTGATATTATCACTAAGTGAATAGTTGCACTAATTGCTTGATTCTCAACTAAGACTATAATAAGCTTTTTGACTACGAGAGGCCATGTGTCTTGGAATTCTCAGTGTTTTGTTGGTGGCCTTAGAGACTCTAAGGGCTGAGGACATTCATGACATAATTGTGGCGGATGTTCTTGGTTCCCTCTTCCCCCTTACCAGAACCCTGTTCTGTTCAGGCCTCCTCACCCCTTCAGGAGAGGCTGGACCATCTGCACTACAGGAAAGGGGTCACAACTGGACTAAGTACATCCGGGGAATCCTATTCCCTTGCCAGTGATTGGTTCACACCTAAGCATATGACAAAGCTGTAGCCAATGAGGCAAGGGGATCTTTGCTGGGGGGGTGGGGCAGGTGTGTCTGAGAAAGTCTTCCTTATCTTCCACAGGGTCAGGAGGAAGAGATTTCCCCTTCTCTGTTTCAGATATGATGCCGGGGGACTGCTATTGTCATCTTGACACTGTAAAGACAGTGAGGCTGAGGACAAGGCCCCCCGACCAAGAGGGCAGCGCTGAGAGGAGACAGAGCCAGATACTGCAGTGTCTACAACCACAGTACCTCAGCACTTCTTTTTAGGGTTTTCTGTATTTGCAGGTGAAACATCCTAATCCTTAAAATAATTGCATCCTGGAATGATCTGGTCAGGATGTGAGGAGGTGTGAATGTGTTATATGTGTTGGTGTCAGCATGAGAAAAGTTTGAGTGAATAGCAGGTCCCAGGAACAGTGAGTCTTTTGTTAGAGATGGTTTAGCCTGTGACATTAGAAAGCAGGAGGAGCAAAGTCTAAAATCTGAGATGTCAGGGGAGCCGCAGAGGCCAGAGCAAGGCACAATACCATCCCCACGTGTGCTGCTGTCATAGGGGGCCCAGGGTGGCCAGATTTCACCTGAGGGAGGACACAGAACAACAGAGCCACTGTAGCCCGTGCCCACTTCCTCTAGGGGTTGCCAGGAAAACACTCTGAATGAGACCTTAAGGAAGAAGTTCTAGTACTTGCTTTGTCTTCACACTCCAATGAAGGGGCATTTATTTGTATTTTATGGGGGTGCCTGTCTCCGGTGTCCTATGGGAAAAAGGAGGAAAGGCCATGAACAACCTGAAGGGGAGCCAGCCATCCTGTACATTCACGCAGGCCATTGGATACTGAAGCCTGCCCAAAAAGTGGCTACCCAGGGACTCAGTTCCCCAAAGACGTCTGTCTTTAGCTTCATTAATTCTATGCCAGGGCCAATCTTCCTCCAACTAACAGAAAGTTTATCTACCTAGAGGAGTCTCTATACTTGGGAAGAAGAGGAGGACTTTTGCAACAAGCTGGCACTCAGAACCAGCAAGTATTAAAAAATGTTCGTTGACTAGGTTCCTTATAGTGAACAATACATGGTTCTAGAAAATTTACTATTTATAATCACTCATATTTTCCATGTGATCTGATCAAATGCATTTTTTCTTTACTTGTTTGGGGTAAAGGTAAATACTGTCAGAACCTCTGTGACAGCTACGAGCGTGTAAAATTTAAGTCTTTCTAACAAAGTCTTTATAGTACAATACTGTGATCTGTTGTGATCAAAGGGTGTCGGTTCTTTGATTAGAAACAACAAAAGAGCCAGCAGATGATATCCTTGGAAACGTCTGTACAAGCATCCATCTAAGTGGGGGCATATGGAGGCAGCCACAGACGCATCACTGTATGAATAATAGTCGGGAGCATCAGGCACACGGTAGGGAAACTTGCTTCCTGCATGACTCACACTCTACTTCAAGGCCATAGAGTTGTGCCCAGAGTTTAAAAAGCTGGATAAAAAGCTAATTAACTAGTCATAAGAAATGCACTAATTGCTTTGTCCAGCATTAGCAGAGGAGACCTACTGCTCTCCCTCATTCTTCAGTGAGGATGAGGGTGCCATGGCCTTTCGGGGATACTGGGGAAGGGAGGCATTTATCTAGTGGAGGCTGAGCTAACCAGCCCTAGAGAGCAAGTCTCTATGGAACTATCTGAGAAGGTCAGGGGCTGGCTGCAGAAAAAGATGAATGTGGAAATGAAAAGGGGAAGAGAAGGGGCACCCCCATGTGTTGAGCAAGTTATCAGTGAACATGGATTGAAATGCCTCCCATCTGACTGCAAGCATCCTATCCAGGAAGGACTTAACCTATGGATTTGTTTTTTCTGTTTGCTCACCTTATGACTGATTCACCTTCTCTTTCTTGCAATATCAATTTCTTTGCTTTCTTAAAGCAATGGCTTTATTGAGCTATAAATCACATACCCTACAATTTACCTATTTAAAAGCAAACAATGCAATGACTTTTAGTTTATTCACAGATATGTGTAACTATTAAGTACTACCACGATCAAATTTAGAACAATTTCTTACCACAAAAATAACTCATACCTATTAGCAGTCACTCCCCATTTCACTCCTAACCTCTCAGCCGCAGGGGACAACTCATCTACTTTCTGTCTCTAGGATTTGCCTATCTTGAGTGTTCCATATGCGTGGAATCCTATAGAATGCGGTCTTTCACGTCTTTCACTTAACGAACTGTTTTCCAGGCACATCCCTGGTGTAGCATGTATACAGCATTGCTTTTTGAAAATCTCCCTGTGGCTCTCCATGTTGTACTCTAGCTTTACTACTTATGTTTCTTCAGTGTTCACTATTCACTCCTGAAATGTGTTTGTGAACCACCAATCAAGGTAAAAAGTCCTGATTGAGATAAATTCATGTGATTCTGCTCAGTCTCCTGTTGGAAGTACGTGCAAATAAGTTAAAAAAAATTTCTAGGCCAGGCGCAGTGGCTCACACCTGTAATCCCAGCACTTTGGGAGACCGATGCAGGTGGATCACGAGGTCAGGAGTTTGAGATCAGCCTGGCCAACATGGTGAAACCCCGTCTCTACTAAAAATACAAAAATTAGCTGGGTGTGGTGGCACATGCCTGTAATCCCAGCTACTCAGGAGGCTGAAGCAGGAGAATTCCTTGAACCCAGGAAGCGGAGGTTGCAGTGAGCTGAGATCACGCCACTGCACTCCAGCCTGGGCAACAGAGTTTTTTCCATCTCGGGGGAAAAAATTTTTTTCTAAAAGTTACTGAAGGCGTGTGGCTAAGGTGAACTGGTGACAGGGTCCTTGCAGAACTGATTTACAAACAAGAGATAAAGGAGGGGCTACAGTTGCACTCCTATGACAGTTACTGAGTGCTTGTACATGCCAGACACTGTGCTAGGCACTGGAGATCCAGCAGTGAACAAAACAAAAATAGCTGCCCTTGTGAAGCCGGTATTTTAGTGATACATGATAAAATTATTGTAAAAAGAAAAGCAAGGGAATAAGGTAAAAATTCAGAGTAGTGGTTACCTTTGGAAGGAGGGAATGAAATATGATGGGGAAGGAAAGAGAGAGGAATACAGAGGAAGATGCAAGGCTAGGTAATGTTCCTAAATTGGGTGGTGGCCTTCCTAATAATTATGTGGCTACGCTATTACTGATTTTTTTGTATATATTGCATCTTACGTAAAATGTGTATTTTTTTTTACATAATAAAGAACCATTCCTCTAGATGGGAAAGTATAAACAGTGGTGTTCCTTGGATTGACTGAGCTAATTTAAAATGTTGGGACTGCAGGATGCATATTGGAGCCTTACGCAGAGTAGAGAAACTCTAAGTTGGCACGATTACACTTCAAGGATTTGAAAGACTGATGAAGAACAGCAAGGTAAGGTATTTAGGAGAAACTTTTCCAGTTATCTTAGAAGATCACGAGTTCTGAGTGGTCACTTACTACTCAAGAAAGGAACCTGTGGTGCATCTTATTAGAACATGAGCTTTATGAGATCGGGGATTTTTAGGTTTTGTTCACAAATTTTCAAGTTTTTTTCACAGCCATTCACACATTCGATTCTAACAACTAGTATTATTAGCCCATTTTACGGATAAGAAAATAGAAACTCCGAGAGCTATTTGGTGCTGGTGTTTGGACCAGATCCCCAGCTTCCTAGTGCTTGTGACACAATGCCACCCTTGGACTGTGTGGTTCCAATGAACCCACATTAATTCATGAAACCCAAAAATGGATGCTAAAAATAAGTTTCAGAGAGTTAAATTTAAAGCAATAGGAAGAAACACCAATTCACTCTATAGGTAGAAAATGGCTGAAACTCATTCCTGTAGGAAGGAGCACAAGCTGAAACTACAGATGGATTCAGACATGTTTACATTAACTCCTGAATGACAGATTTACACTCAGCTATTTATGAAAAGTAAGATGTCTGCAGGGCATCTCCTCCCTGAAAGGCTGTTGTGCATTTTTACAAAATACCCTTCCTGCTATTTAGAATGTGGAACCAAATAAGTACTGTGGCAATTGCTATGTTCTTAAGCCAAATGACATCGTTTAACTCAAAATCATGTCTTACATGTGTAATTGCCTAGGATTTGCTGTGATTCTATTTCTAATCTTAATCTGATATTAATTATTTCAGGAGAGTTTACAAAGCTTCTGTCAATTGCTTTTTCCTCTGAAGAATTCATATTCCGAAAAAAGGCATGTGGATTAGTTTGGCTGCTTAAAGCAAGCATAGGACTCGGGCTCTCCTGAGACCAAAGTTCAACCCTAGGGCATATTAACATCACATAGAACAAAAACTTCTGTGCCCTGGTCACCGGGAGTACCTTCAACCCTAGGCATTGATCATGAGGCAGATCCAGAGAGGATATTTGGCTAGAGCTAACCAGGCCCCCAACCAGAAATTAACAACTCAAAGGGTACATACTGAAAGAGAATAGTACTCTCTGTGTATATGAAAATCAGCAAAAATAGTATTATTAACCAAATAAGTATGGTTTACTGGATCTCATTGTCTCTGAGGGCAAGCACTGTAAAACAAAACGGTTATTTTTTTGTAATAAAGAGAATTTGAATGAGCAACTTAAATCAATATTAGGCAGCCAAATTATGTGTATTAATATCTACACATCATTAACATAATCCCAAGTGAATTATTTCATTACTAAAAGTAATGCCAGGCCTGACTTTTCATTTCCCTTGATATTAACTTATATATGAAATAAATTTGATTGGAAATAACTTCTGTCTGGAACCTAATCCACTTCCGCTTTCTGTGTATACATATATACACACACATACAGACATACAGATATGTGTGGATGTGTATGTAAACCCACATACTTATCCATGGCAGGACATCATGGTACAAAGGCTATGAGGCAAGAGTTTTCTACACACACACACACACACACACACACAGAGAAAAAGTGTGCTTTGTTTCCTCAGCTTCTCTTTCCAACTTCATAGCATTGCAGGCTTTCTTTGGAAGGAGGGGTATACATAAATCTAACAAAAATATATGAAGTCTAGAATTAAACTGAAGCCCAAACAAAACAAAACACAAAATCTGTCTAAACAAGAATCTGACAAACGTCCCAACCTGTTCCTCTTTATAGAACTTCGCTTGAAAATCACTATAAAGATTCAGAAAAATTAAGGACATCTCTCAATGTCTGGGACTAAAACCAAACAGGGACCTGAGAATCAGGGCTGAGTTGCGTTGGTAAGTTTCTACCTTGGTGAATGGAGGATAAGTAGACAGGGCTACAAGAGCCACTCGTCTCACTGCAAGCTCCGCCCCCTGGGTTCATGCCATTCTCCTGCCTCAGCCTCTCCGAGTAGCTGGGACTACAGGCGCCCGCCACCTCGCCCGGCTAAGACGGGGTTTCACTGTGTTAGCCAGGATGGTCTCGATCTCCTGACCTCGTGATCCGCCCACCTCGGCCTCCCAAAGTGCTGGGATTACAAGCGTGAGCCACCGCGCCCGGCCCATCAGCAGGTTTTCTAGGGCAGATTCTGCAATCAAGGCTAGAACATTCTCACTGGAGTCATCCAGACTAGAGCGATCCAATACAAATATAATGTAAGCCACGCATGTAATTTCAAATATTCTAGTAGTTACCTTAAACACACTTTTAAAAAACAGGTCAAATTAATTTTGTAAATATATTCTATTTAGCTTAATAGATTCCCTTTTTTTTTTTTTTTTTTTTTTGAGAGGGAGTTTCACTCATGTTGCCCAGGCTGGAATGCAATGGCATGATCTCTGCTCACTACAACCTCTGCCTCCCGGATTCAAGCAATTCTCGTGCCTCAGCCTCCTGAATAGCTGGGATTACAGGTATGCGCCACCATGCCCAGCTACTTTTTGTATTTTTAGTAGAGACGGGGTTTCACCATGATGGTCAGGCTGATCTCAAACTCCTGACCTCAGGTGATCCACCCGCCTCGGCCTCCCGAAGTGCTGGGATTACAGGCGTGAGCCACTGTGCCAGGCCTAGATCCAAAATATTATCACCTAAACATATATTCAATATTTCAAAGGTTATGAATCATATATTTTATGTTTTTTGGCTTTGTACTAAGCGTTTGAACTCTAGTGTGAATTTTACACTTGTAGCACATCTCAGTTCAGACTAGCTGTGTTTCAAGGGCTCAGTAACCACATGTGGCTGTGACACTGGACAGTGCAGGTCTAGGTCTTAAGAGTCAGGCCTTTAGAGGTCAATGGCAGCCCCCACCCTCTGACAGATGCTGCAGGAGATCTACTGCGACAGCCCATGCTCCCTGCTTCCCATTTCTTTGCTGTCCCAACACGGTCTCTTGGGCTTATTCCATGGAAGCCACATCATGTAAGAAAAAGCATTTTACATTGCTAATATGGCATTATGTGAAGTAATAAGGAAGTGCTAGGTTTCACTTCCTTGAAAAGGACAATACCCAGCCAGTACTGAGGGTGCAGAGGGCAATGATGGGGCCCGATAAAATCCAGGAACTGGGCCTCCGATGAGAAAAGAATTGCATAAGGTTATCACCCAAGTGCTTGTGTGATTCATATTGCCCTAAATCAATGATCTAAGTTATGTCAATAAATAATAAGCCACCATGTCACAGTCTTTTGGTTATTATAGTTTCTGAATCCAATGGCCTCAACATTCACCTCTTTCTTGACAGTTAACTTGACACTTTAAAGATACCTTCCACCTTCCCATTTTGTTGCACTTGAGGATGGTAACAGAAGTTCAAGGAGAACTGTTTCCTTTTCTTAGAAACTGTCATGTTCCTGCATCTTATTTGCATGCATTTCCCCCCAATTAAATGTGCTGAAAATTCCAAAAGCTAACTTTATTTTCTAAAAACCAATGCATTTGCTTTGCCCTGATGTGGGCTTTTTGTAGAAGTAAAAATCCTTCTAGCTAGCTGCTGATGGCCAGGTTGGTAGAAAATCTCTTTTAAATAACACGTCTTGTATATGCCAATAGCAACCTCAGTCCACACATTCACAGTTTTCCTTATGATGTCTTTAAAGGAGATGCAATGGTAAGATCCAAACTTTTTTTGGACATGGGCACTTTTTCCTCTTTGAGGGTGAAATCAGAACTCACTGTGAGTTTATTTGAAAAAGAAATTGAGTTGCCATTAGGGAAACAACAAACCACTTTTTAAATAAAGCTTGACTCATACCTCAGGACTACAGAGTTTATAAACATTTTTAATTACCCTCCCCAATATCATCCTCCAGCTATCATTCCACAGTTTCCCTCAGGGTCATAAAGAAATTACTTTTTTAAAAAGTCAGTTTGCAAAATTAGTGAAAGATAACCTAAACAGCACAGGGAGCACACACAGCAATGGGAGAGCACTGGATCGGATTTTCTCTTTTTAGCTTATTGAGTTTACATTAGTTTTGTCTCTGTCTTAGAGAATTTCCTTTTTTTTTTTTTTGAGACGGAGTCTCGCTCTGTCGCCCAGGCTCTAGTGCAGTGGTGCAATCTCTGCTCACTGCAAGCTCCGCCTCCCAGGTTCATGTCATTCAATTTCCTGTAAAAAATGATAAAAATGTTTTGTATCTGTGTAGCCCAATATGGTAGCCACTGGCCATGTGTGCTATTGAGCACTAGAAAGGTGCCTAGGGTAACTGAGGAACTGAATATTTTTACATTTAAATTTAAATAGCCACATGTGACTAATGGTTACCATACTGGACAACAAAGCTATACACAGTTAGGGCAGACCCAAGCCACTTAAATCTTTGTGCCTGTATGGGCACAACAGCCTGGAGATCTGAGGTCCATTTAAAATATAAAGCACTTTATGACTTCTTTTTTAAAGTATTAAGTAATTAAATAGAGCAGCCTCTATAAGGCCAGACCAAAAAAAAAAAAGTCTACAAGAAATTCTCTAAGGATGATGCTCCTCTTTAGGATAAGCCAGGAAGTGGGTGGGGGGAGCATTAATGTCACAGGAGCTTGGGTCCTAGATGACAGTTCCAACTCTAGCTCTGCTGTCAAGTAACTGAGTGACATGAGACAGTTTCTGAGTTCCTTGGGCTCTGATTTTCTTATACAATGTTGGAATCTGTTAAACAACTATCAAGGTTCCTCCTTGCTCTCAGTCTAGTCAGTCCAGCTCTTATTTCTTAGGAGATTAAAAATATTGGTTGATTTAAAATAATACTTTACACTGCACTACAAATAGGCTGAGGTTGAGTGATTTTGACAGGCCAAACTGTTGAAGCAAAGGAATGCTAAAATTACTCCATACTATACAGACTATATTCAGATTAGTCTCACAAAGGTGGACGATTAATTATAAATGAGGAGAAAGGCAGGTTATTTGCATAAGCAGCTAGTGGCTGGCCCTCACAGAATGCACAGCTGAAAGGTTTGTGGCCAGTTGATAATACACTCATCCCAATTCTTCAGCTTCAGGCCCCAGAGGACAGCCAACCTAGATCCCATTGCAGAGCACCCTACCTATAGGGCCGGCCCATCTCTGAATGCCGTTTCCTCTAGCCATGGAGACTTTAAATAAACCTCTGCATTTGTTTGTAGCTTGGAGACACATCATTGTGTTCTGTCACACCAACCAGCCTGCGCCAGAGACACAGGTATCCATCTTGACCCCCTAACCTGAATCCATGTGAGAGACAGAATACCAGCGTCCTTCCCCATGGGCCAAAGGGAAGGAAAAGCAGGAAGTCGCCTAGAGGATTTGCAAACTATGAATGGTAAAGAAAACCAAAGGTGGGATTGATGAGAACATCTCTAAATAGAAATCTGACTGACAACAGATGAGAGAAGAAAAAGAAACAAAAGAAGGAAGGAGGGAGGGGGAAGGGGGGAGAGAAGGAGGGAGGGACGGAAGGAAGGAAGGAAGGAAGGAAGGAGAAGAAGGTGGATAGAGGGAGGGAGGAGGGAAGGTAGGGAGGGAAGAAAAGAGGGAGAGGGGAGGGGAAGACTGGAGAAAGGAAGGAAAGAAAGAAGAGAGGGAAGGAGGGGGAAAAAGCCATTTTGTTTTGAAAATTAAATGACATATTTCAGAAGCCATGAAATGAGAATACACACATTCATAAAAGATAAATGATTGGTGGGTGATAGGGGATGCTATTAATCATATGTCTATCACTAGGTTCATGTCTTTTTCTCTGTATTTGCCTTGACAGGAATCTTGATCTTCTGGCAGAAAACTCTTCCAAAACATTCCTTCGTGACACTGCTCATGTATAGGTGTTCCAAACCGAATGTCCAGTTATTTTCACCATTGTGCAAAAACGGGAGACCCTGCTGAGCAGCAGATGGCCCTCAGCAGGGCTGACACTCAGGCCAGGCCCCAGGTGGCAGCTCTCAGAACACACTGTCCAGTTAAACCCTGCACAGACTGGCCATGGAAAATTCCCCAAAAGTTGGGCAAATGACAGGGTCACCCAGTGTACTTCATGGGGTTAGTGGGGAGAACCAGCATTTCAGCACAAGTTCACAAATCACTGGGTCCCCCTTGTCAAACACTGCAAATATGCAGCATGCTAAAAAAAATCTCCTCACCTCTCAGACTCTGTATCACTTGGTTCATCTGAGTTGCTACAATGGACAATAAAATCTAATAAGTTACAATGAGGTGTGGAATGCTCAGGAGAAAAACAACAAGGACTAGCACTCCTCATCTGGGTAAATAATTTCTCTCACAGGGTTAATTTTAGCTTTGCAAGTTTTTTGAGATTATATTTTAAATCGGAATTTGTGCATGTGTGATTTAAAATAAAAAAGGTAATCAAGTCTTTCTGCCAATCTAGGTGATGTGAGATTTAATTATCAAGCAGTTATCATTAAAACAAATGCAAAGCAATTTTTTACACATAATTGAATATTCCAGAAGAAAATTTCTGAAAAATCCAAAGGTCCAAAAGAAAACTTCTCAGTGAGAATGTCTGTTTCAATAAGATACCCTGTTTTGTAGAATTGGATGCAGAGAATTTCTAGTTAGACATACATAAGTCTTGCCAGAATTACTATAGTTCAGTTTTGCCATCTGCATCTAGGAATATGGAAGACTGATCTATGTTACTGGTTATGACTCCCCAATAATGAGTAATGAAAATTCCTATTTATCATTTCTACATCAACATCAGTGTGATAGCAGAAAACAGCATGATTTACCTGGCCCACATTACTGTTGTATAGAATCTAAAGAAATAAATACCTCAATCCATTCAGGAATGTTCTTTTCCCAATTAAGGTTTTGAAGACTGCACCTAATACTGACTTTTTATCTTTTTCTGTTTGCATTTTAATTTTAAAAGTCTGTGTCAACTTTATTTTGATAATACAGTGTGTTTATGTTTCCAAATCTTAACTTCTTATCCTCGGGGTTCCTTTAATATTTAATGCTTTACCTTTTTCAGTTACTGAGAACATCTCATATCTTCTTTATTTATTGATTTGCTTGGGTTGATTTTTTTCTTGACTGTGAAATTATCCATTTGGCAATCATATTGCTAATATGCAAAAAGTTCTTATTTTAATTATAAAAGCAAATGTAACCCATGATTATCAAGAAGACTATTTTGCAAATTGGCCGTTGTTTATTTCAGAATATAAGCAAGAACCACAGGCTAAATTAAAAGCTTAAGGATAAGAACTTTTTTTTATTTTTGCAATTTAAAATAATAAAGGTAATCAAAGCTTCCTGCCAATCTAGGTGATTGTGAAATTTAATTACCAGTAGTTATTAAAACAAAGGTAAAGCAATTTCTTTTACACATAATTGAATATTCCAGAAGAAAATTCATGAAGAATTCTCAGAAAATGTATCTTTAAATTAATTGTAACCTGATTATTTCATTTGTTATGTCTCAGTTGGTACCGTAGAATAAATGACACATTTGGGTGATGTAGTTCGACAGCAGCTAGTGAGAGCAAATTCTCAGGAAAATCAGGTAACTTTGACCTTAATGCTGAGCAAATTATTAGATCTTTGCTCTGCAAACACAAACATACCTAAATCTCCCGCAGTTATTCCTCTATGAGAGGTACAACCCATGTTGACTTCACCTCTGTCTATGCTGGACGCAACAGAATCAACTGTTCCTTTTTCACTGCTCAATTGCCCAAATGTCCTACGGCTTCCAGGGCTGTTCCATCAAACCCACTGCTACCTGAACAGAAAGAAAACCTCCTATATCAGCAGCAGCAATGAGTGAGCTGGCAGCTCTGTGCATGATGCTGCTTATGGGCCTGTAAGCATAACTTTCCCAAGAAAGAAAGTCAAAATAAGGCCATGAACTTACCCATCTCCAGGCCTTTACCTAAGCTCTTCTCTCTTCCTGAAATGTCTTTTTCTCCATCTGTTTTCCGGAAAAATTCTACTCAGCGTTCAAGGCCCAACTCATATGACATTTCCACTGACCCCTCCAATTTGACTAAGTCAATTCCTCTCCTCTGCATCCTTCTCCACAGAATTTGTTTTATCAAACTGGAATAGAGGTTGCTGTTTGCATGTTTGTCTCGGCTGCTGGATGATAAGGGAAAAGGATCTTGACTCATCTTTCCATGCCAAACACTCAGGACTATGCCTGAACCCTGGAAAACACTCGCATGCTTATTTAATGAAGCCCAAAATTCAAGATCAAATTTAACATGTGATGAAAGAAGTGGACTGTGTGTTGGATTCATGTCTGCACCTAAATTCTGAGCCCGTGAATGCCTTCTTTTTCATTCCTTGAAGGAGTAAAATTTATTCACATTAAGCATTTATTAAATGCTAGGCCCTGTGCTAAATACTCTACATACATTATCTCATTCAATCCCCGAGACACTCTATGAAGTAGGTCTTATCAGTATCAGCCTCATTTACAAATGAGGAAATTGAGGCTTGGAGAAGTTAAGTAACTCACTCCAAGATACCCAGCTGGTTGGTGGTGAAGCCAGAATTAAAAGACAATACTCCCAGAACTTCAGAGCTAGAGGGAATCCTACAATTATCTTTCCCCCTTAGCCTTCTTGAAGCTGAGGTTTATAACTTACTGCCTGGCACATAGTAGGCCCTTGAAAATAGTGATTAATACATTGATGGAGTGCCCTAATTTCTCAGATTCTGGCCTTCCTCTGAGAGAGCCCAGCTGCCACCCCAAATAGACTCTATTCTTTCTGCCCAACACCTCTCACAGGTGTGAATTGCTTGTGTCATCTGAATTATTCATGATCCACACAATGGTAAGTGTGCTTTAAAAGAGAACCACAATGCTGTATTTTTCAAGACAAAGTGCCTGATTAATTGGGGAATTAGGCAGTATAAACTCATGGGCTAGGTTGATTCATGCCAAACAATACATCCATGCCCACTTTTTGAATTTCAGTTTTCACATAATTTCCCAGTTTCCCTTAGGATTAAAAATAGGGGTAAATAAAGCAGGAAAAAGAACTATCATGGGCATCTCTATCCTATCTGAAAGCAATTACCGTCATCTAAATCTCATACTATGTTGTTTCAAACCACCGTATTCTTCCGAAGGCTGACTTAGGATTTTCAATCAGGTTTCTTAAGCTACATCAAGATCTGGAAATTCAGATGCCACAGCAGATGTAATTCATGCCACCAGTAAATCATGTGACACCACCAGCTCCTTGTCCTTTCTCCTTTCGTCTTTTCTTTTGCCCCACCAGTTCATTTTCTAGTGGGCAGTTTTCTGAGAGGGATAACCATATGCTAATAGAAAGCCAACACCACTGTATTTTAAATTCAATGTTAGTCAACCAAAATGAATTGAAAAACAGCAGCAGTGGTTTGAGGGTACTAAAAATAAACTGTTTTGCTGAGTTCTCAGAATTAAAACCACGGCGGTCAACTTGTTGCTGCTCTTAATAAGATATGACTTCTGCCCCATTGGCTGCTACTACTAGAAGCTTGAACTCTATCACACACCTAACAACAACGTGTTTTCAATTAGTTGGCAGTGATCGAGAAAGGAGGTGCCATTTCCCAGGAACTAAATCTGCCAAGAAAGATAACAGATGGCTTTCAAGTGATCACCTTGTGCCACATCACAATTGCACCTTAGTCAAATTCACCTTGCATTTATGATTTAGTGAGTTACACATCTAAAGCTGTGGTTGCCTTTTTGCCCTGCTTGCTATCCAATGCCTCCAAAAAGGTGTTTCTTCCTTTGAGTTTAATTTGTGAATAATAATAAAAACAGCCCAATGGGACTTAATACAATATTAATATATTGAAGCACTTCCATTAGGACTTCATGACCTTCTTGACCCTTAAATACCGTATACTGCACTAAATGTCTTATCAGCTATCCCTTTGGGTTTGTCATTAAAGTTTTCAATGACCAGAGAGGTACAGGAATTCTACCTAATGCATCATTCTGATTAGAAACCTGTCATACTCAGAAACCAGTGGGTCTGCTTCTATTGATTCCTACTCCTTCAGATTCATTAGCAATTTTTTTCTCTTCAATTAGACCCGATGATCAACCATAGAAAAGCTGAAAGAAGCCTTCCCTTTGCTCAACCATACTTAAAAGGAAAAAAAATGTATGCCTTGCTAGTGAAATTACAGCCGGTATTATCAGAAAATCTCTAAGGAGTCTCTCTCTCTCTCTCTTTCTCTCTCTGTCACACGCACACACACACACACACACGTAAATGTGCCAAGAGTCAGAGGATGGGCTCGACCTCTCTTCCCCTAACCCACTTCAGTCAGGATCAGAAAGACACATCCCTTCATTGCTGCTGTCTAAAATCCATGCCCAAGCGAGTGTCTCCATAGAGCTAATTTCTGAAACAAACAAAGAAAATCAAGTCTGCGAGGAGCGAGGGTTTGCTCCCCTCTGCTCCGGATTTGGGTGTCCAGGGTAGCGGGCGCGGCACGGCAAACAGGTCGGGGCGCTGAACTTCACCCCAACCTTCTCCGCCCCGCCAGCCCCTGCTCCAGCTGCGCCAGAAAGTGCGAGCCTGCCCGCTCCTTTCGCTTTTCGCCCGCTGCACCCCAAGCCCCAGAACACCCGCGTCCGCACACTAAGGGCACCACTGCTCTCCCACCTCTGCGCTGTCAGATGTCAAGCGCGGAGGTGCTCTGGCGACCGAGGTGCTGGCGAACCAAACAAGTGTCACCCCGGACGCCTGCCCCCACTCCGAGAGAGCGGGCGGGACGGCCACAGGTAGGCTCTGTCCATCCCAGGGTGCCGGGCGAGGGCAGGGGAGCGAGACCCGGCGCGGCAGCCGCGCCCGACGGGCTGAAACTCACCGGAGGACACCGAGGAGCCGGACAGGCTGGAGTTGCTGGACGCTGCCATCTCCGCGCGCCCCTCACGTCGCTGCTCGCTCAGCCCCGGTGTGGGCGCCGCCGCCGCTGCCGCTGCCCTCGCCCGGCTGCTCGCAGCCTCCGCGGCCCCCAGCCCATGGCAAAGTCCTGGGGACGCGCAGAAAGCACCAGCCTCCGGACTCTTCCTGCACTTCCTGCTCCACCAGATGACGCGCTGCCGCCGCCGCTATTTATTTGTGGTTTCCGTCCCGCTCCGCGCCTTTGCACGCTTTTCTCCGGGTGTCAGGGGGTAGGTGGGAGCAGAGGGAGGCCGAGGGGCAGGCGGGACGGGCGGATCTCGGCTCCCGCCGAGCCCCTCTGCAGTCCGCGCTCCCCTGTGCGCGGCTGGGACCAGGGCGTCCTGGCAGCCCCGAGCCGCCCCGCCAGCTCCCGCACCCTCTCCTGGACTCCCGCCTCTCCCGCCGCACTTCGAGTAGACCGGGCAGAGGCGGCGGGAGACGGACAGACAGAGCGACCTCCCCCTTCTCCCTCCGCCCCAACTCCGCTCGCGCACACACAAAGGAAGAAGAGGAGACGCGGACGCTCGGGGGTTGGTTCGGCTGCTGCGGGCTTGACAGCTCCCGCCACTGGGGCTGGAGGGGGAGGCTGCGGACTGCTGGACAGGCGGGGACGAGACGGGGGACCGGGTCCCCGGGGTGCTAGGGAGGCCGGCGCCGGGCGCGGGGCGAGCGCGGCTGCCGCGCGCAGCGCTGCTCCTAGGGTTTGAAGAGGATGGGGAGGGAGGGTGTGGGGGAAGGTGGTGGGGCTCGCCGCGCCCCGCCGGGCTCTGGAGCAGCGAGACAGTGGGGGTGGGGGATCCAGAGGGCGAAGGCGGGATCACTAGGGCCACGGTGCTAGGCAGAAGGGAACCTGGGATGACAGAGCCACTGTAGAGCGCTCCTTCCACTCCTCTCCAAATTGTCCTTTGTTGCTGTGGAGCTGACGGTCCCTGCCCTGCAAGAAGGTGCGTTTCCTAAAACACCCGGGAAGCCAACCTAGCTACACTTAAGTAACCCAGCCACGGACAGTGCCCGACGCGTCCGTGGGCCTCTGAGGTTGGCCTTCAAAGAAATAGAGCCGTCCAAACGTGTCATCAGGCCCACACAAAGCCGGGTGTCAAAGAGAAAGAGGTTCTCTGTGCCTTGCAAAAAAGATTCTCACAAAAGACTTAAGACTTGGCAGCAGGTCGGACTGTGCCCTTTCAGGATAGGAACTGCTCAGGTGTGTGAGAGAAAGAGCACAAGGTGTGTCCCTTCCCCCTGTATTTACACCTAAATTAATTTCACTGGGAGGAAATACCATGCAGATTTTTTTAAAGTCGGTTTTACGCTCCCAGCGGGCTAATCGGTTCTTTCAATCCTAAAGCAACAGAAAACTGTGAAATTTGAAGAGAAATTGTTAGATCAAAGGAAAAAGCAAACATTAAAGGAATGAAAATACTCTCATTATGTAGCAAAAATGGAAAGTGTTCACATTGGGGTAGTTCAACTTTTTAAAACATGGTTAAAAGAACATAGTCAATTTAAAAATTATCAGGAGTGACACAGAACAGCAGCTAGGCCCTGGGGATCCACATCAACCAAACACCTAACATACAGTGAATAATGAATGTTAAATAATCACAGTACGCACCCACGTCACATTTTCTAGTTGATTAGAACTTTAAAAAAAAAAATCCCTCCAGGATACTATCCCAGTGTGTCTTCTCATTAAGGTCCATTTTTAAAAAATACACCTTGCTAAATTGTTAAAGGAGTGTGAGCACTCTTCAGTCACGTGGTACTGTATCTTCCTACCCCTCAACTGTATGGACCTTGAAACAGCCCTGGCTGGTCTAAGGAGACCCAAGCGCCCCCATTTTCCCAGCCCCCTACCACTATCCTTCATTTTGTAGACTGCACGAAATGATGCAGTTCCCAATCTGGAGCCTTCAGGGACATGTGACTCATGACACACTTGGCTTGTTGATCAGATCAGAAGGAACTTACTGTTTCCCCAGAGTTCTTCTGATAAAAAACAGCACTTACTTGTTTGACTAGTAAACTATGTACCCCCCCCAGATCTTTAGATGGTGGACTGACTTGGCTATGTCGCCCGGGTAGAATTTTACCATCTGGGCTTTGAAGACAACTGGGTTCAAACTCTGGTTCTGTCACTTAGCTATGAACTTGAGCAAATTACTTAGACCTACTGAGCCTCAGTTTCTACACCTGCCACAAAAATCTGATAACACAAGATGCCGTGAAGATTAAATAAGATGCTATGTGGAAAGCTGCAGTGTACCTGGCATGAAGTTTGTGTTCCAAAGTGATTGTAAGTTGCTCACTTTAAGGAAGGAATGTATAGTTTGAAAAATTTTTGCTTTCTTCATTGCATCTGGAGATAACTAATCAACTGTGGCGTGTTCTACTAGGGGGAAATGTCTTATCTTCAAACCTATGGCTTATATTTCTTGTCCCAAATTGTGCAATAGGGTAACAGGTTTCATTATTCATCTCTGAAATTTCACAAAAGGACAACAGATTCTGTTTCTGCAGTTTGGATACTCATATTTGCCTTCATAGAGTTTTAACTGGAGAAAGTAAAGCATGGCTCTGTGAGGCAGATTATTTTTATTGTCCTAAATTGACAGATGAAGGGACAGGGTGTATTTGCTGTGAAGGCACCACCTGAAGGCCCTGTGCTGTACAGAAGTAGAAAAAAGCTGAGACTCATGTTTTCCTGGATCCTGGGGCCAGAAGAGGGATACAAGGCCAAAGAACGCTTGCTGAACAGAGATGTGCTGGTGGGGGAGGCCCAGTCTGTCGGTAGGATATGAGCTATAACTTTGACACCCATTATTTTGAATACCAAACAGAAAGCTCCAGGTTCAGAACTAAAATCTGAAAGTTGATTGATCATCTGGATTGATAAAGCCATAATCAATGGAGAAAACTCAACATGAATAATCATTCACTATCATCCTTCTTAGATTCAGGAGCCTGAAGGCTGGCTGCTCCTTGCAAAAATGTTTAGTATCAGTAAGTTATCAGGACATGCTAGAAATAAAATGCTAACGTCCCTCTTTGGTAGGCTCAGGGATATGTTTGTGGACCTTCTAAAGTATTTCTCCAAATGGAACAATGAAAAAGTTATCATCTATTTTATTCATTTATGTGTTGCCTTAATTCTAGGTAATACCTATTTGCCAGTGGAAAGGAGAATATTGGTGCTACAGAAATCTTAAGTGTTTGGAAAGTAGAATTTTAAAAGACATTTCTGCCTTTTTCTTCAAATATTAAAAGACTTATGGGATAAAAGGAGTCTTGTGGATAATGTGGTCTTCTTAAGAATAAAAATTATCATTTTGTTTTAACTTAGCTTTCACCTGGCATTCAAAGCCTTCCAAACTTACCTTTCCAATCTAATCTCTGTTCCCGCCTTTCACAAAGGCAACCTTCTTTCACGTTGGCCTATGCCCTTGGGGCTAGCAGCACTGGATTCTGCCATTCCTTCCTGCTTCCCATCCTACATACCGAAAGGGTTCAACCAGAATGCACCTTCTCTGGAAAGTCTTCCCTGATTCCCAAGGCAGAAAATAACTCTTCTGCTGCTGCATTTCTCTGGTCCATCTACTGTACCTCTCAATGGGCAGATCTCATGCTCTGCCTTATTTTAATGGTACTTTTGGTATATATTTCATTTCCTTAGTCCATTAATAGCGGGCTTGGCCTGGTGGCTCAAGCCTATAATCCCAGTGACTCAGTAAGTTGAGGTGGGAAGGTCCCTTGAGGCCAGGAGTTTGAGACCATCCTGAGCAACATCAGACCTCATCTCTAAAAACATAAAAAATAAATTAGCCAGGCATTGTAGTAAACCTGTAGTCCTAGCTACTTGGAAGGCTGAGCGGGGAGAATTGCTTGAGTCCAGAAGTTCAAGGATGCAGTGAGCTATGATGATGCCGCTGCACCCCAGCCTGGGAGACAGAGTGAGGCCTTGTCTCAGAAAAAAAAAAAAGCATGGTGGGGCAGGATCCTTGTTTGCCCAGCCCCTGTATTGTCTACCATACTTTGCACACAATAGGTGCTCAGTGGATGTTGTTCAATTGTTTACTCATTGAATAAATGAGCAAATTAAGGACATCTGTAAATGGTTCTCTTGTATGCCAGTTACTTTCCATGTTAGTAGCTGTGAACACTGAGCTACAAGACAATGAGTAACACATCTGCAGCAAAAAAAGAACTTGATGGTCATGTAAGGATACTATCTTTGCTGTGAACAAAAAAGACTGAAATGGTGAAACATAAGAATAAAATCTTGATGGAGTAAATATTTGCAATCCCCACCCCACCCTCCATCACCGGCTATTACAACTCACATGATTTATTGTTTGCAGGGTAGCTCTTATGGTGGTGTAATTTATTTTGTTTCACCATTCTTTTGAAGTTTAAAAGCAGAGGAGAAAGCACTGCAGGGTGAATGTGGCTGTTGTAGCAGGAGCTGTGCTCCCTCACTGCAGGCACTCTGGGGTGTTTCTTAGTGAAGGTCATTCCCTTTCCCTGTGCTAAACACAGAATGAAATACTGTATTCCTTACTTTCAAGATTAATCCAGTGGTCGGCATTCACAGGAGAATAGCAGGGCTATTCGTCAACTAGCTTTAAATATTTTATGGCAAATACTCTACCGTACCCTGAAAGTGGTCTTTTTGCCATCAATTTCTCAACATCAAAATGCTCTTTTGCTGTAGTGAGAAATATTTCGCTCTGTAGTTTAAGCCTTATTTCAAATACAAAGACACCGAGTCCTGAGAAAGAGAACGCATTGGCTCTTCTGAGGCAGGCGTCACTAGGGGCAGGAGCTGAGAAACCCGCTGTTTCCTCAGGAGGTGCACAGACGGCCCAGGATGGATTAATGAGCAGGCAGCTCAGACGCCGCAGGTAGCGGCCCTGCCTCTGAACAAAGAGGGTCCACACCTGGGGTGCAGACAAAGGGAGGCCGCCTCTGCTACCCAATTCCCAGTTCACATCGCCTGCTGCTGGGGACCCCTAGTGGCGGCACACGACGCAGGCACAGGTATTCCCGCATCGTCTTTCTCACTGAGCTGCAGGGGGGCTCAGGGGTATTGCCTGGAGTATCCTATTTGGCCACTTAGCTTGGGCGGATCAGATCGGCACATGCAGACACTTAAGGCCATCAGCGGCAGTCTCTTTGACTGGAAAGACAGAGAGGGAGAAGGGGGGGGGGGGGGGCGGGGAGAGAGAGAGAGAGAGTTTTTCTTTCTGTTTGAAGAGAAAAACAGGATAGCATTCAGAAACTCATGGAACATGTTTTCTTCTGCATGTTGCACCTTCTGGCTTTGTTCCCTGACATTTTAGGTTACAAACATCTTTTCTGTCCTCAATGTCCTAAGAGAAATCTAGGATAAACTAAAGCGAAGCCAGCTGTAAGCCTGCTCTGGGCAAAAGCAGGGAGTGAGTTTGTTTTTCGTGTCTTCTGGGGGGGTTCCTATGGCTTTATGCTCTTTTTCTATGAAAATTTGCCTTCATAACGGTATCCAATGTATTCATTCTCTACTACCTGTTAATTTATTCAAGCATTCATTAATTCACTCAGTCATGTTGACTAAGCACTCATTATGTGCCAGGGAGTATACGAGGCCTGGGGAATAAAGATACGAGGGAAACTGGCTGGGCGCGGTGGCTCACGCCTGTAATCCCAGCACTTTGGGAGGCTGAGGTGGGCAGATCTATTCGAGGTCAGGAGTTCGAGACCAGCCTGGCCAACATAGTGAAACCCCGTATCTACTAAAAAGATAAAAATTAGCCAGGCGTGATGGTGTGTGCCTGTAATGTCAGCTACTCGAGAGGCTGAGACAGGAGAATTGCTTGAACCCGGGAGGCGGAGGTTGCAGTGAGCTGAGATTGTGTCACTGTATTCCAGCTTGGGTGACAGAGCAAGATTCTGTCTCAAAAAAAAAAAAAAGGTATGAGGAAAACTGCTGTGGGGGATCCTACAAAACAACCTTGACTCCTTCTTGTGACGTTTACATTTCAACTGAGACAAATTTTTAAAATAGCTATAGAAATGATTTCTGTTTGGGAATTATAGGTATTATCCATGCTGGTGGCGACTTTCTTTTCAGCAGTTTTGTTGTTGTTGTTGTTTTTAACAAAACGTCCAAAATCAAGCCTCAAAGACTATTTCTAGACAGCTGGCATTTTCTTATCCACAGTTTTAGCTTGTCAGCCCAGGGAACCGAGCAGATCTTGTACTCTGAATGTCCTCTGCCTTCACTCCCCAAGAAAATCTGAATCAATATTTTCATTTCTTTCCCTGTAGCAGCTATAGGTTCAATAACAAAACAGAAATCCTCTTTTTTTTAAAAAAAAAAAAAGAAAAAGGGAGAGTAAATGGGCATTGAAGGAAAGCTAACAGACACAATATCTGAGCCAATATTCTGATACAGAAAACATATTTTGGCCTTTTACAAATATTCCAGATTGTCTGTAAAACAAAGCATGAAAAAATGATTCCAGGAAAGTTTAATATGTATTTATGGAGTCAAAAAGACCTGGGCTTCAATCCTAGCTCATCATTTATTAGCTGTGTGACCCTGAGCAAATTATTTAATCTTATATTCTTGATCTCTAAAACGGGATAATAATCCCTATTTACAGACTTTGTGATGATGGAATGAAGTGATAGATGTAATATAGTGTCTAAAGCGTAGAAGTCCAGTTAGGAATTCTAGGTGGCCTCTCTTCCTTAGAGCAAAGTATAGCGTGCTCACATCTGCTTTTCTGGAGTAATCTGTGAGAATTAAGGTGTGATGCAAAAGTAATTTTCATCTCTCCCTACCACCCCCGTGTTACATCACCTCTATGTGAGTATATTAAGACATATGAGCCAGGCTTGGGCTTTGAAGATAAATCTGAGTTCAAATCCTAATTTAGCTACAGATACTTTGGTGACCTTGGACAAATAACCTTTCACATTCTCAGTCTCCTCATCAGGTAAAATGGAGATAATAATATACCTCATATTTATGTAAATGAATGTATGCCCAACAATAATATTATTAGCACTCAATTATATTCTGCACAGCAGGTAGTTTTTAACTGTATATTAATTCCTGGGGAAAGGGTGGATGTTGACAATACATCAGGATCTTTTTTTATTTTTATTTTTTGAGAGGGAGTCTTGCTCTTATTGCCCAGGCTGGAGTGCAACAGTGCAATCTCGGCTCATTGCAACCTCTGCCTCCCTGGTTCAAGCAATTCTCCTGCCTCAGCCTCCTGAGTAGCTGGGATTACAGGTGGGATTACATCACCACACTCAGCTAATTTTTGTATTTTTAGTAGAGATGGGGTTTCTCCATGTTGGCCAGGCTGATCTCAAACTCCTGACCTCAGGAGGTGATCCACCCACCTCGGCCTCCCAAAGTGCTGGGATTACAGGCATGAGCCACCGCGCCTGGCCATACATCAGAATCTTTAGGAAGTGGCATATATAATATAACAGAGTACACTCAAGTGCTCTCTTTCTCTCTCCAGTTCTCTCTCTCTGTCACACACACACATACACACACACACACACACACACACACCACTAGATGACAATGTCTTACATTTGGACATTTCCCCACCCAGTCCCATTGGGTGAGAAACCTGGTGGAATTTCAAAGTAGATTTCAATAAAAGTATAGACAGATTACTTAAGCTCTCTGCCAAATTTGGCCCCTATAAGATGAAGGAGTGGAAACCAACATTTGATGACCACTACTACTGCTGCAACTATTATGACCACTCTCACCATGTTTTCTGCCATTAGTGATATAGAAAAGTCACTCTCCTTAAGTAATCATTTACTATGTGCCAGGATCATGCTAAACACTTTGTATACATTATCATATACCCATAACAATCCTGAAGTGAGAATTGTTATCCTCATTTTCCATTTGGGGAAACTGAGGCTAGAAAACTTATATAATATCTTAATTAAAATGCTCAACAACTCTAGCTGTAGTTATTATCATCCCTCCTCTTTTTGGTTAAGAAAACAAAAAATTAGAGTAAGTAATTTATCAAGGTTACATGCATTAATTTGAACCCACCTTTGGCTGATTCATTCCAATACACACTAAAAAAAAAAAAATTACCCTTTAGTTTTTACTTGAAATTTCAGCCTGCTGTTATGGTAAGTATTTTCCTGTTAGCGACTTTAGTCAGGTGAGAAGTCTTTAAAATACATGTTCTTTGCTTGAATACTCATGTTTTTATTTTTATTTTTCCTTCCTTCTCTCCCTCTCCCTCCCTTCCTCCCTCCCTCCCTCCCTTCCTCCCTCTCTTCCTTCCTTCCTCCCTCCCTCCCTTCCTCCCTTTCTTTCTTTCCTTTCCTTTCCTTTCATCTCTGTCACCCAGGCTGCAGTACAGTGACGCAATCACAGCTCACTGCTGCAGCCTCGACCTCCTGGGCTGAATCCATCCTCCCTCCTCAGCCTCCCAAGCAGCTGGGACTACAGGCACGTGGCCGCTTTTTAAAATTTTTAGTGGAGACAGGGTTTTGCAATGTTGTCCAGGCTTGTCTCAGACTCCTGGACCCAAGTAATCTATCCACCTTGGCCTCCCAAAGTGCTGGTACAGGCGTGAGCCAACACGCATGGCCTACTTATGTTTTTCAGTATGAACCTAGGATGATACTGTCATTTTTTTTTTTTTTTTTTGCCTAAAACATAAACTTTGGGGCAGGCCAGGCTCCGGGAACTCATAGGACTTGTACTCCTGACCCCAAGGGCCCTGGCAAGGACAGGCATAGTATAGGGAGACTAAGAATTCATTTGCCTGAGTGCAGGGATTTCAAGGGATCAAAATTATTCCCTAATCAAAAACTCCATCCTGTTCAACTTCCAGTTGCTCAGAGTTCCATAGTTAGAACTTTTACTTCTTAAACTTACTCAAACAATACAGTGAGCATCTGCCATAATTTGATCACCTCTGGGGAACTGAAGGAATTAAATAAAATAACGATTTTCACATGGGTGAGTTTCCCTATCCCTAAAAGCTAAATTTAATTCCAAGGAGGGACCAACACATAGGACAGGGCTGTGCAACCTTTAATATATCTACACATTGGTCTTGCTAAAATGCAGATTCACATCCAGCAGTTCTCAGTCAGGCCTCTAAACTTCCAACAAGCTTGGAGGTGACGTGAATAATTTTGAGTAATAAAGGTCCTAGCGGATGGTTTGCAACTCGGGGTATATATGAGAATCACTCGGAAGGCTTTTAGACATCCCAATGCCAAGATCACACTCCAGAATAAACAAATCAGAATCTGAGGGTGGCAGAAGGTAGAAACCAAACATCAGCCTTTTTTTTTTTTAATTCCCAGGTGATTTTGATATGCTGCTAAGGTTTGATAAGAGAAAGAGATTCAGAGAACAGATTGTATTGTTGAAGAGTTTGGCTGGAAATAGTGAGAGCTAATGTTGCTCCATGATTTTGCCAGGATTGTCTCTGGTCATGAAGGAAAAAGAGGGAATCAAATTCTTATCAAGATCATATAACCACAGACATCATGATATGAGAAAATAGAATAAAATCTAACATTAGCATGAAATTTTCTCAGTCAATGTGGGGCAATTCTTCTTCAAATTTTGGTCCATGTTATGATCTTTAAAGTATACTTCTCAATGAATAAGCATGAACAATAGGCACTTACTTTAGGGTCACTCCCACAAGAACAGCCAGCTGTCAGCGAGGCAGATGTTTTCCAGCAAATCCACTCTATCATTTCTCAATCATAAAGAAGATTAGAAATGGGATTTTCAGCTCAGATGGGGTTGAAAGGTGACATTTATGCCTGAGAAATACTTCACACCACAGCTAGAAAAATTGGTTTGGAGAAAAAATATCTCACAACTTCTTATGTGTTCTGAATATATGAAAATAAAACCCTCAGCTTGGACAGAAAGAGGTGGTATCACAGACGAATGCACTTACCGTCCACTCTCAACGGCGGCAGCAACAGAGAGGCAAAAGTATTTTAGCTGACTCTTTATACCCAAAGATTTTTATCCTTATCCACACTCCCACTCCTCAGGGCTGGCATTGAAAGGGTGAAAAATTAAGTAAACCACAATGTTTACAGTGGTTAACTCTGGTGTGATGCTTAATCTTATGTGTCAACTTGATTGGGCTGTGGGGTGCCCAGGTGTGTGGTCAAACATTATTTCTGGGTGTTTCTGTGAGTTTTTGGATGAAGTTAACATTTAAATCAGCACACCGAGTAATGCAGATTGTCCCCCAGTATGTAGATGGGCCGCATCACATCAGTTGAAAGTCTGGAGAAAACAGAAAGGCTGACCCTCCCTTGAGAGTAAGAGAAAACTCTCCTGATGGCCTTTGGACCGTCAGCTGTTTTCCTGCCTTCAGATTCAAACTGAAACATTGGCTCTTCCTGGGGTTCCAGCCTGCTGTCTTGACAGGAACCATACCATCAGTTCTCCTGGGTCTCTTACATGCCAAGTCATCCTGCAGATCTGGGACTTGCTCCTTAATCAGTGAGCCAATTGTATATACTAAATCTCTCCTATCTGTATATCTCATATAGTCATATATTTTCTCATATAAATATATATATGAGATATATAGATGTATGAGATATGAGATATACCATATATAATATTCCTAAATATATATATCATATATATCCACTATATGTCTTATATGTAGATTGTATATGTATATCTCCTATATATAGTTCTTCTATAAATATCTCTTTTATCCATCTATCTATCTATCATCTATCCGTATCTCCTGTACAGTTAGTAGTCCTTTGGTATCCATGGGAGATTGGATCCAGAACCCCCACTCAGATATCAAAATCTGCACATGCCCAAGTGTCTTATATAAAATAGTGTAGTATTTGCAGATAACATATGCATAGCCTCCTGTATACTTTGAATCATCTCTAGATTACTTACAATGCCTATACTATGTAAATGCTGTGTAACTCCTTGTTATCCTCCATTGTTTTTTATTTGTATTATTTTTAAGTGTTGTAATTTTTATTGTTTTTTCTAACATTTTTGGTTGGTTGAATGCATGGGTGTGGAACCTACAAATATGGAAGGTTGACTGCATATGTATCTCCTATTAATCTATATCTAATCTACATAGATCATATATCCTATACATATATCTTTTATATATCTCTCTCTTATTGGTTCTCTTTCTCTAGAGAATGCCACCATTTCAGCATTTAAAAAATTCTGGGCCAGGTGTGGTGGCTCATGCCTGTAATCCTAGTACTTTGGGAGGCCGAGACCGGCAGACCACTTGAGGCCAGAAGTTTGAGACCAGCCTGGCCAACATCGTGAAACCCTATCTCTACTAAAAATACAAAAGTTAGCCAGGTGTGGTGGCGCACACTTGTAAACCCAGCTACTTGGGAGGCTGAGGCATGAGAATTGTTTTAACCCAAGAGACAAAAGTTGCAGTGAGCCGAGATCATGCCACCTCACTCCAACCTGGGCAACAGAGCAAGACCCTGTCTCAAAAAAAAAAAAAAAAAAAAAAAAAGGCCAGGCACGGTGGCTCACACCTGTAATCCCAGCACTTTGGGAGGCCAAGGTGGGCAGATCACCTGAGATTGCGAGTTTGAGACCAGCCTGACCAACATGGAGAAACCCTGTCTCTACTGAAAATACAAAATTAGCCAGGCATGTTGGCACATGCCTGTAACCCCAGCTACTCAGGAGGCTGAGGCAGGAGAATCGCTTGAACCTGGGAGGTGGAGGTTACAATGAGCCAAGATTGCGCCATTGCACTCCAGCCTAGGCAACAAAAGCGAAACTCCATCTCAAAAAAAAAAAAAGTCTGCCATGTTTTCCAGTTGCCTTCGTACCTGTCTCTCTCATACAATGGGAAGATTCTGGAGGGCAGTGATGGTGCTTTGCTGTTTTCATATATCCCTTCTCTAACCCAAGAATCTTTCCTGTACTAGAATTTCAAAAATGTAGAATCCAGCTGAGTGTTTATCTTTGTTCTGGATTCTCAAGCCATTTAAAGGCAGCAGGCTGTCATGATTTTCCACACGAAAGGGCAGAAACGGGATTAACACAATAGGATGCTGCCTCTATTCTCATCTACCCTGTCCAGGGAATTTAATTTCCTATAAGCCTACCTCCAATTCTCCTTGGGACAGTTATATTTAAGAACCTTAATGCTTCAGACCCTCTTTTGACATTAAATCTTTGTGTGCTGAATGCTAACAATCTTGAGGGACATCGGGTTTACTCAATTTGTATTTTTAGACATGAGTGTATGTAATTGTGTAGGCAAAGTATTTGAATGTTGAATTGATATTTTAAAGTTTTGATCCAAATGTGTGATATTGGATAAAAATACCCTAGGAAGTTTAACGTGGGTAATACAGACTAAACTTGTCAAGTAGTTAAATAGGATGATCTGGCAGGACTTATGAAAATGTCTGAAGAATATTACAACTTTCTACTTTTTCATTTTGATCTGGGTCCCCATAGCCCTATTCTGCTACACTCTATGTGTCATATCACAATGAGGAGCTTTTGTTTTTTAATGCTGCTTATGATCTTATTTCATTATTGGTAGGTGGAACACTATCAGATTAATACAACTCTTTTAAGGCATTGAATAGAAAGATTCCACCCCTGCTAACCTTCCTCTGCGCTCCTATTTTTCAAACTCTATCATTACCTTCTCTTCTGTAGAGCATCCTGTCACCGTCTTATAATAGAAGTTCAGCTCATTTGCATATGCATTTGCAGGTTTTCATTAAGAGGAAGACGGCACAACGATTAATGTTAGTTCTCATTTTGCAAAAGGAATATTGTCTTTTTAAAAAATATTCCATCTTTCAGAGCACTGAAAGAAATAGTCATAATTTAAGTAAGAAAAAGTCATTTACGGCATTTATGTTATTTAAGATGTTTTGCTTATAAAGTAATCCATGCTTACTGTAGACATGTTAGAGGCAAAAAAGAGATAAGTAAAACAAAAAAGAAATCATCCATATTCCCTCCACCATGAATAAATACTTTGGTACTTGTCCCCCTCCTTGGGAATTAGCAGTTTAACAGCCTGATTTTTGCAGTTTACATTACATAGCAATATGAACATTCATGTGGAAAAAAGTTTGTTAGGACCTATATAAAAAATGTCTATTTTGGAATGTTAAGATCATTAGTGTCTATTTAGTTTTTCTAGATTGTGTAATTTTTAAAATGAGTACGTTTTACTTTTCTAGTTGGAGGCAATAATAAAGCTACTTTCCTTTTGGAATGAACTTGTACGATTATTTCCTGTGTCATTATAAATTCCTAATGTGACTTTTAATGGCAATATAAAATTCCTTTCTATTAACCTACAATAATTCATGTTGTTATTCCTCCACTGATTGAAATTTAGTTTGTTTTACAGTTTTTGGCTTTTCTTGAATTACTCTTGGACAAACATCCTTACACATAAATCTATATGTGCCTTTCTGTTTATTTTCTTAGGCTTGATTGAACATGTCAGTGACATGTTCAGGGGCACCAGCTGCACAACCCTAGGAGCCACCAAACACCGTGTATTCTATATAAATGTTGCTGCCAGGAGCCCCAGTTCAAACTACAATGTGAGTAACGCCTGCTGGAGTAGAGCAATAGCTGAAGCCTTGGTCAAAGGCTATGAAAATGTTTAAAGCACTAGATAAAAATTGCCAAGCTGCCTTCTGGAAATATTGTCTGAATTTATATTCCTTCCAGAACTCACCACCTATATCATGATTGAGAATTACAATATATTTTAAAACGCAAATTCCCTAGGAAAAAATGGCCTCCCATTGCTGTATTCATTTGTATCTAACTGATTACTAGGGAGATTAACTTTTTGCTTATGTCTACTAGTCATTTGTATTTCTTCTTTTGCAAACTGCCTATTCATATCTTTTGGCAAAATAAGAGAAAGTGCTGAATACCAGTAATTGGCACCAAGAGTTGTTCACATATGATCTGGCATACTCTTTTCAATTACACTGCAAACAGTCAGGCTTATCTCCGTATTACAAATTAGAACTCTAAGAGGTATATGGATGATACGAGTCTTGTCCAACATCACACAGAATGTGACAGGGCCTGGATTTGAACCCAGCTCTGACTCCAGAGCCTGAGCTCTTAATCATTGGACTCTAGTGCCCATTAATTAGTGTGTTAGTGTTCTTCTTATTAATTTGTAATAACTCTTTACATAGTAATCATAATAACCTTTAATTGGTCAAATTTGTGGCAAAGGTATTTTTATTGGCTCATTATTTGCCTTAATTTGATTTATACAGCTTTAAGTCATTTTTATATCAATTTAGATGACTTTTTTTTTTTTTTTTTGAGATGGAATCTCGCTCTGTCACCCAGGCTGGAGTGCAGTGGCTTGATCTCAGCTCACTGCAACCTCCACCTCCTAGGTTCAAGCAATTCTCCTGCCTCAGCCTCCTGAGTAGCTGGGACTACAGGCATGTGCCACCACACCTGGCTAATTTTTTGTACTTTTAGTAGAGATGGGGTTTCACCATGTTAGTCAGGACAGCCTGTATCTGTCCTGACCTTGTGATCTGCCTGCCTCAGCCTCCCAAAGTGCTGGGATTATAGGCGTGAGCCACCACGCCTGGCCTAGATGTCACTATTGGTACTTTATCACATTTTAAAAATATTTTAAATTTGATTCACAGCATTATTAAAATGTTTGATGTGAAATATTTTCCTTTCTAATAAAAAAAACTATTGGGGAACAGATTGACTTCGGAATATTAAGAATGAAACACATGTAAGCATAATATGTGAATATTTGGAAATGAAATAACCTACATCATCTTATTTCTCATTGATATTTCCACTATCTGCAGGGAAATATAATCATTTGAAAATACAAGACAAATAACAAAAGATCAACAGAATGCTTAGCAATGTAAGTTATCTTAATGCTTTCAAAATAAGACAGTGATTAGATTTTTTGTTTGTAATACTTAAGTTGATTTGCTTGCAATAATAAATAAATCCTCACATGCACTAACTCAGTTTTGCAAAGTATAAGAAAACAAATGAACCTAATAAATGCTATATAGCCCCTCCACAAATGTCCAGTTCTTACCCGTGTTTTGCATTGATATAAAATAGAATAGCTATTAAGTATTTTGTAATTTGAGAAGTAAAAAACCTGGTAATTATTGATGGTTTCTCTACTTAGAAAAAGGAGAATATTTATTTACATGTACCAGAGTAATTCTATTTGGCAAAGGATATATAGCAAAATAATCATTTGTGTTACTAACATCTGCCTTGTTCTTGCTTATGAAGCAGACTTAGGACAAGTGTCAGAATCTTTTCTTCTCACTCCTGAAGAATTTGTGTTGAGTCTGGGTTCCTGGGTTTTCTAGCATCTGAGAGTGGTCAAAAAGTTCTCAGACTGCAAAACTTCAGCCTGAGTTTCTGTGCAGAGCATTCAGGAGTCTTTTCTCCAACAAGGCTGACTGAGGAAGGCCGACACTGTGTGGGAAGGAAGGCAGAACTGATCTAGCAAAGAGTGAAGGGAGCACTCTTCCTCATGACTTGGAGTGGGATGGGGTGGTTCTTAAGGATGGCATCCCATGCCCACTCTCATGCAGTGCTGTGTGAGGGGATGGAGCCTTCTGAAGGGTTCTCCCAAGATGGCAGCATGGCCTAACACAAATAAGCCTTATGCCCAAGCTTGGCAAAAAGAAAATGGAGGGGCTGTTTTCAAAGGGCCCATGAGGACTGTAAGTGTGTCAGCACAATATTGGAGGATCGCCTCCTGTTTTCTGACAACACGAGAGGTGCTAGGTCCCCTATAATCCTAAGGAGGTAGGAGACCTCAAAACCATGACTGAGGAGGTGCAAATGCTGGTTAGCTCTGGTAGGTGGGGTCCTGCCTGGACTATAATGCCCCTTAACTGGTGTGTTACTGTTATTTTTATTAGTTTGTAATAACTCTTTACATACTAGTTAACCTTTGATTGGTCAAATTAGTGGCAAACGCATTTTTATTGGCTGATTATTTGCCTCAATTTGATATATCATAGGGATTTAAGTCATTTTTCATATCAATGCAGATGGCTTATTCCACTCCAAGTTGTGAAATTAATTAATTAATGCCAAATAGTCATTCAACAAACAATAACTGAGCCCCTACTATGATCCAGGCATAGGTATAGACCCTGAGAATATAACAATAAACAAAGTCCCTGCCTCAAGAGGCACAGACAATGAACTGTTTTTTTAAAAAGATAGCTTCAAATGCTGAAAAATAATGTTCAGATGAACATAAAACAGCATGTCAGGCAACGTCTCTCAGAGGATGTGACATTTCAGCAGAGACTTGATCTTGCAGGTCTGGAGGAGGGAACAGCAGATCTAAAGGTCTGAGTCAGACACGAGCTGGGCGTGTTAGAGGAACAGGAAAGGCGGCCAGTGGAGCTGGTGTCAAAGGAATGAAACAGCACGCAGAGGAAGACCAGGTCAGAGGCTGAGTAGATGCCAGATCCTAGCAGCCACGTGGGTCATAGTGGAGATTTTCTGTTTATTTCTAGACACAATAGGAAGCCACAGAAGCTTTTAGGAAGGGGATAACATGTTCTGATTCATACTGAAAAGATCACTTTGGCAGCTGTAGAAAAGGATAGTAAGAAGAGCAGGGTGCACAGTGGCTATGTGACTATTCCAGTGGTTTCAAAGAAAGGACGATGGTGTGGACAGAGGATAGTACCAGTGGAGATGGCAAGACACCATCAGACTTAGGGTAGAATCTGACAACACTTGCTGATGATGGAATGTGAGGCATGAGATAAACAATCATCAAGGTTACTCCTAGGTTTTTAGCTGAGCAGTTAAATGGTTGGCGGTGCCACTTGCTGTGATGGTGAAGGCTTGGGGATGGGGAACTTTGTGTGGGGATGGAACCGAGGGTTGTGTTTGGGACCTGTGAAGTTTGAGGCACCTATGAAATGTCTAAGGAGATGTCAAATAGCAAGGTTTGGAGAGAGGTCTGGGTTGGAAAAAAAGATTTTGGTTATAAAGTGAATGAATGAAAGAACAGATAGGTGGGAGCATAATGAGATGGGTAGGTGTTCAGAAGGAAAGAGGGTTAGGGTATAGATGGTAAAGTGGATGGATGGATGGATGACTGCACAGATGGATGGATGGACAGACAGATAAATGGGTAGATATTAACAGATGGACAGATAGATAAACAGATGGAAGAAGGAAAAGAGAGAGAGAAAAAATGAGGGGACAGAGGAAAAGCCAGTAAATTCAAAAAAAAAAAAAGAAAAGGGAGGCCAGGCACGGTGGATCACGCCTGTAATCCCAGCACTTTGGGAGGCCAAGGCAGGCAGATGACTTGAGGTCAGGAGTTTGAGACCAGGCTGGCCAACATGGTGAAACCCCATCTCTACTAAAAATACAAAAATTAGCCCAGCGTGGTGGTCTGCACCTGTAATCCCAGCTACTCAGGAGATTGCGGCAGGAGAATTGCTTGAACCCGGGAGTCAGAGGTTGCAGTGAGCAGAGATAGCACCACTGCACTCCAGCCTGGATGACAGAGTGAGACTCTGTCTAAAAACAAAACAAAATAAAACAAAAAAAGAAAGAAAGAAAAAAGAAAAAGAAAACGATCTCCTATATAGGTATAAATTACTTTAAGCAATCTGAAGATTAGAAAGGAATAAGTTTCCCAGTGAATAAATTTTTTAGTGTCTCTGTGCTAGAAGACAATGTTCACTAAACTAAAAATATTTTTAAGGAGATAATTATTTTATATTTGTCTCTTCCTTCTATATTTTCTCCCCTCTCTTTCTTGCTTTCTTTTGTATTAAATGATTTTTTTATTCCCATTTTCTCTGTATTTATTTGGAAGTATAAACACTGTTTCTATTCATTTAGAAGTTAACCTAGGCATTTTAACATACAAGCTAACCAAGCCTAATGTTTATCCATATTCTTACCATTCTGACCAATGATCAAAGAGCAGGAGGTTGCTTTCCCTTTCCTTCGTGGCTTCCTATTTATATGCTCTTCCTTCTAGTATTTCAGCTCAATCTCCTGTTTCAAACACCAGAAGTTAGCCATTATTTGTTGTTTTATACTGTCAATGTTAATTTAGGTTTAAACAGAGGTTTCCCATTTTCTTGGCTCAAAATTCTTTCTTGTATATCTTCCTTTTGTATTCTTTTTTCTTCCTAAAATATATCCTTTTAAAGCTTCTTTGTAAAGGTGTCTTAGTAGTAATCCCTTTCGATTTTTGTCTATAAATGTCTTTACTTTGTCTTTCCTTTGGAATCAAAGTTAGATTTGTATAGGATTCAAACTGACAGTTAATTTCCTTCAGCAATTTGAAGAGACATACTGCTAATAAAGACATACCCATTGTGTTCTGACATATTTTCTTGCCAATAAGAAGTCCACTATTAATCTAGTTATTATTTCTTTTTGGCATTTTTTTCTTTTTCCTCTCTGTTTGGGAGAATCTGAAGCTTTCCTACACTGTATCTAAATGTGACTTTATTTTTATTTATCCTGCTCAGGACCTCAGGACCTATTGGCCTTCTTGACTCCTCTTCTGGATCTTTGTAGTCAGAGTAAATAAATAGTCGTGGTCTTTTTTTTCTTTTATCTTTTTTTTTTTTTTTTTTTTTGAGATGGAGTCTTGCTCTGTCGCCTGGGCTGGAGTGCAGTGGCGTGATCTTGGCTCACTGCAAGCTCCGCCTCCCAGGTTCACGCCATTCTCCTGCCTCAGCCTCCCTAGTAGCTGGGACTACAGGTGCCCACCACCACGCCTTGCTAATTTTTTGTATTTTTAGTAGAGATGGGGTTTCACCGTGTTAGTCAGGATGGTCTCAATCTCCTGACCTCGTGGTCTGCTGGCCTCGGCCTCCCAAAGTGCTGGGATTACAGGTGTGAGCCACCGCACCTGGCTGGTCTTTTTTTCAATTATGGAAAATGGTCATGATCTCTTTGAATATTGCCTAATCTGTCCTAAAATGTCAGTGAATTAGATATGTTAGACTTTTTCACTCAATACTTCCTAACCCTTCTTTCATATTTTTCACTGTTTTTTGTTTTGTTTTTTTCCCTATGCTCTGCTTGGGTAACTTATCTTCTACTACTCTCCTTCCTGTTGGCTATCAATCAATTTATCTGTGTTAATCTGTTCTCATGCTGCTAATAAAGACATACTCAAGATTGGTAATCTATAAAGGTAAGAGGAAAAATTGACTCACAGTTCCATACGGCTGGGGAGGCCTCACAATCACGGTGGAAGAGCAAGGAGTGTCTTACATGGTGACAGGCAAGAGACAGAATGAGAGCCAAGTGAAAGGGGAAATGCCTTATAAAATCATCAGATCTCAGCCGGGCGTGGTAGCTCATGCCTATAATCCCAGCACTTTGGGAGGCCAAGGCGGGCAGAAAACCTGAAGTCCGGAGTTTGAGACCAGCCTTGCCAATATGGTGAAACCCCCTCTCTACTGAAAATACAAAAAATTAATCAGGCATGGTGGCATGCGCCTGTAATCCCAGCTACTGAGGGGGCTGAGGCACGAGAATCACTTGAACCCAGGAGTCAGAGGTTGCAGTGAGCAGAGATTGTGCCACTACATTCCAGCCTGGGAGACAGAGAGAGGCCCCGTCTCAAAAAAAAAAAAAAAAAAAAGAAAAAGAAATAATCACATCTCGTGAGACTTATTCACTGCCATGAGAACAATATGGGGGAAGCACCCCAAAGATTGAATCATCTCCCACTGGGTCCCTCCCACAACATATGGGAATTATGGGAGCTATAATTCAGATGAGATTTGGGTGGGGACACAGCCAAACCATATCATTATCTAATTTGCTGCTTATCAACTGAAATGAATACAATTTTTATATTTTTCATTTATAGAATTTTGTTTGGTTATTTTGTGTCTCTCTTCTAGCTTCTTGTTCCTGTATCTCTCTAAAAATTCTTTTTTTTTTTTTTTTTTGAGACAGAGTTTTGCTCTTTTTTGCCCAGGCTGGAGTGCAATGGCACAATCTTGGCTCACTGCAACCTCCACCTCTCGGGTTCAAGCAATGCTCCTGCCTCAGCCTCCCAAGTAGCTGGGATTACAGGTGTGTGCCACCATGCCCAGCTAATTTAGTATCTTTAGCATAGATGGGTTTTCACCATGTTGGCCGGGCTGATCTTGAACTCCTGACCTCAGGTGATCCGCCCACATCGGCCTCCCAAAGTGCTGCGATTACAGGCATGAGTCACCGTACCTGGACTCTCGAAATTCTTTAATCATTGTGTTGGGTATTTTTTTCTGCCCCTTCCAAATCCACTCTCTACCATGTTCCATCCTGCTTTGTGCCCCTGTGGCTAATCAGCTGAGCAACCTGTCCCTTGTCTGGCCAGGTTCCTGTCCCTCTGGGGGGAGAAGCAGCCCTTGGCTATCTACTGGTGTGGCCTCCAGGCCTCGAAAAGCTTTACTGTCTCTCCTCAGGGACTGATGGCTTTTGCTTCTATCCTTTCCCCAGAAGCAGATCTGTGCCTGCATACCAAAATATGGAAAGACGGGATTGCTGCCCCGCCTCCAGAGGCAGAGGGCTTTGCTTCTCAAGGGCTTGCTGCTTCTTCCTGACAGCCTAATTAAGGCTTTTGCTCCCATGAGAGGAGCATCAAGGTGTGGGGGCAGCCACCTCCTCCTATATCCTGTGCCACCAAAGGGGGGGTCTCTCCAGCCTTTTGCCCTGCCCTAGTCTTCCTCAAGAGCACCCCCTTTTCCCCATGGAGACTATGAAGAGAAGCTTGGGAGTGTGTGTGAACTCCGCTTGTGTCTGGGCCTCTCAGTTATTCTAAATTAATATGAGATATGAGTGCATACTCAGTCTTTAGAAATTCTTTTTTTTTTTTTTTTTTTTTTTGAGACAGTCTCCCTCTGTCGCCCAGGCTGGAGTGCAGTGGCATGATCTCAGCTCACTGCAGCCTCCACCTCCCGGGTCCAAGTAATTCTAGTGCCTCAGCCCCCCAGGTAGATGGAATTACATGGGATTACAGGCACGAACCACCACACTCGACTAATTTTTTTTTTTTTGGTAGAGACAGGGTTTCACCATGTTGGACAGGCTGGGCACCTGACCTCAAGCGATCTGCCCGCCTCAGCCTGCCAAAGTAAGGAATTCATTATTTTTTAAAAAATATTTCTTCTTACTCACTCCATGGCAACCCCCCTCCCTCCCATACTCTGCCAAAGGTGCAACAATTCCATATCCTGCCTCTCTTTAGAGATGCTTTTTATCCTTTGAAGTTTACTTTCCTGGTTGCCTTGTGACCTCAAGTCTCTGATGAGTTTAAGGAAAGAAAGTTATAATATTGTACACCGTTCATCATTTTCTTGTTGTTAGGATGAGGGTGACATTCTCTCGTAGCTTTCTATTTCCCAAGCAGGAGCAGAAATCCTCGTGTATTATTAATAGCACCACCTTTCACTTCATAATCACTGTGGGCTGGAGGATAAATTATATGGCTGCAGAAAGTTAGGCCCCCACTGGAGGCTACCAGCACCTGGCAGATGCATTCAGGGCAATGCCAACTACAGGGCTTTTTTTCTCTGGGTTCCTGCTTAGTTTTCTGGCCTCAGAAGACTTCCTTGACTTTCCTATAAGCTTAGGTGTGCATTTTTAAAAATGTTTTTTTTTAAAAACTATCTCATCCAGCGCTTTTTTTTTTTTTTTTTTTTTATACAGAATATTGCTCTGTCGCCCAGGCTAGAGTACAGTGGTGCAATCTCAGCTCACTGCAACCTCTGCCTCCTGGGTTCAAGCGATTCTCCTGCCCCAGGCTCCTGAGTGGCTGGGATTACAGGCACCCACCACCACGCCCAGCTAATTTTTGTATTTTTAGTAGAAACAGGTTTTCGCCATGTTGGCCACACTGGTCTCGATCTCCTGATCTCAGGTGATCCACCCGCCTCGGCCTCCCAAAACGCTGGTGAGCCACCACACTCGGCCTTATCCAGCATTTTTAAGTAGCAGAAAAGCTTCTCCAGATATCTAGTGAGTCATATAGCTGGAAACAGAAGTTGAAAAAAAAAGTTTTATAATATTAAAATGTTAAGGTTTTACTTCTTTCCCAATTAACATTAATGATTCTTGAAATCGTTGGTCAGACGACCGTATGTCAAAAAGCAATGGTTAATGTGAAATTAATATTTAAAAAAAGGAATCTGTTAATGTCAAAGATGGACTTTACTAAGCTTTTCTTAAATATTCTAAAAATTCAATTTATCTGGAAGGTGTTAACATGAATAATTTAAAATTCATTTCCCAGCTGCAAGGGAAATCAAATTGATTTCAATGGTTTTCCTGAATCTGAAGGCTTGGTTATTTTTAATAATTTTTTTGGATGATAAATGGGTGGCAACATGATGATAGATGAGACAGAGATTATTGTTATAGCATATTAAGAAAACTTTAGACACTGATGCTATCATAACCAAGGGTGAGCCTAGGTGTAGAAGTCACAGTGTTCCTGGAGCAGAATGTTGATCAACTGGATGCGACCAATCAACTAACGGAAATCAGCTGTGATGCCCACAGCAACCATGCTTTCAAGAACTCAGTGGGCCAGATACTAGAGAGTAGGTGGTGCTGTTTTAATGATTTATAGTAAGATGCCCCATTAAAGGACTGAATCATTGCAGGAATCCCCCCATATATGGAAACCTAGGTACTTCCTGGGTTCCCTCTAGGTGGCAATGTAATCCAAGCATATAAACGTGATACTGCTGACCTTACATCTGATTTGGCCCATCTGGCTGACTAGGGGGCTGTCTCCACCATTCCAGGAGTTTTTTCTCCTGTGTACCATCCACTGCACCCTACATTGCGCACTCTATTGAGGAGGACAATTACTTCAGATACAGCTGGATTGTTCTTTAAAGTCAAACATATGGGAATTGGGGGCTTCCCTCCAAATCAGCTCTTAAGTCCATTTGTAAGAACTATATGTGAGGGCATGCTTGAAAGCTTCAGCTACAACAGCTTCATTTTTTAAAAAGTGATGGATTCAATAATGTTAGATGGATTTGATAGGCATGTATTATATTGTGGAAAAATGAAAAAGCATCCTCTGGAGACATACTGGTAGATTTCTAAATTATGTCATATGCTTGGATTTAGCCTGCAACAACTGCTATACTCTGAATTTTTCATCTCTGGACAAGTATTTAGTTTGTGGAATTTGATTTAATAGTGCCCCTTAAGGTTTTAGAGTTTGTCTTTCCAGTCCACATTAAAAGTCTCTGACCTTAAACTCTGTACAAAGAAGGCCCTTGAAAAAAAACTCGGGGCTGAATTGAGGAGAATTCTGGGTAGATTGCTCTCCGTCTGGGATCCCCACCCTATTAGTTTACTTGAGGTGTGGCACTCCTTCTAACAAGCTCAGCTTGAAGACTCTGAACTGGCTAATGCTGTAGTTTATTCCATTACATATGTATTATGTTGGTTTGTATCCCCACAGAATCACCAAGCCCAGTTTACAGGTTGTTCTTCTTCATAGACCTGTGAAATCCCCTGGGTGCTCCAAAGAGCTTTGGGGTTTCTGGGAGTGTGGCAGAAAGAATGCAGTAGGAAGCATATTAGGTGATGTCTGTGCCGTTCCTTCATGTGAAAGAGCAGTGTGCATGTAAGCAATGTTAGGGCTCTGCAGGCAAGAGTCAGAACTAGGGGGAAACCGGCAGTTCATTATGTCCAGCACCTTCCATCTCAATTGGCACATCTCATAAACCGTCGTTTTGAAATGAATCAGCTGAGTCGTAGAGCAGTGTAAGTGATGTGGTTTGGCTGTGTCCCCACACTAATCTCATCTTGCATCCCCACATGTTGTGGGAGAGACCTTGTGGGAGGTAATTGAATCATGGGGGCAGGTCTTTACCATGCTGTTCTCGTGATAGTGAGTAAGTCTCACGAGATCTGGTGGTTGCTGTAAGGGGAAGTTTTCCTGCACAAGCTCTTTCTTTACCTGGCTCCATCCACATAAGATGTGAATTGCTCCTCCTCGCTTTCTGCCATGATTGTGAGGCCCCCCCAGCCATATGGAACTGTAAGTCCAATTAAGCCTCTTTCTTTTGTAAATTGCCCAGTCTCGAGTATGTCTTTATCAGCAGTGTGAAAACAGACTAATACAGTAAGTCATTTTTGCCTGAGATTAGATATTACAGAAAGTCACACAGAAGTGTTCCATGGAGTTTAGAAATAAAAATTCTAGAAGACATACATTTGTCATGTAATGGCTGGTTTTTCTTCAAAGTATTCAATGAATGTACAAAACCCATTGTAAACTAAGGACATGTAGAAATTACTTAAATTCATCCCCAGATGAACAATTGGAGAAAATATGAATAATGGGGGAAAATCTAACATGTGCAGTGTTCAAAATTAATTAAAGAAAGGGCAAATCTTTGGCATCAAATGGAAAAAATGTTTTACTACAGGTATAGATAAAAGGAACACTGACATGAAGGAAAGAATATTAAAATCTTGTGTTTGAAGATTCACTGTTCCCTAGAGTTGCTCTGGTAATTAAGATTAGCAAGAAATTTGTCAGATATTAAAACAAAAGAAGAGTTTCATCAGTATCACCAGCAATCTATTGTTAAACATAAAGTAGCCAAGGAAGCACTTTAGGACCAGGTTTAAGAGCTCAGAGAATCCCCCTCCACCCTATAGGATTCCTGGCAGTTTACCTCCAGAGAATGGGCTTCTGCTAGAAGTCTGGGAGCACTGGATTAGTCAAGAGGCCAAATACACGGATCAAAAGGACACCACAGCTGGGCATGGTGCTCACACCTGTAACTCCAGTGCTTTAGGAGGCAGAGGCAGGAGGATCGCTTGAGCCCAGGAGTCAAAGGCTGCAATGAGCTATGATGGCGCCACTGCACCCCAGCCTGAGCAACAGAGCAGCAACCTGTATATACATATATACATCTTATCTATCCATATATAGATAAGACATATATATAGATACGTATATCTATATATAGATAAGATATAGATACATATAACCATATATAGATAAGATATAGATACGTATATCTATATATAGATAAGATATAGATATGCATATCTATATATAGATAAGACATAGATACGTACATCTATATATAGATAAGACATAGATACGTATATCTACATAGATAAGATATAGATACGTATATCCATATATAGATAAGATATAGATGCGTATATCCATATATAGATAAGATATAGATACGTATATCCATATATAGATAAGATATAGATACGTATATCTATATATAGATAAGATATAGATATGTATATCTATATAGGTAAGATATAGATATGTATATCTATATGTAGATAAGATATATATATATGTATATACAGGTTGCTGCTCTGTTGCTCAGGATATATATATCTTATATATACATAAGATATATATAGTATATAAGATATATAGACATATAGATAAGATATATATATATATATCTTATCCCTGCCACATAGCCATGGAATAAGTGTGTGAAGATCTACAGGCACACCAGCTCTGACTGAGCAAACAGCGGTCAGAAGGGAGGAAGAAGCTTTTCTGGATCAAATGTGTCAAGCAGGCCCTGAGAAGAAAAGACAGAGCGGCACATGATGGCAGACATACATAGGACATGAAAAGGCAGAAGCCAAAGAAGAATAGGTAGAAAAAGCCAATGGTCCTGTTTCGGTCTTTTCAGCTACTCTTCAGTACACTGTCAGCTACTTAATCTCCCTTTCCTCTTGTTTAAGTGAAAGATAATATAACAATAACAAAACAGTTGTATTTATTTTTAACATAACATTATTGTATATAAACATTTATATAAAAACAAAATAGGACAAATCACTAATGGTAAGTTTTTAAAAATAATTAAAATGGTGTGTTTAGAGGGGTATGAAAATGGAATTGTTAAACTCTAAAAGAGCACACTGTACATGAATGCCTTAGAAGAAGCAACTCAATAGGATGATATATTTTAAGGGATTGAATAATAGAATGTTCTTCCCAGAATCTTCTACAATGGTAATATAAGCATAGTGCATTTATTCGTAGTACAACCATATATTTCGAGTTACATGCCTTTCAAAAACAGTACTGAATATACAATGCATAGACCACCTAGAATAAGTATGAAAGAAAGAAAACTGAAATGAATAAAATGGGGAAAGATCCATGTTTTATTCTATGTGAGATAAATTTCTTATATATCCATTAGAATTGCCTATGAAAATCAAACCACAATTTGAGTTCATTTTCCTCATGATATTCTAATAATCACCAGGACTTTCATTTTCATCAAATAGAATTTATTATACATTTACTTCTGAATCACATTGGGCTGGGTATTACTTAAAACATGGCAAATAGAAATAGTTCATACCTCTTAGAAGCTTATAGATTAAATGGATAGTGGTAAATACACACATGTAAAAATCATGCACACATAATACATACTTAGTAGTACATGTCTAAACAACATGAGTACATGCTAAACTAAATTACTTCTAGTGCTTTTAGCATAATGTAATGGAAAAACAGTTTTTAAGTGTGTTTAGCCATCCGATTAGCTGAGACACAAACTCTCTCTGGAAGCCTACAGCTGAGGTTTGAGGGGGAAGAGGGAAAGCCTTCAGCCTATACAGGTTGGGGGATTGGAACAGAGACCCTCACATAACACTGGACCTCCAAATTGCAGAGTTCTTATCTTTAGAGATACATAGATGAAACTATAGGATGTCTGGCATTTTCTTCAAAATAATCCAGGGGTGGGAGGAATGGGTAGAGATTACAGATGCAAAAAGGACTGACTATGAGTCCATAATTATAGAAGCTGGGTATGGCTACGTGGAGGCTTATTATAATATTCTATTTTTGTATGCTTTAAATTTTCTAAGATAAAAAGTTTTAAGAACCATTAAAAGAAAAACCATAAACTGTGTAATGGAATTGAAACAAAACTGACACAAGATGAGAATCCAAAATGTCTAAAGAACTTTTAGAAATCAATAAGAGAAAGACAAAGAAACCCATTGAAAGATGGTTTAAATAAATAAATAAACTGGCATTTTATGAAATAAAAAAATGGCCAGACAAAACATCAGAAGATGTGCAGTCTCATTAGTAAGCAGGAAAAAGCAAATTAAAACCACAATGAGATATTCTGTATGTTATGATATGCTAGGTAATATTGTTGCCACCAACACCCAAGAATCATATCAACAAAATTTTACTTCTCACTCACGTTAAATGTGCAGTCTAGGTCACCTGAGAACTGAGGTCAGTCATCTGTTCATGTTCCCAGGGTCACACAACAGTTACCTCTGATGTTGTAGGCCTCCTTGCCAGAGGCAAGGAAAGCATGGAGGTTTTTGCATCAGTAAGTAATTGCTCCAGCCAGGGACGGGCGCACATTCCTTCACAATTCAGTACAAGTCAAACTCACTCATAACAAGGATTTAGGAAGTGCAATTCCTTCTACTGTGTGCTTGGAAGCAGAGAGAACTGGAAATGTTTAGGGAAAACAAACGACTTTCATAGATGCCAGTTTTTTTCTATCAGATTGGCAAAACTATATAGTCTGACAAAACCAAATATTGGTGAAGATGTAGAGCAATAAAAACACTTACACAGTTTTGACTGAAGAGTAAATTGGTACAACTACTTTAGAAAACAATTTAGTGTTATTTAGCAAAGTTGAAAATTCATATAGTCTTTTTTTTTTTTTTTTTTTTTTTTTTTTTTTTTTGAGACGGAGTCTCGCTCTGTCGCCCAGGCTGGAGTGCAGTGGCGCAATCTCGGCTCACTGCAAGCTCTGCCTCCTGGGTTCACGCTATTCTCCTGCCTCAGCCTCTCTAAGTAGCTGGGACTACAGGCGCCCACCACCACACCCGGCTAATTTTTTTGTATTTTTAGTAGAGACAGGGTTTCACCGTGGTCTCGATCTCCTGACCTCGTGATCCGCCCGCCTCGGCCTCCCAAAGTGCTGGGATTACAAGCATGAGCCACCGTGCCCGGCCCATATAGTCTTCAACTCAGCAATACCACTCTAAGATATATACTTTAGAAATACTTTTGCATATGTGCACCAAAGGCATATTCAAATATGATCATAGAAGCACTGTTTGTACCAGTGAAATCAAACAAGCAAAAAGAAAAACTGGAAATAGCTCTCATGTCTGCAGATAGTAGATAATTTTTTGAATATTCATTTAATGAAATACCATTTAGGATAGAATATGAATGAACAGATACATGTTTATCTGGTTGAATTTCAGAAACATATTGAATGAAAAAAGTAAGCCTAGAATTATTGCATTTGACAAGGGTCTAAAAAAGTTAAAATTAATATACTATTTTAGGATTACATACCTAAGCAAAAATAAATAATTAAAAGTTAGTTTAACACAAAATTCAAGATAGTGGTTACCTTTGAGTGTATCAAGGTAGGGATGTTACCAGGGACAGATTTAAGGTATTGATAATATTCTTTTTGTTAAGTTGTTTGGAGTTGTAAACATTGTTCACTTTGTTATTATTCTTTAACCTGTACGTACATAATATATGTACTCTATGCATGCAAAAAAGCATAGAAATATATTTTATATTGTGGAGAAAAATCAATCAATGGAAACAACAAAAATGACACAGGTAGTAGAACTAGTAGTCAAGGACATTAAAAGAGGTATTATAAATATATTTCAAATGTTCAAGAAGGTACAGGAAATAGAAAAACAAAAAATAGAGAATATCATTGGAATAAAAAACTTTTTTTGAGATCAATGAGTGATCCACTTTTAGCTGGATTCATCAAGAAAAAAATAGAAATGATACAAATTATTAATTATAGAAATGAGAGAGGGGATACCAATACAGTTGTAGATACTAAAAGTATAAGAAAATATTACAACCAACTTTTTTGCCATATTTGACAACTTAGATAAAATGGACAAATTCTTTGAAAGAAACCACCCGCCAGAGATCACTCAAGAAGATATAGATTACCTGAATAGCTCAAAAGCTATTAAAGTTATTAAAGGCTTCTAACTATAAAGCTATTATAGTTAGAAACCTCCCCATAAAACAAACAAACAAACAAACAACCCAGGAAACACATCAAGCCAAGATGGCTTCTCTGGTTAATTCTACCAGACATTTAAATCAGAAAGAATATCAATTCTATACAAAACTTCAAGAAAATCAAAGAGAATAAAACGCTTTACTATCCATGTTGGGCGCAGTGGCTCAGGCCTGTAATCCCAGCATTCTGAGAGGTTGAGATGGGAGGATTGAGGCCAGGAGTTTGAGACTAGCCTGGTCAACATAGTGAGACCCCACTTCTACAAAAACTAAAAAAAAAAAAAAAAAAGCTGGATGTGGTGGCACACACCTGTGATCCTAGCTACTTGGGAGGGTGAGGGAGGAGGATCACTTGAGCCCAGGAAGTCAAGGCTGCAGTGAGCTGATATTGCACCACTGCACTCCAGCCTAGGCATAGAGTGAGACCGTGTCTCAAAACAAACAAACAGACAAACAAAAACCCACTTTACAACTCAATCTATGAAGCCAGCATTACCTTGATACCAAAACCAAAGATATTACAAGAAAAGAAAATCTACAAATCATGTCTCCTGTGAACATAGTGACCAACACTGTTTACAAATTTTACCAAATAAAAGGTTTATCTCAGGAATGCAAGGTTGGTTTAACATTTGAATATCAACCCATGTAATTCACCATATTAATACACTTAAAAAGAAACACCACATGGTCACCTCAATATATGCAGAAAAGCATATGACAAAAATTCAACATCTATTCATGATGAAAAAATTTAATAAACTAAGAAAAGAAGAAAATTCAACCACATAAAGGGCAGCTATGAAAAGCCTACAGTTAACACCTCACCTAATGGTGAAAGACTGAATGCTTTTCATTTAAGAACAGTGCAAGTATATCCATTCTATCACTTCTATTTGTCATTGTAACAAAGGTTATGGCAAATATATTAATGAAAGAAAAAGAAATAACAAAGGCATACAGGTTAAAAAGAAAGGCATAAAGCAGTCTCTATTAACAGACAACATGACTGGAAAATTCTTTGAACCAGTATAGGTGATATAAAAAAAATCTAAGAAACCTACACACACAAAAATATTGGAACTATTCAGTGAGTTTAGCAAGGTTAAAGGATAAAGAATAATATATAAAAATCAGTTTTGTTTCTATACAGTAGTAAAGATCAATGCAAAATTGCAAAAAAAATACCATTTAAAATAGCAGAAAATATGAACTTAAGTATTGGTTTGAAGAAAACTTATGCAAGACCTTTATATCAAAAACTATAAAACATCGTTGAGATAATTAAAAAGACATAAATGAAGAGATATACATGCCTATAAATCAAAAGACTATATTATTTAGATATCTATTCTCCCCACATTGATCTTTAGATTAAATGCAATGCCAATAAAAATATCAGCAGGCTTGTTTTTTAGAAATTGACAAACTGATTCTAAAATTTATATGGAAGTTCAAAAGATGTAGACTAGTCAAAAACATTTGAAAAAGAGTAAAGTTGTAGAACTTACACTATACACTTGAGTTGATATTTAGGGTTTATCATGGAGCTATGGTAATCAAGATAGTGTGGTATTGTTATAATGATAGATATACAAAGATCAATGGAACACTCGAGAAAGTTTAGAAATAGATGCACACATATATGTCAAGTGACCTCTTTCAAAGGGAAACTTGGTGAAGAAATAATAATCTTTATTTTTTATTTTTATTTTTATTTTTTTTTGAGACAGGTCTTGCTCTGTCACCCAGGCTGGAGTGCGGTGGTGAGATCTCGGCTCACTGCAACCTTCGCCTCCCAGGTTCAAGTGATTCTCCTGCCTCAGCCACCAGGGATGCTGGGATTACAGGCATGTGCCACCACGCCTGGCTAATTTTTGTATTTTTAGTAGAGATGGGGTTTCGCCATGTTGCTCAGGCTGGTCTCTTCTGAGTTCAAGTGATCTGCCCACCTCAGCCCCGCAAAGTGCTGGGATTACAGGTGTGAGCCACTGTGCCTGGCCAAAATTAAACACTTTTGCTCTTCAAAAAAAACTTAAGGAAATGAAAAGGCAAGCCAAAATGTGGGCAAAATTATCTGCAAAATATATATTTAATAAAGCATTTGCATTTTATATAAAATCCTTACAACTTAATATGAAGAGAAACAACCTAATTAAAATAATGTGCAACAATCAAATAGACATTTTACAAAAAAAGAAACTGTACAAATAAGAAATAAGCACATAAAAAGATGCTGGACATCATTAGTCATTAGGAAAATTCAAGTTTAAATCATGGTGAGTTGACACCTAGTATGATGGCGATAATCAAAAAGACACAAGTGTTGGGAAGGATATGGAGCAACTAAAACTCTCATGCACTGCTGGTGGGAATGGAAAATGGCACAACACTTTTGAGAACAGTTTTATAGCTTGAAAAGTTAAACATTCCCTACTATATGTGTCAACCTAGGTATTTACCCAAGAGAAATGAAAGCATATGTCCACATAAGGACTTGTCCACGAATGTTAACAGCAGCTTTATTTGTAATAGTCAAAAGCTGGGAACAACCCAGGTGTCCTTGAACAAGTAAATGGACAAATATATTTCAGTCCAATACAATGTAATTCAGCAATGAAAAGGAGTGAACTATTGATATGCACAACATAGATGAATCTTAAAGTAACTACACAGAGTGAAAGATACCAATTAATATAATTATATTTATTTAAAAATTTTAAAAATGCAAGTTAATCTATAGTGATGGAAAGCTGCTCAGCAATTGCCTGGTGACAGAGATGGCAGGAGGGAGTAAACTTTTGGGGGCAATGAGAATGTTTGTTATCTTGTGATGATGGGTTTCATGGGTTCATACATAGCTGAAACTGATCAAATTTTATACTTTATATGTAGCTTATTGTATGCCAGTTATACCTTAATAAGATTGTAAAAAAAAAAACATGGATATTGTCTCTTAGGTAATAATTGCTCATATGCATATGCCCATTAACATGTGTCAATTTTCAGGGTACCATATTCTTTGCTTAGAGCAGGAAATAGAAATATAATATGAATCACATATGTAATTTTAAATTATCTAAAAGACACATTTTAAAACATTTTTTAAGGGTGAAAATACTTTTAATAATATATTTTACTTAATTCAATATATTTTAGAGTATTTTAATCAATATAAAAATTATAAGCAAATTATTTTACAAAGACTTCATACTAAGTCTTCAAAATCCAGTATATACTTTACACTTACAGCACATCTTAGATTTAATAAAATTTACAATGGAGAAATAGATTCATATATCAAACATGCTTAAAAATTTTCCCATAATAGAATCGAGTATCTTTTTTTAATTTTTAATTTTGAAATAATTACAGACTCATAAGGAGTAAAAGCAGTACAAACAGATCCCATGAACCCATCAACCCATGGTAACATTTTACATAACTATAGTTCATTATCAAAACAAGGATATTGATTGGTACAATTAACTACACCTCATGCATATTTCACTTTTATATGAATTCAAATGTTTTATCTGTCTCTGTGTATATTTCTGTAACGTTTTATCACATGTACAGAATTGTTTAAGCACAATCACAACCAACATACAGGACTGTTCCATCACACAAATGATCTCCTAGTGCTGCTCTGTTATAGTTAGGCTCTCCCTCCTCTTCCCTAACCTTTGGCAGCCATTTCATTTATCTGTTTTCTCTGCAACTTTGTCATTTTAAGAATGTTATGTAAATGAGATCATACAATGTGTAATCCTTCTAGACTAGCTTTTGTCACTCGTCATAATGTTCTTTTTTTTTTTTTTTTTTTGAGATGGAGTTTCACTCTTGTTGCCCAGGCTGGAGTGCAATGACACGATCTCGGCTCACTGCAACCTCTGCCTTCCAGGTTCAAGTGATTCTCCTGCCTTAGCCTTCCAAGTAGTTGGGATTACAGGCATGCGCCACCATGCCCAGCTAATTTTGTATTTTTAGTAGAGACAGGGTTTCTCCATGTTGGTCAGGCTGGTCTTGAACTCCCGACCTCAGGTGATCTGCCCGCCTTGGCCTTCCAAAGTGCTGGGATTACAGGCGTGAGCCACGGTGCCTGGCCATCATAATGTTCTTAAGATCCACCCTAGCTATTTCACGTATCAGTAGTTTTGTTTCTTTTTTACTGCTGAATAGTATTCTACTATGTGGTTGTGTGTTCAACTATTCACCTTTTGAAGAGCATTTGGGTCATTTCCAGTTTTTAGCTATTACACATACATTTGTGAACAGTTTTTGTGTGAATATCAGTTTTTACCTGCCTAGGATAAATGCCCAGAGGTACTGTTGTTCAGTTGTATAGTAAATGTGTGTTTAATTTTTTAAGAAACTGCCAGATGCCCAGAGTGGCTGTACTGTTTAACATTGCCACCAGCGATGTCTGAGAGATCCAGCTTCCCTGAATCCATGCCAGTGTTTGGTATTACTAGTATTTTTTATTTTAGCTATTCTAATAGGGCTCTAAGTGATCTGTCTTGGTGATTTTAACTTACATTTCCCTGATGGCTAGTGATGCTGAGTATCTTTCATGTGCTTATTTGTCAACTGTCTATCTTCTTTAGTGAAATGTCTGTTCAACTCTTTGGCCCATTTTAAAATCAGATTGTTTTCTCACTGTTGACTTTAGAGAACTCTTTATATATTCTATAGATGAATGTTTTACATATGATTTGCAAATATTTTCTTCCAGTTGGTAGCCCATCTTTTTCATCTTCTTAACAGGGTCTTTCACAAAGCAAAAGTTTTTAATTTTCAAGTATCTGTTTTTAAATTCAAATGGATTTAAATTAAAAATTCAGTGAAAAGGCCAGTCTACCCATTGTGGTTACCTACTGAATAGCAGAGGCTTAGAGAATAAATGGAATTTGGTTAGGGATCATTCCAGGTCTGGGACCGCCATAACCAGGACCAGGAGCATGAATGGGTATGAAAAGTTAAAGTGAATAGAGAGACCCAACTGGTAAAAATGTGGGGTTCGAGATAAGTAGAGGGAGTCCAGCTGGAAAGGGAAGTTGAGTGTAGATTGTGAAAGTTGCTGCATGCTAAGAAAACTGTTGAAATCTCATCTGGCAGGCTCAGTGAAATCCTTAGGTTTTTCTGACCAGGAGAAAGATATGCTATAGGGAGTGTTTTAGGAAGATTCACTTGGTAACGGGGTTCAAAGTGGACTGGAAAAAGAGTAACCATGCTGTCCTTCCTTTGCTTCAGTTTCCCTGCACAAACCCTCATGTGCTAAGACATGAGCCGATCAAGGCTGTTGAAAACATTTCAGTTTTTCCCCTAACCTTGAGCACCTTCTTCTATCTTGCTCATCATAGATAAGGTAGAACGAAGGGGTTTAAGATAATATCTGGTAAGAAGTCACGTAGCTTCTAGGTATTATACAGAAAATAAGTTTATAGAGTTGAAAAGAAGGGTGAGAAATTAAAAAAGCAGGAAAAACTCAATCATAGAGGAAAGACTCAAGGAAGTGACACTTGTTCTTAATATTATCTCAGGGCTGACAGATATTTATAAAGAAAATTAATCTGTAGCTTTTCACATTAATCAAAAAATGGAAAAGACTATCAACCTAGTGTCAATGATTAATAGATATTATCATTTGAATGTGATAAATAAGTCAAGAGGTAGACTGGTCTCAGGGTGGGTTTGTTAGATCAACGTCATTAAGAGCCCAGGCTCCTTTAGCCCTTCCTCTCTGCCTCAGTGCATATGTGGTTTTTCCTCATGGTCACAAGATGGCTACCACAGCACCAGGCATCATCACATTTTCACAACACACCACCCAAATTAGGAATCAAGGTGCTGGGGTTAGGGCTGAAGTTTGTGGTACTTCCCCTTCCTTTTGACAGGGATAAAAATCTTTCCCAAGCCCTCCATTAGAATTCTCATTATATTTCACTGACCAGGACTGGATTACACACCCACTTGTAGACCAATCAGTGGCAAAGGGAAAAGGGGTTGCCATGACTGACTAGGGTCAAACGTGACACAACTCCTGGGTACATTATTGCCCAAACTAAATTGAGATACCAAACAGGAGGGGGAATGACATGGATAAGCCAGTAACGTTGTCTGCCACTTACAGGAACAGGAAAATTGATGGGAGAACATCAGGGAATCAGATAAGTTTTATGAGACATTAGTCTAATAGGTTCCAGAATGTACTGCTCATGTCTGTCACCATGAACGTCTGGCACCAACTTCACACACTGTGGGTGGCCAGTACATATTTTAGATCAACTGACTCTAGAAAGTAGCAAACTGAGTAAGATTTAAACATGTGGAAATATTATGAGGGCCAGGAAACCATGTTGATCTTAGGAAAGTGAGCTTTCTTCATCAGAGAGCCAGAAGGCCACAATGTTTAACTTTTAGTGAGGCAAGGTAATAATGAAGCTTGGCTCTCCACAACACTGTGTGCTGATGGACAGGGCACAACTAGTCAGAAGATGACCACCAATCAGAAAATGATGTGCACCCATGGGCACACAAAGGATGCCATTTGGGGACAATTAATGAATTCCTTCCAAAAATACTTAAGAATTATTTTATGTCAGGCACTGTCCTAGGCACTTGCATTACACTAGTTAACACAAATCACAATAATTTCCTGTTTTCATGGCTTATTTTCTAGCATAAGAATGAGTGAATTACACAGTAAGTCAGCAGGTGATAGGTGCTTCGAAGAAGAGATAGGACAGAGTAAAAGGGATCAGTAATCCCAGGATGTGTGCTGAGGTAGGTTAAATAGGGGGGTCAGGGTAGATCTCACTGAGAAGGTGACAGTTGAGCAAAATGTCCTCTGCACGAAGTGGGGAAGGAGAGAGGCATAAGACTTGTGTGGGAAGAGGTTTTCTCGAATTAGCCACCCCATTTCATCACTCTACATAGGAGAACTACAATGATAACACATACATGTTACATAATAAAACACATGTTAAATGCTTTACTTTTTAAAAATAATAGGTTTTTATTCCATCTGAAGCAACTTCCAAGGCAGATAGTTTTCCAATACCACCATCCAAAACATTATTCTGGTATAGAATACTTCATCCCACCTTTAAGACCATGAAGGCTCTGTGATGCCAGGATGCTGTAGGAATTTAGGTTTCAACCCTTATTCTGCCTCCAACCAGCTGTGGATATTGGAAAACCATATGACCTCTTCTGTGCTCAGTTTCCTCTTCTGCAAATGGAAGAAGCTGAATAATTTTCAAGGTCCATCTCAGGTCTAAACTTCCGTGACTCCCAGATAAAGAAATCTGCCTGGAGGAGTCTGCACAATGCTTTCTCACTGGCTCTGGGAGGGCTCCTTGTGCTGTGTAGCCCATTAGGAAAACACTGAAGAGCCACCTAATGACTTAATGGGCTTTAAAATGGGTGGCTAGGTTTTAATTTTCTCTGATAGCAGATTCCCTGAGGGAAAGTGTACTTTACAGTGGATAATAACTACATAGGATATTTCTATTGCCACAGGGTATCTTATTTGGAAATCAGTTTTCAGTTACATTCCTCTAGTAATTTTTACTATCAGAACAAAATAAAAGCCCCCAAAGGAATGTTTATACAGAGTTGAAATGTGTTGGAATGTCAGAAGTATCTCTCCAAGAGTTAAGCATCTGTAAATATTTAAAATAGGGTGAAATCACAAATACTGCTACTACTAATCTCTTTCACATTTGATTAGAGTCCAAAAAGAACAAGCAAAATCTCCAGGAACACTTTTATATTAAACTGTTAACTCTACGGCCATGTCTAATGACTCAAATTATAAAAGAAAGTTGGGTGAAATGCATAATTCAACTATTCAGGCATACAGTCAGCTCTACACATGTGAAAACAGATCTCATAGAGGATGTTGAAGGAAATATTTTCCTCTCTGGTAAACTTAAATAGCAATATTATCACATAAAGACTAGGCTACACAATAAAATAAAGTGAGCCATTCTGCCTGAATTTTCAGGATTCAGCTATCCCCACTCTCACCCACACACATCATAGCTTTACACATTCCTCTAGTTTTCTTTGGTTATGGATCAGATATCATGTTACATGTTTTAGTCACATCATCTTATTTAATCTGCTCTACAGCAATAAAAAGTAGCAATTGTTTGCTCTATTATAGGATGGTGGAAACTGAGGTCCTAAGAAAATATGTGTGTGCTATAAACTGCTTTTCCTTCAAATGGCAAAGAACACTGAAGGAAGACAGTCCTTGATTGTAGACATTCATTCATTCAGGAACTCCTCTTAGACATTCATTCATTCAGGAACTCCTCTTCTTAATATACTCAACTCTAAAGAAACCTTCCTACCAATACAGCCCACTCCCCTCTTCTTAACCAGTTTTCAGTGTAGATGGGAATTTGGAGGAGTGATGAGATCATTGTGTCTTTTCCTCCTTTATTTGATTACCTCCCTGCCATCTTGCCTTTTCTGGGCTAAATGATAACACTTCCTTCCGTTTCTCTTTGGAACCATTTTCAAAAAACATCTCTTCAGGAGTGGAATCACAAACAAGAAACAGTATTTTCATAAGGAAGAGTAAAACGAAAGGACTGCCAGAGCATTTTTACATTAGCACATGACATTTCTAATAATCTACATAGAAGGATTTTTTTTTTAGCATCCTCCTAAGTGCCTCTTTGAAACCTCTGTGACATGAGATAGCTACTGACTAATTTGTTCTGGCAGAAAAATGAGTTTAGTATTATTGAAAATATGTTTTCTATCACCAGATCTTGTTCAGGTCATTGAGTGGCTTTTCACTGGTGAAGGGGAGTAGGATTTATCTCCAATGAAACATTATGGAGAGGAGAGAAATAACATTTGACCTATCCCAACATTAGCAAAATGCAAATCATAGTCAATTTTCCATAGGGTGATATTTTCGTACTTGGATTTTTGTAGTTGTGCATCAGTCTGAACATTTTAAAGCAAGGTGAGTGAAGGGTCCATGAAAGAGACTGTGAATAAGCCACTGTGCAAAGCTAACTTTAAACAGTTTTCAGCTTAGTGACTGAGATAATGCCATTTCTCTAGAGAAGTTCTAAATATAGAGAAATAATGGATAGCAGTTTACCACAAGCTATGTAGTGCCCTAAACCAGCAGGGGCTGGGCATTGAGAGGAGGAGGATTGCAATTTTGAGGTTGATTAAAGATGCAGTACTGACAGGTTCCAATGGGTGTAGCAGGGTGGGGGAGGGGTCGCATCTCATTCTTTTTTTCCTCCCCACTCAGAGGTGTGGGTAGCTGCAGTGTAAACTGCTGATGTGGGTGATTAGGGTGTTAAGTGAGAGAAAAGACAGCTCTTCATTATTCTTTTGGAAATAAAGAGGGATAAAATTCAGCAATCATCAAGCCTTTTCATTTCCCTACAATTTGTCGGTGCAGTTAGGAGGCTGGCTTCCTTTCCACAGATGAGATTACTTCCTGCTGACATCAAGTGGGGGTAGGGTGGACCAATGTGTGAAAAAGAAAATTGAGCTCGAATTTTTTTTTTGATGTTTGTTAGATGTCTTTTCTTGTGTTAAAATTAGATGTATCACCTACTGGCAGCCACAGGATTTTCATGTTGAGAATGCAAGGCAGATTTTGCTAGATAAATCTCCAGGTGCATAATCCAACTGTCAGTTTTGATAAAGAATTATGACTTCTTGGACTTTGTCTTTAGCTATGCGGAAGCTAAAAATCTGATAATTTAGCATAATGCTTGTGTAAGCTGTGCTGGAGAGTAATACATAGTCACTTTCATACTAACATAAAGCTCCTTGGTCAAAATTACACCAATAATGCATATTTAATTAGCGTTTATAGATATCTAAAGAGGAAAAAAAAACACAAGTTTCTCTTACAGATGACCTTTATCGGGGATGCCTTAGCTGAGTTCCTTCAGATGCCTCAGGGCAAAATTTCAGCCCCAATAAAATGAGATGACATATGGCTGGTTATTTCACAAGATCACCATCTTTAGATTGAATTTAACTTTTTTTTCCCTCAGAGCTAGAGCTTTATGGAGTTTTTGGGTTTTGGAGGTAGATTGATGGTACAGTGCCTCAGATTTATAATTTCTAATTAAAATGTGTCCTTCATATCAATTTTAGAGAAGTAACAAGCTTAATCTGTGGCATTTAATCATTGAAATTTGTTTTGACATTTTTGAAACACAGATCCCAATACTGAGATGTAATTACTTTGCAACAGATTTGCAAGGAAGGTGACAGGCCACAGAACAAATTCTAAACACAGGCAAAACCAGACGAGTCCAGTGGGGGAAGGGAAGATAGACCTGAATGTCAAAAAACTCAAAAATAAATACATGGTTTTCCAATTGCCTCTGTCTGAGGGCTCACCTTGCAAACATTAACTCTTCCCTCTCTCACCATGCTTCGCCGGTTTATCCCTCAGCACTGTTTTGATTTAAGGGGAGAAAACCAAGATTAAATGTAAAAGTAAGTTTTCTCACTAACAGCCCAAGGGGCACAGCTGGCTAGGCTGTGCAAGAGCACATGGCTGTCTCTAGATCTATCAGCTCACGGCCTATTTCCCAGCTCACAGACCCTGACAGGATGCTCCGATGTGGTCTGAAGGACAGAGGGCATTTAGAAATGTCCTCGCCTTTCCAGGTGTCCTGAGGCCTAGGAAAAAAAATCCATCACAAGGATGAGATTTGTCAACAGAACCCTTCCAGCCAGCGTACCCTCCTGGCTCCGGATGAGGGAGGACTGTCCAAGGTTGACCTTGCTAAAGGACAGGGTTTAAAAACAGGGAAGCAGGGCAATGATTGGAAGAATCCAAAGCTTGTATTCCAAGCTTCAGATTGGAGTGGAGGCAGCTAGACAAAGAGGTGAGAAAAATGGCAGTTTTGGTGTCAGAGAGACCTATGCTTGAATTCCAGTTCTGACACTCAGTAGCTCTTTGATCTTGGACACATGATTGAACATTTCTATTCTTCTGTTACATCCATTAGAAAATGGAGAATATAATATCTACCTTTTAGGGTTACAGTGAGGGCTGAATGACATCATGTGTGATACACTTAGCATGGCTTTGGCTGGTAGTAATGATTTAATACCTTTTAATTTCTTTCTCTTCTCTCAGCCTTGTCTTTCCTCTTAGCATTGGAAAGGGTTCTATTTATTTATTTTTGATAATGGCTTTTTAACTTAGGTTGTTAAAATGTATTTGTTTTCCCTGAAATGGTGCAACTCAAGTTTAGATAATAATAATATTTCTTTATTTTATTTTCATTAATTTATGTTTTTGAGATGGAGTGATATGGTTTGGCTGTGTCCCCACCCAAATCTCATCTTGAATTCCCATGTGTTATGGGAGGGACCTGGTGGGAGGTAATTGAATCATGGGGGCAGGTCTTTTCTGTGCTGTTCTCCTGACGGTGAATAAGTCTCACAAGATATGATGGTTTTAAAGAGGGGAGTTTCCCTGCACAAGCTCCCCTCTCTTTGCCTGCCACCATCCATGTAAGATGTGACTTGCTCCTCCTTGTCTTCCACCATGATTTTGAGGCTTCCCCAGCCACATGGAACTGTAAGTTCAATTAAACATCTTTCATTTGTAAATTGCCCAGTCTCGAGTATGTCTTTATCAGCAGTGTGAAAATGGACTAATACACAGAGTCTCACTCTGTCACCCAGGCTGGAGTGCAGTGGCATAATCTTGGTTCACTGCAACCTCTGCCTCCCGGGTTCTAGAGATTCTCCTGCCTCAGCCTCCCAAGTAGGTGGGACCACAGGTGCATGCCACCACAGCTGGCTAATTTTTTTTATTTTTAGTAGAGACGAAGTTTCACCATGTTGGCCAGGCTGGTCTCAAACTCCTGACCTCAAGTGATCTGCCTGCCTCAGCCTCCCAAAGTGCTGGGATTACAGTCATGAGCCACCGTGCCCAGCCTAATAATAATACTTCTTAAATACTGATCAGGTGTGAACTGTTTCATGACATCTAGAGTATAAGAAATGTCATCTCTATAGTTTTGAAAAAGAATCCAGTTTGAGCTCACACCTGCTGAGTTTGGTAGGAACATCCAAAATCTATAGATGAAGGGAGGCAAAGAGAAGGGATGGGGAAGCCCCTCCCATTTAGATCATACAGACATGCTAGAGGCTGATTCACTGCATACAAATGGAGAGGCGCCTGATCTCCAGCATTTACACTGCTGTTGCCCTTATTGTTCCTTCACTTACTCAGAGCTGCTGGCTGGGGCGCCTCCTCTGCCTACTGGCATCCTGTTCCTCAGATTCTGCAACGAGAAGCCCACCACCCTCCTCCCCAGGGGCAACTGTCAGAATAAACGAGGCTGTGATGTGGTGACAAACAGGTCCTAGATATTAGTTCAGTTGACTCTTGAGAAATGCAGAGGTTAGGGCTGTCAACCCCCTATGCAGTCAAAAATCCATATATAACTTTTGACTTCTCCAAAACTTAACTACTAATAGCCTACGGTTAACCAGAAGCCTTATGATAACATAACAATTAATATATTTTGTATGTTATACATATTATATAGTATATTATTACAAGAAAGTAAGCTAGAGAAAAGAAAATGTTATTAAGAAAATCATAAGGGAGGCCAGGTGCGGTGGCTCATGCCTGTAATCCCAGCAGTTTTAGAGGCTGAGGCAGGTAGATCACTTGAGGCCAAGAGTTCGAGACCAGCCTGGCCAACGTGGTGAAACCCTGTCTCTACTAAAAATACAAAAATTAGAGGGGTGTGGTGGCACACACCTGTAATCCCAGCCACTCGGGAGGCTGAGGCACGAGAATTGCTTGAACCTGGGAGGCGGAGGTTGCAGTGAGCTGAGATCATACCACTGCACTCCAGCCTGGGCAACAAAGTGAGTGAGACTCCATCTAAAAGAAAAGAAAATTATAAGGGAGAGAAAATGTATTTACTGTTCATTAAGTGGAAGTGGATCACCATAAAGCTCTTCATCCTCATTGTCTTCACATTGAATAGGCTGAGGAGGAGAAGAAGGAAGAAGAGGGATTGGTCCTGATGTCTCAGGGGTGGCAAAACCAGAAGAGGTAGAGAGGTGGGAGAGAAGGTGGACACACTCAGTGTCACTTTTCTAGAAAAAAATCCGTGTGTAAGTGGACTTGTGTAGTTGAAACACATGCGTTCAAGGGTCAACTGTAGTTTAAATCAACAGATGTTTCTTTCTTTCCAAGCCTGCCTCTTTCTTTGGAGGCTTGGGGCAAGAGTACACATGGAGGCCCACATACCATATGTCTAGATATGTAACACTTATAAACCAGGGAACAAACTGTTAAATGAAATATACCCTCTTACCTTGAAAGATACACCTTGATAGCAACCTAGAAAATCAATTTGAGTTTATAATTCTGAGACTTCCTGAAGTTCTGTGCTAGAACATGGTGGTGTAGAGCACTACCTTTACACCTGTCCTTCACCTGTCCTACACCACATCCTTCCCTGTGCATCCCAGCTCTGTAAGCATGGCCTTTGGCCACCCCGCAGATAGAGGATGACTCCAAGGAAGAGTGGCATGCAGGCTCTGGAAGCAAGCTTGTGAACATTTGGGCAAGGAATTCTGAGGTCCTTGTTATCCAGACCATGGAGAAGAATTTGCAAATACGGAATCTATGAATAACAAGGATCGAGTGTATTTTGTTTTGTTTGCCTGTTTCTTGTCAAAATTTACTGAGAGAAAATAACAATGGGGTGCACCGAAAGAGACAAAATGGCGTTAACTCTTCCAACTGTCTCAGAGCAAAGGAGCCCAGAATTTAACAACTCAGTGTCAGGTCACTTCTATTCTGAGAAGGAGAAGGGATAATTCCTTTTTTCTTTTTGCTGATAGATCTCTGGGTGGGGTGGATGGGAACAAACTAAGCCCAGGTAATTTATATTACATTAGTGATCATGGTGTCCCATGTGGCATAAGACAGGCACTGTATCATTTAGCTAGTGCATTCAGACTCCTTGGCTCAGTAAGGGTGGATAGAGTGGGTGAGTTGTTATGACTTCCATTTTCTGATGAGGAAAGCAAGAAAGATTTAGCCAGGAACTGAGAATAGAGAACGAAGAGACCTGGGGACTGGCTTTCTAGTGCCTTTTCTCTCTCACTGCTTGGTGCTCCTAGGTGTAGCTGTCTCAGAATCAAGGGGGAATCCTTTAAATCCATAGCAGTTAACCCAGCAAGAAGTTCTGAGCAGTCTAGCCTGAGCTGCCATGCATAAAAAGCAACATAAGGTTTTATGCAATTGCTTGAGCATTCCTACCAAGAAATACCTTTTGCCCATTTTACTTGTATTCCTTTATTTGGTGATGTGACCTAGTTCTTGAAGTTCTGGAAAACCCTTCAGAGGCTATAGTCACTTTTCTAGATAACCCACTTTGGATCATGCAACTCTTCATAGGCACAATACGAGTAAGCAGAGCACCTGCACTACCCACTATTTCCATTCGAAGAAAATAAAACCTAAACAAGAGAAAAAGAGGAGACTCCAAATACTACTTCACCTAAGGGAGTTTGTTTACTTTCTGTTTGTCATTTGCAAATGTCTTTCCTTCAACCAGTGAATGACCTGCTTGCTATGGGCCAGACATTGTGTTGATGGCTATACATACAATTTCATCAAATCCTCAGATCAGCCTTGTAGGGTTAGTGGTGGTCTCTTCCCATACATGAGAAGGCTAAGGCTTAGACAGGTTAATTAACATGGCAGAGGTCACACAGCTAATGAGTGGCTGAGCTGGGATTCAGATTCCCTTGGTCTATTCCTAAGGCCATGCCCTTAATCAGATACTATCCTGAGCACACTGGCAGGTTCATCATAATATCAATATATACCTCGCAGGGCTGATGTGAAAATTAAAAGAGATTATATATATGAAAAGTGTTGGGCAAGCCATAAAATCCTTACAAAGGTTCACTGTGATTATTTCTCTTGGTTATACACAGGGCTTGCTCAGCTGTCCTTAGTGGCCATGTCTATATTAATCCCATAATTTATCCTTAAACCACCGAAGTCTTATTTGCCTGGCTTTTTCCATAGCCGAAGGGAAACTGAAAATACGCCTTTTGTAAAAAAAGCCTTAACACCTGCTGCTAAAGGGCGCTAAACCATCTGGATCGTCAAAGGAGTATAGGCTCACTTACAAAAGACGTAGATTAATTTGGACATTGTTTCCCTACATAAACCAGGCATAAGGAGGCAAGCAACCCAGGGAAGGATAATCATGCTGAGAGTGGAAGCACTTATTAGAAATAATTACCATGTAATTATCCACAACTTCCCTGGAGTCTGTAGCCTGTGGCTAGTCTTAGGAGGTGCCCCTTCCTTACCAAGTACAAGGAGACTGAAGCACTTCAATACGTTGATCAGGGCATGTGTCTGTGTCTTCTAGTTTGGTTACCGCCACCTGGGCCTACTTCTCACTTAATGAAGCCTTCAGTGCTTATAGCTAAGGTGCAGAACAGCTGTAGGCTTTCTTCAGCTGGATCCACCACCTACCCCTCCCTTTTTTAATAGCACAGTGTTGTTTTGCAAGTGTATGGGTGTGACACATCTGGCTTCTTTCCTTAAGAAAAGTGTTTATTGAACAATTAATTGTGGCGCATGGGGGCTGTGACATTTCTCTTTTCGCCATGCCTCTGAGCTGTGTTTCCACGCTACGAGGCGGCCCCATTGAAGATCAGTAACAACACTGAAAAGGAACAATGGCTATAGAAGCCTTGACAAGTGCAGGGAGAGACCTAGACACTTCCAAGAGGGGCATGATTGCCTACAAGGTTAATCAATTCCCCTTGTTTCCATTCCAGCTCCACATTTATCTTGGTGGCAGCAGCTGCAAATGTAAAATCAAACCTACAAACTTAGACAATTGGAATTGTATTTACCTGATCAAGATGTGTAAATGATCTATTCTCCGTGTCTTCTTAACTGGAATTTAAGGAGTTCAGCAAAGCTCCGGCTATAGGTCAGTGAGAGGCATGCTTTTGTGTGGTGTCCAGATACAATTTAGTTGTCTTGGATAGACAGTTGGAAAGAACTGCAGTCACAGCCTAGAATCTTGATTGTCATGATCACCATTATTATTGTTATAGCTGCCATTTATTGAGCCTTTATATATGACAAGCACTTTATATGTACTACTATCTTATTTCTTCCTCTTAATAACACTGCAAGATAGCTAATAGTATTTTTATCATGTACAGATGAGAAAACTGAGATTAAGTAACTTGCTTATGGTCATTGGGTGCAAGGTTCTAGATTCGAACTGAGTCTGACCCATGCTCTGAACCACTACGGCTTAACAAACCCAGACCTCGCTAGAATATGCAGGTGCAGAGAACACAAGGGTTTGTGATCGACCTGACAGTTTTAAATCTTTGTTTTCAGGAAAGCCAATCAGAGAAGAAGGCTTAACGAATCTCTTTGCAAACCGATTTGTTGGCCCACCTTTGATTATTCTCAATACAAGAAAAGGGCTAAAAATATCTATTGCAGCAGTGAAGTGGCCTTATTTTGAAAATGAGTCTTTATAGAGGTAATCAAGCTAAAATCAGGTCATTAGAGTGGACCCTAATCCAAGGTCATTGGTGTCCTCATAAATAGGTAAAATTGGGACACAGAGACAGACACATGGAGGGAAGACACTGTGAAAAGACACAGAGAGAAAGCCCGGGAAGGCTGAAGCAGAGATTGGATTGAGGCTGCCACAAGCCAAGGAACACGTGGGGCTACCAGAACCGAGAAGAGGCGAGGAAGGATCCTTCCCCTCCAGGTTTCAGAGGGAACCTGGCCCTGCTGGCACTTTAATTTCAGACTTGTAGCCTCCAGAACTATGAGACAATACATTTCTACTGTTTATAGCCACTCAGTTACAACCTCCCTGGAAAACACATACTCCTGTTCTGTGGTTCTATTCTGTTCTGTACTGTTTTGTTCTATTTTATTTTCTTTCATTAAGAAAATGGATTTCCAGGCTGGGCACGGTGGCTTACACCTGTAATCCCAGCACTTTGGGAGGCCAAGGCAGGTGGATAACTTGTGGTCAGGAGTTTGAGACCAGCCTGGCCAATATGGTGAAACCCCGTGTCTACTACAAATACAAAAAATTAGCTGGCTGTGGTGGCGGGCGCTTGTAGTCCCAGCTTACTCAGGGGGCTGAAGCAGGGAATCACTTGAACCCGGGAGGTGGAGGGTGCAGTGAGCTGAGATTGCGACATTGCACTCCAGCCTGGGTGACACAGTAAGACTCCGTCTCAAAAAAAAAAAAAAAGAGAAACAGACTTCCCAATCTACTAATTTTGAACAACATCAATCTCTAGAGCTCAGCATTCAAGCCCTTTCCAAGCTGGCTTCAGTCTAATTTTCTAACCTCGGTATTAGTTAGCCCCCGACCCACCCTGAACGCGCCTGGTGTCGCACAGTCTCTCTGTCCAAGAGCACAGCATCAACCTGAGTGCAGGTGGCCTGCTCATTGCCTGTGCTGCCACCTTTCCCCTCAGTGGCTATTCATTTTTTAATGTCCAGCTTCAACTCACCTCCTCTGACAGGATTCCCCTGGCTCTTTGGGCAGAGTCATTTGGTCCCTTTCCTCTGTCCCCCCCCCACCGACACACACACTTTATCAGCCCCAATTACAGCTCTTATACTGTATGATGGGATCAGTCTCTGTGTCCCCTTCATCCCCTCCCCACAACTAAACTTCAAGTTCCCTAAAGAAGACTATCTTTTTTCTTGTTTTTTACTTTTAATCAAGTGTCTAGCACAGAACCTGACACACGACAAATCCAAACACAGGGTACCCCAAAAAGGTTAGTGCAGTTTTAAGCTTTAATAACTTCTTAAGTCGAAATGCTACAAACTTACAAAACTCATTTGAATGTTTACTTCTTTTGACTCTGTTTTAATTATTTTAATAAATGTAATTATAATTTTCTGGGTAATGTATGCCATATTTCACTCAGGGGAACTGAAACAAAAATGAAAATTAAAACGTGTTATTCAACATTCACAGAGATAAATAGTGTTAAATTAACTTTCAAATGGTGTTGTTATAAGTTGCAGCATTTATAGCCTTGAGGTTATTAAAACTTCAGGAAGACTTTTGGGACACCCTGTTTTTGAATAAATATGCTACAGTATGGCTCATCCTGTGTTTACTGTAAAATTCAGTTTAGTTTTTAAGTGGTTCCATGTGGGCACAGGTATTCTTTGGCCAGTAGTTGTCCTTATACTTAGACCCAAGGAGCCCTTGTCCAAGGCCCACACTTTAGAAGGCAAATTCCAAATTCCCTCCCCAAATGGCACTGAGCCTGCTTCAAGGGTCTGCACACCAGCAGCAGTGTTATCTGCTAATGTCTATACTCCCATAGGGGAACATTGCTGACTCTGGTGTTCATACTCTTGTGCCTAAGAGGTGGCTGGGGGACAGCTGCTTCTGGGAAGCTGGACTGAGCTTCCACCAATGGACTAGAGCCCTGTGGGAAGAGAGGAGGTAGCTGCAAACCAGAAACTGGAAACCACCTCTCCCTGCACCATCATATTTAAGTGCAGATCATCCTAAGTTTCAATCTGGTCTTTCATGTCAATTCCCAAGGTATATTTGTCTAGGTAGGAAGGTAGAACTTATTGTACTTAATCATTTGTTAACTTTGTTTATAACTTTTAAATATTTAGGTATCTGGCATACAGATCTCTGTTTGTACTTTTGCCCTGGGTCCTGCAAATATTAATGGTGGGCTGATTTTGGCCTTAAAAAAATTATTTTCCCACAAACAGATTTTTCTCCATAAAGAGGTAGGTGGGTAGGAAATACTTGCATATAGAAGGTATGATAGCTAAGAATGACTGCAGCCACTGAGCACATACTCTGTGCTGGGTGATTTACATATCGTTTTTCAGTTAGTCCTCACAACAACCCAATAAAGTAGGTACTTAGGAGAAAACAGATATCCAGTGACATTAGTTTGTTCCAGCTCACAAAACTAGTGCTTTAGTTAGCCTTAGTTTCATAACAAACTACGTGAAACTGAAAGTGGCTTAAAACAATTTTTCCCCCTGACTGTCGGGTTAGCTGGGCTGCTCTCCTGCGGGTTTCCCTGGGCTCACTCAGCAGCTAGCTGTGAGGAGATGGAGGTTGGCCCGGGACAGTGCAGAAGATTCCCCATGACCTCTCCCACTTGTCTGGCAGTTGATGCTGCTGTTGCTGATAATGATGACCCTCCTTTATTTTGTGTTATCTACTTGCCATTGCAGCCTCCTTGCCTTTTTTAGTTCTTGCTCCCGTACTGTCTGGCTCAATGACCAGCACCTGGTGGTGGCTAATAATATGCACTTACAAGCAATGTGACCCTGCATGGGTTACTTAACCTCACTTAGTTTGTGTTCACCACTTGCAAAATGGATATAATGGTACAGAACACATCAGGTGGCTCTGAGACTCCAGCGCAGTGATTCAGGAGAGTGCTTGGCAGGTCAGTGGCACTTGGTGCGAACTTACTGCTAGTGCAGCTGGAATGTAGACCATCAGCGAACGTGTGTTGCCTTTATAAACAGTGGGAATCAAACACCACTCGCTTTTCCAGTGTAAATCCTGGGCTTGCAAGTAAGTCCTAGAGTGCAGAAATAATTTCAAAATACAGGGTTGAAATTTTAAGATAGCAGACAAAATCAAAATAAAACAAAGGGACAAACCAACCTGAATGGCACCGCGGCCGATGATCTTTATTAATTTTTAAGATTCCACCCTGGGACTGCTTGCTTCTTCCAGCATGGGAAGCGCTGACTTGGTGCGGCCAGGTTTCTGGGACCAGGAGGTGGGGACACGACGACGTACCTTTTGCCCTGTGGGTCTGGGTCATGTGAGCCTAGAGGAGCGCTTAAAGGCTCGAGCTCTGCAGGGTCCTCGTGACGGGGTGGGGCTGCCTCACTTCTGCCTGACTTGGGAAGCGCTGCAACCACAACCGCCTGGGGTCCTTGAGCACCGCGGCTCAGGGAGGAGCACCGACTGCGCCGCGTAAGTGCTGCCTGCCCCGCGTGGGTCGTGCCAGCTCAGCGGGACAGGTCCTCGCCTCGGTCCCTCGGACTTAGGGAGCGCGGGGCAGATGGTCCCAAAAGCCCTCAGCACCAACAGGGGAGAAAGCGCCGTAGGGTGAGACTGGAGTGGAGTGGTCGTGGCCGAGTCAAAGTTTTCAAATTGGAGCACTGGGGATGTACTGCGTGCACCCAGCCGAGGGAATACTCTTGAAGTTTCCTGGCACAACTGTTGCACCCGGGGTTCTTCCAGGCTAGAAGGCGTCTCCTCCAGGAGCTCCTCCGGGGAAGTTCGAAGCTGTGGGGTCCTCTACCGCTCTTAGCGCGGGAGGGTGGCGGGTGCAGGACACTTTCCCTTACTCCCTCAACGCGTGTTTTGGGGATGTGTTGATTTCGTGGGTGCTCAGAAGCAAGAGAAGCGGAAAACACCTTCTATTTTGAACGTGCCCAAAGTAGGGAAACTTGGCTTCAGCCTAGGAAGGAAAACGCATAGGAAGACTTTTATTCTTGGAATGTAGGATTAGCAGAAACCAAGGGCACAGGAGACAGGTGGAAGCAGCTCCCTGCGAAGTGAAGGTCAGCCTGGTGATACAGAACAAAAGGACTTTGGAATATTTATGGATTTAAAACCCAGTTCTAGCCTTGGCTAGTTAGTGACCTTGGGCAAATTATTTAAGCCTACTAAACCTCAGTCTTTCCATCTGAAAGATGGAGATAATAAGTTTTTCTTTTTCAATAATTGTTTTATTGGAAAGAGAAATAACATATAGAAAATGCCTCCCTAGCACAGGACTTGGCTTTTCAGCTAAGTGTAATTTTCCTTATCAGTTATGACTGATGATGAAGTCTATGGTGAAGACAGAACAAAATAATATTTAAAACTCTAGCCATATAATGACTGTGGCTATGCATGACCCGTGTGCAGTCACCTCTGAGGCCCCCACCTTCACTGCAACCCCAGTGGGTCCCAAGCAAGGTGCTTGGGTTTTGGAGCTGGACGATTCTGTGCAATTCCTGGTTCCAGTATCCACTACTTGGATGACATCAGGAACGTTACTTGTCTTCCACAGCCTCAGTTTTGGCATCAGTAAATGAAAAAGGAGCCTCTCAGTACTAGCCTTTCCCTTCCCCACTTAAATGTACGACTCCTTTTTTTTTCCTTTCTTTGCTTTGGGATGAGTAAGAACAAAGATGTAAGCAGAATAAAAAGTCCAATGAGAATACATTTTATTAGCTTGATAAATAACGTTTAAGAAAGTTGTCCAAAAGGAGAATTGGAGCACTTTTGAAAAAGTACACTGCATCGGCTTTGTTGGCATATGAAAGTCTGCATGCTCGTCAAGACCCTTTGGCTAATTGGGCATTCTAGATATGTACCTCAAGCTAGTCTAAGTACAGGGGCAACCCTTTATAATGCAGTGTCAGTGTTCTTAACAAGATGTTGTTTTATTAATCTTTTATAGGAGATGATTGGGAGGGGCAATTGATCCCCCAATTTATATAAATCCAGTTTATAAATCACTTTATAGTGGGATTCTACCAGCCTGAGAAATAGGTGGGTTTTGACTGACAGTTTGAATGACTTAGAGGAGTGTTAAGAAAGTCCACTGGGTTTACCAGTTCACTCCCCACAAAAAATAAAAACAAGAAGCAAATAATATAACAGAATTTTAAAAATGAGTTTGTTTTTGTTTTGGGAGGCATCTAGTTTGTCAGAGGAAACACCGAGTGTTGAATACTACCCCGGGATGCCAGAACTAAGGCAGTGAGAGGGGAGGAACGCAGTTGTTGCCCCAGGTATCATCAGATATCTGTTTATTAGCACCCAAATATTCAAGGTAAATAGATAATGACCCATTCTTTCTTTTTTTGAGACAAGAGTCTCACTTTGTCACCCAAGCTGGAGTGGCACCATCTCTGCTCACTGCAACCTCCATCTCCCGGGTTCAAGTGATTCTTGTGCCTCAGCCTCCTGAGTAGCTGGAATTACAGGTGTACACCACCATGCCCGGCTAATTTTTGTATCTTTGGTAGAGATGGGGTTTTGCCATGTTGCCCAGGCTGGTCTCGAACTCCTGACTTCAAGTGATCCTCCCACCTCGGCCTTCCAAAGTGCTGGGATTACAGGCATGAGCCACTGTGCCTGGCCAGTGACCCCTTCGTAACAGGAAGTATGGTTCACTAAAGAACAAACGTGATTGTTTTAGTTTAACATTTCCGATGGCTTTATAATGTGAGATTTTCATTGACTGAACTAAGAACATTTCAAAGAAGTAGGCAAGCTTCTCAGAATTAGAAAGATACCTCTAGAACAATGACTCATTAACGTCTATATTGACTTGGGAGAGAGGTAAGCTGGGCAAAAAGCTAAGAACTGTACTTTCCTGGTAAAAACAGTAGTGGAGTTTGAACTTTTATACTATATTTGCAAGCTCAAAGATGTAAGCCTTCATAGACAGTTCACAAGACAGCTATTACAGCGTATCTGAACTGAAACCAGGGTATTGAGATTTCTCTCCCTTAAGAGATATTATAGGTATAATCTTGAACATGAAATCACATGCTTTCATTCCTTTAACTCAGACCCTGGGGTGTAGGACAGGGTGGTGGTAGTGAAAGAGGGGGAAGGACTGTGTCCTTAGATCTTGGAGCCTGAAAAAGCAAATTCTTAGCAGCTTATCTTTCCAATACAGTTGGGACTTACCTCCTAACTTTTTCTGTCTAGTCTGATTCTAGTTATTGGTTGTCTTTAAATTGCTTAGAGTTGTTTACAGGCCAAAATATTTACTTCGAACCTTGAGGCTAAGCCCTTCCTCCTTTCCTTTTTGGGACTCTGTATCCCATTACCCCTCTTTCAGAAAGATAGCTCGACATATCTTTTTGTACTGTATGATTCTTGGGAGAGAATGTAACCCAGGTCCCAAGTGATTCATTTTCTCATTTATTTATTCATTTAACTAATTTTTTCCCAGTGTTTGATTATGAAGAGGTATAAACTTTCAGAATTTTGCAATCTAGAATCTACCTAGATTCTATTATTGATTAGAAGCCAGGGTATTGATTTCAATTGATTAATCAACTGGCATTGATTAGTTCCTACTGTTTGCCTGGAGGTTTGCTCAGCAAAGCTGTAAAAACATAAAAGGCAGGATAGGGTTAGGGAACAAGGAGAGTTTTGATTTGGCGGAGCATAAGCTAAGAGTTTGTGAAGGGATCATGTAACTTTGGTTTGAAAAGTTATGTTGGAGTTGTATGATGGAGGACATTAAATTTCACTGTAGGAAGTTTATACTTTATCCTGGTTGCAGGTGGGAGCCATTGAAGGCATGGGAGGAAGGGAGTGCCTTGTGTTTTAGAAAGCTCATTGCAGCATCAGTGTTAGGCTAAATTGGAGGGAAAAGGACACATCTGAGAGATGTGTTAGGAAGCTTTGTAAATGTCTCAGGGCAAGTAAGGGTTGAACTGTGGATGGAATGGAGAAAAAAGGAAGTAGAGTAGCACTTGGTGACAGATTTGACTTGAGGACTTCTGGTTTTAGAACTCAGGCATCTGCAATGATAAGGGAGCATCATTAAGAACCTGGAAGTCGCTGGGCATGGTGGCTAACGCTTGTAATCCCAGCACTTTGGGAGGCCGAGGCGGGTGGATCACCTGAGGTCAGGAGTTTGAGACCAGCCTGGCCAACATGGTGAAACCCTGTCTCTACTAAAAATACAAAAATTAGCCAGGCATGGTGGTGCATGCCTGTAATCCCAGCTACTCAGGAGGCTGAGGCGGGAGAATCGCTGCAACCCGGGAGGAGAGGCTCCAGTGAACCGAGATTGCACCACTGCACTCCAGCCTGGGCAACAGAGCAAGACTGTGTCTCAAAAAAAAAAAAAAAAAAAAAAAAAAAAAAGTATCTGGAAGTCATAGAAGGAGGAAGTTTGAGGAGAATGATGATGTCCTGTTACAGAGTCAGTGGGTTTGAGGGACTGATTGGTTATCCTTTTGGAAGTGACACCTGACCGTGGTGATACTGTCCTGAAATGCCCAATAGCAATGTCAGGACTGAACAAACATTTGGACTAGTGATTAATACTCAAGGGGTGGTTGAATGGAATGTACAGAAGGAGAAAAAAGGATAAGATCTTGAAGAAAATCTGAATATATGGAGTTCTTGGAGCAAAAAATAAATACAGGTGTTCAATGATCTGTTAGTATTTTAATGCCTGTTTATCTACAGTGTTACTGTAGCTGCAGTTCTCCTTAATAACTGACCACAGTTCCTAACTAAAAGACCGTATCTGCACTAGTAAAGTGAAGTAAGTCTTTCCTTTTCCCATTCTGGGAAGTTCAGGGGGTAAGGTGAGGCAGAGGAAAGAAAAAGAGAAAGTTAAATAATTTTTTTTTATCTAGGACTTTTAGAGCAAACAATGCTTTTTCCAGGTAACCCACTTCCAGATCAGAAGCCAGGTAATTTAATGAACTTGTCTATCTTCTCACAAGGCAACAGCTACTTTTTTTTTTTTTTTTTTGAGATGGTGTCTCACTCTGTTGCCCAGGCTGGAGTGTGGTGGTACACTCTCAGCTCACTGCAACCTCTGCCTCCTGGCTTCAAGTGATTCTCCTGCCTCAGCCTCCTGAGTAGCTGGGACTACAGATGCGTACCACCACGCCTGGCTAATTTTTGTATGTTTAGTAGAGACAGAGTTTCACCACGTTAGCCGGGATGGTCTCCATCTCCTGACCTCATGATCCACCTGCCTCAGCTTCCCAAAGTGCTGGGATTACAGGCGTGAGCCACAACACCCAGCCAAGGTACAGAGTTTTTAAGTGGCAGAAGCCACATTTGAAGCTGTGAAGGCATACTTTGTTTTTTTTATTTATTTTTTATTTTTTGAAATGGAGTCTCGCCCTGTTGCCCAGGCTGGAGTGTAGTGGGGCGATCTTGGCTCACTGCAACCTCCGCTTCCTGGGTTCAAGTGATTCTCTTGCCTCACCTTCCCGAGTAGCTGGGACTACAAGCATGTGCCACCATGCGCAGCTAAGTTTTGTATTTTTAGTAGAGACGGGGTTTCAGTATGTTGGCCAGGCTGGTCTCCAACTACTGACCTCATGATCCGCCCACCTCAGCCTCCCAAATTATTGGGATTACAGGCATCAGCCACCGTGCCCAGTCTGAGGGCATACTTTAAATCTTTCATGCTGTTCCCACTGGACTGCATTGCCTTCCTATATGCCACTGACTGTATGCTAGGCACTGTGTTAGGTGTTTGCACATGTGGGCTCCTTACTGTGGCCCCTCTGTTTTGGGAAGGTGATCAGCAGGGAAGCTCAAAGCACATTGCACAATTGGTTATTGCACAATTGGTGGGATGTCTGCCCTCTGTGCCATGTTTTCACCCAACTTTTTGAACTCTACAGGAAGGGCTAGCCTCTCTCAGAAATGCCAGCCCCTAAAGCTGGTACAAAGGTCATGCAACCTTCCTACTTCCCTGAGTTCAACAATCACTTCATTCATTCTCCTTAAGATCATACCTAAAATCCTGGCTGATTTAAGGGTGAAGTGGAGAAAAGCTCTATTTTCACTTGTGCGTTTGTTTTACCCCATCAATCTTCTGCCTTCCCTCATTGTCCCACAGTTGTGCCTGTCTAAGGTCACTTTTTGCTTTTTTCTTATTTTCCTTCCCTGATGAGTCTTTGGAGAGAGGGTGCGATAGAATGTGGAGCCTGGAGCAAGATTACCCCCAGTTGACTCTGGAAGCCGTGAGAATTATGCTGCTTCCTCAATGCTTTTTTCCCAAAGTTAGAAGTAGCAAGTTGTATAGTAATAGGATTTGCATTGTAAATGGGGTCATCCTCCAGTGAGGACTTTACTAAGTGCCGTGTTTATTTGTAGTGGGGCACAGAACTGCATTCCTCATGCTTTATGACAGTATTTAGGGTTTACTGGTTTTCACGCATGTCTCTCTTTGCTAGAATGAGGGCTCCTTGAAGGTAGATACTGTCCCCTTTTCATCTTTAACTACTCCACAAGTTTTAGCAAAGTGTCTCACCCTTTACTGTATGGCTAGAAAATCTCTAAAGAGTTGAGTTCTGTTAAAGGAGAGAAAACTATTTGTATAGAAGAGTGTGGGTAGAAGCCTGTTTGTTTGTTTGTTTGATTTGAGACAGGGTCTTGCCACATTGCGTAGGCTGGTCTTGAACTCCTAGGCTCAAATAATCCTCCTGCCTCGGCCTCCTAAAGTGCCGGGATTAGAAGTGTGAGCCACTGTGCCCAGCCTAGGCCTGCATGTTTGAATGGATCAAGAAATGTGATTGTTTAGTGCTGAGGGAGGGTAGGTAGGTTGCATGGAAAGGCCTGGCTAGGGAAAAGCTCATATGCTCCTAAGTCAAGCAACAAGAAATATAGAACGTGAAATAAAGATGAAGCCATTCTGAGTCATATGCAGACCCTAGGAAATGTCTCCTTATATTTGACACAAGGGGAAATGGCAGCCATAGCTAATTCTGAAAATGAAAAATGTTCCTGCCTGGGTTACTTGATGAAGAATATTATTAGCAATCAGCAAGTCAAGTGGAAATAATTTATTTTGTTTTGTTTTCTCCCCTTGTAACTATTGGTGTGTTGGTAGAATTAACTTGGCTGGCAGGAGAATGAACCTCCTGTACCGTTGGGACACAGGAGCTTTCTGAGCTGGCAGACTGCACACTCCGTGTAAAGCCATGACTCTTTCCACCATTCTTGTGTACACGTGTGCCTGAACATTGGTGTCTGCAAAATCTGAGACTTCTGTTTCAGAGAAAAATTGCTGGAAGCCACTGAGTTAGAATTTTGATAGGATTTTTTAAAAATCTGTGCTTAAAAAACATGTAATTTAATCAGTGTTATAGCCCCCCCCCAGAATAGCCTTTTTTAGGTTTCTTAGGTTGTCTTATGAACCCTGACAGAAATGTGTAGGTTCAGGGCACCTACAGCAGATATGGAAGTTCTTTCATTAAGGTAGCCTGTGTGAATCATCACTGTGACTCAAAGCCTGAAGCAGTTCTAGCCTGATCTCCTTGGCTGCATTTTTAGAATCTTAGACATTCCAAGCTGAAAGGGATTTTAGGAATTATATTGTCCATCTAATCCCCAGAATTTACAAATGAAGGAACTGAAGTCCAAGGGGAGAAGTGAATTGGCTTGCCTAAGGATATACCTGTCGGCAAAGTGAAGGCTGGAACTTTTGACCTTGTACATTCAGGAATTGTGGCAGAGCCTTTCCTGCTCGTCTTAGAATATAATGTACTATAGAGAGCCCGCAGTCATCCTCTATGGTCTGGCTTTATTGTCTCTTTTCTCTCTATTTTTTAGTCTCCTTCTACCTTTTCTCAGTATACCTTTCAAGTGGGATGAAAGTTGAAACCCACTTAGCAGAGAATATGAGAAATACGTGTGTAATGACACAAAGTTAGGTTTGTTAGCATTATGTGCAGCAAAGGAGGACACATACCCAAGGATTGGGAGAAGTGTGAAGAGGCCTCTGAAAGATTTGGCCTTGTGCTGAATGAGTCAAAGGAGGGATCAGGGAAGAGATACCCGCTGGATTAGCTGCTGCCAAGTGCCCATGGCAGCTCACGAACTTAGACTCTCAGCAGTCTCTGTTCAGGAGATGGGAGGGACAAAGTGCTATCATTGGTAAGAATACAGAAGTTGCTTGGAAAAAAGGACTGTCCATCATATTGCAGCTGCAGAGTGGCCTTGGGTATATAGAAACATTGTTAATGTTGTGTTGGGAGCAACAGAACACCCACCTGGCCATCTAAGTCACATCTGGGATCATCCTAGATTCTTTGTTCTATTTCAACTCTAATATATAATCACAAGTTTCTTCCAATTTTCCTTTCTAATTATTATTATTATTGTTATTATTATTTGGAGACGGAGTCTCGCTCTTTTACCCAGGCTGGAGTGCAGCGGCGTGGTCTTGGCTCACTGCAACCTCCACCTCCAGCGTTCAAGTGATCCTCCTGCCTCAGCCTCCTGAATAGCTGGGATTACAGGCACGTACCACCAAGCCTGGCTAATTTTTGTATTTTTTGTAGAGACAGGGTTTTGTCATGTTGGCCAGGCTGGTCTGGAACTTCTGACCTCAGGTGATCTACCCACCTTGGCCTCCCAAAGTGCTGGGATCACAGGCATGAGCCACTGCTCCCAGTCAACCTTCTAATTATTTTTAAGTCTGCCCTCTCCACGCTATTATTACTAGTTTCCTGCCCTAGTTCAAACTCCCATCATCTTTATTCTAGATTATTGTGAAACATATTAACTGGCCTTCCTGCCTTCTGTCTTTCTGGCTTAAGTCCATCCTTACACTGATGTCCGTAGTACTCTTTTCAAATTGTCAAGCCCTTCAGTAGTTCCTAGTCACTAGAGGATAAAGATAAAGATTCTTAGCATATCTAGAAAACTCTCCCTGATCAGCTCTCTACTGACTTCTCTAGATTCCATCCTATTTCTCCACTTCCTACTTATGCTTTTCTCCTGCCTCTGTATTGGTTATCTATTGCTGCATAACAAATTTTTAAATGCTATAAATTCCATGACCTCCCAAAATAGTGATATAGGCGTTAAGAAGAAATTATTTAGGCAGATAGTGAGAGTACAGGAGTCCTCGGTAAGGTTTTCCTTTTAATGAAAAGCAGACCCCAAATCATTTTCTTTTCTAACAAAGAGCAGCCTGCCTATAAAATTGAGCTACACACATAGACAAGTAAGCTGGAAGCTTGCACAGGTGAATGCCGGCAGTTGTGTCAATAGGAAAAGACTGCCTGGGCTAGGCATGTTCAAAATGGCAGCTCCATCTTCCCTTTTCCTTTCCAACCACGGGTGCAGTAGAGAGCAGACAGTAATGCTGGCCACGTGTAAAACCCATTTGCATAATAAGGTTAGGGTGAGGTGGCCAGCTTCCCTGCATGCTATGTAAATGTCACACCTGGTCCAGCCAATCTGTGGGCCAATCTGTGTCTATATAAATCAGACACCACCTCCTCAAGCCTGTCTATAAAATCTGATGCACTCCACGGAGGGCCAGATTTCCCATTCAGATGCCCCTCTCTCTTGCAAGAGAGAGAGCTGTTCTCCTTTCTCTTTCTTTTGCCTACTAAACCTCCTCTCCTAAACTCACTCCTTGTGTGTGTCCATGTCCTTAATCTTGGCATGAGATGGCAAACCCCAGGTATTTACCCCAGACAGTGATGCCACCTCAGTAGGAGAGACAGCAGCACATGAGGGAAGTATAGAGGGATTCATTTAATTAGGAGTTAAAGTCAAGGTTGGAAACTAGTTTGGAGGTTTGCAGTAGTCCAGGCAAGTGACAATAAAGAACTGGATTAGGCCATGAGAGTAGATTTAGAGAGGTGAAGGTGAATTTGAAAAACATCTAGGAGATTCAGTTGGTGATTGATTGGCTATGGGAATGCAGGGCCAGAGAAAAATGGATAAATCAAGAATACATCTTGGATTTCTGGCTTTAGTACTTGAGTTGATGGGAGTATTTCCAACCAAGATGAAAAATAGGGAAGTAAGGACAAGTTTAGGGAAGGAGATAATAAGTTTAGTGTTTGAGTTCTTCTTAACTACTTTTGATTTTTGTCAGTATAATAAAAGTAACGTTATAATTCTCATGATAAAAAATTTTAGTCTTCTTCTCCACCCCTCCCCATCCTTCTCTTATCTCTGAGACCTCCTCTGGTACTTTTACCTGTTTGTTCTAGCCTTTAATTCCAAATTTCCGAGTAATCTGCCTAATCTGCTTCTTGATTTATTGGTTTTAGGGTTACACTGTTTATTTGAGGTATTTTCTATTGACTTATTCAACGAGGTGAGAATTTACCACTTTTACATACCTTACCTCCTGACTTTCCTACCCTCCAGCCTGTCCAAATGGTGATATAATTTTCTCTTTTGCTAAATCAATATCTAATATTTACCTTATTATGTAAATATGCTCACTGCTGAGCCAAGTAGTATATTATAATTGCACTCCATGTCTTGTACAGTTTTATTTTCTTTGTCAACTTAAAAATTGCCTCTTTGGATTGTTCTGTTTTCTCTATCACTCTTATAATTTCTGTCCAAACTTGCTGACAGGACTGTAATATCTTTATTGATATGACTTTTTGCAAAAGCTCATGCAGTAGTCAGTTATAGATATATTTCTTCCCTGAGGACATCTCATGTGGACCCCCCTCCATCTTACTGCTCCAATATGCACTGGTGTCTCTTTAAATATAACTGTTATTCTGTGATTTCACATCCCCTCTTCAGTCCTAGTTCCCCTGTTAGTGGGCTCCCATGTCTTCCTCTTTCTTGGTTTACATCCTTGCTTTGGTGGACCACATTTGCCAGTAGCTTTCTGAGAAGTGGTATATGAGAAACATTAGAAAAAAACAAAAACTGGCTGGTTCCCAAGCTGTATATGAGGTGAAAAAAAATTAAAAATCAAAATCAAAATATAGCTGGGTGTAGTAGCTCACATCTGTAATAGCAGCACTCTGGGAGGCTAAGGCGGGAGGATCACTTGAGCCCACAAGCTAGAAGCTGAAGTGAGCTGTGATTGCAGCATTGTACTGCCACTGCAGCCTGGGTGACAGAGTGAGACCTATCTCTAAAACTAAATAAATAAAAATAAATAAATAAATAACATGTATTTCTGAATATTTATTTATTCTCATGATTGATATAGGCTGGGCATGGTGGCTCACGCCTCTAATCTGAGCACTTTGGGAGGCTGAGGTGGGTGGATCACGAGGTCAGGAGTTCGAGACCAGCCTGACCAACATGGTGAGACCCCGTCTCTACTAAAAATACAAAAAAATTAGTTAGACGTGGTGGCGTGCACCTGTAATCCCAGCTACTCAGGAGGCCGAGGCAGGAGAATAGCTTGAACCTGGGAGGTGGAGGTTGCAGTGAGCCAAGATCACGCCACTGCACTCCAGCCTGGGCAACAGAGCAAGACTCCGTCTCAAAAAAAAAAAAAATCTAATACAATTTTGGCTCTTGATTCTTTTTATGTGATACCATTCTCTTTCTCTCTCCTTCTCTGGAAAGTTTCTAATAGTCACTTTATTTCTGAAATGTGTTCTTCATCTTTTCATTTCTTGATCCAGGAACTTGATGATTCCTTTAAATCTGAAAAATCATATCTATACCTCTGCAGATATTTTTGCGGTATTTCTTTGATAATTTCTTACCCTGATTTTTTTTTTTTTTTTGAGTCAAGGTCTCTCTCTGTCATCTAGGCCGGAGTGCAGTGGTGCGATCATGGCTCTCTGGAGCCTTGACCTCCTGGGGCCCAAGTGATCCTCCTACTTCAGCTCCCTAAGTAGCTGGGATCACAGGTGTGTGCCACCATGTCTGGCTAATTTTTTAAACTCTTTTTGTAGAAATGAAATTTCATTATGTTGCCCAGGCTGGTCTCGAACTCCTGGGCTCAAGCTATCCTTCTGCCTTGGTCTCCCAAAGTTCTGGGATTACAGGCATGAGCTACCTGATCTCCCCTGAATTTTATCTGCCATCTTTTTCTGGAACTCCCATTAGTCAGATATTGGTTTTCTGGAACCAATCTTATGATTTCCTTATCTTTTTTCTTCCTGTTTTTTAAAGTTCTATTATCTTTCAATTATATTTTCTGTGAGATTTCCATAACTTAATTGCACTGTCGTTTTATCAAATTCTTAAGATTTCTTAAGATTGTGTTTTTAATTTTCAGAAGCATGTTCTTGTGTTTTATTCTGTTGTTTAATGGATGCAATATCTTCTCTTATCTCCTTAAAGACATTTTGGTTTTTGGAGAGTTATTCTGCTTCATACATTGCTATTTCTTGTGAATTTTTATTTTTGTGCAGTTTCTTTTGGATTTTCTACCAAGTTGGAGGCTTTGCTCAAATACCCAATGGTTCCTTGAAGTCTATTTACATATTAAGTGTGAGAAACTAAATTGCTGGTTGGACACTGTATTGAAGGGATTTGTCAGCAATTCACTGGCTCCCTGCAGTTGATTGGCAGATTCAACACGCTTCATTAGAGGATCCTACATGTCATTATGTGTAGGTTCTTTCTCTAAGAGAATGCGGTTGTTGCAAAGAAGAATCCTTCAGTCTCCTGCAGAGGCTGAAGAATGAAGGTATAGAGTCCTTACTGCCAACATTCTTACTGCTGAGTGTTTAAGGGGCTGGGTTCTGTCAGTGTGTAGACTTTCTGAGTTTTCAGTAGGGTATCTCTTCCCCAACTTTCACTGTTTCTTATATTCCCAAGTCTAGAGTGTCTCTACTGAAAATGTCCAAATAATGAATTTTCTACAGAATAAGGCTCTCACCTCTTTTTTAGATTGGAGAGGGACTTGAGGATCTAAATACTGTTATAGACTCATGCCAGTTCCTCCATTTTCAGCCCCATACTTTGCTTTTGCCTTCTATAGTATCCAGTACTTACCATTTTTGACCCTTTCTGTAGTTGTATGGTTTGAATTAGCTTGTTTCTCATTTATATTCTGCCTTCATTCTCTGCAAACTATCTGTTCACTTTCCATCTAACAACAAAAATTTGATCTGCCCCATTTACTATTGTCTCTCCTATTTTCTTGGGTATTGGGATTTATAACTTTAAAAAATATCTTTACTCTCATTTTAGAGAGGTTTCATGAGGGTACAGAAATAAACAAATGTTTCTGATTCACCACATTTCTGCAGGATTAAATACCATTTTGACATGTTGAGTTTCATATACCCATGGGGCATCAGGTAAAAATGTTAGGCAGGCAGTTGGATAGATGAGGCAGAAGCTTTTGAGAGGCACTCTCATTTTGAGTGGTGTCCACAGAAAGTGCTGGTTAAAGTGATGAGACCACTCTTTAGTGTGTGGAAGTTTGATAAGCTGTGGACCAAGGATAGACTCCTAGAAGAATTTTAGAAGATCTTTGAAAACACAAATTACAGAAGGCAAGGCATTGATAAATTTACCAAAGGGGCAATGTCAGCATGTCAGAAAAGTAAATAAAGACAGATTTTTCTTTTGAATTTAGAAATATGGAGATTATTAATGATTTTAGCAAGATGATATGCATGGAAATCAGAATACATTAAGAATGAAAACAAGGTTTTATTTTATTTTTTTTGCTTTCAGAAACTGCTGACAGAAGCAAAATAAAGGGTGTTCAGTGGCTTATGCAGCAGATGAACCAGCCTGTGGGCTTTTTCTGTTGTCTCCACCTTGGATACTATACGCAGTGGATTTTCAAAGACCCAATGAGGGAATGCATGCAGTGACTTTGTTGCCCTTAGATTAGCTGTGTGAAGACGTTTTGGCTGGTTTGATCTGAGAGGTCATTTCTCTTCCTCCACTTTCTCTTTTCAGGGTTGGTGTGAGCAAGCAAGACTGTATGGGGCTTTAAATTCTGGGTATGACTGATGAAGCTGATACTATTAACCATGTCTTTCTTCAATCGTATGTATGATGAGATTTTGCAGGATAATAGAGACAGTGGAGTGTAGGGGTTACACTAGAATAAAACCTAAATTCCATTTTTGAGGTCTCTGAGGGAGCCCAAAACACAGCACTTTGTCTTTCTTTCCTGAGTTCCGAAAAAATTGAGAAATAAGACAGAAGAGCAAGGCAGGAGGACAGCGAAACATCAGCTTGATTAGCGAGGGAGGCTGGGTTGGAATGGCACTTTTCCTTTTGGGCAAATGGGTTTCCTATGACTGATGCCCGAGTTGAGCAGACTTGCCCAGCAATCCTCAGATTCACACAGGGTGGAGAGAGAAAAGCACCGCTTCGTGTGGGGATGGGGAGTGAGGTGAGCCCAACATGACCAGTTTATCCAAATGTGCTCTTAAGGTGAACCTTTCTGCTTGACACCCTACCCCTACGGAGGGAAGAAGGCAGCAGCAAGGGGCCAGCGGTGTTACACCATTGGACTTCCTGGACATTGGTAGAGATATCCAGAGCTGGGAAGAAGCAGTGCCCTAAAATACAGGTTGGCTTTCAACACCCAACACGAGCCTATACCTGATCCCCCTTCGAACCACTCCGACCATCGCTCACTGGCCCCCACCATGGGCTTCCATCTGCATTATTTCCTGTTAATGGCATTTGCAGTCACTGTTCTCCCGCCAGGAACTCTCTTCTTCCTAGACACTGCCTCATGCCCTCAGATCTGCTCAGATGTCACCTACTCAGGGGGTCCTTCCCTGACCACCTATCTCAGATAGTGCCACGGCTTGACCCCTTTTCTCTCTATTCCATTTATCCTACTTTGATTCTCTTAAAAGCTCTCGCCTATCTCTCTTCCTCAGTTCGTGAAGGCAGATGCTGTCTGTTTTATTCATTGTATGAGCTAAGGATATATTTATTCAGTGAATGAGTGGATGGTCCAGTCAACTTGGAGTCCGTTCCAGCTCAGCTGCTGCCTGGAGTATTATCACTTGCAAAGTGGCCCAGTCAGCATGGGCCTCTATTGAAGTGCTGCATGAACTCCTTTCAAGAGTAGAGGTGGGTCAAGGTGCAGTGGCTCATGCTTGTAATTCCAGCACTTTGGGAAGCCAAGGCAGGCGAATCGCTTGAGCCCAGGAGCTTGAGACCAGCCTGGCCAATATGGCAAAATTCCATCTCTACAAAAAGTACAAAAATTAGCTGGGTGTGGTGGCATGCACCTGTGGTCCCAGCTACTCTGGAGGATGAGGTGGGAGGATCATTTATGCCCCAGGAGGCAGAAATTGCTGTGAGCCAAGATTGTGGGCGACAGAGTGAGACCGTGTCTCAAAAAAAAACAAAACAAAACAAAAACAAAGAGTGGAGGTGAAGCTTGAATGAGACAACATATGGAAAAGAGCTGAGAAATGTACTAGAATCGTGGAAGTGAGTCCTATAGAGTGGTTACTGCTACAAATAGTAGTTGCTCTTTTAGAATCAGGGAGAAGTCTCTTATCACTTCAGGGAGTGGCAGTTAAACTGATGACATTGCCAAATTTACTAGGATTATCCTCATATAAAATGTTCTCGTTCATTGTTCCCAGTCTTAGCCTTGTATTTGCCACCCTGTGTATCCTAATGTTTTTATTTGAAAATTCTAATTATAGTAGGCAATAAAAAGGAGGCAATTTTTATCTTTTAATTTATTTTTATTTTTATTTTTTGAGACAGAGTCTCGCTATGTCACCCAGGCTGGAGTGCAGTGACAGGATCTCGGCTCACTGCAAGCTCCGCCTCCCAGGTTCACACCATTCAAAAGGAGGCAATTCTAAGCAGAACAGAGCTACACTGACTTGAGCAAAACTAACAAAAATTCCTTAGTGGAAGACACTGACTTTGCCATGAGATTTTAATGTCCTAAAGAGTAGAGAGCTTCACTTACCCCCAAAAAGTAATTTTTGAAAACTGAAAGAAGTACGCTAGGAATCCATTATGAAGCAATCTGTGGACCTGTAATTTTCATTTCTTTACAGATAAATATGCCTTTCAATCACTTGCAATTTCAGTACCTATAAATCCTGCAAATGGACAAAACAATCCAGTTTATTCAGAATTCTGTTTCTATCAACAGTTGCAATGAGGCAGATTTTGTTATATTCTGTCATTTATATAGTAGTATATGGAAAATACATGGACTTTGACATCATCTAGATATGGCTTCAAATTCCAGCTTTGCTACTCAATAGCTGAGGGGGCATGAGAAAATTATTTAACCTGGGACTGAGTTTACTCATATGGATATGTCTTATATAAAGCTCTGGCCTTAGGGCTTGTCTAAGAATAGTGTCACAGTCAAGAAAAGGTGTGCTGTCTGTTAGTGAATGGCTATGAGATGTTCTGTAGCAAGGGAGCCCATTTAATTGTATTTAACCCAGACTTTCCCAAATGTTTTTCCTTAAAAAATCTGTTAATATGTTACAGAATTGGTATTCCATAAAGGTCCCTGTGGGAAATCCTGGCTTGCATAATGCCAGATATATTTGATGTAAGAAATACATTTTGCTTCCCTTTTCCAGCTTAGTGTTGGCCAGTCAGAATTTTCACTGGATGCCTACCAGGCAACTTAAAGTAGAACTCTTGGGGTTTTGTGCCTTCACAACCTCCATCCCAACTCCTTCCATAGTCTTCCCGATCTCCAATCATGGCCCCACTCTTCATGTATTAGTTTCCTAGGGATGCTGTAACAAAACACCACCATCTGGGTAACTTAACAGAAATTTATCATCTCACAGTTCTGAATGCTAGAGTCCAAAATTAATGTGTCAGCAGGACCATGCTCCTCCTGAAACTTGTAGGCTACGATCTTCCCTGCCTCTTCTAGCTGTTGGTGTTTACCAGCAATCCTGGGCTCCTTGCTACATTACTTAGTGTCTGCCTCTTCGTCACATGGCATTCTCCTCTGTAGTTCCCTCCACTTATTATAAGGACACGAGTTATATTGGATGAAAGCCCTGCCCTAATCCAACTCCAGTATAATCTCGTTGTAGCTAATTATTAGGTTGGTGTAAAGTTACTTTTAATTAAAAGTAGTATGGCTCACGCCTGTAATCCCAGCACTTTGGGAGGCCGAGGTGGGCAGATCACGAGGTCAGGAGATCACGACCATCCTGGCCAATATGGTGAAACCCCACCTCTACTAAAATGCAAAAAATTAGCTGGGGAGTGGTAGCACACACCTGTAGTCCCAGCTACTTGGGAGGCTGAAGCAGGGGAATTGCTTGAACCTGGGAGGCAGAGGTTGCATGAGCTGCGATCGCGCCACTGCACTCCACCCTGGTGACCGAGTGAGACTCGTCTCAAAAAAAAAAAAAAAAAGTAATGGCAAAAACCACAATTACTTTTGCATCAACCTTACTATGTCTGCAAAGACCCTATTTTCAAATAAGGTCATATTCTGAGGTACTAGGAGATAGAACTTCAAAATATCTTCAACTCAGCACATAACAATCCATGCAGTTACTCTGGGCAGAAAACAGGTGCCATCCTTGTACTTCTTTTCTTTCCCTCAGCCATTATGTCTGGTCTATGAGCAAATATTCGTAGATCTGCCTTCACAATGTAGCTGACCATTTCTCATTACCTCCCCTGCTACTCCTTGACCCAGCCTTTGTCATATCTCCTGGGTTATAACAATGGCCTCTTATTAGGTATCCTGGTTCCATCCTGATTCTCCTTAAGCCTGCTTGTTAGATAGCAACCAGAGCAATCATGTCACAGTGTAAATCAGATGATATTCCTCCCTTGCTCTAAACTCTCCAGTGGTCTCCCATTATCATTAGAATAAAATGCTAACACAGATGAAGGAAGATAAGACTCTCGGAGCTCTGCTTTGTCTATCTCTCTAGCCTCATTGTGTACCACTCCCTCCCCTATTGACTGTGCCCACCAACCCACAGTAAGCACCTTGTTTGCACTGCAGGGCTTTTGTACTGTTTCTTAAAGGCTGGCTCCCTCTCATTCTCCTATCATCTACCCAAAGATGTGTTTCCCACACATTGTTAGCTGAAACACTTGCACGCCATCTGGCAGAGAGCAGAGAAATTTTTTTCTTTTTTTACTTTTTTTTTTTTTTTGAGACAGAATCTTACTCTGTTGCCCAGGCTAGAGTGCAGTGGTGCAATCTCAGCTCATGCAACCTCCACCTCCTGGATTCAAGCGATTCCCCTGCCTCAACCTCACGAGTAGCTGGGATTACAGGCATATGCCACCATGTCTGGCTAATTTTTGTATTTTTAATAGAGACAGGGTTTCACCATGTTGGCCAGGCTGATCTTAAACTCTTGACCTCAAGTGATCTGCCTGCCTTGGCCTCCCAAAGTGCTGGGATTACAGGCATAAGCCATCATGCTTGGCCCAGAGAGAGTTTTGTCATCACTCATGAAGCGAAGCTCTCAGGAAACAAAAAGAGAGAAACAGGAATGAGATAGCTGTCCCAGGGAGGGAAAGGATCAATAACTAATGGGTATCCCCAAATCAGATTTACATAAGAGTCACAATCCAAACAAATGATTTTCTTCTGCTAATCTGAATTTGGAGAGGAAATTCCTACCTAGAAGAAGAGATCCGAGAGAGCTGATCTTGGTTAAAAAACAAACAAACAAACAAAAACTCTTAACCTTTTGTTGTTTTTTTTTATTAGTTGTCCCAGGATCTCATCTGCAGGTTCTGGAACTAGTGGGGTATCGCAGCCACCCCATGGTGGCTGCCAGAAGCTGTAAGGGGAGAAAAAGAATATCTTTTCCTCATCCATCACAAGGCTCATGGCTGAGACCCCTATAACAAATAAAAAGGAAAAAAAAAACAGATTAAATGAGAAAAGTATAAAAGATGTATTTAAGTTTTCAGTGACACAGAAACCTTCAGAAAATGAAGCCCCAAGGACCCAGGGAAAACCATGTGTGTTTAGGGACAGTTGTGCAGAAGCGTAATTGGAGGACAAAAGAGTGTGATCTAATAGTAATAAACTGGGGAACTCAGCAAGGCCTATTTGTTCAGATTCTTTTCAGCCTCGGTGTGACATTCTTTCCCTCTGGGTATAGGGCAGGACCCCTCTGGAATGAGGGTCTTATGACCTACTTTCAGGGGAAGTAGGTCAGAGAATTCTTTCATGGCCAGCTCTCAGGAGAAAAAGGTGGGAAAAGGTCAGGGAGCAGCCTGCCTGCTTCTGCTGTTTTTTCAATTTCCTACTGTTTAAAATACTCACTCTGCCAAGGAGCCATTATTTTGGGGTATCATGTTGTGAGCCCCGACACCTCAGTTCCTTGCTTTTCCAGTTACTAACTGTGAACCTGAGCAAATCACTTAAATTCTCTGAGGATCAGTATCTCGTCTATAAAATGAGATGACAAGGTAAAGTTGTTTCTAACCCTTACCTACCTGGTTAGAAATAAAAAATATAAAGCAATCAGCACAGTTTTTTGTACATAGTAAGCATTCAGTAATTGGTAGCTATTAACTGGTATCATTATCATGATGGTGCCTTTAGTCACAGGCATGACCCTTCTATTTCAAAACTGTTGAAAAACATTTTGGGATAATGTTTACATTTTACTTTCCACCCCATGCCCACTTAAATTTCCCTTCTGGTTGGAGTGGGATTTCAAGGTAAATCTCCAGACTGTGGTGTCAGATTATATTATTTTCTCCTCTTCCTGATTTGTCTCATTCTCTCCCTGCCACACACCTCTAGTTTCCTTTTCCTGCACATCCAAGGATATGGTGGCAGAGATAGGGATGACTAATTCGTTAGAGAGATTAGACACCACCGTCTGATGCCAGAGAGGAACATATGAAAAGGAGATAGGCATGTCTCAGTGCCACTTCAGCAAAAGGTTGCCCTTTACCTTGCATGCCATGACTGTGTCCTCCCTGGGGAAAGAGTGTTGTCCAGGATGTCAGCATAGTGAGACTCTGTCCCTTAATAAATAAATAAACTCCTGGGCTCAAGGGATCCTCCCGCCTTGGCCTCCCAAAGTGCCAGGATTACAGGCATGAGCCAATGTGCCGGGCAATAACTATTTTAATTGCAGCTACAATGGTTATTATATGAAAGATATGTATCCTTTGATTGGAGGAATCAATAATGTAAAGTGGGGAAGTGGAAACGAGTGAAGGGGAGAATATAAGGCTGATTTAAATAACTGCTCCTTGTTTCTTTGTCCTCATCCTGCAGGTTTTGTTTTTGATTCTTTTTTCCTTGGCAAAACACACACCTCCAGTGGCATTTTCAGGTTTCTTTTCTTGAGGTCTTGCAAATCTGATTATGTTACTGGTTGATCAGGTGGGGGAGAACTGGCCAGGATTTTCCCTTTTTGTCTCTTCTGCTGGTCAGGTCGATTGGAATTTGAGTGTGAGCTAATGGAAAATGGCATCTAGCTCATTTTACCAATAATGAAGATGAGCCCAGTGTGTGCAGGTAAATGTATAACAATTGGCTGTCTGAGAAAAAGAAGGCCTGATTTCTGGTGTTTGCTGGTTACTGTGGTATAAATACTCCTACCATAGTTGATTTCAAGCTACCAACAAGATTACTGAACACATAGTTGGAAAAAGATGCCCAGAAACAAACCATCATATGTGTAATCTGTCTACCACACAGATACAAAAAACATAACTCTAGATCACAGATAATAGTAAAATGTCGTAAAATCATTAGGAAATGATAAGTTTTGAGTACTTTGAACTTGTTTAAAATGTAACTTCTTCAATAACAGTTTAATTCTTAACGGTGCCTCTGTTGATCAACTGACTCTCAGCATTCCTGAAAATTTAACCATCAGCTCTCTTGCGCTGGCTCGAGCACAACAGGTGGGACCCGGAGAAGTTACTGTCTTACCAAGGACCTCGATGAGTCATGGCAGGACCTGGATTATTACAGAGTTGTTTCTGAAAACCAGACTTCTCTAGACAGATTTACTTATCAATGTTTCTTTTTATTCATTTGTTTATTTCTTTACTCCATCCTTTAATAATCCATAAAAGGGATTTAGGACTATTACAGGCTGTTATTATCTATTGAGACAGTAAGAGTCAGAATATTTGAATATATCTGGAATAAAGGTGGGAGAGTAGGCCAGGGGCAGTGACTCATGCCTGTAATCCCAGCACTTTGGGAGGCCGAGGCGGGTGGATCACCTGAGATCAGGAACCTGAGGTCAGCCTGGCCAACGTGGTGAAACCCCGCCTCTACTAAAAATACAAAAATTAGCTAGGTGTAGTGGTGGGTGCCTGTAATCCCAGCTACTTGGGGGGCTGAGGCAAGAGAATTGCTTGAACTGAGGAGGCGGAGGTTGTAGTGAGCTGAGATTGCACCACTGCACTCCAGTCTGGGTGACAGAGAGAGACTCCGTCTCAAAAAAAAGAAAAAAAAAAAAAAAAAAACGATGGGAGAGTGGAAAGCAGATGAGATTTAGAGCCATAAGTAAATTCTGGCTTTGAGTCTTGGCCTTGTCATCTTGATCAAGTCAGTTACTCCCTGGTAGAAGTTTTCTAATCTGAAGATGAAGGAACTGGACCACATTAACATTTAATATCTTATAGGTCTAAAATATGGTTCCTTATTTAGATTCATCAGTTCAATAATATTTGCTTAGTACCAACTGTATGCACTCTCATTATGAACTGTACTCCAGGCAGAATGAAATACAGATATGATAATAAATATTATTATAATAGCATCTCACATTTATGCAGAGCCTTCTGATTTACCAAAGAGAAATTTACTTTGAGTCTCTGGGATTCTGTGGCTTTAGGAGATCAGTACATATCTTAACAGAATGTTAGAGAAAGAAGAAGCTATTCTAGAAGTACAAATAGAACCTTACTCCTAGGAAACAGAAGAGGTCATACCCAGGTAGTAATAAGGAATAAGCACTTTTTCTGCCATGTCTAGCAGTTGCTTCACTTTGTTTTTTTAAAAAAGCAACAAAATTATTTTTTTCTGAGTATAAAATTTTTGTAGAAAATTTAGAAATTAAGAAGTATTAAATAAGGAAAAAAACCGTATATCCAATCTAATATCCTGCTTTTCTTTACCTAATAATATTTTATCATATTTTTCAAAACATTCTTAGTAGAATCATTTTAATTGCTGTATGTATAATAATTTTGTCTTTTTGGTGTATAGTAACTTATCTGATGTCTTATTGTTGGAAATTTTATTTATTGACAATTTTTATTTTTCTAAAGAACACCGTGGATAAATAGCTTTGTTCCATATCAAAAATCATACATTGGACACATGATTTTCAACTTTAATATTTAAGATTTAGTAAGACAATTTTAGCAAATTATATACTTTTGACCTTTAGATTCTTTGATTCTGTCGATATTGTTTTGTATTTACCTAGATTTTATTCTGTTTCTAAACATTTATTAAAAAGAACATTGTGTTTGAATTCTTCAATATGATATGTTTGAACTGGAAATAGCACCACTGTTTTCATATTATTTCAAGTAGGTATGATACAGTGTAGGGTTAACAATTTTCTTTTTCAACTTTCTGTGGGAGTTGTCCACTAGTATAAGGTTTGTTGGTTTAGAAATTGCTCAACAAATGTTCAATAAATAAAAAGATTCATGCTAATTTAGGATAAGCAAAAACATATGAGAGGGTGTTTAAAAAACCCACTTCTCCATTTATGGTAATAGCTTTCATTCTCATAAGGAGAGATAACAGCTAAGCACAGTTCAGGAATTCTGAGTGTTGAATGAGAGTTGTAAAATGAAGTATGTTGGTGCTTTAATTCACCTACATGGGAAACCATGACTCAGATAGTTATTTGATTAAATGTTAATGAGATCTACTAAATTGACCCAATTCTTTTATGTATTAGATTTATATCAATTAAAACAGGACCAGTTTTACCTGTTTTCCTTTTTTAACATCTATGAGTCAACATCTGCTTACAAGGGAAGTGCTGTAACTACCCTGGTTATTTAAATATTAATGGCTTCCATTACAGGGGGCTAGGGATTGGCAGCAGGAAGATTGAGAAATTAGATGGCATGATTGGTTTCTTGTTTCTGTCCCCAGGAAAAAAAAAAAAACCTCTTACTGGAAGAGCTTCTTCCATTATTTTTTGTAAATATTGCATATATATATGTTTTTTCTGAACCAGTTAGAGAGTAAGATTGTTGATTTCAGGCATCCCTTGAAAGTAGCTGTGCTATAAAAGCATCAGTGTAAACAAGTTCATGTAATTTAAAAAAATGTTTTCACAGTGCCATAGAGGTCATTACCCTAGGGCTTCTTGGGAACCTAATTTCAGCTCCTAAATTCATTTTGTTCTTTATTATAGTCAGTAATAGTCAAAAGCATTTTTTAGCTCCATGCTGGATTTGGTTGGCCTTATTTACATTAAATGTGGGGAATTCTAGTAAGTTAACCCTGAGAGACATGACAAGGGTTATATATTCAATCACATTATAATTATAAACCTTTATCTTACTGGGGAATGTGCCTGAAAAGCTTTTAAAATTTGCTATAACCAATATTTTCATGTTATGCCAAATTGGGTTGTAATAAGCATGTGGTTAAAAGATTTTTACACGTTTTGTATTTTTAAGATGTTCTAATGGCTTGGCATTTTAAAGCACTGAACGAAAGCAGGCATATTTGCATAATTGTGTATCTCTTTTTGCATCCAGAAATGTGAGCGTGTGGAGTACCCATTCATTTCATGTATTTGATTTAGAATTTACAGCTAAGAACATACCCATTCATTTCATGTATTTGATTTAGAATTTACAGCTAAGAACATAGATCATGCTTAAATAGCAGGAGTTCAGAGTCATGTTACGGCCCTGGTATGCTTGTCATAATTCCCTACTTAGCAAGGTCAGGATTAGGGTGAGACAAGAGAGGCACTACCTCAGGTGTAAAACTTAAGAAAGTGTCAAAAAAACTCAAGATTAGTAATATTTTAATGTAATAGTTAAAAAACTATAATACAGAGAAAACTTAATGATAATAAAAATGGTCAACATTTTAGATCAAGGTGAGATCTGAACCTACGTCTGTACCTCCCTCGCTTCTCCCTAGTCCTGGCCTTGAGTGGGATCAAGTCCTGGTTTCTCTACTTTCGTGTCCTTGCATGAGACACTCTTTTGATTCAAGTTTTCCTTATCTGAATTTGGTGACAATAATCCTCACTTTCCTGGTGACAAGGATTTTTTCCTTGGCCAAATTTTAGTCAGGCTTCTGAATCTTCTGCTAGGCCCATTTGTGCACTTCCTTGTAAAATCTCATTTTAGCAAAGGACACTGGTAAGTCCTTTTACCAAGAATCACCAACATCAACATCCGATCGCCTCAATGTCTGACCAGGTTTCTCATCCTGCACCAGCCCCCGGGTGATGTCTGATCACCCTGGCCTGTTTTCAGTGAGAATCCTATTTGGTTTAGCCAGATCCACCTTACCCCAATGCTTCCTTTGAGTAATTTTCCATCCACTGACCTCCACACTGCTCCTTGGCTATAAATTCCCACTGGCCCGTGCTGCATTTGGAGTTGAGCCCAATCTCTCTTCCTTGCTGCAAGACTGTTGACTGCAAGGTCCCTGTGCCTATCATTATCCTGATAAAGTCTTTGTCTCCATGCTTTAACAAATACCATTCAGTCATTTTTCTCTAACACTGGTGGAATTAGGAGATTCAAATCATCTACAAATACATGGGAAAGCCCACTATAAATATAATTTACATATTGATATTGAAGTAAATAATTAAACAATTTTATGTCACTATTATTATCATCTCAGATGAATATTCTAAGCAAACATCAGATTTGAAGATCTTTGGAAAGCTTTGTGCTAATGGTTTGGGGCCTAATGTCTTTAATTTACTTATCAGCTAGCAATAAGGGGAGGGACCTAAGGGTAGTTGTAGGACCCCCACCCCCTTTCTTTCTTCCTTCCTGTTTTTGTTTTTGTTGTTGGTGTTCTTTGATACAAACTGGGGGTTTATAAGAGATAGAGAACATAACCAGAAATCCATTGTTGCTTTGAAATTTCCCTGCAAGGTGTGCATGGATGCCTGAGGTCTCACCTTTGCTTAAGCTGTTTCCACCCACCCATGATGCCTTTCCCATTTCTCCCACCTGTCTGAGAACCATTCGCCTTTTATCCATATCCAACTTGGGTAAGGCCTTTCTATGATCTTTCGGCCTGAAATGTGCTCTCAATCCTCTGCCCTTCTGTGGTGGCATAATGGTTTCTACCATCCATTTATGTTCAGTTACAGAGTTCTTGTTGTTCTGAGTCTTTATCTAATCCTCCATTGAATTTACTTTCCAAACTGCATTTTAAAAAATGTCAATAGTTCACTCCTATAATCCCAGCACTTTGGGAGGCTGAGGTGGGAGGATTGCTTGAGCTCAGGAGGTCAAGGCAGCAGTGAGCCGTGATTGTGCTACTGTACTCTAGCTTGAGCAACAGAGCAAGACTCTGTTTAAAAAGAAAAAATCAGTAATTGAAAAATTACTGAAATTGTAAATCCCTTGAAGAATCTCCCATTAGCCTTTGGATTTAAGAGTAAGCAGGGATGGGGTGTGCTTATTTATGGTGCTATCCAAGGTCCTTGCAGAGGGCCTTTACACACAATACTTTTTTTAAGTGAATAAACGAATTTCTTGCATGTAAAATGGCCAGGTAAATATTTACTCTTATGATTCATTTTTGGAATGCTGTTTTTATCCTAGACCCTGAGAGATGGTTGGTGCCATGTGGAAGGTGATTGTTTCGCTGGTCCTGTTGATGCCTGGCCCCTGTGATGGGCTGTTTCGCTCCCTATACAGAAGTGTTTCCATGCCGCCTAAGGCAGACGCGGGACAGCCATTATTTCTCACCCCTTACATTGAAGCTGGGAAGATCCAAGAAGGTAAGTAAGTTTAATTAAATCAGAAAATCACTGGCATGAGTTCAACAGTTTTTCTTTTTTTTTCTTTTTCTTTTTTTTTGAGACGAAGTCTCGCTCTGTCACTAGGCTGGAGGGCGGTGGCGCGATCTCGGCTCACTGCAAGTTCCGCCTCCCAGGTTCAAGCAATTCTCCTGCCTCAGCCTCCTGAGTAGCTGGAATTATAGGCGCAAGCCACCATGCCCAGCTAATTTTTGTATTTTTAGTAGAGAGGGGCTTTCAGCATGTTGGCCAGGATGATCTTGATCTCTTGACCTCGTGATTCGCCCACCTCGGCCTCCCAAAGTGCTGGGATTACAGTTGTGAGCCACCGCACCTGGCCAATAGTTTTTCTTAAAACAAGTAACCCATAGGATGCAAAATATATTTCAGTATTTTTACTCAGTTGTTTTATTTCAAATATATATATATATATTTTGTTTGTTTGTTTGTTTGAGACAGAGTCTTGCTCTGTCGCCCAGGCTGGAGTGCAGTGGCGCAATCTCTGCTCACTGCAACCTCTGCCTCCTAGGCTCAAGCGATTCTCCTGCCTCAGCCTCCCGAGTAGCTGAGATTACAGGTGCCCACGACCATGCCTGGCTAATTTTTGTATTTTTAGTAGAGATGGGGTTTCACCATGTTGGCCAGGCTTGTTTTGAACTCCTAACCTTTGGTGATCCGCCCTCCTCAGCCTTCAAAAGTGCTGGGATTGTAGGCATGAGCCACTGCACCTGGCCTATTTCAAATATTAATGACTTGATGTCATATGTTGTCTGAGTTTTTAGCTAAAATGAGAATTAGCCAGAGTTGAATTACCTGCATGGTTGAGTTGCAGCATTTTATTTATAAGACTAGTAGAGTGCCTGTCCCCCAGTGAGCACTTAATGCTAATACTGTCCTTAAAACTTACTATGAGTCAATCACTGGTTCCAAGCTTTCTGCATGAACTTATTTAAACATCTCAACATCCCAGGGAGGTGGACCCATTTTACACATGTGAAACCAAGGCAGAAAGAGATTGAGCTACTAGCCAGAGTTCACGCAGATACCAGCTGGTGTGTAGGCTTCATACTCAGACAGCCTCACTGCAGCCTCCCTGCTGTGCCCCGTTATCCAGCAAGTCTAGGCCTTAGTTTTCTCATTAAGATAAGATGGAGATTTAACAACTTACCCAACTTGCAGAGATGTTATGAAAATCCAACGAGATAAGGCATGTGAAAATTTTTTGTACTCTATAAATTGTTCTCCAAATATGAGTGTTTGCAAATGGCTTTATTTAGAGATTGCGGGTTTTTCTATTGTTATTACTAACAGGAAAAAAGGTATCCCTTAGTGTTATCAGAGACTAAAGTTTATGACCTGCATCTGCTCTTTTTTTTTTTTTTTTTTGAGACAGAATCTTGCTCTGTCTCCAGGCTGGAGTGCAGGGGTGCAGCCTTGGCTCACTGCACTCTCCGCCTCCTGGGTTCAAGTGATTCTCCTGCCTCAGCCTCCTGAGTAGCTGGAACTACAGGCGTGCGCTACCACGCCCAGCTAATTTTTATATTTTTAGTAGAGATGGGGTTTCGCCTTGTTGGCCAAGCTTGTCTCAAACTCCTGACCTCAAGTCATCCACCTGCCTCGGCCTCCCAAAGTGCTGGGATTATAGGTGTGAGCCACCGCCCCCAGCCCTGTATCTGCTCTTAATGCTTCTTTATGCTTAATCACTGTGCAGGTAAATGATTTCAACTTTCTGGACTTCAGTAGGTTCCTGAGCTATAAAACAGTAGACAGGTAGCTATTCTGAGGAGCTATTTGCAAAGAGCAGAAGAGAAATGGGGTAGTGGCTGGAGGGAGCACTGGGGTCCAGGAAGGGTCTTTAACAGAATAGGAGAGAATGTTTGTTTGCTGATGGAAATGATGTGTGGGGAATTGGTTTGGTTTGGGGAACCATTGTTGGAGACTGTGTTTAAGAAGGTGAGAGACAGGGATCTGGCACACAGGGGCCCCAAGGTTGTCCCTTGTCACAGGTGGGAAGGCAGAGATGGTCCCTGTGAAGCTGGCAGGTTGGCAGATGTGATGGCAATGAAGAAGAACACTGGAAATTTTAGACAAATGGTCATTTTAAAGATCAAAAGCAAATCTAAATACTCTATAAAGAAGTTTAAAATAAAGCAAATTTTATTCATTCAAAGTATTCTCACAGCCAATAGGATGTCATTGTTTTTTGGTTTTCGTTTTACACGAAGACATTCTTGTATTTTAAGGGTATGTGTAAATGCTGTTCATATGTCTTTTTCTGAAATACACATTGGCTTCAAGTTTCACCATCTCTTTTCTAAGGAAAGATGAAAAACTTTGATAATGTATTTAGTGTATTTTAAAAAGGACTAATTTTTACCTCACAAGAGAAGTCATGGGAAGATGGCTGCCCCACCGTATGGGCTGATACCATTAAGATGCTTGTGAAGAGGCAAAGTATCGTGAACTCAAATCCTCCAAATTGGATTACATGCATGTATTTCAGCTTCCTTAACAAGTGAATTCTGATGGCTTAGATTTATGTTCATTAACAGTAAATCAAAGCAAACCATTTAATGTAGGGATGAAAAGGAGTTAAGTAATTGTTATAACCAAATTCTGCCAATCCACATATGAGGAAATTGAGACTGAAATACTTTACCTGAGTTGCCCAACAGGATGTGTGCAATAGAGTTGGGTAGCAGAGATGGGTTTAGGACCCAAATTTTCTGACTTCTTCTCTGTGATTTGCCTACTATAATTTAGTTCTGTTTGTTTCAGAAGCTTCTAAAGTGTTCTTCTAAAGTGACCAGATGCATACACACAAAACAATTAAGGAATTAGGCAGTGCATACTAAAGTACTAAAGTATTACATTTGAAGTAAGTGCACTGGAGATTCGGAGAAGGAACCTATCCCTGTTGGTTGGCATAATCTAGGGAGAAAATACTAGAGCTGTCGTAGTTGTAAAAATAATAAGTAGCTAACATTTAGTCATTATATCCCTAGTACCTAGCATAGTACCTATACATAATAGGTATGTATAAATATGTATGGAATTTAAATTTGGGTACCAACCATGTGCCAGGCATTGTGCTTTACATCCATTAGCTCATTTAGTTCTCATAGCAACCCTAATGAAGAATCCATAAGCATTGTTCCCATTTTACAAATGAGAACACTGAGGCCCAGAGAAATCAAATATCTTGCCTAGCTAGGGCCATAAAACTAGTAAATGGCAGAGCTGGAATTAAACCCTATACTGGCCAACCCCAGGGCCCATGGTATGAACCACTATGCTATATGAGCAGCTCCGAATTAAACCCTATACTGGCCAACCCCAGAGCCCATGGTATGAGCCATTATGCTATATGACCAGCTCTGGACTTCAGAGTGTTGGGTAAGATTTACATAAATAGCGAAAGGTCTGTGCATACCAAATGAGAGAAACAGCTTAAACAAAGGCATTAAGTGAAAGTGACCATGGTGTTTCTGTATCATACATCTGGGGAACCAAGTTAAAAGAATACAGAGAAATCCATCTGAGAGACTACTGACATCCCTCCTGTTTCTGTCTTTCTTGCCTATGAGCATTTCTCAGTTATGGATATTAGCAGCAGCCAAGAAAGATTCCAAAGGAGGTAGTTTTATCTTCCACCCTCCCATGTCAAGATTGGTAGATCTTCATCTGATGATTGACAACATTTAAAATATTAAATCTGTGTATAATATCACTTCCTGAAGTTATGTTACACAGTCAAATTCTTTGAACAGAATTTTAAGTAGCTGATTCAAAATCTGGTACATCTGGGTATTCAAATGTAGCCCTGACAACATAATTAAGGATAATTTTATTCATCCGCTTTGCTGAAAGTTCAGGAAGCTCTGGACAGATGGTCAGCTCACTCCCCTAAATCCCTTTTGTTTATCGGGTCTGTCAAAACCCTAGGAATGTGAGTCTTATTATTGCGATGGAACATTTTCGAGATAAACAGTAGCTCACAAAAAAACAAGGGAAATTTTTATTTTTTAAATCCCCAATTAGCTGGCTTAGTTTTATGTAATTGTAATTGCATGTTTACTTTCTCTGAAGCTAGAATAAATCTTTACTCCCTGAAACAAAATGAATGTAGGAGGCACATTTTAGCTTGTTTATAAACACTGCATTTTCACACTTTAAAGACTATTTTACTAGTAGGTCCTAATTTATTGTTACTTATGATCTGGTAATGTCTGTCCACACTGGTGATAACTTGAGTGTTTGTGAATCTGACATGCGTGCTGATTAGCTGGTTCAAGCCCTTTGTTGGTCACACTCCAATGTTTTTGAAAGTGTTAATATCATAAACACTGGTAGCAGCAGTAAAAAATAAGGAGGAAGTAAAATCACTTCAAAGAAAACCTTTTCCTTTTTAAAACTGTTCTAAACATTTGTACTGTGAGTCATGGTGCCAGAAAGATAGAAACTCCTCCATCTTGGGAGTTTGTTTTCCACATTCCATTAATAGAAGGATGCACAGGACATTCGAAAATATAAAATGTCATTTTAGTTGATGAAATTTTAAATTATTTTACTGGGATTTAGTTAGTGGAAATTTAAAATTTGAAACAGGGCAAAACTTTTTTTTTATGGGCTAGAGAAAAGTTCTAAATTTCTTAAGATCTCTTAACAAAGTCTGCCTTAGGAGGTTTTTGTAGAAATAAGCTAATCTTGGTGCAGTCAGTAGGGCTTGTTTTAGTTCATTCATTTATTGACTTGTTCATTCATTTGTTAACATTCATTCATTAAAAAGTATTTATTGAATGTCTTAGGTGTGTAAATCAGCATGCCGAGTCCCAAGGTATGCAAAGTTAAATAAGACAAATTCCCCACTTTCCAACCTCCTGACCTAGGAGGGAAGGTCTGAAATATACTCAAGTAAAAGGTAGTAGAGAAGCTACTTTGGCATCCTTGGGAAGGGAGGGATGAGTGAACATCTGAATCATTTGAGAGCAGTCTGTGGACCCTGTGTGGTGCTGGTCTTGGGAGACATAGATTGATTCAATCATCTCTCCTCTGTTCCATTCCCTCCAGCTCCTTTCTATTACATATTTTCTCTTTTTCTCATTATACTTTGACCTTTCTCATTTTTCTGTGTCGTCTTTCTCAAATCCTCTTCTTCCCATTTACCTCTCTGTGGTCCACATCTCACTCATTTCCAATCCACAGTTTTTACTTCTCTACTCTCCTTTTTTTTTTGGGAGGTGGGTGGGGGGGTGGTGTCTGTTTGATTTTGAGAAGATTAATAGTTTTGCTAAAAATATTTCAAAAGCATTTTAAAGGCTGCCCAGCCCTGGGGGGTGATCTTTCTCTGGGCTAATTAAGAGTGGAAGTGAAGAAGGGAAGAAAAACGACAGATGGTGGGAAGAGTGGGAGGGGAGGAGTGGCAAAAACCACTTTCCCCAAATACCTCCCTTTTCTTTCTCGTAAGATCCTCACCTCTCTCTCTTTTTCTTTGGCTTTTTTTCTGATGGAGGAGGGATAGACCTTATTTGGAACAGAATGGGAAGACCTACAGAGGTTGCATTAAGCAATCTTCCCTGGGAGAACCAGGATGAGCCAGAAAAAGGAAATTCTTCTAGACTTCACTTGGAGTGGCCAAAGGCTAATGATCACTTTGCCTTCCAATTGACTGAACCCTTATTTTATGTGTAGTGCTAGGCTAAGGGTTCATATGCATTTTTGTTGTTTGATCCTCACAGAAAGCCCCGGGGTAGCAGAATCAGTATTTATATTTTGCATAAAAGGAAAGAGGCTCAGAGAGATGGATCAACTTGCTGGGGAGTCCTAATCTAGTTAGGATTCCAAACCCAGGTCTGTCAGGCTAGGAAACCCATGCTCTTCTATTGTGCTAGCCTAACAGGACCCTCAAGGACCACCTGTTGAGACCTTTCTTTTGTCCCCACGACCTCCTCTGCTCAGAGGTGCTCCCTGTTCCTAGTCAGCAGGTGCATTTCACAGATAGCAACAGTAGTTCTGCTACCTACCTGCCAGCTTCTTTCTATAGGTTTTACATGTAGGGGCTCTTTTAATCCAGGTGGCCCACAGGCAGTACATCTTGCATAGAGAAGAAACTGAAGTACAGGGAGGTTAAATGCCTGTACGGAGGGTCACCAGCTGGCCTATAGGAGGGCTAGGATCAGCAAAGGAACTGTGTGGTCTAGATGAGAGGTTTTCCTGTTGAGAGGCATGCCTGTATATATGGTTTTTTTTTTTTTTTTTGAGACAGGGTCTCACTGTGTCATCCAGGCTGGAGTGCAGTGGCGTGATCATGGCTCACTGCAGCCTTGACCTCCTGGGCTCAAGTGATCCTCCCACCTCAGCCTCCCGAGTTGTTGGGACTATAAGCACTGCCACCATGCTCAGCTAAGAGGCATGCCTCTTTTAAAAGAGGAACTAGTGGTCCCAAAACAGCAGTGTGCTGGTAAAAGTTTAGCAACCAGCCCTTGCAGTCAGGACCCTGACTTGTAGCATCTATTCCCTTGAGTGTAAATATTGTCACCTTGGCTTATTTTATCCTATCAATGTTGTCTCTGAATGCTGAGCTGGGAAAAGATGCTAACAATTTGCCTTCCAGAGCCTAAGGGCTCCACCTACCACCAAAGGCGTCTTTAGTTGATGGCATGTGAGGAGTCAAGCTTCCTGACCTACTAACCAGTCTCCAACTTAATATGGCTCAGACTTACATCGCTTTTCTTGAGTGACTACTTCCTACTGGGGACACATTCTTTGTCACCACTAAAGGATTCTTCTCCTTCGCCCAAACTTTCCCTTTTACTTCGCCACCATGTTCTGCTGTTTTCTGTTCCTTTGCCACTCCCTTCCTGACCACTACTTCCCTTCCCAATCCCTGCCACCTGCACCGTCTGACTCACTCTAGTTGAAAGCCCTGGGGGAAGGAACAAACTCTGCAGCCTGACTGCTTGGTTTAATCCCAGCTCTCCTCTACTAGCTGGCAAGCCACTTAACCTCTCTGTGCTTCAGCTTTCTTATCTGTAAAGTGGGAATGAGAATTACACTTCCCATATCATGTAAAGCCCTAGTATTGTGGCCTTGTAAATGTCAGCTCCTAGTAGCATTCTTTATTCCTGGGCATCCTTGGCTGTCTAAGCATCCCCAATTACTCCTTCCCTGTGCCTGTCCCAATGGTGCCATAAGAAAGCCAGGACCCCTGGCCTCCACAACTTCCCCATTGTCCTATTTGGCTCCCCCTGAGTAGCCATGAGGTCACCCCCAGTCTCCCCACTGTCCATCACTGTCCACCTCTCCCCACTGTCCATAGCCGCCCACATTCCCATATGTCTCAGCCCACTCCTCTTAGTAGATGTGACAGGCTTTTTGCCTTCATGAAAACAAGAGCGTGAAGGACACAAGCCTCCTCGGGGCGAGGCCGAGAGCTGCTTCACCACATTATTACTCTTGCACCCCACTGTTTCGGGTCAGGTTACTTTATCCTGCTCCTTTCCATGTGGCCCAAGGTGATCACCTTGGTTTATGCAAGGTGTGATGATAGGAGATTTTTTTTTCTTCTTTTTAAAAGAACTTTAAAAAAACCTTATTACAGTTTATAAAATATATTTGGGCACTCCTCCCCAAAGGCTTAAAACTTTCACGTATCCTTGGCTAAATTGTGAACGTGGACTATGTGGGATTGGCCAGGGGCAGGCTGGAATTTGCTGAAGGAACTACCTTTCATACCAGTTCCCTTTTAGCTTATCTAATCACTCCATTTCATCCAGACTGAGCTAGATGGCTCACATTTTTGTTGTTATTGTTGTTGTTGTTTTCTGTAATCCTTGGGTAAATTTGTTTTTCCCCCACTAGGAAGAGAATTGAGTTTGGTTAGTCCTTTCCCAGGACTGAACATGAAGAGTTACACTGGCTTCCTCACCGTGAATAAGACTTACAACAGCAACCTCTTCTTGTGGTTCTTCCCGGCTCAGGTAGGTGCCCAGCAGAAAGAACACCAATGTTCAAGAGCTGGCTTGCCGTTTGAGGGTAGAAATGTTAGCCTACCGACCTACAGGTCTTTAAAATAAAATCTCATAGATTTTTTCTAAAAATAAGATTTTTTTTTTTCCTGAAAATAAGCAAATCTGCGTGGTGTTCCTATTTATGGGCAGGAAACAAATGTTTTCGGCGGGAGTGGGAAGTGTCCAACTTCTAAATTTCTTGCAGCCTTATTTGGAGTGTTAATACTACCACCTTCTTCCTGCCACAGTCTTCTTCCTATCGTTTTGTTGTATTTTTGTTCTAAAAATACTTAGGGCAGGGATGGGTCGGGGGAGCCCAAGGAGGATAAGAAGTAGGGAGATTGCTGAAGTTAACAGGTAATGCGTGGCTAAGTATGCTTATATCTAGTCAGCCATGGCCCTGTGTAGCTGCTCTGTCTGTGGACTCCTCTATGTATTCAGTACCCACTTATCGAGCATATTCTGTACTGTGGGGGCCACAGAGGAGACAGAACTGAACTCAGACTCTGCAGATCTTTAGAAGAAGATTGGGAAGGACTGCGATCTAGGAAGCGCTTCTGGCACAAAAGGCCATCACTTTCCCAAATCTCTAGAGACAGAGGTGGGTATGTTTTTTTACTTCACCAATCCTATGTAGTTCACCTCTAGATTATGCTTTTCTTCTGTATGAACAAGACCCTTTTAGCTTAGGGGTGCTGTTGCGGGTATTGCTAGAAGCGCTGAGATGCAAATCTTATTCTACTGCAGAGTAATTTTCTATTTTCATCCTCCAAATTGGATTTGTTTTAGAGGCTAGAGAAAGCAAAGAAAAAGCTATCCCTATGGAGGGTGTTATTTGTATTTTCATGTGATTTGCGTATAGTTGGGTTGCATCTGTAGTAACAGTAAATTGCTTAATCCAGGGTGGTTTTCAGGTTACGTTGTTTCTTCTGGTACTATTGAGTTATATTTTCTTGACTTTTCTTTCCTGCTTTCTCAACGACATGGCCTCTGACATAGCTCACCCCAAAGCAGCCTGTGGTGGGGTGTGGTCAGGTTGGGGCCTGTAAAAAATGGTGAAGAATTCCAGATCCTTTGTCATTGGGCTCACAGTAGCCATCAGCCTGTCGTCTTCTCTGGAAGGCTTTCTTGGCCCCTAGAGAGGGCTTCTTATTTCTTCATCAGTGTTCCTGTTGAGTGAGGCAAGTGAGATGCCTAGAGCGTGCAATGTAAGGAGACACTCACCCTGAGGGTCATACAAGTGCAAGGTCAGCATTGGAGCCTGAGCACCCTCCCGTCTCTTGCTGGTGCCTCCCATAGGTAGAGCCCAACTGGGAGCCAGGTGGAGTCAGGTGGTCTAGCCCATAGGGGTCTGCCTAATGGCACAGAGCGGGATGGAGGAGAGTGATAATGGGCCTTCCCAGTCTCTTAAACTTTATGCCTTTCAGAAATATTCTGTATGTGTGCATTTTTATATCATATCTATTGATGTCATTGAATGCAGTCATTTATCTGCAGTAACCTCTTTATATTAGTTTTCTCTTGCTGCTATAACAAATTGTCACAAACTTAGTGTCTTAAAACAACGCACATTTTATTTCACAATTCTACAGATCAGAAGTCTGACACATGTCTCCCTGGGCTGAAATCAAGGAACAGGAGGGTTGTGGTACTTCTGGAGGCTCTAAGGGAGAATCTCTTTTCTTACCTCTTGCAGTGTCTAGAGGCTGCTCGTGTTCCTTGGCTCGTGGTCCCTTCCTCCAGCTTCAAAGCCTGCAAAGGCAGCCTGAGTCCTTCTCACATCACATAATCTCCAAGGTCATGTTTCCTTCTCTGACTCTTGTCTTCTACCTCTCTCTTCTAAAAGGATTCTTATGATGACATTTGGGCCACCTGGATAATCCAGGATAATCTCCTTATTTTAAAGCCAGTTGATGAGCAACTTTAATTCCATCTGCAACCTGAATTCTCTTTTGCCCTGTAACCTAACGTATTCTAGGAATTAAGATACAAACATCTTCAGGGAATTATTATTCTGCACAAAATGGATACTTGAACATTTGCCTAGATTATTGAGTCTCAGTATGTTTTCTCTCAGGGATTCTCACATGTTATTGCATACAAGAATTCTCTGATTTCCCCCAGAGATTCTGACTTGTAAATTGGCAGAGGCCAGCAGGTTGCAGAATTACCAAGTGAACCATTCTCTGTGAAACCATCACTCCAGCCTATGGGCCACTACTTCTGCCTGAAGCTCCTGGCTGAAAAGTGACCAACATGCCTTTTACCAGAAAGAAATGCCTAGAGCAGCCAAACCCAACAGAGGTGATGTGTTTCCCATGTTGAGGGTTGAAATGAGGGAAATGAAGAGACCAGTGCAGCCTGTGGAGTTCGGCTTCCCTAATCCAGCTTGCGGATTCTCTAAGAACTGTTAGGACTGCTTCCCCATCTTCTTTCCACTCTAGTCCTCCTCCTCCACTCTAGCTGGAGAACCCCAATTCCTTACTTTCCCTTCTGCTTTGTTACTTGTTTATGACACCAGTCAGTTCCTCATTACCCTCTGAATGTTGAGTCTTCTTTGGTAATGATCCAGATTTGTAAAAACAGGAACTAAGGGTGAGAGAAGAGATCAGATGGAAACAAAGCAAAAACCCAGTTTTTTTCTTTCTCAGGTTGCCTCTGGGCAGGTGAACAGCTATGTCTAGAATGTAGGTGGTGCTTTGGCACCGTAAACCTGTTCAGGGAACGGAATTTAGTTTGCATGCTCTACTGGTTGCCAGACTGAAGTCTGAAAACCCCCTTCATTAAACAATGACTGGACTGTTGGTTTTTGCTTTTTCCACTTAATTAAATGAAAACCTAGCTGTGCATCCCCTGACCAGGTTATGTTTTGAGTCCAGTACTGTAGCCATAAACACAACCTAAGATGATCCCAGGAGACACAATGGGAAAGAATGTCTTTAAGTACATGGTGTTCTAGTGAAAGTGATAGATGAAGCTTCGGGAGAAGAGGGGCAGAGATGAAAAAACGGTACCCACAGATGGGTACCACCATGTGGCAGCCAAGATAGATTGTTCCAAGACCTCTTACCAGGAAGCCCACATGCAGAGCCAGATATCTGAGGCTTCTGGCTATAAATTATAGAGTCACACCAGTTTGGGTGAAGGAGATAAAGCAGGTGTGACAAGAAGAAGCAGTGGTCACTGAGACGCATTTGGCAGAGATATTAGTTCATTGTCTATCATAGGGAAGCAGCTGATATTGTCACCAGGAGAGAAATGACCCCTTTAAAAAACTGAAGGTAGAGAAAATAAGAGATCCAGGAAGGATGCCACACTTGTCATATCCTCTGAGTATTTTTTGGGGGGATGCTGTTTCTCAAATTAGTTTTGTTTTCCTGTTGTTGCTGTGAGACTGCCCTGTTATTGTATACAAATCAGTGCAGAATAAATTCCAGAACTTGAAATTGGTGTGCAGTGGGAATACAACCTGCAAGAGAAAGGAGTAGGCATTTTGCGTGGGATAAAAAGTATAAGGAAACTAGCAGAAACGTAGCAGTTATAGCTGCTCGTAATTGAACACTGACTATGTGCTAGGCACTGTGCATTTTCTTATCTAATCCTTACCTGAACCCCATGAGGAAGGAATTGTTATCCTCATTTTATAGATGAAGAGATTAAATAATCAGCCCCACGTTACTCAACTAGAAATTGGCAGAACTGGAATATAAAATTAGGCCTCTGATGTGGAAATCCTTGATCTTGGCCGTCATGTGTTAGATCCAGAGAAAACGAGTCATGGAAGACACTTGAGTATAGTGGCCAAAAGTACAGTCTCTTCAGTAAGTCAGGCTTGGATAGAAATCTTGGCTTCACTACTTATGCTAAAGGTGACCTTGGGGAATTTCTTAGTGTCTCTGAGCACTGGTTTCCTCATTTTAAAATGGGGATCAAAATACCTACTTGGCAATGGTTTTGAGACAGAAGAGATAATAGGGGAAAGCGTTAGAGTGGCACCTAAAACATAGTAATTATAGTTGCTATTGTCTTATTTCATTATGATTACGATTATTATGGTTATTAATACTTTTAAAATTATTAACACAAATAATGTCAAGAACTAAACCAGTCACAATTTGAGAGTTTACAGATGACAGCAAATAGAGGGAAATTGTAAATTAGAAGGACCTGAACCCCAGCCATCAAGGTGGATTAATTGCTACCAGGTCAGGAAATTACTAAGTGAAATTGGGATTTTTCACACTGAAGAAGATAAAAAAGACATAGAGATTATTACTCTTTAAAGTCAGCATCCTTCTCATTGGAAGAAAAAATAGCTAGTATTGATTGGGCTTTGTCTTATAGATGTAGGAACATAGATAATTCATTGGACACATTTAGCCAAAACCTGCAGATCAGTTACCTCCAATGCCATGGAGCCAAAACCTGGGGCATTTAGAGTCAGGCCTAGTCCCCTTTACAGAGGACCCCATCTTGATCCTCAGTCCAAGAGAAAAGGCCCAGGTTCCTGGATTTGAGAATCTAGTGTCTGTGAAAGATCAGGATTACATTGGTGAGGCCCGTGAGGTGCTGGGGCAGCCTACGAGAAGGGCTCCCTCTCAGGATCCTGCAGGCTGGGCCCTGCTGAATCAGATACTAGGATGATCAGATAGCACAATCAGCAGTCAATTGGAGAGAAAATGAACCGCTCTAATGCTCCTGGTCCAAAACAAAAGGCGTTCTCTCTGGAAGTAGAAGAGCATGTCCCAGAGGTGCCTGGAAGCCAACAGAACAGCCCATCCTGGAGGTGAAGGAGTGGAATCAGGCCCCACCATACTTCAGCATGGTGCCATGTACACTCCCTCATCTGCACTTCTGAACTTCTCCAGTAACACAGTTAATGTGGAAGAGGACAGGAATTCCCAAATGTGCTACTGCTCATCAGAAATATCTGGGGAGCTTTGGAAATATGATAGATCTCCCAGCTCATTGTCTAGCTGCACCCAGCAGAGATTCTGATTCTGCAGATCTGGAGAGGGCCCAGGGATCAGTGTTTGTAATGTGCTCCACAGTGGTCCCAGTGCTGCGAGTCAATGGGCTGGAATTTGGGAAAAGAGAACTAGAGGTTTGGATACAGGGATTCTAATTCCAAGTCTGCGATTCCCAGCTGTATAACTTGGGAGATGGCATGCGTATTCTCTGGGCCTCAGTTCTCTCATATAGAAATAAAGATGTTAAACCTAGTGGATTGCTAAGGCTCCATCCCAGCATTACATTCTGTGGTTCTATAGTTAAGTATAAAAATATCCAATAACTCCAAATCAGGATGTGGATTGAATGAAGGAGCCCTTGAACGTGTGGCCTGTGTGGTAGCCAGCCTTCAGGCTAGTTCCCAGTGCTCTTCATCCCTTGGTGTATGTGCCCTTGGGAAGTCCCCTCCCATACTGAATCAAGGCTGGCTTTGTGACCAACATGCTAGCAGAAATGATGATGTTTGACTTCCACGGCTACATTATAAAGGGCAATATTACTTGTGCCTTGGTCTCTTGAATCTTTCATTCTGAGGAAAGGATGCCATGTTGGGAGGACACTCAAACAGCCCCATGGCTGAGCCTCTGTGGAGAGGAAGTGAGGCCTCCACCCTCCAGTGGGTACCACCCTTAGAAGAGGTTCATCTAGTACCAGTCGATCCTTCTGATGACTGCAGCTCTGGCTGATTCCTTGACCACAGTTTCATGAGAGACCCTGAACCAGAACTGCCCAGCCAGACACCCTCAAATTTCTGACCCACAGGAATCCCGAGAGACCAAAAATTATTATTGTTGTCTTAAGCCATTAAGTTTTGGAGAGATGTTGTGCAGCATTAGATAACTAACATAGCTTCTTGTCTTGTAGTTTTAGGCTGTGGCTGTGATATCTTGTGACAACTAGCATATACTCCCTACCTGGGGGAAGGATGAGGACGTAAGGAGTGGGGATTACTATGCCAGCTACTTTTAATTTTTGTTTTTTTGCCTCTCAGCTGCAATTCTACTCTCTTCCCTGTTCTGCCATAGTAGAGCTCTCAGCATTTCTCCTTTGCAGCAAGCACAATATTAAGCTTTGTCAGTAGAGGGTGCTGGAGAGACACTGCAGGAGGAATTTGGCTTCTCTTTCTGTTCCTATGTCCTGCCTTTCGCTTTTTCTTGGCCCCACTGCCTAGTCTGTCAGCAGTGTGTTGAGGTGGGGGGTGGGAACATCCAGTAGCACTCTGCCTTAGCTATGCACCCAGACCACCAAGACTCTTAGCAAGATGATATACCTGGCTCTGTCCAGGTGATCACCTGGCTGTGGCCCTCCCAGTATGAACACCATATACCCTAGGCCTTGCCAGTGAGCAGGCCCCCAACAGCCCTGCTCTCTCTGCAGCCCTCTCACTAGCCTTGGCCATTTGCACCCCGGAGGGTTGTTCCCTCATCCCTCCCAATGTGGACACCGTGTGCTCCAGGCTGTGTGCAACCTTTCAGGCAAGCCGGCTCCCAGCCTCCTGAGTCTCTCTGTGTCCACCTGCCAGCCACAGCCCACCTGTTCCTACTTACCCAAGGATGGTTGACCACCTTTGGACCAGGGTACTCAGTGAATTTCTTAGCTGCTCAGAAGGCTGTAACCATACCTTCTCCAATGAGGTCTGGACAGCAGCCTTCGGCAGGGTCCCCTCCCTACCTTAAGGGCTTGTCCATCTGTGAGCACTCTGCCTAGTCCAGGGCATTCTTTGGAGTTCTCTTTGTATATGTATGTTTAGTCCCCTGTAATAACGAATACTTCTAGATATTAACATTTCCTTGTTCCTTAGTGGACATAGGAAGCCTACCCAGCATGCTGGTCTTTGGCCAACACTGAGGATGTGGCTGTGGGAGAGCAGGCCCCTCTGGTGTTTCATCTTCACTTTTGCCCAAGGGTGTCTGTGATACCCATGGCTGGCTGGGGCCAGAGTAAACACTGGAGCTTGTAACAGAATTAAAGGTGAATGTTTCCAGGTAAAAAAATACATTAAATAAGAAATTAAAATGACTCTGTGGTTTCTGACTTCTGACTGGGCCTTAACTGATGCAGGTACCATTCTAAATCTTTCTCCAGCCCTGAGACACCAAGGGCTGGACATGTGGTCTGGCCTAAGGAATGAGTGATAGAAAAGCCTCGGGAGGAAGGGCAGCCAGTCTTTCTATCTCAGCCCTATTCTGTCTGAGACCACAGGATTCCCTCATCTGTGCTTCATTCTTCTCCCTTGGCAGATCAACATGCTTTGCTTCTCCAGGCACTCGGCCAAGTATGGCCAACCTTTCATTTCCAAGTTTACCTGTCCTTGCATCATGTAGCCAACAGAGATTAACTAGTACCCATGGCTCCCACAGTCTGGATCACATCTTCTTCCTTGGTCCAGTCAGCTAAGACTGAAGGTGCTGGGTATTAGCCATGATATAAACATGGCTAGCAGGCTAGCCATGGATGAATGGAGACTCATTTCTTAGAGAAGGGGACATGGACTGGACAGATTTATTAAAATATGTCTCAAAATATATCTAACACAGGTGGATACAAATCCACCAGCAATGCAACAAAGATTTGGAAACCACAGATAATTGTCTTCTTCAAACTGACTCTATCTTCTCTTTGCTAAGTACTTAATGGCATCAGAGATATAGAAGAATAGAGGGTACCAGAGACAAAATAAAAAGAAAGTAGCTAAAGGTGATGTTATAGAGCACCACCCATAGGTATATTTGAACACTCTGCAGAAACTTTTGCATGCTGATTTCCTTTTGGAAATGAAATAACATAGAGAGAAAGTAACTAACTTTTGCATCAAGAAGGGAAAGTAAGGTGTCTTCTCCACACCTCCCCGCATCCGCCCACTTCCCTATTCCTTATAAAGTATAACTTTCTGGCAGGAGGCCATAATATCTCATGAAGGAATGAGCCAGGTAGAAAGGTTAGAAAGGAGAAATTTAGGATTCTAATGGGGTGTAAGCTGGTACACATCAATGAGACAAGCCAAAACTTGATGAGAGTCGGGAGCTTGGGGATGATGCAAGGAGGCCTCAAAACAAAAACAGATTTTGAGGCTGGGTGCAGTGGCTCACGCCTATAATCCCAGTACGTTGTGAGGCCAAAGCAGGTGGATCACTTGAGGTCAGAAGTTCGAGACCAGCCTCGCCAACATGGTGAAACCCCGTCTCTAATAAAAATACAAAAATTAGCCGGGGGCTGTGGCAGGCGCCTGTAATCCCAGCCACTCCAGAGGCTGAGGCAGGAGAATCGCTTGCACCGGGAAGGTAGAGGTTGCCGTGAGCCAAGTCGTGCCATTGCACTCCAGCCTGGGTAACAAGAGCGAGACTCCATCTCAAAAACAAAAAACAAAAGAGATTTTGAAAAAATTAATTTTCTGTATCATCATACAGAAAATCATACATCACCATGGCAGCAATCATGGTAAAGGAAGATTTAGTGAGTAGTCAACACCAACCACTTGAAATAAAATTTCTTTGAAAAACATGAATATCTTTAGCAACTTGTGTGTATGTGCTGAGTGTGTGTGTGTAGAATTAAAATGTTATGCACCTATTTAACAATTCTAGTCACAAAATTAATTGCTTTAAATAAAAAGCTCTGCCTTGATTAATACCATTAGTGTAGCAGCTAAAGTATTAGCTGAACTGGGATCTGTATGGCAAAATGGGAGTCCATTTAAACATACTTGTGGGAATTTAAAGACATTTACTTGGGGTACTAATGACTTCAATTAAGGTAGAACACATTACTTAAACCAAGCAAATGATCAGCCTCTGCATATAGAAGTGTGAAGAGGGCCTTAATTAATTTACTAATTACACTTCTCATCTTAAGCAGTGCCATTGATTTGGATCTGTTAGTGGTTTAGTTGCTGTTTGCTCTAACAAAGCGTGGCATTCCTTATTGGAGATAGGAAGAAAGGGGTGGCTAGGGATATGTAACCAGTCCTGAAGATTGGCAGATGCCTGTCTACTTTAAGTGACTTCCCTGTCCAAACTGTTGCCCTAACACTTGTTGAGATTCCTAAAATTTCCTAGGGTCACGCCAATAAAGTCCTCTTATAAAATACAATCATGAGGCTGGGTGTGGTGGCTCACGCCTGTAATCTCAGCACTTTGGGAGGCCGAGGCAGGCAGATCATGAGGTTAAGAGTTCGAGACCAGCCTGCCCAACATGGTGAAACCCCATCTCTACTAAAGATACAAAAAAAAAAAAAAAAAAATAGCTGGGTGTGGTGGTGCACACCTCTAATCCCAGCTACTCAGGAGGCTGAGGCAGGATAATCACTTGAACCTGAGAAGTGGAGGTTGCAGTGAGCTGAGATCGTGCTATTGCACTCCAGCATGGGCGACAGAACAAGACTCCATCTCAAAAAAAAAAAAATACAATTATGTTTCTTAAAAGTACTGAAATTGGCAAGTTTTTAGCACTCCCCCCCCTTCCAATATATTAACTTACTGTTTCAGTGATATGCATATGCTCTAAGCAGAAGGTTATCTCTATTCTCTCTCTTTCTCTCTGATGCAAAGGAGGGCCTGGGGGATAAGGGCTGATGGAGGATGAGGGTGGAAAGGAAGACTCAGGGCAAAGGTGATGCTGTCCAGGGAGGGTATATCAATCTGGGGAACAATAGGGCAGACAGGATTTAGTACTAGTTTTGTTTCAATGAGTTTCACTTTCTTTGAATGACATTCCATTAAGACATGGAGTAGATTTTTCACCATCATTGTGAATAAGCAATGGAATTTGCTAATGTGAGAAATTGTGAAATTCTCTTTTGTAGAGATTCTGGCAGAATAGATAACTTCTTTCCTTCTGGGCCATTCCTTCTGGAAGAAACCCTGAGGAAAGAGTGTCCAAGTTCATGGATTGGTCACCAGGGGTCGCCAGAAGAATCGAAAGGGCTTCTGAGGCAAAGCCATAGTTGCTTCTTGTTCTCCAATAAAGGGCCCAGGTTTGTGGGACCCGCAGGCCGACCCTCTTCTGTTGCTAGGGAGACTTCTCACTTAAGTATTTAGGATTCATTTGTTCTTTCTTTAATATTTAGAACTTTTTTGTCTGTTCCCTTTTAATCATCAGTTCTTGCTGCAGGACTCTGATCTTTAAGTCATTAGTAGAGGTTTTATTTTCTTCTTAAATATATAGTATGAGGGGATTACTCATATTTTAGATCTCAGCTCAAATGTTACCCCACCACCAGAAGCCTTCTTTAAGTACTTAATCTAGTGTCTCTCCATTCCTCTTTCATATCACTCATTTATTTAGTTACTTGTTTATTGTCTTCCCACACCAGCAGAAAAATCATCAGAGCTGACACTTAAATAGATGTGCCAGGCACTGTTCTCAGTGCTGTGCATATATCGACTCTAAAACTGCATGAAAACCTTAGGACATAGACATTAATAGTATCCATATTTTCAATCAGAGGACGCTGAAACACAGAGGAGTTAAGAAACTTGCCCAAGGTCACAGAGCTATAAAATAGCATAGCTGGAATTCAAACCTTGGCATTCTGGCTCCAGAATCCATGCTCATAACTATAAAGTATTCTGCCTGCTTATGGGTAGGAGTTGGTCTGCATCCACAGCCTTAGACAATCCCTGTGAGTAGTTGGCATTGTATGTTAAATGAATTAATACATTGTGGTAAATTCATAGAGTGTATACTGTTGAGCAAAATAATGGTATGTATTGATATAAAGAGATCTTCACAACATATTGTTAAGTGAATACAGCATATATAGAGTATAGCCTGATTCTATTTTTGGAAAAAAACGTGTGTATGTATATTGCATATATAATAGCTACAGGATATGTCTGTATTTGTATGTGTATGTGTAGAGGAGGACCATAGAGAAAAGTCTGGAAGGGTAAACATAAGCATCTCCATGATCATCTCTAGGAAGTAGAATTTGTCAGGGAAGAGGGGCTTTTAAAAATACCTTCACTGAAAAAAAAGAAAACCTTTAGTTAAGAATAAGTACTGTTTTTATAATAGAAAAAGTTTTAAGAAAAATTTTAAAGCTTTTTTTTTTTGTTTTGAGACGGAGTCTCGCTCTGTCGCCCAGGCTGGAGTGCGTTGGCGCTATTTTGGCTCACCGCGAGCTCCGTCTCCTGGGTTCACGCCATTCTTCTGCCTCAGCCTCCCGAGTAATTGGGACTACAGTCGCCCGCCACCACGTCCATCTAATTTTTTGTATTTTTATTAGAGACGGGGTTTCACCGTGTTAGCGAGGATGGTTTCGATCTCCTGACCTTGTGGTCCACCCGCCTCAGCCTCCCAAAGTGCTGGGATTACAGGCATGAGCCACTGCACCCGGCCACATTTTAAAGCTTTTGAAAAAAAAAAAAAATGCATTAATTGTCTTGCTTCATACACTCTTGAATTACAACTTCAATATGATAAATGTTTTTAAATTCCTGAATTTTGTAATGCTGTAGATGAACTAAAGTGGTCATTTCTTCATTCGGTCTTAAGTATTGCAATGTGGTTTTGTTCAGGAAGTCTTTTATTCTTTCCAAAGTTGAGAGCAGGTGAAAGGCTGCATTCTCACAATTGACAGCTGAATATATCACCCTAATGACTGTCACGTAATAACCTCATGCCATTACTATGGACATAATTAATATTATACTGCATATCATGACATTTGATGCCATATTATATTACAAAATTCTGCATGCTGTGACACAACTGACTCTTGGGCTTTTGGCATTGAACACATACACCTTTATTTTCCAGATCTGACTTTTACATTTTATTACAGATATGGGTGACATTAGTTCACAGGTTGGTTGGCCCATCAAAGTAGAAAGATGTATGTGTGGGCTTTTCTTTAAAAACAGGCTTCTTCCAGGGTTGTTGAGCCTCATTCACCTCCTCCAGAAACGTAAATCAGGAGCAAGGTCAGCTGAGGCTGGAGGTGTGTACACAGATCTTGTTATTTAAACATTCCAAGAATGCAGTGTCCTGTGCTTCAAAGTTGCCTAATAAAGATGTTTGGCACTGAGGTGTTTGACTTGACTTTGTAGTGTGGGCTCTCAGGGTCAGGCTATTTTTCTGAGTCCAGAGGTCCGGTTCATTGTGCCAGGTCACAGGAAGGGACATGGAAGGCCAAGGGAGGATAGGGTGGAGGATAGGGGAGGACAGGCTGGAGACCAGAGGCCTGAGATATTTAGAGGGCAAACTCTCCATCCACCTTCAGACCCTCAGCGCTGCCTGCACATTAGAACCACCTGGGAGCTTTTGAGAAAGACTGATGAGGCCTCCTCCCCACAGACCAATGGAATTGGAATCTCTGGGATTTGGGCCTAGGCAGTAGTATAAAAATACTACTCTCCAAAAGAGAAAAGCTCTCCAAAATATTTTAATGAGCACATTGCAGCTTCTGGGAGTTCACATGTAGTTTAGGAAGGAAGTGGGGCTGGATATCCGCTGGAATCAGTTGGACTCGCAGCATCTCACATTCCTTGGGAGGCTGGGAAGAGCAGGGACTACCTTCCACCCAGATCCCATTGTTTTTCCACCTCTCATATGTGTAATTTGCTCCTACTGCTGAGTGAATACAAGTGGAAGGCAGTACTGCTGAGTGGATCTGAGAGGAGATAAAAATCACTTATTTAAACAAAACACAATTAGCTCCACAGGCAGGTTGGGGCAGAGCTGGTTATTTTTATTCAGCACATTAGAGTTTACAACATCATTTCACGTACATTTGCTCCTCAGAGCCTTCAAGCAATCCTGTGAGGCAGGCATTATGGTCATTTGACAGATGAGGAAACTGAGGGCCAGGATGGCACAGCTGTTATGTGGCCAACTGGAACCACAGCCTGTCTGGCTCCCAATTGCAGGGCTCACTCTGCTTCCAAGCAGCAGCTTAAAAAGGCTGTCATTGATTTTCATTTTTTCTGCTTTGACTTATTATTACTATTATTTGAGACAGAATCTTGTTCTGTTGCCCAGGCTGAAGTGTAGTGGCATGATCTCGGCTCACTGCAACCTCTGCCTCCCAGGTTCAGGTGATTCTCCTGCCTCAGCCTCTCTAGTTGCTAGGATTACAGGCACCTGCCACCATGCCCAGCTAATTTTTGTATTTTTAGTAGAGATGCGGTTTCACCATATTGGCCAGGCTGGTCTCGAACTCCTGACCTCAGGTGATCTGCCTGCCTCGGCCTCCCAAAGTGCTGGGATTATAGGCATGAGCCACCATGCCCAGCCTCTGCTTTGACTTATAAAACAAAACCCTCATTCTGTTGACTTGTTCATAGACACTTCAATGCTTGAGGCAGGGGGAATAACTAGTGAAACTGATCAGGGAAGTTGTGGGCTACAGGAGCGGGAAAAAAACCACCACGCAGCCCACTTTCCTATTCTGCCATTTACAGATAGATTGTGTTCAAGCCATCTACAAATTCCTCGTGATTACCTATTATAGCAATAGCTAATATTTGGAGAACACATACTATGAAGCCAAGGTTTATGAAAAGGAATTCATTTAATCCTCCCAGCAAGCATACAGTGTAGCTATTATTATTGATCTTTTTTAAATTTTTATTTTATTTATTATTATTATTATTTTTTTGAGACGGAGTTTCACTCTTGTTGCCCAGGCTGGAGTGCAATGGTGCAATCTTGGCTCACCGTGATGTCCGCTTCCCGGGTTCAAGCGATTCTCCTGCCTTAGCCTCCCAAGTAGCTGGTATTACAGATGCGTGCCACCAGGCCCAGCTAATTTTTTTGTATTTTTAGTAGAGACGGGGTTTCTCCATGTTGGTCAGGCTGGTCTCGAACTCTTGACCTCTGGTGATCTGCCCACCTCGGCGTCCCAAAGTGCTGGGATTACAGGCATGAGCCACCATGCCTGGCCCATTGATCCCATTTTTATAGGTGGGGAAACTGAGATCCAGATTGCTTAGGCAACTTGCCCAAAGTTACACACTGGTGGGTAGTAAAGCCTAGATTTGAATCCAAACAGTTTGGGGCAAGAGCTTCCACGCTTATTTGTCATATAATACTGCACTGACCCCTGGAGCTTCAGGCCTGCTCATCAGAGGCCCCAGTCGGACTCTGGGCTTCTACCATTTCTACCTGTTTCCTTAGTCATAATAATCATTTATATTTATTGTGCTTTTATCATATATTAGGCATTGTTCCAAGGGCTTTAATTATGTCGTTTAATTTGTTAACGCTCAAGAATGAGCCCGAGAGGTGGCACCTCATAGGAAGGATGTGCCCCAGCTCATGGCCATTCTTACCAGCACCTATCTTGTAGCAGGTCCCCCTGAGCCCCTTTCCAAAGCCGCGAAGGACTCTGTCAGGCTCTTGGTGACTGGGAAAGAGAAGTTCCTCTATGCTCTCTGTGGCCGTGGTTAGAACTCTGCTCAGCTCTTCCTGCAGGTCTTGGCGGTGGCATCCCAGTCACCTTCTCTTCAGTCAGTCTTGCCTTCTGCCTCAGCCTTCTCCCGCCATCCAGGTCAATGGAACGCATCCACTCAGACTTTCCAATGACACCTTGATTTGTCTGTATAGCCAGGCCAAGTCAGAGGTGGTGGGATTTTATTCTGGGCTGAAGCCAGGGGATCCTTGCTGACTAACCATTCAACGAGCCATGCCATCAGGCAAGGGCCCGCTGTTAGGTCCTGCTAGAAGCCAAGCAGGGGAGCCAAGTAGAGCTTTTTTCAGATGGTTCTGGAGGATTCATCTGGTGACTGTGCCTTCCTCCCTTTCTAGGTCTGTTCTGGTGAGAGGGCTTCCCTTGTCATTTCCCTCGTGCACAGCTCTGCTCTCTGGCTCTGCTCCTGGCTAGATCCTTCTCAGCTTTCAGGGCTCAGGGCAGCGCTCAGACCTCATTGAAGCCTTCGCTAATCACCTTCTCCTTTTCAGCCTCCAGTGACTCTTAAATCACCTATATTTCCTTTTCACACTCTCCAATCATTGTCTTTATGTATTTATTTGAGACAGAGTTTTGCTCTTGTTGCCCAGGCTTGAGTACAGTGGTGCTATCTCAGCTTACTGCAACCTCTGCCTCCCTGGTTCAAGTTATTCTCCTGCCTCAGCCTCCCAAGTAGCTGGGATTACAGGCACCCGCCACCATGCCCAGCTAATTTTTTGTATTTTTAGTGGAGATGGGGTTTTGCCATGTTGGTCAGGCTAGTCTTGAACTCCCGAACTAAGGTGATCCACCCGCCTTGGCCTCCCAAAGTGCTGGGATTACAGGCATGAGTCACCGTGCCCGGCCTTGTCTTTATTTCTTACTTAATGCCTATATTGCCCATGCAATTCTAAGTTCCAAGAGGACATGCGTTTTCTTCTTCACTCAATGTTCTGTGTCCCTAGCTCCTGGCACTATGCCTGGCCCATAAGGGGTGCTCAATAAATACACATGGAATGAAATAGTTGAAAAAGTCTCTGTCATTGAAGGTGATGATATTGACACTGCGGCCAGTAGCTCATTTTCAACATCACTGCCCTGCCAATACCCTTTTCTAGTTTATGTCTTCCACATCTCCTAAATAAATCTGCACCTTGTTCAGGGTTTTGTCATTGTTATTTGCATTGGCTAAAGGCCCCTGGGGCCTGTCTGCTCCTCCTCATTTTCCACCATGTTGAATGAAGTTGTCCTGGTCCCTATGGACACGTTCTTTTTTTTTTTTTTTTTTTTTTTTTTGAGGCAGAGTCTTGCTGTGTCACCCAGGCTGGAGTGCAGTGGTGTAATCTTGGCTTACTGCAACCTGTCTCCAGGATTTGAGCGAATCTCCTGTCTCTGCCTCCCAAGTAGCTCGGATTACAAGCATGTGCCACCACGCCCGGCTAACTTTTTGTATTTTTAGTAGAGACAGGGTTTCACCATGTTGGCCAGGCTGGTCTCAAACTCCTGACCTCAGGTGATCCGCCTGCCTTGGCCTCCCAAAGTGCTGGGATTACAGGTGTGAGCCACCGTGCCCAGCTGTGAACATGTTCTTAGTGAATAAAATCAGAAAGGCGTTTGGGCTTTCAGTGCAGAAGGAAAAGTGTCACTGAGAATGGATTCTTTGTTGTGCCTCTGTTGGGAATAGGTGTGTTAAATGGAAGAGTCCCAAATTTTAGTTTAAACAGCTAAAAATATATACCCATGCCCTAGGCAGTATGCTAGATGTCTGGCAGCATGCACAAGCCAAGCATCTACATTTAAGGAGCCTTCTATCTCTTGGTAGGAAAAGGCTTGACTGCATGATAAGAAGACACCAGCATATGAGGCACAGCCTCATTCAAAGAACCAAAGATGATCAGTACTTTGCTTATAGTGGAGAGTGGTTACTGAGGTCTGGGGAGGTTTTGTGGGATTTAGTCACAGCCCTGTAACACAGAGAGGATTTGGGTAAGTTTGCTTGTGTGTGTTCTGTAGCCTTAGTGAGTGTTCTGTGTGGTCACTGGTTTTACTGTTTCTTCTAGATACAGCCAGAAGATGCCCCAGTAGTTCTCTGGCTACAGGGTGGGCCGGGAGGTTCATCCATGTTTGGACTCTTTGTGGAACATGGGCCTTATGTTGTCACAAGTAACATGACCTGTAAGTATCCCTTGCACTATATTTCCTATAGAATCTTTCATCTGAGCCTCATATCTGCTCCAAAACTAATTTAGAGTAAATACTGAACCACTATGAATAGCTTAACCATTCCAGATTATCAAAACACAACTTTCTGGCAATGTCCATCAGAGAAGGAGGAGCCTCGGGGTGAGTGTCCTGACTGGGCTGCTTTCTCCCTTGAAATTTGGGTGAAAAGTTCTAATCCGCTTTCTTGCAGTCTGCTGCTGACTCAAGCATTCTGGGTTTGCAAAACAGTTGGTATTTATTACTATTTGGGACAGCTCTTTGCAGTGGACTAATGGGTGGAATTATATTCTTAATTACTCACATGAACTAAACACTTTATGGTTCAGTCACACTCATGATCTGATAACTTGGAAGCAAGACGCTATTCCAGGTGGGGGCTGAGGCGGAGGAAGGATAAAGAAAGAGCAACATCTGGCTGTCACTAAGTTTACCTTGATCTCATTTTGTTTTTTTTTTTAATTTTGTTTACTTCCCCTGGGTCAGAATTTGGAGTGTGAGCCAGTTTGTGACTCAGTATAAAGGCTTATGTGCCAGTTTTGTTGAAGTAGTTCTGTTCAAGAGATGGAGCATTAAGGATGATTGATTTAATTGGACATATGGATATTATTGCAGAGGTGGTTGGTGCGTGTTTTTTCATGAACCAGCTTTGTTCCAAGCTTTTGTTGGGTTTTGTTTCCAAGCTTTATCTCAGGTGTAGAAACACTCTGGGCTGGGGGAAAGTGAAGGAGAGGAGTGGAGAGGGTAAAGGTGCAGGTGCCTGTTCCCCACCATGAGAGTGTGCAGCGCTGTTAGAGGGTACACCAACAGCTCACGAGGACCAGCAGGTGTGTTGGGCTTCTGACCACCATGAGGCCTCGGTGGAATGCTTGTCCACGACTCTATCTCACCCCCTTCTCTGTTTTCACAGTGCGTGACAGAGACTTCCCCTGGACCACAACGCTCTCCATGCTTTACATTGACAATCCAGTAAGTCCAGGATGACCCTGTGAGCTGTCAGTGCTGGCCTCTCCTGTCTTTTATTTTTTCCTTTTTATTAAGTACATTTAAAAAATAGATTTAGTTTTTCCTTTTCAAAATAGAATTTGATCTGTAAAATTAAAACCATTTTGAGATTTAGTTTTTCTGTTAACATGTGTAATCATATCGGAGTTTGGCAATTTTCCTTGCTGCCTTCTCTCATTCCCTCATTTTTTTTTTTTTTTCTATTGAGATGGAGTCTCGCTCTGTTGCCCAGGCTGGCAGCTCACTGCAACCTCCGCCTCCCCGGTTCAACCCGGTTTTCCTGCCTCAGCCTCCCAAGTAGCTGGGATTACAGGCACGTGCCACCACACCTGGCTGATTTTTGTATTTTTAGTAGAGATGGGAGTGTGGGGTGGGAGTGTTCACCATGTTAGCCAGTCTGGTCTCAAACTCATGACCTCAGGTGATCCACCTGCCTTGGCCTCCCAAAATGATAAGATTATAGGTGTGAGCCACCACGCTTGGCCCATTTCCTTATTTTTAATCCTATGAGATGTCCTGTTCACTGAATTAGATAACCCAGGAGGAGGAGTTCATTTGTTTTCACTAACAGTTTGGGTTCCCTATATCACAGGTTATTATATAGTGTCAGAACTTCTAATCTTTCACAATCATCTAATCTTTCACATAGAGTTATAGATATAAAAAGTCAAAATGGGTCTCCACTTATTTTTTTTTTTATTTATTTTTTTGAGATGAATCTTGCTCTGTCACCCAGACTAGAGTGCAGTTGCACCATCTCAGCTCACTGCAACCTCCACTTCCCAGGTTGAAGCAATTCTCCTGCCTCAGCCTCCTGAGTAGCTGGGATTACAGGCTTGTGCCACCATGCCTGGCTAACTTTTGTATTTTTAGTAGAGATGGGATTTCACCACATTGGCCAGGCTGGTCTTGAACTCCTGACCTCAAGTGATCCGCCTGCCTCAGCCTCCCAAAGTGCTGGGATTATAGGAGTGAGCTACCGCTCCTGGCCCCCTTCACTTGTTAAGACAAGCAACGTGCTTCATCTCTGGACAAAAAGTGATACTCTCCTTGGGGAGGTCTTCTGATATTGGTTCTATTAAGGTGCAAAATAGGGGAGAAACTTAGGGTCAGCTTCTACAGATTTGGAGTATCTTTGCCCTCTTAACTAAAATCTTTAACTTCTCTCACTTTTCAGATGGTCCAAAAGAACACAAATAAAAGGGGAAAAAAATGTCAACATGCTCGTTCCCCCACCTTTGTTTTGTCAGCCTTCCATTTTCCTCGTCCATAACTGTATATTTAAATAAAAGATGAATTAAACATCCTTGGGTGTTTGGAAAAAACAAAAACACAAAAATCTTTATACCAGATAGGGAGTGCATTCCTTATGCAAATTGTTGACATAAAAATAGTAGCTTCTTCTTTTGAATTTGCAGTTCAGTTGTCTGTGAACTTCTAGGTATAAGAAAATATTAGTTTAAAATTAGTCTTAATTATGTGAAAACTCCTTACCTACTGAGGATGAAATGGCTTAATGGCCATATTTCTCGCAAATAAAGACAAGAAGGGGGAGGAGGAGGAGGAAGAAAGACAACATACAACTACCTTTTTCTCCAGCCTAGAGAGTTTCTTTCTTTTTTTTTTTTTTTTGGAGACGGAGTCTCGCTTGGTCACCCAGGCTGGAATGCAGTGGCATAATCTCAGCTCACTGCAATCTCCGCCTCCCGGGCTCAGGTGATTCTTATGCCTCAGCCTCCTGAGTAGCTGGGATTACAGGTTCCCGCCATCATGCCCGGCTAATTTTCGTATTTTTAGTAGAAACGGGGTTTCGCCAGGCTGGTCTCAAACTCCTGACCTCAGGTGTTCCGCCCGCCTCGGCCTCCCAAAGTGCTGGGATTACAGAAGTGAGCCACTGTGCCAACCAAGAGTTTCTTCTTGGCAGGACAGAGCCATGCACTCTCCAGGTTTCAGAGAGGAGACAACTTTGGATCTTTTGATACTGTAGCGGGGGATGGAAAAGATGAATCCTTATTCCTTAAATCAACATCTGGCAGGGACTCCACTGAGGACCAGGACAGCTCAGCCACTGACCCCAGAGCAAAGCTCTGTGTTGCTGTTTTATTTGGGCTTTAGGGGGTGGAGAGAATAGGTGGCACCAAGCATCCTCTTGGGAGGAGGGCTAAAGGCATGGGGGGCAATGGCAAAAATCTGAAGTCTGCGCTTGGCCTTTGGAACAAGGTCACCTTCCAGTGTGGGACCTCTCTGCAGGTCCCTAAGGCATGTGTTTCTCTGTGTTTATACCTGCTTGTTTATTTCTCCTGCAGGTGGGCACAGGCTTCAGTTTTACTGATGATACCCATGGATATGCAGTCAGTGAGGATGATGTAGCACGGGATTTATACAGGTAAAATGCTCCCGCTTTCTCTTGGCCTTCTTAAGACCAAACATTTTTCTATCTCAATAGGAAAATTATTCTAGTGTTGGAATTATTATTGACTGAGCCTTATAGTCCAATTCCTGAAGATAATTTAAGGATATTTTCACATCCACACACACAGAGCAGAATTTTTCAATTAAAGATTATTTTTTAAACTTTTCAACCAGACATCTGAAAGGTTTCTACTTGTTTTCCAAATTTGTATTTAACTTTGCATTTGCAGGGAGACAACATCTTTTCAAATATTTGTTTGTTTCTCAGGATGCTTCTTTTTGTGGCTTTTGGATGCAATTTTTTACTTTTTGCTTCTATTTCATGACTTTTCCAGGCTGAAAACTTGGCTTGTTAGTCTCTAATATTCTCCCTTCTTCTTATGAAAGTTTTCTTTTGCTTAAAAAAAAAAAAAAGGAAAAATGTAAAGTTGTAAGTCTGGCCAAACAGTGTCCATATAATTTCTGCCTTTTTTTTACCCATATAAATCATTGCTATTTTTCGCATTTTTAAAAAAGCAAGTGACCTTTCTTATTTGGTCAGATTTTTCCAGTCTACAAATTATTACTAGAGACCAAGTCCTAGATTCTTTCTGGTCACTAGGGCACCGCTTTATGTATTATAATAATTTACTAAAAGAACCCTAGTGGCCAGAAGGAGTTAACTAGCTCCCTACCCCACACCTCCACCAAGCACTCTGTTAATTACTACCAATCCCCAAAGCGAAAGTGCATCTAATAGGAGTCAGAGTTTGCTGATCTCTGACTAAAAGCTTTCCGTTTTACTTTTCTTTCTGTCTGAGGCAGATAAGTGGCTGGGGGGAGAGAAGAAAGAACTACTTCCAAGCCCCTTTCCCAAAGATCTCTCCCTCTGCCCACCCAGAAAAGAATATGGCTGTTGTCTTCTCCGCTTTTTTCACGTGTTCCATGATTCGATCACTTCTATTCAGTTTCTAGGGGGATGCCCAGGACCCCACACCTCTGCTTCCACATACAGTGGGGTCCTAGGGACATATCTGCCAAGATGCTGGCGGGATGTTCCCCCAGCACCTCCTCCCCTTCCCTCCACAGACGTAACGGCCGGCAGTCCTCCTCACAGGCTTCTTCAGAGCCAGGGCCAGGGCTCTCTTGGCGCTGTGTGCTCTCTTTCTTCAGATTAGAAACCTACTCCCTGCCCCCACCTCCCATCCCTCTTTGGTTTAAATCCAAACAAGCTCAGTGGTTAACTAGCAAACACCCTGAGGGCAGAGGTTCTGTATTGAAGAGATGCATCGGGCCCCCTCTAAGACAGAGCATCACTGCCAGGCCATGTCTGTCTCTCCTTCCCCTCCCCCAAAGACGGTTACAGCTTCCAGTTGCCCTTCCATATGGGGATGTCAACTGTTGACATGTGGTCCGTCTCCTCTTTCCTGACGTGTAAAGGGAACCTATTTCAAAGCATCCATTGTTTATAGCTGTTGTAGTTCTTTTTGCTTCGGGCTCTTAGAACTGGAAAATAACTAATCAAGGGTAGTGCAGAAAACTGATTTCAGCTGTTTCCTTTATAGTTTACACTATTCGTTTCCCTTTGTTACCACATTCTTCTCTCCAGCTCTCCAGATGGGTGTTTGGAATAAGAGGGTCGCTTCGAAACCTGCAAATGGGCTACTACAGGTTTAAAGAGTGGAGCTTTCATTTTCTCCCTTTGAAAACCAACTTTCTTTTTTCAGAAAATCTCATCCTTTTTGACTATTAATAGTGCATGGCTGTAAGGAGACATTTACCATTCACAGTTTTGCTGCTTTTGTGTTTGGAAATAAAACTTTTTCACAAACAAGATGTTAAAATACTCTCCCTCTTTTCTTATTTGGAATGTGCTATTAGTCACAATGCCTCTCTGGTTTAAAACAAATTATGAAATGTATTAACTTTGATTTGGAGTACACTAGCTGGTGCCACTCTCCTTCTGCCATTGTTTGCCAATTGCCTATTATGTGCCAGCTGCTGTTCTTGGTGCTGGTGAGACAATAGTAAGCAGTCCTCAAAGCCCCTGCCCTCCTGGTGCTCAGTCTAGTGGTGGACCTATAGTTATTTTCTTAGCCGCCAAATGGAAGTGCTACTATAGTTTTCTGCTACATGTTGGTTTGCAATGGGAAATGATATGTAGTGTTGCTAAACAAAGCTTCATAGCAATGCAGCTAGGAAGCAGGCTTCCTATATGAAATGAGAAAACTCTGTGTCCTATGCCAGGTGGAGAGGATCATGGCTCAGCCTCGCTAGATGTAGAATGAATGAATGCAGAAGAGGCTCCCCTCACGGGCTCCAACAGAGCAGCACTGCCAGGATTCCTGTTGCTGAGCTTGTATCGGTCCAGTGCAAGGCAGATGAGCCCCAAAGTGGGGCTTAGCCTGTGAGGGGTTTTGGCTTTGCCCAGGAAAGAATTCGAGGGTGGCCAGGTGTGGTGGCTCACACCTGTAATCCCAGCACTTTGGGAGGCCGAGGCAGGCAGATCACCTGATGTCAGGAGTTCCAGACCAGCCTGACCAACATGGAGAAACCCCGTCTCTACTAAAAATAGAAAAATTAGCTGGGCTTGGTGGTGCATGCCTGTAATCCCAGCTACTTGGGAGGCTGAGGCAGGAGAATCGCTTGAACCCAGGAGGCAGAGGTTGAGGTGAGCTGAGATCACACCATTGCACTCCAGCCTGGGCAACAAGAGTGAAACTCCGTCTCAATTAAAAAAAAAGAATTCAAGGGTGAGATGGAGGTAGAAGAAAACAGCTTTATTGAAGGGGCAGTGTTACAGCTCTGTGTCTGTTCCTGCAGGGCTACTGCCTAGTCTGAGTAGCAGCTTAGGGCAATTTTGCAGTCATACTTAAACCCACTTTTAATTACATGCAGATTAAGGGTTGGTTCATGCACAATTTTCTAGGGAATGGATAGTAGCTTTTGAGTCTTTGGGTCATTGCCATGGAAAGGGGTGGTAACGCCTGGGTGTTGCCATCACAGTGGTAAACCGACATGGCCCACTGATAGGCATGTCTTATGGAAAGCTGCTTCCGCCCAGGCCCTGTCTTAGCTAGTCCTCAGTTTGATCCAGTGTCCAAGCCCTACCTTTGTAGTTGAGTCCCACCTCCTACCTCAAGTCCACTGCCAGTGACTGTAGGTACACTTTGCTTGGCGTTTGTTGGTATGGAGCTTTTGCTTAGATTATCTGAAACTCGATTATCCTGAATGTTGCTTGTGTTTATGATTATGCTTCTGACTCCATTAGAACCGACCAGATTCCAGTGTTGTCTTTGGGTCTACAATGCATGATCATGTCCATTCACCTTTTCTGCCCTGCATCCACCCAATCTCTGTTTAAAAACTTATTTGTGGAATAATTTTCTCCTAGTCATTCTTCCTCGCAATCTGTTTCTCTTTTTGGTCCTTTAAGGTACCTTTCTGCGAGCAGAGAGCCCTTAACTAAAATTCTGTTTATGAGACAAGTCCTTGGCACAATGCCAGCAAGGTGGCCAAATGGAATCACTGAGAAGAAGCATGCTTCTTGTGCCATGTAGCTCTTGTACCTGAATAAATGCATGGAGTGTGCACTTGTGAACACACATGCTTATGTATTATTATTTTTTAGTCTCACTATGTTGCCAGGCTGGAGTGCAGTGGCGTGATCTCGGCTCACTGCCACCTCTGCCTCCTAGGTTCAAGCAATTCTCCTGCCTCAGCCTCCTGACTAGCTGGGACTACAGGCGCCCGCCACCACACCCAGATAATTTTTGTATTTTTAGTAGAGACGAGGTTTCACCATGTTGGCCAGAATGGTCTCAATCTCTTGACCTCGTGATCCACCTGCCTCGGCCTCCCACAGGTGTGAGCCACCACGCCCGGCCACTTATGTATTATATATATGTTTAGCAGTTCTGCTTCTAAAATTTGTAATTTCACGTGGGCTTGATTCTAGATTCTATTTTCTAGAAAATGCTCACCATGTAATAAGAAGAGTTCTTGACTAAAATACAGTTAAATGAGCAAATGGCATATGTAAATCTAATTTACTAAATTTACTTTTTTCATTCTTCACTCTCTTAAGAAACGGGAGTGCTACCACGCTACCAAGTGCTTGCATAAAAAAAAATAGCCAGTTTTTTGGCTGTGAAATAAAAACTGTGAAATTGAAACTCGATGATAACTTCCTCAAGTGGAACTTGAGCTGGAGAATCCTGCCATTTTCGAGATAGAAGTAACCTGGGAGATTATCTCCAACCAAGATTGTCAGATAAAACACAAAATACCCAGTTAAATTTGAATTTCAGATAAACAACAAATAAAATTTTAATGTAAGTATGTTCCATGCAATATTTGGGACATACTTATACTAAGCAATTATTTGTTATCTGAAATTCAAAATTAAGCCATGTCTTATGTTTTCATTTGCTAAATCTGGCAACCCTAATGACTCTCCAGCAAATACTACAAGGAAATAAACTTTAAGCTAAAGCCAAAGGCTTAATTGAGATTTACTGTGCTAAATTATCTATTGCCATTCCAACAAGCAGGAAGAGAGAAAAGGAAGTAGATTTTAGCCTGAAGGTTGGAGAGGGAAGGGTGGAGAATGAATGCCTATTTTTATCTGCACTCTAAAGCCAGCTTATTGCCAGCACAAACATAGAAGCTATAAAATGCAGCTTCTCAGATTTAGTTGCTACAAAGGCCACTATAAATAATGAATACAGAAATACACCGAAACTCTACAGTAGTGTTTCATGGTGAATTTTTATGCAGCCTTTGAAAGTTAAATATAGCTAGGATCATGGTGATTGTAATGACCCAATTTTGCCTCTTTGTAACCCCTGAACTTCACCATCCTCCTGGGTTTTCAGAGCCTCCTTGCCTTTCATCTTCCCTGGATGGTTCATGGCTTTTAGTCTCTCAGCAGGAAACTGGGCCAAAAACCTCCCCTAGCTTTGCAGGCACTGCAGTCTGGGTCAAAACACTCATAGAGCTACTGAGTTTCACAAGTTTTTGTTTTCCTTTTTTTTGAAGTATTTTGTTCAAGTAAAGAATCATTTAAAAATCCACTGTCTTCTTGCTTATTATGAAATCACTCCTTGAGTCTGTTAAAATCTATTTCATCACTGAAGTGGCTATTGGCATTCTTTTTTTTTTTTTTTTTTTTTTTGAGACAGAGTCTTACTCTGTTGCCCAGGCTAGAGTGCAATGGATTAATCTCAGCTCACTGCAACCTCAGCCTCCCTGGTTGAAGTGATTCTCCTGTCTCAGCCTCCTGAGTAGCTGGGACTACAGGCGCGCACCACCATGCCCGGCTAATTTTTGTATTTTTAGTAGAGATGGGGTTTCACTATGTTGGCTAGGCTGGTCTCGAACTCCTGACCTTGTTATCCACCTGCCTTAGCCTCCCAAAGTGCTGGTATTACAGGCGTGAGCCACCACCCCAGCCGGCTGTTAGCATTCTTTAGTAAATGTGTTTTTCTTTTTTTTAGCCCAGAGCCTACTGTACATTTGTTTGAATATCTGTGGCCATTTGCTGTTTTTCTTTTAAATTATAGTCATCTTACAGTTTTTCTGTTCTTTGGTTATTAAAACGTGACATTCTTGGAGCTCCATCAGAAATGTTCAGAGTCCCCCACAGTGGGGGTTGGTAAGCAACTAAGATTTCCCTTACTTCACCACAAACCTGGGCTAATGGGATCATAAAGTTTGCAGAACTACTTCCAAGAATTACTACGTAACATGTGAAACCTGTATTATTTGCTCAGGGTGCCCTCAACAGTTAGATGATCCAAACTGGTAAATCAGTGATTTGGAAACATGCCCAGAGTATTGATGTCCACTTGTCCAAACTTCTTCTTATCACAAAGTAAGCCCACAGGTATTGTGTAAATAAAATGTCCTACAGGAGCTCATAGCAGAGTGGTATCTTATTTCAAGTGTGAAACCTATTGCCAAAGAGTGAGATTTGTTATCCTAGCATGAAGAGATCCTGAATCATTTTTCTGATTAATTTGTATTGTTCTTGTTCTTCTTTTTGCAGTGCACTAATTCAGTTTTTCCAGATATTTCCTGAATATAAAAATAATGACTTTTATGTCACTGGAGAGGTAAGTAGAAGTCACGTTTCCTTGTGTGCTTCAAACATCACCAGAACTGACATATATTATGAGTGCAGTTTGTCCGTTTAAAATCCATATACGTATATACACGTACACATACATATCAATATTGATTCAGCCTTTATTCAAAATTCTCCCAATTATCAAAATGCCCTTCATAACTTTTTTTATTTTTTAGTTGGAGTTTTGCTCTTGTTGCCCAGGGCTGGAGTGCAGTGGCGTGATCTCGGCTCACTGCAACCTCTGCCTCCCGGGTTCAAGCAATTCTCCTGCCTCAGCCTCCTGAGTAGCTGGGATTACAGGCGCCTGCCACCACGCACGGTTAATTTTTCTATTTTTAGTAGAGATGGGGTTTCACCATGTTGGCCAGGCTAGTCTTGAACTCCTGACCTCATGATCTGCCCGCCTCGGCCTCCCAGAGTGCTGGGATTACAGGCATGAGCCACCATGCCCAGCCCTTTCATAACATTTTTAAAATCCCAGGGCCCAATGCATGCTCACATATTACCATGGGTGCACTAGGTAGGCTCAGTCACCTGCCTTGTTTGTTGTCCTCATCATTCATGATGACGATTTGAAGAGTCCAGGCCAGGTGCTTTGTAGAATGTCCCATATTCTGAATTTGTCTGATTTTTTCCTCAGTGCTTAGGTTATGTCAAAACATTTGAGCAAGAACATTACATAGATGGTGTGTACTTTCTGGTGTGTCACATCAGGAGGCACATGAAGTCAGTTTGTCCCACCGTTGGTGATGCTAAACTGGATCACTCCGTCAAGGTGGTGTCTGCCAGATCTTGCCATTGTAAAGGCACCTGTTTATGTTTGTAATTAATTAATAATTCAAGACCATTCAAACACTGTTTCCTCAAAAAATGCCACCCAGTAGTTTTAGCATCCACTGATGATCTCTGTCTGAATCAGTTATTACACTGGGAGTGATAAAATGGTGATTTTTCTAATGTATCTTTCTGTAGATACCACCTGGCATTCTTCCATAGAGAAGATTTTTCCCTTTTCCTCCTATTACTTACTTTAAAAAAGAGTACTGTGGATTCACAGATTGTTATTTCTATTTGATCTGTTAAAATTTGTTTTATTGTTTTTGATGCTTACGTTGCTTTAAATTTGGTCACTGGGAACCCCTTCAGTTGGCTCCTGTGCCCTTTTGACTGGTCCCCATTAGCCTCCAAGCATGTCCTTGCTTTTTGACACAGATATATGTTCCAGAAGCATCTTGTACTTCTTGTACTTTCCCTGCCCTAGCCTTGCAATCAGTCAGTTCTTCACAGAATGCTGTTTCTTTTTCCTGGGGAATGGCATTTAAAAAGCAAGTGCTAAGCACTAAGTGACCCATTGCTGCTGGAATGTCATTGCTTTTAGACTGTCTGTGGGCGGAGCTAGGAAACAAAATGACTTCATGCTGATACCCATAATTCTAATTCCATACCACAAGGTTCTCTTCTCTTTTCTCTGTTCTGTATTTGTTTTACCCCTTCTCCCACATTGAGGGCTGTGGTTCCTAATGGCATCAGTGTGTTTCCTCTTTTGATTGCTTCTACAATATGCCCAAAATGGTTTCAGAATTACTACATGAGCACCATTACCAACAAGAAACATCAAAATTACTTTTAATATTTTTTGCTGCAATGATTTTTATCCTTAAATTGTATCTCACTACACACTTATAATCAAAGTACTGTGTTTAAAAGTTAAAAGAATTCTATTTTTAAGGGAGATTATGTTAAAATTTAATACACAGTTACATTCATTTGTCTATGTTGGTTTCAGTTTTAGGGTTTGCTTTTTTCATCCTTTTTAAGATTATTTTAAAAATGTGTACCAGCCAATCATTTGAGAACACAGGTGCACTTCTAGGTGCTAGGAATATAATGGTAAATAACACTGAAAAACAACAAAAAAAATCCACGCCCTACATTCTAGAGAGGTAGGCAGTGGTAACTAAAATATGTGCTAGGTACCACCATCAGTCAGTGACAAGTGTCATGAAAGAGATGCAGTAGGGCAAGGGCTGGAGAGTGAAGGAGGTGCTATTTTGGATCAGACTGTCTGACAAGGAGATAATGAGCAGAACCCTGAATGATGTGGTGGGGTAATTTCTGCAGTATCTGTAAGAAGAGCTTTCCTGGCAGAAGGAACAAGGAATGCAAAGACTCTCCAGTGGGGACAGGCTTGGCGGGTTCAAGGAAAAGCACAGAGCTGCCGTGGTAGGAGCTGAGCAGAAAGAGGCCAGTGGATCCTGCAGGGCCCGGCTGCCTGTGGCAGAGTTTGGACTTTATTCTAATGGTAATGGGAAACCATTGAGGGTCCAGTGTTCACTGAAAGAACATTCAGAATTGAATTCAACTGAGCACAGATATATTGAGTATCTGCTATGTTTGAGGCACTGGACAAATATTAGGAATTCAGTGATTTATGAGACATTGACTCCCCTAAATATGAAGGTCTAATAATTACAATACAGATGAAAGGCACAATTAGAGAAATATTATCTCTGATCCACGAGTCTTGAAAAAAGAAAAAAGAAGTTAAGGAAAAAATTAGAGAAGTAACTGTAAAGACTAATAGCCACAGGAAAGTTACCAGTAGCTACCTCAGTATGGGATCCTCAGGAAAGGCCAAGCAGAGGAGGTGACAAACCGGGTTTTGAAGGATAAATAAGGGTGTGTTAGTTAAGGCTCTTGGTTGCAAGTGACAGAAACCCTATTTAAAGCAGCTTTAGTGAAACAGGGCATTGATTGATTAACATCAGGTGTGGCTGGATCTGGGTGCCCTTACTTTGTCATCAGGATTGTGCCTGTCATTGTTTCCTGATCTATGTTCTTGGCTTTGTACTTTTCTGGTTTCATTCTCAGGCAAGTTCTTTTCATGTGGCACTCCTGCTTCTCCATCCATCCCAGCGCAGGTATAGCCTATCCATTCAACTTCCCTTTCCCAGTAATTCCAGCCCTCCAGATTCCTGAATCTCAGATGATCCACTTGGATCCCATGCCTATCCTAGAACCACCAGCTGGACCTAGGTGGTTGGAATATACAAATTGGCCAGAATGGTGCCTGAGGCCCACTCCACACCCTGGGAGGGTAGGGACCAGGATGGGGGTCCTTCACACTCTGAACCATAAGGCCTGAGAGTGGGAGATGAGTGGTCTCCAGAGGAAGATCCAAGTGTTGATGCCAGAGGAAGGGCTGTAAAGATGCTGGCAAGCACATCTGCGATGTCCACTTTCAGGGAGGGAAAGAGAAAAATGGTCCGAGTTTTTCCCATGGGAATGGCAAGTAACTGGAACTAGCAACATCTTCTGTCTTTCTTCTCTTTATAAGCTATTTGGAAGGGATATTCTGACTGATTAGCATACTACACTTTAGGTTTTTTTAAGCCAGTTATGCAGTCAGGACGACTTAGAACCTCTCCTGGTAATTTCTGGCTGTTCCTTGTCTTTTAACCAATTTCAGAGCCAGGTTCGGGAAGTGAATAGGAAGTGACACTCCCATTATTTGGCAACAACCCTGGAAAATGCCCATTCTCCACCTCCTACAGAAGAGTGATCTACTTCGTGTGTAATGCCTTGTCTTGCAAATAATGTGGTGATGTTGTTAACCATGATGTTGATGTTGATACAAACCATGATGTTTGGCAAAGCTGCCAAATCCCAGATGAAAAATTTGACTTGGTTATTTCACATCTGCCTTGTGGTTTTATGCATATAATTTCCTAATGTGTGTAGAAAAGGACAGTTTTCTTTTTACCTTCCTTGCTGCCAGGATGAATACTTTTAAGGAAACCTGTGCCTTCTGAGTGATGAAGGAAGGTGTGAGGTAGAGATGCCATTGTCAGGAGGCATCATCTTCCCCGAACTACATGGAATACGTTCAGTCTGGGGGCACTGCTCCTTCTAGAAGAAAAAACACTAAATAATGATGCCTTGATGGTTTATTATGAATATTAGAATATTATGAATATTTCTTCAGTCTAGTTTGTCCCATCTGGGTTGTCTTCTGTTTTAAGGCCATGTGGCAGAAAAGAGAAGTGGAAGGCGTTCTGGATTAATCATTAGGAGACCTGGGATTCAGGGCTGGCTTTGCTCCTCCCTGGATGATTTCAGGAAAGTCTTTCAACCTCCCTGGGCCTCTGCTTTTCATCTAACAATCAGATGAGTTGTTAAATTCGATCACTTCCAGGGATATTTTGCTTTACTAGAAATTCAAATGCAGTTATCTAGACTCACTCTTTAAGCATCTGTATGTAATTGCAGTTTTAACATAGTACCTACCCATTTTCCCTCTCGCTGCTTCCACCACAAAAAAACAATGTTCTAGATTTTTCAGGAGAGAAAATTCCTTTCTCTTCTAAACTCTTAATTTTCTCACACTCTTAGGAAAGCTGAATAGTGCTGCTGAGTTGTTAGAGCCATCTTCAAAAATAAATGCACAAATTCAGAAATGGTTTTCTGCTTTTCAATGTAAATACACCAGACCTAAATATCTTCACATTTGTGTGCTATGAATGAGAGGAGCCTCATGCTCAAGGGGTCTGGAGCAGCTGTTCAGAACCTTAATTTGGTGTAAAGCAGTCTGGAAATAATAATAGTACCTACTGCATAGGGTTGTTTTGAGCATTTAATTAGATAACCCTCCTCAGATGTTAGCATAGTGACTGGCTGTGGTGAGTACCCAACACGTGATGACTATTATTACCATTCATGTTGAAAAGCTGGGCTAATATATTATGACTCCCAAGCATACAGCCTAATGCCTGTAGACAAGAGCTGAAGTGTTAATAGAAGCTCCGCTAACTCGTTGCTGGGATATGGCATTGTCCCCTCTACTCTGTGTCTATTATTTTGAAATCGTTTTTAAAAGCAATAGTTACTTTGTCTAAAAAAAAAATGGAGCTTAGCAGTTGACATTAGAAGTTGTGCTTGTTTTTTATATGGACAACAGCAAAATGTGTCAGGACCCACCCCAGGCTCCCTGCCTCGCCATGTGGACGATGGTGTGGCCACACCAGAGAAAGTGGCGTGGGCCTGCCCTCAGTGCAAAGGAAAGGGGAGAAGCTGCTTTGTCTTCTTCCACCTTCTCTTCATTTCTGCCCAGAACACCAACTGGAATTAATTTTCTCTAAAAAGAGACAAATGTGTCTGTAAATCACCCTACTCAAGGCATGAAAAAAACATACTTCAAAAAGAGAAACAAGCTGTGTTTAATTCCCATAGTTAACTTTCTTTATAAGTGTTATCCTTTCTGAGCCAGTAACTATTAGTGAGATTGCCCTTGTTCTTGAGGCACAGACACATTTAGCATCCTCTCAATTGTACGTGAGCCCAGGTAGAAGTTAAAGCAAAACAGCCCTCACTGGAAGGCAGGCAGGTGACAGGATCAGGGGGACCGCCCATTGTTCTCTGAGCCTGTGGCTTTATGTGCCGCTCAAGGGAAAGAGTCAGTGCATGTGGGAGGTTGTGGCAATGGATGGGAACGCTTCCAAACTAGCAGGGCATGTGGTTAAAACAGGACATCTCTTCTCCATCAGCAAAAAAGGGCAGACTCTCTTTATAAACAGTTTTGCAACCATAATTTATTTGAGAACCCAATAGAGACAAAACTTTGAAGCTATTTAAAAATGAATTAGGGAGCTTAATGGGACACTTTATCTTCATCTGCATGGGTGAAGTCCCTGTTGGAAGTACAGTGTCTGACAACCTTTATTGAAATCATCATGGCCCATTGGGTTAGGTGGCAAGCTCCCAGTATGCGAGAGCCATGTTTGTTTGTTTTATTCGATATTAAGCACAGTGCTTAATGAATATTATAGAATGGAGTTCATGCGAGGCTCCCTTTAGATAAAATAAAAATATTGATATTTCTTTCCTGCATCTTTTCACCTTCTTTTTTTTTTCTTTCCTGCATCTTTTCACCTACTATTTTTTTTTTTTTTTGAGACGAAGTGTCACTCTGATGCCTAAGCTGGAGTGCAGCGTTGCTATTTTGGCTCACTGTACCCTCCAATTCCCGGGTTCAAGTGATTCTCCTGCCTCAGCCTCCTGAGTAGCTGGGATTACAGGCACGTGCCACCATGCCTGCCTAATTTTTGTATTTTTAGTAGAGATGGGGTTTCACTATGTTGGACAGGCTGGCCTTGAACTCCTGATGGATGATCCACCCACCTCAATCTCCCAAAGTGCTAAGATTACAGGTGTAAGCCACTGTGCCCATCCCCTTTCTTTTTAAAAAATTTTTATTTTAGGTTTGGGGGTACCTAACGTGAAGGTTTGTTACATAACGTGAAGGTTTGCTACATAGACAAACACGTGTCATAGGATTTTGTTGTACATATTATTACATCACCCAGGTATTAAGCTCAGTACCCAATAGTGATCTTTTCTGCTCCTCTCGCCTCCCTTTCATTGCCCTTCTCTCTCTGTACTATGTCCCAGGCCCTGGGGACTCTCCTTCGGCCTCCGTTGTTTTCCAGGGCCATCCTCCCACCTCAGCCTTCCTCTCCTCAGTCTACTGTGCACAGCTTCTATTTCTCCATGCTTCTTACATCCCTATCATGATTGTTCTGTTTCTGTCCCCCATTCTGACTTGTTATCAGCTCATTTTTCCATAGAAAGGATCTGATAAATTAAACCCAGTATGGTGGACTCTCAACATGTTTGCATTTGAGTAGAGAGCAGAGCCTACCTGATGGGTAGATATTTGTAATAGGGTAATTTCAAGCACTGACATACAAACAGAGGGGTGGCAACCAAGGTGGGGTGGGAGAGCGATTCTAGAAGTAGGCCTATAATTATTAGCATTCTATGTAAGCCTGTACCGTCATACTGTTAGCCCGGGCTTGGGATCATTAAATTTGGTGGCTAGAAGGGATACTTCAAGAACATCTAGTTCACGTATTTTATCTGTAGATTTTACTAGAGAATATTTATTGAGAATGGACTGTATGGTAGACATCATGCTAAGCACTGTTTTTGCATTACCTCGCTTAATCCTAACAGCTGCCTTATGAAATAGGTGCTATGATTATTCTTCCCATTTTACAGGTGAGGTGACTGAGGCTTAGTGAGGTTAGGTATGCCTTACCAAGGTCACCCATCCAGAAAGTGGAGGAGCCAGCACTGGAACCTAAGCAGTCAGACTCCAGAGCCTGAAGATGGTGGTGAAGAAATGAGCTAGTGGTGCAGCCTTGTTCACCAAAATACTTGTTCACCAAACTGGGTGCTCTCACCTTGAACTTGCACTGTCTCTAGGACCTGCTTCAGATTCACTTTGTATAGAAGGGAATCAAACATCCCCTTCCATATTTTATGCCGACTCTCTAAGGTTATCAGCCTCACACAAACAAAAGAAGTTCCCTAGTTTCTTGAATGTCTCTGTCTTTCTGGCCAAGACTGTTTTAATCATAAAGACTTGGCTTTGATCATTAAGTTTTATAGAGTAAGTGGAAGTTTCAAGTGATATAAGGACTTGAAGTCTTTGGAATGCAATTATTTCTCAAGGCTTGGAACTTGCTGAATTTTATTAGATAACATTCAAGCTGTTTTAACTCTTGAACCTATGACAAATCTCTATTTTCAGTTATGTTCATCTGCACTTGCCAATATTTTCTTTTAGAATTGAAAATGGTTTTGTGACTATTTAATGAGTTTAATATTGCAGAAATCAAGGTTTAAGCTGCAACTGAAGAACTGAACAAGGGCATATGGAAATGTTTGCAAGTTGGATCTCTGGCTTTTAGACAGCATATCCAAATCAAATCAATACATATATACTGAGGTTTCACGGAAAAGAATATGAGTAAATCAGAAGTCATTATAAGCTTTGTTGGAAATGAATTACCGTGCTGGAGCAGGCAGCATACAGACATAAATAGTACCTGATTAGATGAGATGTTTAGGTTGAGAATGAGAAATGCTAAGTTACATCTATTATGCAGCTTCATCCTTCTGAATTGTATCTACAGTGAGCAAACAAAGATTCAGTTTGTTGACTGTGACCCAGTGTGTTCAGACTCTTTATTTAAAAGTCAAATTAACTGTAGTCTCCATTTTAAACAAAACGGTTTGTTCATCTCATTGAGTCACCTGGCTTCACGCTAGATTTCTCCAAATTGGCACTGAACTCAGAGTAGGTGGGAAAAGGATGCGTCTTGTTCACCTATGCCTGTCAATGATGGCTTTTTCTTTTTTAAGGAGTATCTTCTCAATAGAAAATAAGAATATATCATTTGGGAAGCAGTATGTATTTTTGCATAAGTTTATGTGACTGAAAATTGGCTAGAGATTGAAATGTTTTTGCTATATGTCTATGCCTGTAGATTTTGCAAGTTTCTTTTTAAGCCCATATTAAAAAAGAAATAGATGCTTTGATAAAGTCATATTCTTGTTGGAAGGTTTTTTTAAATTGCAGCAATGTGGTCTTGAAATTAGATGACGCATGGTCTAGAAATGTCTAGGAGGTTATAGAGATTACCACAACACTGAAATTCCAGCTTTCCTCATTCATTAATTTTCTAAACTGGCCATTTTAAGGCCACACTTCTCTCTTCAGAGAAAATAATGGCACTGAGGGAAGTAAGATTCTACCCTAGGCTAGATGAAGCCAAGTTAGGTCGCCCTAGCCTAGCCTTGCCCTCATGGTGCCCATTACACCGAGGTTTTCACCAGGTTTTGTGGCTTTCCTGGGGTGTTCAATGTGTGTATAAAGTTCTCTTTGAGGCATTGAAGCTGTCTTCTTCCCTCTGGTCTTCTCCCATAAATGGGTGGCAGCTTTATTGTAGTCTGTGCCTGGGATGAGCTGGAGAACAAGGGAATGGTATGACTGATTCCAGAAGAGCAGTGCGCCTTGATTCCTTCTTGGGATACAAAGGAGCTCTCACCAGCCCAGTAGTGAATTCTTCAAAGAAGAATTCTTTCTTCTTCTGTGTAGCTGGGGAGAGTGGGGTTCAAGCAGGGTGAGGAGCCTAGAATCGCCCTCGGGGTCCTCAGCGTACCATTGCTGAAGTTGACAACTCCCTCTTTCCACCTGCCAGGCAAAGGATAGGAACTAAGGCCTGTGGATTGTGAAACTTTGTGTCTAGGTTTAGCTGTGTCTCATTTCAAAAGCCATTGCTCATTATCACTGACAAAGTTCTGAATTTTTTCACCATGAAATGTGTACCTAGAAGCAAGGCAGAGAATGAGTATATAAGTGTATCTATTTTTTTTTCTACTAAACTTCAGAGAAATGTAGTCAACTGAGAGTAGCTTAAACAATAGTAACTGCTACCATATGTGAAATTTCTGTAAGAGGACATTGTTTCCATTTTAATATTATTCTCTGACACTATTTGTTTTCCTCTGGAGGAGCTGATTGAAGCTGGACTTTAGCTCTGAAATCTTTTTCCCTTCCTTGAAAGTAAACAAATGGCAGGTTACAGTAAGTAGGCTGTGAACGTTGTTGAAACATATAAGAAAAGAGAGATTCAGGCAAAAGACACAATTGCAAGTTTTCTCTACATCAAATTTCATTGTGTTTTTACACATCTGGGTAATTAAGCAAACATTGCATTCTCTCTATTTTTACAAGTACAGCGTGCTCCTCATGGGATTTCCATTAGGCTGGAAAAAAAATCGCAAACCAAGATTCAAAACTACTATTCAACTATGATGTTAAGGCCTTTTTCTCTCTTGGGAGAAATAAAAGATTGAGAGCTGAATTCTGAGATCCTTCTGATGTAGGAGGAGAATTTAAGCTCCAGCAAATACAAGCATGTACAAACATACCCTAATACCTCTGGTCCTTCTTGTAGGAGGTGAGCTCAAAATATGGTCACCATGGGAAAAATTAACCAAGTAAGAGCAGTGTTGGAAATTGCAGCTTGAAGCTCCTTTAATTATTAGAAAGGAATAATAAGGGCACCCTAAAATTCTGATGTGTTGAGTGCTAACCTAGTTTGAATTCTGTTAGATGTGTTATGTTTATCTGGCTGAGTTTCTCATTTGAAGGTCACTGCCAAATCCTAAAATAATATGTGTTCAGATAGTTTCTGGCCACACTTTTCGTCTTTCTTTTTAAAATTGCTTTGGTATTGCTCTGAGCTTTTATGAGGCTAGGATCTGATCCCATGTTAGAAGGTTAGTGTTAGTTCACAGACTTCAGGGGCTTCATTGACCAGCTGCTGCTGACACTGGTGAACACCATGGGGAGGTCAGAGAAGCCACGGGACCAAGAGTTCTGGTTGTTGTTGCTGTTTTCATTAGAACTCAGAACAAAAGAAGCAATAGTTCGTAAAATTACAGAATCACTGTTATAAGCCTAAGGGACCATTTAGTCGATTTCTAATCCATAAGGCAGTCACACCTAAATTCTTCTCCTGAAATATGGGGTTCTATAAAATACATACAGGAAAAGGCAAATGAGGTAAAATAAAACATACTTGATTTATTACCTGGTTGTCTTTTGAAGTACTTAATGGCGGTCAGAGAATCATTAAATTGAGAAATAAATGATTCAAGAAGAATAAATGAGTCTGATCTTGCCAAAAAAAAAAAAAAAACTATCTCAACAAGGAGAGCGAAAATAATTGAAATTTTATTACAATGTTTCAGTGTCTGTTTTCCATAAAAATAATTCTATAATTGTCTTCTCTGTGACAGCCTGAGTCACTCAACCAATGGAATGATTAATGAAAAAGGCAATGACGGATTTGTCACACTGACTCAAAGCATGGAAGTGTGTGATAGTCATTAGAAAGTTAAAAAAAAAAAGATAAAGATCATCACTGTGAGGTTGGCAGATGTGGACTGAATATTGAAGAATTTCATTTTGGATGTGGTTATAGTACTACTCATCTCACTGTTTTGTTTTTCATAAATGATCAGCTTAGCAAGCTTGGAGTAGATAAACCCAAGATGTAGTTCCACCTTGGGGGACCTCAGACCCATGGTGTATTCCAGGAACATTGACTGTCAATGATGGCTTTTTTTGGGGGGGAGTATCTTCTCAATAGAAAAGATTTAATTGACTGAAATGCGATTAGATATGACAAAGAGGAGCTGCAGAGACAGCCAAGCCAGGGTAGAATTCCAGCCAGGCATGTGAATGAAGTGCACGGGCCCTTGTTTTCATCACTGTAAAATATTGGAAAATAATGTTTATCTTAAATTGGTTTAAAGTAGGTGAGGTAGCCTGGCTTGTAGTAATGGTCAAAAACTGAGTGGGTGTTCCTTCTTAATTCCCTGCCTGGATATATCCCAGATACCCAGATACACATGATGGTCACTTGGGGAAGGTGCCATAAAAATGCAGATGTTTCAGCCTACGTTTGTCATGACTACCTACATAGCAACTTAAAGTACATGCCCTTCCATGTCAGAAAGGGTCAAGAGAGATGTTTTATTACCAGGTCTTATAACAAGAAAATTGGAGTGATAATATCACTGGAAGATAAACTTTTTAACATTTGTACCAATTTCTGATAGGGGAAAAATATTTAGAAGTAACGCCAGATAAGTCATTCATTTATCAAGTATGTTTTTATTTACCTACTTTGTGCTAGGCAATGTATACATTATAGAAATTGTAATCTAAGAAATGGTAAACTTTGCTCTTATCATGTGTCAGTCATGGTTTCCATAATATAGTTTTGAAAGAAATTGTGACCTTTATGAGGGCGAATTTTGTGCTTTATTCATTTTTGTGTCTCCTCAAGTATCTAGTATAATGCCTGTATTAGTTCGTTTTCACGCTGCTGTAAAGATACTATGAGAGAGAGAGAGAGCATGGGCAGGGGAAACTGGCCCTTTTAAAACCATCAGCTCTCGTGAGAACTCCCTCACTATCATGAGAATAGCATGGGGGAAACTGCCCCCATGATCCAGTCACCTCCCACCAGATCCCTTCCTCAACACATAGGGATTACAATTGGAGATGAGATTTGGTTGGGGACACAGAGGCAAACCATGTTAATGCCTTTGACAGAAGAATTGCCCAATAAACTATCATTGAATAAAGACTATATAATAATACATTTTTACCAGTAAAATGGTTACTCAGGGAAATGTGCTTTTTTGTCATTTTACAGAAATTGTATTTGACAAATGTTCACTTATTGTCACTAACAAGAGAATGTAGCACAGTTAGACAACAAACCAAATTTCAGACATATGAACACACCTTTATATTACACAAGGAAGCTAAAATGTACTTACAAGTATGAATGATAAATTGCTTTGATTCAATACTTTACCTAAATAATTATTATTGCATAAGAGAGCTGTATCAATGAGGAGATCTTAGATAAATTACATAAATGACATTCTTTTATCATTGCTTCGAAGGAGTTTAGGTTTTGGAGTCGGTCAGCTCAGGTATAATTCTGGCTCTACAACTTAACCTCTCGGAGCCTCAGTGTCCTCATCTTGAAATGGGAGTAATGATTATCTTCAGCATATGATTATGGTATGGATAAAATAAGAGCTTTCAGGGGTTCCCAACCTTTGAACTACAGACCCCTGGAGGGCCTTGGAGATGCTGTGAAGGGTCTGTGAACTCACAGGTATCCACATAATGTCTCTAGTCTGTTTTGAACATAGATGCATTGCTCTTTTTCAGATGTCTGTAGATTCATTTTAAGATTCATTCATTCAACAACTATTGAGCACTAACAAATACACGCATCAGTCATAATGGACTCAAGTAAACAAAACAGACAAATGTCCCTGTATTCACAGATCTTATATTCTAGTATGGGTAGGAGAATAACAGTATATAAGATAAATAAGTAAAAGTTTGTTGGAGAATGATAAGTATTAAGGAAATACTTAGGAAAGAAAAAATATAGGAAATTGAGGGAATTTGCCATATGGGGGCCTGTGAGAAGAGCATTCCAGGTGGAGGGAACAGCTAGTCCAGAGGCCTGGCAGACATGTGCCTGGTATGTGCAAGGAATAGCATGGAACCCAATGGGCTGGAAAGGAATGGGTGAGAGGGTAGCAGGGGTTGAGGGTAGAGAAGGGAGCAGATCATGTCAGCCCTTATGCCTTTGCTTATGGGAAGATGGGAAGTCATTAAAGGATAAGGGCAAAAGAAGGAGGCCAATGAGGAGTCTACTGCAGTCATCCAGGCCAGAGATGATGTGATGGAGAAGGGGTTGTGAGAAGACATTGGACTCTGGACAGATTTTGTTAGAATAGATAGAGCTGACAAGCTTGGCTGATTGACTTTTGTGGAATATGACAGAAAGAGAGATACAAAGAATGGCCATCAAGATTGTTGGCCTGAGCAGCGGAGAAACAGAATTAACATGAGTTGAAAGGGAGGCTGCCTCAGGGTTGGGGATTGGGAGCTTTATTTTGAACGTGTGCAGTTTAATATTAATGACATATAAGTGGAGATATCAAGAAGGTAACTTTTGATGGAAAGAATGCAAAATGCAAAATTATTTGAAAAATATTGCTGAGTCAATAGTAGCTCTTCCAGCACAGTCTTAAAGTAGAACTGTTACCATGTTTGTTAGGGGAAATATATCTACAAAATATTCTGACCTTGAAAAAGGACCTTGTGCTGGAAAAGGTTGGAAATAGAGATGAGTTCAAGTGAAAATTTTAGTGGCCAATAAATATTATTTTCCTTTTCTGCTTTTCCTATTCCTTTAGTATATGTTGATTTCAAAATTTGCAGCGTTATCAGATTTCGAAATCTTAATTTTAAACTTGAATAGTGCTTTCTGGTAAGAGATGCCTAATACATGGCAGAATTGTGTTCTCCCAAGTTATTTTATTTTGGAAGGAAATTAGAATGTTCACTTATTACATGTTCACTTGTGATTTTTTGTGCATCGAACCTGTGCATGTCATGTGGTGCTGTTTGAGACGACAAAAGAATTGGAAGACAGAGGTTTTTGCTATTATGGAATCTATAATGTGGGGTTAAGAAACAGATGGTATACCTCATGCAGAAAGATTGCTCCTTCATTGTTATTTTAATTAACTTAAGTACATTTAATTTTACTAGCATCCATTTGTGATTGGCCATTTCAACATCTGTCCTTCTCAGTCTTATGCAGGGAAATACGTGCCAGCCATTGCACACCTCATCCATTCCCTCAACCCTGTGAGAGAGGTGAAGATCAACCTGAAAGGAATTGCTATTGGAGATGGATATTCTGATCCCGAATCAGTAGGTGTCTCCTTCTGACTTTCTATTTTGTCTCTTAGGGGGATTAAATGCCTTTTTATCAGATGGAAGGCTCCTCTTAGAGGTCTAACTTGATAAAGGAAATACCAGTTGACTTTATAACTTAAATCTCCTAATTTTTACCAAATGTTTCAACCTATCAATTTACTGTGTCAGCTTACATTGGCTGTCAGTGCAAATGTGTGTGTGTTTGTATTGTGTTGTGTTCTGTTGTGTGTGTCATGGGGTGTATATGTGTGTGTGCATGTAATTATCCTACTTGGCTAACCAGCACAAGATTAACAATTACAGAGGATTATTTCACCAAGCAAATGGGCTTCCTTAAGGTCTCTTTTTCTCCCTTTGTCACATTGATATGTGTCTTTTTTGTCTTCAGATTATAGGGGGCTATGCAGAATTCCTGTACCAAATTGGCTTGTTGGATGAGAAGCAAAAAAAGTACTTCCAGAAGCAGTGCCACGAATGCATAGAACACATCAGGAAGCAGAACTGGTTTCAGGCCTTTGAAGTGAGTTCTGGGGGCCCTGTGCTGCCCTTGAGCAATTAAAACCATCTGGGAATGAGGGCGGGTGAGTGGGAACACCTTGGTGCTCAGGCATTTTTTTGTTAAGAAGGTATATCTGTTATTCCATTCGAGATCGGGAGGTGAGTTGAGTGGCCTCATAATGAAGAAAAGGACTGTCTGTTCCTTTGAATTTACTTTGGCTATATTTTAAGCCTGAGATCATCTTGGAGTGTTTATCTAACTGTGTCTTTCATTAACCGTTTTGATTTCTTTAAATGCTGTGGAGGCCCTCAAGGCAGACTCTATCATATGGAAATCAGAAGAAAGGCAACCCAGGAAGTAGAGGCATATGCTTCACCATCTGCTGTAAACCATGTAGAAGAGTTTTATATCCACAAACAGGGTTTCAGCCGTGAGAAATGACCACAGTGTGTAACAGATGACATGTGACACATGTGTCAGGAACAAAGATTATAAAGTGTAGTAATTTGAAACTCTTACAAAGGGCCGTTGATATTTGTGCATATCCTTACATTGCTCCCCTAAAATTAAACTTGAGAATCAATAATTACGTTCTTCACTCTTGTCTTTCTCAGTTATTTAAAATGTAAGAATATACTAAATATTAGGAAACAGGAAGTTTTTTTGTTGTTTGTTTTTTTTTTTTTTTTTTTTTTTTTTTGCCAATGCAGACAGAGCAATGTGTAAACAATCTCCCTGAGGGGCTTTTTGCCACATTTACTATAAAGCCATCATGTTTGACACAGTAGTAAATGAGGCAAGGTCTGAATTCCGAGGGCTTTAATTTGTTTGTTATTAGACACATATTTTGTAACAGTATATCTAATGTCGTTACGGTTATTATAGCAGAAATCTGATATTGTCTTAAGGGCATTGCAGATCAGCCAGTTCAGATCAAAATAGGAGACATGCAACCTTGGAGAAAAGGTGGAGGGTAACACAAAGTTATTTTTCATTTTACAAGTAGGGTGTTGGGACACTATCAGAAATCCCCCAAGGCAGTGACCGCCCTTGCCATGAATTCTGATAGCAGCTAGCTGTGCAAATGGATGGAGCAAAGGGAGTCCTGAGCCATCCTACAGAGCTCCACCAGGCTCTCCTTTCTCTGTGTCAGGACACTAAATGTGGTTGCAAAGTGTGGATTCAGAATTTCTTATGCAATTGTAAACACAAAGGAAGAGGGGTCTCCTGGGAGACATGTAGGATCATGCTGCCACTTGCAGTAATAGTATTTTCAAGGCTTTCTGCTGTGGGTAGTCACAGAGGGGACAAAGGAGTGAAACTTCAATATTTAGAATTAATACCAAATTTTATGTGGCATGAGACCAATTTGCAAATGAAACATTTGATATGTTTTTAAAGAAGCACACAGGATAAAGCAATGTCAAGAGCAAGAGCATTTGAGAGGCCCATATTTAGAAAAAAAGCAGAAAGATGACTGGTACATAATGCAGCAGGCTAAACACCTACAGGATTAGCGAAGCTGTAGAAAAGTTCAGGTATGTTGTGTATTTAGAGATAATGATAACATGACCCACCTCTCCCAAACCGGATACATCAGAAACCGGAACCCCAAGCAGGTAAAACCTTTGAAGGCTTGGAATGTCTTTTTGACCATTGGTCCCATATCTTGAGCGATGAATTAAAACAAGACCTTTGCTTTTTCAAGGAAAATAGATGAAATGATACTTAGGACAGTAAACAACTTGTGGTTGAAATATGTTTCAATGACTGCAAAGGAAGACCACCAGATCCTGAAACCCAGGGGAATATAAATGTCAGAATCTCAAGCCTAAGATGATAAAGCCTGTTTGACACTCTGATTGATCCTTTAAAATGACTTAATTAATCAAAGAGTAGTAACTCAGAGCTGGAGAGTACTCTGGAGATAGGTCATCTACTGTCCCTATGCATTTACATGCACACACACACACACACACACACACACACACACACACACATTTACTGATGAGTGGAGAGGATGCCGAGCCCCACAGGATAGCAATGAATTGCCGAAGGATACACAAATAGATTGCGGCAGGCCGAGGACTGGAATTGCTTCCCCCATTTCCACCACAGTATTTCTCCTATGGTAATTTTCAGGCATTCTATAAAAATCCTGGGGCATCTTAGATATTCTGCAAGATGTGAAATGGCTGATCCTCTGTCCAGTATTACCTCCCTTTCCATGATGATTTTCTGAATCACAAGGTTCTTAATTTCACAGGTCTTGACCACCCATGTTATTTTTTTGACAACAACTGACTTTTTTTTTTTTTTTTTTTGAGATGGAGTCTTGCTCTCTTGCACAGGCTGGAGTGCAGTGGCAAGATCTCGGCTCACTGCAACCTCCACCTCCCGGGTTCAAGCGATTCTCCTGCCTCAGCCTCCCGAGTAGCTGGGATTACAGGTGCTTGCCACCACGAACGGCTAATTTTTCTTATTTTTAGTAGAGATGGGGTTTCACCATGTTGGCTAGGCTGGTCTCAAACTCCTGACCTCAAGTGATCCGCCCGCCTCAGCCTTCCAAAGTGCTGGGATTACAGCTGTGGGCCACCTTGCCCAGCCAACAAATGACTTTTAACTCTTTCTAAAAGCAAAGTTATTCTTCAAGGTTGACTTTATATTCCCATTGGTGTTGAAGATAATTTCTAACAATGAGTTCCAAAAATGATGTGTGCATTCAGAATGACCCTGGCCTCTGGTGCCCCCTCTGGGTGAACAAATTAGAAAAAGACACCTCCTCTGTGGTGATGCAGTCCTGTGGGTTCAGGACGGGGCAGGCAGATGCCTCCACTGTGTGAAGATAAGAGGTGGCCACTTCTCCAGATGCAGCCCTGAGCCAGGCTCTCCAGCTCAGCAAGCAGAACTTTGGCTGGTTCCCTGTCCCTTCGCACCCCTTAGCCACAGGCATCGCCATGGAGCTGCACAACCAGAAGTGAGTCCCTGAGCAATGGCAGCATTGGTAGAGAATACTTACTACCACCTCCACCCACACCGCCTTTTATGGTGATAACCTTTTTCATTCTTGGCCTCTATCCCCATGGCAATAGGAACTTGAATAAGTTCTTTCATGTTTGAAAAAGAATATGAATACAGGCCGGGGGCGGTGGCTTACACCTGTAATCCCAGCCCTTTGGGAGGCCAAGGCGGGCAGGTCACAAGGTCAGGAGTTCGAGGCCAGTCTGACCAACATGGTGAAACCTCGTCTCTACTAAAAATACCAAAAAAAAAAAAAAAAAAAAAAATTAGCCGGGCGTGGTGGCAGGCACCTTTAATCTCAGGTACTCGGGAGGCTGAGGCAGGAGAATTGCTTGAATCCGGGAGGCAGAGGTTGCAGTGAGCTGAGATCTTGCCACTGCAGTCCAGCCTGGGCGACAGTGCGAGACTCCATCTCAAAAAAAAGAATATGAATACAATGATTAGACTATTTCTCAAACGTTGGAACATGGCCAGAAGGAATTGGCAAGTAGGAAGCATTGCAGGCTGACTGCTAGGAGCCAGTGTGTGCATGGTTGAGTGTGCAGGCTCAGGAGTCGTGGCCTAATCATCTGACCTCTGACATTATTAGTAAGGTGTCCTCGGCAAGTTGCTTAAACTCATGTGTCTCAGTTTTCTCACCCATAAAAGCAGAATAATAATACCTTATCTGATAAGAGACCTAAATTTGTACTTGATAGATTGTTTTTAACATGTGCTGACTTCAATTCTTAGAATCCTTTCATAAGAACCCCTTACAACTGAATATCATCATCAACAACCCCCCTCCATGTCTTCAACCTCTTCTGTGACTATTTTCTTCCTTCATCTTCTTGCTTTGATGGAAACCTGGCTCTCCCCTGATGCTGCAGTCCCTGTGGTCCTCTTGAGTGGGGGCTGTTTTCTCTCTTAGCTTCTCTGTATCACTTGGTTCATAGGTGGAGTAGGTGTCTTCCTTGCTCATCATGTGACTTTCAGATCATGTTCCCTGCCTCCTCCTAAAGCACTGAGCTTTGACTCTCCTGTCCTCAGACAGGGCCTCCGACCACTTCCAATTGTGTCTGTCTGCCAACCCCTGGTTACTCCCTCTCATTTGAATAGCTGAGCTCCTTCCTCTCTGTCACTCTCTCCAGCATTATTCTCGTCGTAATTCCTGATAACTGCAAGATCCACATTGACGATCCTTTTAGGACCTGGTCCTTGGTGCCTCAGCCTCCTCTTTTTCAATGATCTTGTCCTCCTCCTCATCTTAGCTACTGATTCTCATACCCTAAAAACCTGGCAGCTGATCCACAATCACACATTCCAACATCTTTCTCCAACTACCACCTCCTGTCCTAGATCTCTTCTGCTAATGTACCAATCTTACAGCCCTGCAACCTCACTACCTTTCAATCCATTGATTCTCCTGCCTCTCCACTATCTCTAACCCCCTCAAGTCTCCATTTCTCTAATTACCTGTCTTCAACCCAGGGTCAGTCATTCCATACATTTCCAAGCCCAAACCTCTTTTGCACTTCCTCTGACTCCTTTGGCTGAACCACAGCCCTGGCTCAGTCTGCCTCTCTGCTAGGCTGTGCTTGACTCTACACAGCTGGCAATGGCTGGAGGAAAGCACACAACCATGCTGACTGCTCTCCCACTCAGCTGGTGACTGGGTTTTTTAACGTCAGCCCAAAGATAACTTCCACCAGCTCCAGGAACCTGCATCTGCACCATATCCTGCGTCTTCTCTCCATGTCATCTGGTGAGCAGTTCATGATCCATGTTAAGGCACCCTTCCCACAAGGCTTACTCCCATAGGCAAGGCCTTTGAGCTCGCTGTGTCCTCTGCCTGGAACCTTCCTTCCCCTAGATGTCTGTGTGGCTCTATTCCTCTCATCCAACTTGTCTTTACTCAAATACCACCTTCTAAGTGAGGTCCTCTGTGACCTCCTCTCTACAGTGTCCCATACACACATGCACACACATGACACTTCCTACTCCTCTTTAGTTTTCTCCTTATCATTCCCTAACATACTCAAGAATTTATCACTGTCTACCATATGATACAATTACTTAGAAATGCTTGTTGTCCCCCCGTAGAATAAAAGCTCCATGGGGGAGGACCATTGGTCTGTTTGGTTGATGGCCGTTTCTTCAGTGCCATGACAGTGTCTATCACAGAGAATATGCACAATAGGTGGGCACTGGATGAAACAATAAAGGAATGAAACAGTTGTTGAATGAATGAAATGACAAATGTCTGTACATTTTTACCCACACTGATGTTTTCTTTCTCTCTTTCTCCCTCTCTCCCAACCTAGATACTGGATAAACTACTAGATGGCGACTTAACAAGTGATCCTTCTTACTTCCAGAATGTTACAGGATGTAGTAATTACTATAACTTTTTGCGGTGCACGGTAATGACAACATTTTAAAAACCATAATAATGTTTGCTTAAAACTTTTGGCAAAACCGAACTTCGTTTGATTTGGGAAATATTATAGATGACTTTATACTAGACCAACATGTCCAAACTGTGCCGCGTGATGTGGTCTACTAACCCATAGGATCTTTTCCTCATCAGTGTTGTATACGGTATAATCTGACCACTGAGAATGTGCGATTTTTCAGATAACTCAAACAACTTCTGATTAACATGATTTCCCCCAGTAGAGCTTGTTATAGAGGCTCTTTTGTGAAGGACACAGGCTGGAAGTGGAGTTCTGAGTCTCAGGTCCCAGAGCTTCAAGTCTGTTTACGAGTCTCTTGAAAATGCCCACATTCTTTGTTCTGTACTTAAGACGCTTGGATAATCAAAACTGCCAAAGCCTTAATGAAAATGTTTGCTTTGTCTTACTTTTAACTTAAGATGTTTAATGCATTTAGTATGGCCCTTACTTGAAGCCTTCTGGAATATTTCTCAAAGTATTCAAGTAGTTTGTTTCATAAAAGTAGGCCAAAGTTGGTATCTTTTGTGTAGAATTAGACAAATGGAGCCAAAGTAGGTGTTTGAATTTGTATAATCTTTGTCTAATGCTTATGACATGCATTCTGTTTTTAGAATTGCCTGATTTATGAACTAGTTTGTAAATAAAGTACAACGTTAGTTTCAGTGGAATTCACCAATGCTGCAGTTTTGGATTTAGATTCTGCTAAGAGAAAAACATATGGTAGACAAGACAGAAACAAAATTTGTGATGATATCTTTTTTTCTTTACAACAATATATTCACAGTTAGCAAAAATTGTTGATGAAGCACAAAGTTGTCAAACTCAAACTTTAACAGTTTTTTTAATCCTTGTGTAACTGGTTTTTTTTTTTAAAGCATTTACTCCTTTCTTTCAGTATAATGATTATTACAGAGACTTTATTGCAGTTTTTTTTGTTTTAAATAAGCTTCATGGACAACTTTTCTTCTGTCTTGTATCCTTCATAAAGTATCATCTCTTTTCACATTTGACATATTTTCCCCTTTATTATAGTCAATCCAATTTTGTGTGTGTGTGGTTTTAATAAACAGCAGAACACAGAAAAGAAATTCTTAGCTTTAAATCCAGCACGCCACCACCCTGGCCCTTGTGATCCATTTGACCTTCTTTCCAAAGAGCCACCAACAAGGAGTGAATTGATTTTGATAATCTCACCTCTTTTGTTTTCTCTATCTTTGCCTCTAGTGGGGTTGCTAATGGGAGTCACAGATTGCAAAAGATTAGTTTCTGCAAAGGAAAATCCTGTATTTGCAAATTGGGTATTTGCTCTAAGAGTATTACGTCATTCAGATTTCTCATTAGTAAAAAGATTCCACCTAAATTATCTCAAAACCTCCAAGTTAAAATTTAAAGAATGGCGACAAGTTAATAGTCCCGTCATGTTTCTCCATGTTGTATGTTATGAGAAATTCACAGCTTTTCCCAACATACTGTTCCTGCCACCAATCATGTTCCCTATGTCTTTGCAATGCCCTCTTCTGCCAGGAACCTGAGGATCAGCTTTACTATGTGAAATTTTTGTCACTCCCAGAGGTGAGACAAGCCATCCATGTGGGAAATCGGACTTTTAATGATGGAACTATAGTTGGAAAGTACTTGCGAGAAGATACAGTACAGTCAGTTAAGCCATGGTTAACTGAAATCATGAATAATTATAAGGTAAGAGAGCTACTTCAGTTACTATTTTAGGAACTTTCAGATTACCCAGAGCAGAGGTGATTTGTAATTTGAGTCCTGCCTTTTTTTTTTTTTAACTTTTATTATGTGTCATTAACATAAATAGCAGCCCCTTCTTTGTTTGATTTCCAGTTCAAAGTTTTATATTGTTCCTTTTAATTTAACCACTTTCGCTGTGGTGGTGGCTCATACCTGTAATCCCAGTGCTTTGGGAGCCTGTGGCGGGTGGATCACCTGAGGTCAAGATTTTGAGACCAGCCTGGCCAACATGGTGAAACCTCCTCTCTACTAAAAAATAACAAAAACTAGCTGGGCATGGTGGTGGGCACCTGTAATCCCAGCTACTTGGGAGGTTGAGGTGTGAGAATCACTTGAACCCGGGAGGCAGAGGTTGCAGTGAGCCGAGATCATACCATTGCACTCCAGCCTGGGCAACAGAGCAAAAACTCTGTCTCAAAAAAATAAAAATAAAATAAAATAATTTAACCACTTTCCCCTGATCATTCCTTAAAATGAAATTCCCTTTGGCACACACCACTTCTCATCCTTTCTTGAGAAAGGAAGAGTTGCAGAGCCAAAAAGATGACTGGCCATGTGTAAGAGCCAGATTTCTCTTATGTATTGCTTTGTTACATGAATCCCAATGACGTCAGGGATAAACGAAATCAACTGGTTATTCTAAAAATGCATTTTGCCTAATGATTACATTCATTCACTTTACCCAACCACAGTGTTTTGAGTCTCTCCTTAGGGTGTGAGGTTGAAATGATGAATGAGAAAGGGTCCCTGTTTAGAAGTAGGTCAAGTCAAGCCATTATGTTGCCCGGTTGAAATGCTCACCTTTGCTGCTGGAGGTGCCAGTGGAGAGTGAGGTCACAGAAAAGGAGCCCTGGAGGTTCAGGCAAAGAAGGCATGGGCCCTGGAACTCCCACTGGGAGGGAGGACACCAAGAGCAAATGACATGGGGAAAGTCAGCCTGTGTATTATTTCTTCCTGGTACTACACTCTCAGCTCCTCCTCTGGTCCTCCAGTGCTGTTAGCCTTTGCCCAAGGGATCATCTCTGGGGCAACTCCAAAGGATGCCTGTACTGATGACTGGGGAGACTACCACTGAGTGATCCACTTCCTCCCTATATCCTGTTTTGAATGAACAAAAAACAGGGCAGTCAGCAGCCCATAGGATTTTTGTATGAATTAGAATAAAGGCATCCTCTCCTCAAGATACTTTATTTCGATCTTTCAAAAATTGTCCTGATACACTGCCTTAGTTAAAACCAGACTCTTTACTGCCATTTGCTGGCATGATGAATATTCATTTCTACAATGTCTATATTAGGAATGGTGTCTGTTAGTATTGTTCAGTGCACAATCTGCAATACCATCCAGGCAGTCCCTGGCCAATGCACCCTAACTAGACTGGTTTAGAATATGCCAGACCTAGGAGGCCAATTTCCCAGTCCTGCTCCTAGTACAGTGTTGGACACGTAACCATTGTTGAAAATAGTTTAAGAACAATTATATGCCAAGTCTACAAACCCATTATAAACCTGCAAAACTTGATGAAATACTTACTTTCTAGGAAAGAAAGGGTCTAACTAGGTCAGGCCAGCATTTCAGCCATCCTTGTGTTTGGTTTTCTTGGGGACATGTAGTGGCCTTTAGTGCTTGCTGCTTCAAGACTTCTCAGAGGACCTCCAGAAGGCACTGCTGTTTGTCCTCTTCTCTGAGCTCTCAGAATGCGTTGTCTTTACCCACATAGTTGTACATGGCACGCTGTAATGTGCAGACTCTCAGTCTGACACCCATACCACCACCAGCCTGGAGCAGATGTCAGGAATGAATGAATGAATGATTAGTGCTATATCAAAAATATATCTATAAACCTGTCCATAATCCATTAGGTGCTTATTATCCACAAATTTATTAAACCAAAAAGAGGTTAGCATTCATGTCTTAAAGATGACGTTCTGTAATGTGATGTTAAGGAATGGAAAGAGTGAGTTTTTTTGAGAGGAGAGCAGATAAGGAAGTTCGATATGTGTTATTTGCGCCCTTGGGAGATATATTTTCTCACTGTACACACTTTTTTTTTTTTTTTTTTGAGATAGAGTTTTGCTCTTGTTGCCCAGCTGGAATGCAATGGTGCGACTGGCTCACTGCAACCTCCACCTCTTGTGTTCAAGCAATTCTCCTGCCTCAGCCTCCTGAGTAGCTGGGATTATAGGCATGCTCCACCATGCCCAGCTAATTTTGTATTTTTAGTAGAGATGAGGTTTCTCCATGTTGGTCAGACTGGTCTCAAACTTCTGACCTCAGGTGATCCGCCCACCTTGGCCTCCCAAAGTGCTGGGATTGCAGGCGTGAACCACCGCACCTGGCCTCACTGTACAAATTTAACTAGAATATGATTCCTTTCTCAGCCATGTGAGGGTAGGGTGGGACTAACAGCTTACCTGATGACTGATGTTTTGTTTTGACTGATAAAGGAGAATATATTGATTAGAGGTGATCCTGCATTTTGATATTTAAACATCTCTGTCCCTCTTACCCATGTATCCTAAACCTACCACTATGAATTCCAATAAAATCAGAATCCAGTATTTTCTAAACTTGTCTTTTCTTTTTTGAGACAGAGTTTCACTCTGTTGCTCAGGCTGGAATGCAGTGGCACGAGCTTGGCTCACTGCAACCTCCACATCCTGGGTTCAAGTGATTCTCCTGCCTCAGCCTCCTGAGTAGCTGAGATTACAGGCGCATGCCACCATGCCTGGCTAATTTTTTTTTCCATATTTTTAGTAGAGACGGGGTTTCACCATGTTGCCCAGGCTGGTTTCAAACTCCTGACCTCAGGAGATCCATCTGCCTCGGCCTCCCAAAGTGCTGGGATTACAGGTGTGAGCCACCGTGTCTGGCATAACAGACACGGTTATGTTTTTAACTCTGAATCGGTTGCCAGAAAAAGAAAAGAGTTTAGTGGTATAGATAAACCATATTTCCATAAAGAAACAGAACAAAATATGCCATCAATCTAATGCAGACCAAAAAGTGGCTGCTGCTAAAACAGCATGTTCACTCACGCAGCTGGCAAAGCCCTCAGGATAGTGATTATCTTCGGCTTGTCTATTAATGATGTTGAACCTCAATGTTCAGAATGGGAATCAGAACAACTTAGGTTGGCTTTAAACATTAGTACCATTAAGGTCATATTTATGTAAGACTCGGTACTAATTTGTCATAGAAAATAGCATGCCTGTTTCTATTCATAGGAACTAGAGGTCTTTTTCCAGTACTGGGTTCATTTTAGCCAATGTGGAGCATCTCTGATGGTTGAAGGAAGACCTTCCTGGGTTTCTGGAATTATGTGTTCATGTAGTTTCTGTATAAAAATTAGCTTCTCTGTAAACTACGTTAGTTTCTATGCAAGCTACATAAAAACATGATCCTTTTCTTACAATGATATACAGGAGATGCATACTCAAAAGTCATTTTCCTTTCAGTAATTTCAGATGTTTTGGTGGTAAATTGAAATATCATATTGGCAGTTTCCAAAATAACTAGAATGAGAAACAATCTGTTGGGCTATTTGAATTCTTTATGACTGAATGAGGTCAAAACATGATCAGGACTTTTAGGAGTTAGCTGGTTAATAGAGTATGGTGGTTATGAACATGTTCTTAAGTTGCATATCTTGAGTTTGAGTTCTGGTTACACCAGTCACTGGCTATGCTCCTTTGGGAGAGGAAACTTAAACTCTCTGTGCTTTGGCTTCCTTGTCTATAAAACAGGAATAAAAACAGTATTTATCTGTGAGTTTCTGTGAGGTTTAAATGAGATTATATATGTAAACACACTTAGAAGAGTGCCTGATGGTTAGAAGGTGCTTATTTATTTATATATAAGCTATTACCAAAAATGTTCAACAAATTTTATAAAAGTCTTTAAGATCTTGCTACATTCAAAAGTTATACAAGAAACCCTGGAAGACACAAAAATAAAAAAGAATGGACAGGCTTCCAGTTTCCATTCCAGTGTGTAAGGAGCTTAGAAGTCTCCACTCCATTGTAACAACAGTAAAAAGCCAAACAAACTGAAATACAATCAAGAACTCTTTTTAGATTTGTCGAAACTGAGGTCACAGGGCAAACTGCTGCCCTCCAAAATTAGAGAGAGAGATGAATATAGGGAGTCATAGCTTAACAGGAGCAAACCTGTAAGTAGAACCCTCCATGGAAACAAATGCTGAGGAAGGAAAACCAGAACAGTAATTGGTAAATTACTAGAGGCTCCATAGGGACAAGTCTGAGAGTTTAAAACACCATGGGGCGGGGGGAGGACTCAGCCAAAGGTCATTTGTAAATGACCTTTATTATGTTGAGGGACTTTTCTTGTATACCCAAACTGTTGAGAGTTTTTATCAAGAAAGGATGTTGGATTTTGTTGAATACTTTTTGTTTCAATTGAGATGATCATGTGATTTTGTCTTTCAGTCTGTGATGTGTCACTTTGATTGACTTACCTATGTTAAACCAGTCTTGCATGCTAAGGGTAAATCCCACTTGATCATGTTGTAGAATCTTTTTTATGTATTGTTGAATTTGGTTTGCTAATATTTTATCGATAATTTTTGCATGAATGTCAGAGTTACTGCCCTGCAGTTTTCTTTTTTCTTATGATATCTTTGCCTGGCTTAGGAATCAAGATAATACTTGCCAAAAAATCTATGATTAATATGCTAAGGATTTTAATGGAAAAAGTAGACAACCTGCAAGAACAGATGGATATTGAAAATAGAGATATGGAAATTATAAGAATCAAAAGGAACTGTTAGAGATCAAAAGCACTGTAACAGAGATAAAGAATGTCTTTGGTGGGCTCACTAGTAGACTGGACACAGCTGAGCTAAGAGTAGCATCAGGATGTAATAAATAGAAGCTTCCAAAACTGAAAAGTAAAGAGAACAAAGACTTAAAAAAAATTTTTTTGAATAGCCTTAACTGTGGGACAACTACAAAAGATGTAACATACACATAAACGGAATACCAGAACAAGAAGAAAGAGAAGGAAATGGAAGCAATATTTAAAGCAATAATGATTGCAAACTTACCAAGATTAATGTAAAACATCAAACCACAGATTCCAGAAGCTCAGAAAACATGGAGCCGGATAAATCCCAAAACAAAATAATCAAGAAAAGGAGGCAAGTCACGTGGAAGCTTCAAAAAAATCAAAGATAAAGAAAAAAAGTCTCAAAAGAAGCCAAAGGGGAGAAAAACCTTACCTATAGAGAAGCAAAGGTAAGAATCACATCTAGGTTCTCCTCAGAAATCATGCCAACAAGAAGAGAATGGAGTGAAATATTTAAAGTGTTGAGAGAATAAAACGCACCAACTTAGAATTCTGCACCCTGCAAAAGTATTCCTCAAAAGTGAAAGAGAAGTGAGGACTTTCTCAGACAAAAATTGAGGGAATTTGTTGCTAGTAGGCCTGCTTTGTAAGAAATGTTAAAGTAAGTTTTCAAAGAGAAGATAAGTGATATAGGTCAGAAACTTGCATCTATATAAAGAGAAGAAGAGCACTGGATAATGATTATATGAAGATGACATGATTATGTAGAAAATCCAAAAGAATCAACAAAAAAGCCTCTTGGAATTAATAAGTGATTAATCATAACAAGGTTGCAGGATATAAGGTTAATATAGAAAAGTTAATCACTTTCCTATGTACTCCCAATAAACAAGTGAAATTTGAAATTAAAGCACAGGACTATTTACATTAGCACCCTTCAAAAATGAAATACTTAGATATAAATGCAACAAAATATTTATAAGATCTATATTAGGAAAACTATAAAACTCTGATAAAAGACATCAAGAATAACTAATAGTTGGAGAAATATTTTGTGTACATGGATAGGAAGACTCAATATTGTCAAGATGTCAGTTCTTCCCAACTTGATCCATAGATTCAATACAGTCCCAATCAAAATCTCAGTAACATTTTGTAGATAAGGATACATTGTTCTAAAGTTTATATGGAGAGGCAAAAGACACAGAATAACCAACACAACATTGAACAAGAGGAATAAAGTTGGAAGATTGACGTTACCCAACTTCAAGACTTACCATAAAGCTACAATAATTAAGATATTATTTATTGTAATAATTAAGTATGGCATTGGCAAAAGAATAGGCAAATAGATTCATGGACTAGAATAGAGAGCCCAGAAATATACCCACATAAATATAGTCAACTGATCTTTCATAAAGGAGCAAAGGTTATACAGTGTGGCAAAGATAGTCTTTACAACAAATGGTGCAGGAACAAATGGATATATCCACATACAAAACAAAATAATGAAATAGACACAGATCTTACACCCCTCACAAAAATGTTCTCTGAATGGATTATAGACCTAAAGGTAAAACATAAAACTATAACACTTGTAGACATTAACTTAGAAAATCTAAATGACCTTGGGTATGGTGTTGATGTTTCAGATACAATGCTAAGGGAACAATCCATGAAAGAAATAATTGAGAAGCTGGACATCATTAAATTTAATAACTTCTGCTTTACAAAAAACAATGTCAAGTAAATGAGAAAATAAGCCACAGACTGGGAGAAAATATTTGCAAAAAACACATCTGATAATGGACTGTTAACCAAACTATATTTTTAAAAAGCCTTATAGCTCAACAATAAGAAAATGAACAACCCAATTTAGAAATGGGAAAAAGACGTGGGCACCTCACCAGTGAAAATATACAGATGGTAAGTAAACATATGAAAAGATGTTGGCTGGGTGCCAGTGGCTCATGTCTATAATCCCAGCACTCCAGGAAGCCAAGGCGAGAGGATCACCCAGGAGTTTGAAACCAGCCTGGACAACATAGAGAGACCCTGTCTCTACAAAATAAAATTAATTAATTAATTAATTAGCTGGATGTGGTGGTGTGCACCTGTAGTCATGGCTACCTGAGAGGCTGAGGTAGGAGGATCACTCGACCCCAAGAGTTCAAGGTTGCAGCAAGTCATGACTATGCCACCACACTCTAGCCTAGGCAACAGAGTGAGACCCTGTCTCAAAAAAAAAAAAAAAAAAAAGGAAAAGATGTTCAACATCATATGTCATTAGGGTATTACAAATTAAAGCCATGAGATACCACTTCCAGACCTGTTGGAATAGCCAAAATCCAAAATACTGACAACACTAAATGCTTACAAGGAGGTGGAGCAATAGGAACTCTCATTCTGGTGGGAATGCAAAATGATACAGCCACCTTGGAAGACAGTTTGAAAATTTCTTAAAAAATTTAATATACTCTTACCATACCATTCAGCAGTCATGCTCTTTGGTATTTACCCAAATGAACTGTAAGCTTGTGTCCACACAAAAATCTGCACAGTGCTATTTATAACAGCTTTATTCATAATTGCCAAAACTTGGAAACAACCAAGATATTCTTCAGTAGGTGAATGAATAAACTAGACCAGACAATGAAATTTTATTCAGTGCTTAAAAACAAACGAGCTATCAAGCCATGAAAAGACATGTAGAAAACTTAAATGCATATTTCTGAGTGAAAGAAGCCAATCTGAAAAGGCTACGTACTGTATGATCCCAACTATATGACATTCTCTAAAAGGCAAAACTATGGAGACAGTGAAAAGATCAGTGGTTGCCAGGAGATGGGGGAGGGAGGGATCAATAGGCAGAGCACAGACGATTTTTAGGGCAATGAAACTATTTTGTGTGATACTTCAATGGTGGATACAAGACATTATGCATTTGTCAAAACCCACGGACCGTATAACACCAAGAGTGAGTTCTAATGTGAACTGCGGACTTTAGGTGATTTGATGATGTTTCAGTGTAGCTTTGTTAATGTAACAAGTACATCGCTGTGGTGACGGATATTGATAGTGGAGGAGGTTGTATGGGAGAGGGCATAAGGGGTGGATGGGAACTCTGTACTTTACACTCAATTTTGCTATGAACCTAAAACTGCTCTGAAACACAAAATTTACTAATTTATTAATTTACTTTTTTTAAAGTTAATTGTCTTCCTAGTAAAGGGAATAGATACTAGTATATTTGATAATGGGTAGATTCAATTCCTACATCCAGCAGACTGGTAAAGTAGACTCTATGAAGGAAAATACAACTAAAATACAACTGAATTCAGGATAAATGACAACAAACATAATTGTAATGCCTTTAATAAAATAAAAGTGGATCTGAAAACAAAAACAGCACCAGAAAAACAAAAGGCAGAGAAGGGAATCCTGTGGAGCAAGAGCAATAAGGCAGGGTGGCCCTGAGAACCAGTGTCCTCAGTGCCGCAACTGGCAGCTGGGCTGTGGGCCCAAGTAAAGTGACACTGCTGACCTGAGAGCCCAGCACCAGGGCTGGGACATGTGGAGGGCCCAAACTGTCCCACATTGCTAGGAACTCTGGCAACTAGCAGAAGCAAATACACTTAACTTAGTGGTGGGGCCGGGCACAGTGGCTCATGCCTCTAATCTCAGCGCTTTGGGAGGCTGAGGTGGGCACATAACCTGAGGTCAGGAGTTCAAGACCAGCCTGGCCAACATGGTGAAACCCCGTCTCTACTAAAAAAGTACAAAAATTAGCCAGGTGTGATGGCAGGCGCCTGTAATCCCAGCTACTTGGGAGGCTGAGGCAGAAGAATTGCTTGAATCTAGGAAGCAGAGGTTGCAGTGAGCCAAGATTGCACCGCTGCACTCCAGTTTGGGTGACAGAGTGAGACTCCCTCTCTAAATAAATAAATAAATAAAAAGAAAATAGAGGTGTTTAGTTTCTCAGATTTTTCAAAAATGTAAAGCCATTTTCAACAAAAATGTAAACTTGTAATCAAAAGTCACCTAACACAAAAATAAACAGGCTACAGGCTGTGAATAAACAGAAACAAATATAAGAGAGAAAGATAGCCAAGGCACTTTCAGATATAGGACATATGAGAGATAAAACAACTATATATGAAATATTTGAAGGCATAAAAATGGAGTTACAAAACAAGCAATAAATGAGAAACTAATAAATATGGCTAGGCAAATTTGAAAGAGAACAAATTGTAATCGTAAAAATGAATGATACGGTTGTTGAATTTAAAACTCAGTGCATGGGTTAAAGAGTAGATTAGACACTGCTGAAGATAAATTTAATGAATCAGAAGATAGATCTGAAGAAATTACCAAAATGGAACACAGGAAGAAAAGATAAAAAGTTTGAAGGGAAGATTAAGAGACGTTAAGAAGAGAATAATATATGTCTAAGCAGAGTCAGAGAAGGTAAGAACAGAAAGAATGAAAAAAAGCCATTTTTAAGAAACATTGGCTGAAGATTTGCCATATCTGATAAAGGTTATGAATGCATAGACATGTACTGAAGCACATATACAATAAACAGTGGAAGAGAGAAAATAAATTCATATTTCAGCTGGTTTTAATGAAATTGAATAATAGCAAAAAGCCAAGAGAATGTTTTAAAAGTCCAGAAGGAAAAGACAGGCCATCTACAAAAGGAGGACAATCAGACTGACAGACTTGTCAATGACAGCAATGGAAGGCATAATATCTTCAAAGTGCTAAAATGAGATAACAATCTAGAACTACATTTCAAGTAAAATGGTAGAATAAAAGTATTTTCAGATTTAACAAAATATTTCAAGTGCATTTAGAATCAACAGATTTTCACTAAAGGAGCTTCTAAAGAATAGGAAAAATAAATTGTTCCAGAATTATTCCAGGAAGAAAATCTGAGCTACACGAAGAAATACTAACTATAGAAATTGATAGAAATAATATTTTATCAATGTTAATTTTCTGGTTTTGATCATTGTACAATGGTTGTGTAAAATGTTAACATTTGTGAAGGCTATGTAAAGGATATACTATTTATTTAACAGATTTTGTTTGTTTTGTTTTGTGACAGGATCTTGCTCTATTACCTAGGCTAGAGTGCAGTGGTGTGGTCATATCTTACTGTCTCAAACTCCTAGGCTCAAGCTCTCCTCCAGCCTCAGTCCCCCAAGTAGCTGGGACTATAGGCATGTGCTGGCTAATGTTGGTTTTTCTTTTTCTTTTTTTCTTTTTTTTTTTTTTGTACAAACAAGAGTTTTGTTCCATTGCCCATGCTGGTCTCAAACTCCTGGCCTCAAGCAATCCTCCCACCTCAGCCTTCCAAAGTGCTGGGATTACAGGTATGAGCCATTGCAGCCAGCCTCTGTAACAGATTTACTGAGATATAATTTACATACCACAGAATTCACTCATTTCAAATGTACAAGTTAGTGGTTTTTGCAACTGCAATTTTCTCTGCAGCCATAACCACTATCTAATTTATGAACATCTTTATCACATCTGAAAGAAAAAAGAAAAAAATCCCCTATTCATTAGCAATGATTTCCACTTCCTCTTCCAGCCCCTGGCTACCACTAATCTACTTTCTGACTGTATGGATTTGCCTATTTTGGATATTTCATATAAATGAAATTGTGCAGTATGTGGCCTTTTGTGACTGTTTCTTTCACTTTGTATGTTTTCAAGGTTCATACATGTTATAGCATGTTCATTCTTTTTACTGTGAAATAATATTCCTATGTATGGTTATACCACATTCTATTCATCCATTCATCTATTGATGGACATTTGGCATGTTTCCACTTTGTGATTATTGTGAAAAATGCTGCTATGAATATTCATGTACAGTGTTGGTGTGAACATATGTTTTCCATTCTCTTGGGTAGATAGATACCTAAGAGTGGAATTACTGGGTCATATGTTAACTCTATATTTAACATTTTGAAGTTCCAATTTCTCCACATCCTTGTCAGCACTTGTTATTGTCTGACATTTTGATTCTAGCCATCCTAGTGATTTAAAGTGCTATCTCACTGGGCTTTGATTGGCATTTCCCTAATGATGAATGATGAGCATCTTTCTATGTGATTTTTATTTTTCATTTTTATGTTTTTTAGAAAAATGTTTATCCAAACACTTTGCCTATTAATTGGGTTGCTAATTAATTGGGTTATTTGTTTTTTATTTTTGAGATGTTAAGAGTTCTTTTTTTTTTTTTTTTTTGAGATGGAGACTTGCTCTGTCGCCCAGGCTGGAGTGCAGTGGCAAGATCCTGGCTCACTGCAACCTCCACCTCCTGGGTTCAAGCAATCTCCTGCCTCAGCCTCCTGAATAGCTGGGATTACAGGTACCTGTCACCACACCTGGCTAATTTTTTGTATTTTTAGTAGAGACGGGGTTTCACCGTGTGAGCCAGGATGGTCTGGATGTCCTGACCTCATGATCCGCCTGCCTCGACCTCCCAAAGTGCTGGGATTATAGGCGTGAGCCACCGTGCCCGGCCTGAGAGTTCTTTATATATTCTGAATACAAGTCCCTTATCAGATATGATTTTTTTCCTATTCTCTGGGTTGTCTTTTTATTTTCTTGATGTTGCCCATCAAAGTCTAAAAGTTTTAATTTTGATAAAATCCAATTTGTGTTTTCTTTCATCATTTATGCTTTTGGTTTGGTTTTTTTTTTTTTGGAACTGAATCTTCATTTAAGTCAAGTTAAAAATAGGTTTAAAAACTAATACTCAAGTTGGTTATTGGAAAACATCCAAGTATTCACAATTTGGGTGTGTGAATCTACTTTTTTTTTTTCTGTCTCTATTTTATAAAATTTTTTTCCCCATAGGTTATTGGGGTACAGGTAGTATTTGGTTACATGAGTAAGTTCTTTAGTGGTGATTTGTGAGATTTTGGTGCACCCATCACCCAAGCAGTATACAACACACCCTATTTGTAGTATTTTATCCCTTGCTGCCCTCCCACCTTCCCCCAAAGTCCTCATAGTCCACTGTATCATTCTTAAGCCTTTGCGTCCTCATAGCTTAGTTCCCACATATCAGTGAGAACATATGATGTCTGGTTTTCCATTCCTGAGTTACTTCACTTAATAGTCTCCAATCTCATCCAGGTCACTGCAAATGCTGTTAATTCATTCCTTTTTATGGTTGAGTAGTATTCATATATATATATTCATATATATATATACCACAGTTTCCTTATCCACTTGTTGGTTGATGGGCATTTGGGTTGGTTTTGGTTCCACGATTTTGCAGTTGCGAGTTGTGCTGCTATACACCTGTGTGCAAGTATCTTTTTCATATAATGACTTCTTTTCCTCTGGACAGATACCCAGTAGTGGGATTGCTGATCAAATGGTAGTTCTACTTTTAGTTCTTTAAGAAACCACACTGTTTTCCATAGTGGCTGTACTAGTTTACATTCCCACCAGCAGTATAGAAGTGTTCCCTGATCACTGCATCCATGCTAATATCTACTGTTTTTTGATTTTTTGATTATGGCCATCCTTGCAGGAGTGAGGTGGTATCGCATGGTGGTTTTAATTTGCATTTCCGTAATCATTAGTGATGTTGAGCGTTTTTTCATATATTTGTTGGCCATTTGTATATCTTCTTTTGAGAATTGTCTATTCATGTCCTTAGCCCACTGTTTGATGGGATTGTTTGTTTTTTACTTACTGATTTGTTTGTTTGTTGTAGATTCTGGATATTAGTCCTTTATCAGACGTATAGATTGTGAAGATTTTTTCCCACTCTGTGGGTTGTCTCTTTACTCTGCAGGCTATTCCCTTTGCCGTGCAAAAGCTCTTTTGTTTAATTAAGTCCCAGCTATTAATCTTTTGTTTTTATTGCATTTGCTTTTAGGTTCTTGGTCACTAAATCTTGCCTAAGCCAATGTCTAGAAGGGTTTTTCCAATGTTATCTTCTAGAATTTTTACAGTTTCAGGTCTTAGATTTAAGTCCTTAATCAACCTTGAGTTGATTTTTATATAAGGTGAGAGATGAGGATCCAGTTTCATTCTCCTACATGTGGCTAGCCAATTATCCCAGCACCATTTGTTGAAAAGGGTGTCCTTTCCCCACTTTATGTTTTTATTTGCTTTGTTGAAGATCAATTGGCTGTTAGTATTTGGGTTTATTTCTGGATTCTCTATTCTGTTCCATCAGTCTATGCGCCTATTTTTATACCAGTACCACGCTATTTTGGTGACTGTGGCCTTATAGTATAGTTTGAAATCAGGTAGTGTGATGCCTCCAGATTTGTTGTTTTTGCTTAGTCTTGCTTTGGCTATGTGGGCTTTTTTTGTTGTTGTTCCATATGAATTTTAGAATTGGCTTTTCGAATTCTGTGAAGAATGATGGTGGTATTTTGATGGGGATTGCATTGAATCTGTAGATTGTTTTTGGCAATATGGTCATTTTCACAATGTTAATTCTACCCATCCATGAGTATGGGATGTGTTTCTATTTGTCTTGTTTGTTTGTATTGTCTATGATTTCTTTCAGCAGTGTTTTGTAGTTTTCCTTAACATTTTGAAGAACTACCAAACTGTTTATGGCAAAGTATCTGGGCCATTTTACAATTCCACCGAAATGGATGAGTTCCAATTTCTCCAGGTCTTTTGCCTCCTTGGTTAGGTATATTCGTAAGTATTTTATTTTTTTTTTTGCAGCTATTGTAAAGGGGTTGAGTTCTTGATTTGATTCTCTGGTTGGTCACTGCGTATAGAAGAGCTACTAATTTGTGTACATTAATCTTGTATCCAGAAACTTTGTTGAATTATTTTATCAGTTCTAGGAGCTTTCTGGAGGGGTCTTTAGGGTTTTCGAGGTAAACAATCATAGCATCAGCAAACAGTGACAGTTTGACTTCCTCTTTACTGATTTGGATGCACTTTATTTCTTTCTCTTGTCTGATTGGTCTGGCTAGGACTTCCAGTACTATATTGAAGAGGAGTGGTGAGAATGGGCATCCTTGTCTTGTTCCAGTTCTCAGAGGGAATGTTTTCAACTTTCCCCTATTCAGTATTATGTTGGCTGTCGGCTTTTATTACATTGAAGTATGTTCCTTGTATGCTGATTTTGCTGAGAGTTTTAATCATAAAGGGATGCTGGATTTGTTGAATGCTTTTTCTGCATCTATTGAGATGATCATGCAATTTTTGTTTTTAATTCTGTTTATGTGATGTATCACATTTATTAATTTGTGTATGTTAAACCATCCCTGCATCCCTGGTATAAAACCCACTTGATCATGATGGATTATCTTTTTGATATGTTGTTGGATTCGGTTAGCTAGTATTTTGTTAAGGATTTTAGTGTCTATGTTCAGCAGGGATATCAGTCTGTAGTTTTCTTTTCTGGTTATGTCCTTTCCTGGTTTGGGTATTAGGGTGATGCTGGTTTCCTAGAATGGATTAGGGAGGGTTCCCTCTTTCTCTATCTTGTGCAATAGTATCAAAAGGATTGGTATCAATTCTTCTTTGAATGTCTGGCAGAATTCTGCATAAATCTATCTGGTTCTGGACTTTTTTTGTTGGTAATTTTTTAATTACCATTTCAATCTCGCTGCTTGTTATTGGTCTGTTCAGGGTATCTAATTCTTCTTGATTTAAGCTAGGAGGATTGTATTTTTCCGGGATTTTATCCATCTCTTCTAGGTTTTCTAGTTTATGTGTGTAAAGGTATTCATAGTAGCCTCGAATGATCTTTTATATTTCAGTGGTGTTGGTTGTAATATCTCCTGTTTTGTTTCTTAATGAGGTTATTTGGATTTTCTCTCTTCTTGTTAATCTTGCTAATGGTCTATCAATTTTATTTATCTTTTCTTTTCTTTTTTTTTTTTTTTTTTTGAGACGGAGTCTCGCTCTGTTGCCCAGGCTGGAGTGCAGTGGCGCAATCTCGGCTCACTGCAAGCTCCGCCTCCCGGGTTCACGCCATTCTCCTGTCTCAGCCTCTCTGAGTAGCTGGGACTACAGGCGCCCGCCACCACGCCCGGCTAATTTTTTTTGTATTTTTAGTAGAGACGGGGTTTCACCGTGGTCTCGATCTCGATCTCCTGACCTCATGATCCACCCGCCTCCGCCTCCAAAAGTGCTGGGATTACAAGCGTGAGCCACCGTGCCTGGCCTTTATCTTTTCAAAGAACCAGCTCTTTGTTTCATTTATCTTTTGCATTTTTTCTTGTTTCAGTTTCATTTATTTCTGCTCTGATCTTGGTTATTTCCTTTTTTCTGCTGGGTTTGGGTTTGGGTTTGGTTTGTTCTTGTTTCTCTAGTTCCCTGAGGTTTGACCTTAGGATATCAGTTTGTGCTCTTTCAGTCTTTTTGATGTAGGCGTTTAGGGCTATGAACTTTCCTCTTAGTACCACCTTTACTGTATCCCAGAGGTTTTGATAGGTTGTGTCATTATTGTCATTCAGCTTGAAGAATTTTTAAATTTCCATCTTGATTTCATTTTTGACCCAATGATCATTCAGGAGCAGGTTATTTAATTTCCATGTATTCACATGGTTTCGAAGGTTCCTTTTGGAGTTGATTTCCAGTTTTATTCCACTGCGTTCTGAGAGAGTGCTTGATATAATTTCAATTTTCTTAAATTTATTGAGGCTCATTTTGTGGCCTGTCATTTGGTCTATCTTGGAGAAAGTTCCATGTGCTGTTGAATAGAATGTGTATTCTTTGGTTGTTGGATGAAATGTTCTGTATATATCTGTTAAGTCCATTTGTTCCAAGATATAGTTTAAATCCATTGTTTCTTTGCTGCCTTTCTCTCTTGATGACCTGTCTAGTGCTGTCAGTGGAGTATTGAAATCCCCCGCTATTAATGTGTTGCTGTCTATCCCATTTCTTAGGTCTATTAGTAATTGTTTTATAAATTTGGGAGCTCCACTGTTAGATGCATATGTGTTTAGGCCTTTTACCATTATATAATGTCCTTCTTTGTCTCTTTTAACTGCTGTTGCTTTAATTTTGTTTTGTCTGATACAAGAATAGCAATTCCTGCTCACTTTTGGTGTCCCTTTGCGTGAAATGCCTTTTTCCACCCCTTTACTTTATGCAAGTCCTTATGTGTTAGGTGAGTCTCCTGAAGGCAGCAGATAGTTGGTTGGTGAGTTCTTATCCATTTTGCTGTTCTGTATATTTTAAGTGGAGCATTTAGGCCATTTGCATTCAATGTTACTATTGAGATATTAGGTACCATTGCATTCATTGTGTTATGTGTTGCCTGTGTACCTTGGTTGTTTTGCCTTTTATTTTTGCCTTTTAAATTGTATTTTTGTTTTATAGGTCCTGTGTGATTTATGCTTTAAAAAGGTTCTGTTTTGATGTGTTTCCAGCATTTGTTTCAAGATTTAGAGCTCCTTTTAGCAGTTCTTGTAGTGGTGGCTTGGTAGTGGTGAATTCTCTCAGCATCTGTTTGTCTGAAAAAGACTGAATCTTTCCTTCATATATGATGCTTAGTTTCACTGGATACAAAATTCTTGGCTGATAATTGTTTTGTTTGAGGAGGCTGAAGATAGGGCCCAATCCCTTCTAGCTTGTATGGTTTCTGCTGAGAAATCTCCTGTTAACCTGATAGGTTTTCCTTTATAGGTTATCTGGTGCTTTTGTCTCACAGCTCTTAAGATTCTTTCTTTCGTCTTAACTTTGGATAACCTGATTGGACAATGTGCCTAGGTGATGATCTTTTTGTGATAAATTTCCCAGGTGTTCTTTGTGCTTCTTGTATTTGAATGTCTAGGTCTCTAGCAAGGCCAGGGAAGTTTTCTTTGATTATTCCCCCAAATCTGTTTTCCAAACTTTTCGATTTGTCTACTTTCTCAGGAACACCGATTATTCTTAGGTTTGGTCATTCAACATAATCCCAGACTTCTTGCAGACTTTGTTCATATTTTCTCATTTTTTAAAAATGTGTCTTTGTTGAACTGGGTTAATTCGAAGACCTTGTCATCAAGCTCTGAATTTCTTTTTTCTATTTGTTCAGTTCTGTTGCTGAGACTTTCGAGAGTATTTTGCATTTCTGTAAGTGTGTCCAATGTTTCCCGAAGTTTTGATTGTTTTTTCTTTATGCAATCTATTTCCCTTGACTTCTTGTATCGTTTTTTGGATTTCCTTGCATTGGGCCTTGCCTTTCTCTGGTGCCTCCCTGATTAGCTTAATAACTAACCTTCTGAATTCTTTTTCAGGTAAATCAGGAATTTCTTCTTGGTTTGAATCCATTTCTGGTGAGCTAGTGTGATTTTGGGGGGCTGTTAAAGAGCCTTGTTTTGTCGCTTTACCAGAGTTGGTTTTCTGGTTCCTTCTCATTTGGGTAGTCTCTGTCAGAAGGTCTAGGGCTGAAGGCTATTGTTAGATTCTTTTGTCCCGCTGCATGGGGGTGTTCCCTTGATGTGGTACTCTCTCATTTTTCCTATAGATGTGGCTTCCTGTGAGCTGAGCTGCAGTGATTGTTATCTCTCTTCTGGGTCTAGCCACCCAGCATGGTTCCCAGGCTCTGGGCTGGTACTGGGGGTTGTCTGCACAGAGTCCTGTGATGTGAACCATCTATGGGTCTCTCAGCCATGGATACCAGCACCTGTTCTGGTGGAGGTAGCAGGGGGGTGAAATGAACTCTGTGAGGGTTCTTAGCTTTGGTGGTTTAATGTTCTATTTTTGTGCTGGTTGGCCTCCTGCCAGGAGCTGCTGCTTTCCAGAGAGCATCAGCTGTGGTAGTATGGAGGGGAACCAACGATGGGCGGGGCCCTAGAACTCCCAAGAGTATATGCTCTTTGTCTTCAGTTACCAGGGTGGGTAGGGAAGGCCCATCAGGTGGGGGCAAGGCTGGGCGAGTCTGAGCTCAGACTCTTCTTGGGCAGATCTTGCTGCGGTTGAGTATTTGGGGTGTCTCCTGGGTCCTGCAGGAGCTGTCCACTTCTTCAGAGGGCCTGTGGGTCCTCTCAGGATTCTTGGTTTGTTCTTGCAGTCATTCTGGAGCTAAAATTCATGATGCGAGCCTCCGCACACTGCTGTCTGTCCGAGTCAGCACTGCAGTCTCTATTTTATAAAATCTTAATACAGATCAAGTGTTTCTGAGGAAAATGTAGCATCCAAATTGAAATGTAAAAGTGTAAAATACAGGATTTTAAAAACTTGGTATAAAAAAAAGAATGTAAGGTATCTCACTAATCATTTTTATGTTGGTTACATGTTGAAATTAGAATCTTTTGAAGACATTGGGTGAAATAAAACGTAGTTTTGAAATGAATGTCACCCTTTCTTTTTACTCTTTTTTTTTTTTTGAGACGGAGTCTTGCTCTGTCACCCATGCTGGAGTGCAGTGGTGCAATCTCGGCTCACTGCAACCTCCACCTCCAGGGTTTAAGCCATTCTCCTGCCTCAGCCTCCCGAGGAGCTGGGACTACAGGCGCATGCCACCATGCCCAGCTAATTTTTGTATTTTTAGCAGAGATGGGGTTTCACCACGTTGGCCAGGATGGTCTCGATCTCCTGACCTTGTGATCCACCTGCCTCGGCCTCCCAAAGTGCTGGGATTACAGGCATGAGCCACAGTGCCCGGCCTCTTTTTACTTTTCTAATGTGGTTACTAGTAAATTTTAAAATTCCTATTGACTTGATAAATCTACTGGAAAGGATCACTTAAGCTTTTGATGTCATACACAATAAACCATTTCCTAACCCAAGGGAACAAAGCTTTAGTCCTATGTTTTCTTCCAAGAGTTCTGTAGTTTTCACACTTACTTTTCATCAATAAAAATTAATAAACTTAGCTAGATGCAACAACATGAAGACTCTTAGAAACATAGTGTTCAGTGGCATGTCACCAATTACTAATAGAAGAAAGCACAAAAACAAAAATAAATCATTTATTATTTTGAGATACAAACACATACTGTAAAACTTTTTTCAAACATTAGAAAATTCTATATCTAAACTCCAGGATAGTGAATATCTCTGTCCAGGAGATAGAAAGTTGGGACTGGGACAGGGAAGAAGTACATTGGGTAGATTCAATAGTATTGGTAGCATAGAAGTTCTTAAGGTGGATAGTGCATTTGTGGGTATCTGTTTATTATTAAGCTCCCTAACTTACAGATATGTAGGCTAGGAAATAATAGCAAGTTTTTTTGTTTGTTTGTTTTGAGACAGGTGTTGCTCTGTTGCCCAGGCTGGAGTGCAGTGGTGTGATCTCAACTCACTGCAGCCTCCGCCTCCCAGGTTAAAGCGATTCTTGTGTGTCAACCTCCCTAGTAGCTGGGACTACAGGCGTGCGCCACCACACCCAACTAAGTTTTGTATTTTCAGTAGACACGGGGTTTCACCATGCTGCTCAGGCTGGTCTCAAACTCCTGACCTCAAGTGATCCGCCCACCTTGGCCTCCCAAAGTGCTGGCATTACATGTGTGAGCCACCACGCCCGGCCGATAATAAGATTTTAAAGGAGGCAACTGTGATTAATGCTCTGCAGAGATTTAATTAACCATGTTGTGAGGATTTGGTCTGCTTAGTATGGCAATGTCTTTAAAGTCTCTCAGCACACTACAAAGAAGTAGAAGGCATTATGGTGGAGGCAAAGTCACTGATCTGCTCTCATGGGGAGTCCCATCAGTTTTCCTCATGGACAGAAAATGATGACACAATCCAAAATAGCAGGTAACTAAAATCATCTTTTCTACCTGGCTCTACCTGCCCATTGGTGAGCAGCTGATTTACCTTGCAGGTCATATTCTGTTACATTTCCCTGATGGTAGCATTGAGGTGCATTCAGTGTCAGAAGCCTCTCTGCTTGGAACTTAAAATTTCCCTCTTACTTCCTAATCTGTAAAATGCTATCTCATGGACAATAAGCATTATGAGGGCAGCTATGTTACCTGTCTTGTTCACCACTGTATACCCAGGGCCTAGCACAGTGGCAGGTACATAGTAGACTCTCAGTAACCTGTAAGAAGTGAAAAAATAATTTTTATAGGAACAAAAAAGGTTTGATGGAGAATAAGTGTTGCTTAATACATTTGACTTTATTTTATCTTCCCTTTTCCAACCATTCTGAAACTGCACTTCTACTACAACTGTGGTTCTAATGGCTCCCTTTGCATTAGAAACACCTGGGGTGCTCTAACAACACCTAATCAGGCCCATTCCACCAAAGATTCTGATTTAGCTACCTAGTATAGCAACTAGCACATAGTAGTATGCAATAAAGTTGGAAAGAAGGAAGGGAAGGAAAAGAAAGGATGGAATGACAGAAGGAAGACAAATGGCTTGTTCATTTGTACTATAAACCACCTTTACAATAAACATACATTCAATTCTAAGTGCAAATAATCCACCACCTCAAGTACCATTGACTACATCATGTCTATTCCTCAGTCCTTAGTCTTAGCAGCATTAAAAAATGCGAATGCACTCTCATACATTGATTGTAAGATGTATCCTCATTTTAAAAATAATTAAACATGGTGATGAAAGGATAGGGTATCTCTAGAATCTAGGAAATGCAACCCACAGTCTCCAGGAGCTTTGGCTTTGAAATCTCTGCTCTTTGTAGAGGTCCCCTGGTCCCGTACTCATACTCCTTGTGATATAGGATTTACATTGTTCTTGTTTTTCTTGAAGATTCTGAAAATGTTTTCAACCCCCTTTTCTCTGTCTGGTTATAGTTCCTGCCTTGCTTAAAAAAAAATCATTTGTGCTGTATTTTCAAAGACCGTGTGTGTGTGCGTGTGTGTGTGTGTGCATGCGCGCACGTGCACGTGCATGTGTGTGTCCTTGAATTTGAGGTTGTTTGTGTTTCTAAGTGGTCTGGAAGAACACTGCAGTTTTAAGAGGAACCATCTGCAAATGCCAGTTCTTACTTGCACTTGTGCTTTTAAAGGTTAAGTTGCCTTTGGGTAGGGCTTAATATGCTGTATTTAAAAGTTTACCTGGATGGGCGCGGTGGCTCACGCCTGTAATCCCAGTACTTTGGGAGTCTGAGGCTGGCAGAGCACAAGGTCAGGAGTTTGAGACCAGCCTGGCCAATATGGTGAAACCTGTCTCTACTAAAAATACAAAAAAATTAGCCGGGTGTGGTGGTTCATGCCTTTAATCTCAGCTACTTGGGAGGTTGAGGCAGGAGAATTGCTTGAACCTGGGAGGTGGAAGTTGCAGTGAGCCGAGATCACGCCACTGCACTCCAGCTTGGGTGACAGAGCAAGACTCCATCTCAAAATAAAAAAAAAAAGTTCATCTAGTCAGGAAATGGTAAATATAAAGTTACATTTCCCTGTCACTTATCATTCCACAGCTCATTAAATTTCACCTAATTGCATCTTTGGGATTCAGGATGTTAGTGTTTCTCAGCTTCACTACCAGACTGAAATCTTAACATCCAGGTCATTAGAGTTCTATTTACTTATCCCAGGCTATCAAAAGATCTTCCTTTAGGAATGGCGAGTTCCTGAGTAATAAATGTGACTTAGAAGTTTGAAAGGTAAATATTCCAGCAAATCTAACTCATTTTGTTAGTCATTCTAATTGCTTGTGGCATTTTCCATCATACCATTTTTTGATGGCAAAATGTTGTTGGTAATGGTGGCCAGGAAACTAGATTTGATAAATTCTAGCATATCAAGAAAAATTTAACACTTAAATGAGGCTAATTCTTCAACTGTTAGTTGAACTTTAAGCTTCTGTCAAACCATGATGGGAAAAGTCTGACTGTGTTGACTGTGAGCTTTATGTGATTTCCCCCAAGCCCTTTGAAGACAATGAAGGGAATGCCAGTATCATTTCACGAAAACTTCTGGGAGGAGGAAGTAGCTCCCAGTGAAGCATGACTTCTGCAGAGAGGGAAGCTAACTCTAGGACATTTATTTTATGTAACCATAGTCTACAGATAAGCAACTGCCACATTATAGGCAAATAAAAATAGTGTACATTTGAAAACCAATTTATACTGCAGAGTTCCTTGTGAGTTCATTTTATCTGTATCCATTATAATCCAAATGCAAGAGTAGCATTAATTTTTTTAATGAGGCGTACTTCTGGGCTTTTTTGATTTTTAAGCATTTCAGAGAATAAAGGGAAAAGAGAATACCTATAAATTATGAAATTGATTTCGATTCATCTAAACTTGCCATGCTTTCAACATCTTCTCTTGTTCATACTTTATGTTAGATGAAATGTTCACATGATAACCTGTGTGTGTTTGTATTTTCTCTGCATTCTTTCATTAAGCCATTTAATAATATATTCTTCCCCATGAGATGGTTTAAGTTGTTTTGCTTGGTGCAAACCACCATCATGTCGTAAGGGCTTTATTTTGTTGTTTGAAAGTCTCATGCTTAAAACATTAGAAAGTACACTTGTGATTGTGGCTACAGGAAATGTAGAATTTAATCTAGAGTTACTTAAATATGGCATGGTGAGGGTGGTTCAGAGAGAAAGATAATAAATGACAATACCATTTGCTATGCAGATTCCAGAGATCTAAAACCAAGTAAGCTAAGAAATGTATATTTAAATTCAGTTGCTGTGAAACCCAACTGGTATGAAACACAGGCGATTACATCAATTAACTTTACTTTGAAAAGACAAATCGAGAAAGGGTGGAGAGAGTATTCTTTTCTGGATACAATTAGTAGTTGCTGTTGTGCAATAAATGTCACATGCTGTAGTGGCTACTCCATCTTTATTCCTCATGTCATAGTATAACAGGAGATGCAAAAAGTCGATGTAGATGTTTTAAAAGACTGGGCCACTGGGAATCACTGGGAATCCAAAGCAGTGTGTGTGCCCACCACCATCCAATAAAGTGTGAGAGGATATAGGAAAGGTTTAATTTTTTAATTTAAAACAAAAGGAAATAAAGTAAGCTTTGCTGACTCTTTTTATTATTATTTTTTTGAGACAGAGTCTCACTCTGTCACCCAGGTTGGAGTGCAGTGGCATAATCTCACCTCACTGCAACCTCCACCTCCCGGGTTCAAGCGATTCTCATGCCTCAGCCTCCCAAGTACCTAAGATTACCGGTGCCTGCCACCATACCTGGTTAATTTTTGTATTTTTAGTAGAGATGGGATTTCACTATGTTGGCCAGGCTGGTCTTCAACTCCTGACTTCAGGTGATCTGCCTGCCTCGGCCTCCCAAACTGCTGGGACTAGAGGGATGAGCCACCATGCCCAGCCTCATGTGTAATGTATAGATTGGTCCTAGAGGGCTGATTTGGTCTGTATGTCACGGTCACACATCAGATGGTCTAGAGCCAGAATGGGAAGCCAATGCTTTTGTCTTTGTTTTTCCAGTTATCATCATCATCAACATCATCATGATTTGAGTCTGTTTGCCATACAGTCTGACTCCAGGCCCCATGCTCTTTCCACTCCAGTTTCCTCTTCTTTCATGTGAGAGTGGATGACTTAATTCTGTGGCAGTTGACCCTGGTCTGTTATCAAAAAGAGAAAGCTGCATTGTCACACTTCCCACTGCCAACAGACGCCCTAATCATATGTTCTGGGCTCTTGCTAGGGCTTTCTCTTTGGATTTGCCTGGTCTGTGTTGTAGAAGTTGTCTAACCACCCACACTCCTGCCATGAGTCAGTCTGTGCCATCTACTTGCTTATGACTATTATTATTATCATTGTTCCCAAGTCTTGTCATTGGGTAATGATCAACGCAACAGCACAAAAGCAGAAACCTTTTGCTCTGGGCAGAAGCTCCTGACTCCCGCCTTCTTGATTTCTGACTTTCCCCTCTGCTTTTTTCACTCTGAAGATTCATGTCTGTTTCTTCAGCCTCCTGACGGTCCCCATATTTGTTACAGTGATTTGCACATTCCGTCTAAGCCTGTTTGACATTCTCTGGAAATAAAAGGGAAAAAGATGCTTTAGTCTCCCAACAGGGGAGAGCTGTGTTTTTGGAAGAAAAACAACACCAAAAAACCTAATTGCAAGGTAATGGGGTGGCTTTGATGAATAGAACCATTGAGAGCATGGGGCAGAAAGTCTTGCACCTGACTGATACCAGGTTTTCCTGTCTAGATAAAAACATAAAGAGCACAGAGCACAGACTTTTTTTAAAAAAAGGTAAAGAAAAGTAAGCTGTGTAACCAGGCACTTGCCTTCTTTTATGAGGAGATCAACCTGGTTGGAAACCTTCCACTAACTTTGCTATCTACCAGGGAGGGGGTGTGGGGATTGATAACAATAGGTGGGAATTAGACTCCTGGCTGTAGCTTTTCTGGTTCTTTGGATGTGTGCCTACTACTGTCGCTCTCAGTCCTCTTCTCAGAGAAAGGCAAAGTGACCTTTATTCAAACTGGAATTTTCTCAAGCTGGAAGGCAAGTTTGTTATGGAAGGAGAGAATGCCAATGGGTCAGCCAGAATCCAAGGAGGGCTGCACTTTGCGGAATACTCTGCTCCCTGACCATGCTCTCCCCATCCACTGTCCATATTCCTTTTGAGAGCTTCTGAGCATCTCTAGGTTAATGCTTTTTGCAGGCTGTTTAGCATTTCTCCTGTGATGAGGCTGTCCTGCTCTCTGCTGGCTCTCTGCTGGGACCACTTTAGCTGGGAAGGATCATTTCCTTCCCATTAGTGAAAGGGAGCACAGCTTTCCTGTTTTATTTTTTCCCCCTCTTCATAATCCTTAATGTATTCACTCAATTACTAGCGGTACTATTATTTTTTTGTTTTTTGTTTTGTTTTGTTTTAGAGACAGGGTTTCACTGTTGCCCAGGCTAGAGTACAGTGTCATAATCATAGCTCACTGCAACCTCAACCTCCTGGGTTCAAAAGACCCTCTCACCTCAGCCCCCCGAGTAGCTGGGACTACAGGAGCATGCTGCTGTGCTTGGCTAATTTTTTAACTTTTTTGTAGAGAGAGGGTATTGCTGTGTTGCCCAGACTGGTCTCAAACTCCTGGCTTCAAGTGATCCTCCTACCTCAGCTTCCCACAGTGCTAGGATTAAAGGTGTGAGCCGTGGTACCTGGCCCATTACTATTATATTTTGAACTTAAGTGACAGTGGTAATGTTGGGGAGTGGAGAGCTGGCAGGGCAAGCCAATAGCAAGCAGGTTTTCCCATAGTTCCTGTCTACTCCCCTGTAATGATACATATTATGGGAGTATCTGCTGCTCCTCCTCCACATGGACATAGTTTCCAATTTCCTTAATCCAGCTTCATGAACCACACACCGCTCCTCCGAGAGTGGCTCTCCTTAGAAGTTACTTCTGTTACTTCGCAGCTATTGACAAAGAGACCAATTTTCTTTCCAGTATATACCAAACCCAAGGTATAGCAGTGCTGTCCAATAGAAATATAATGCAAGGGAAATATGTGCATTTAAATTTTCTAGAAGGCACATGAAAACTATAAAAGAAACAGGTGAAATCAATTTTAACAGTATATTGTCCTTAACACTATATATATAATGTCATCATATTAACTTGCAATTGATACTAAGAAATTATTGAAATATTTTACATTCTTTTCTTTGTACTGAGTCTTCAGAATCCTATGTGTATCTTGGATGCACATAACAATTTTGACTAGCCACACTTTAAGTGCTTATAAGACACTTTATTGACGAATGTAGGTTGATACCATAGATTTAACTGTCTATAAATTAAAGCATTGCTGTCTATAAATTAAAACATTTTTTCTTTGCTCTTGCAGGGCTGTTTCTTGTTGGTTGGGTTGTATGCAAATGTGTGTTTGTTAATTAAATATATTTAATGATGTGGAAAAAGAAAGAAATTGGCTCCTTGACCCACCTCCTAGTAGGGTAATAACTTTGTCAAGCACATTGCAGTCTTTGAGATGACCCTTAGGTGTGACCTTGAAGCTGACCTTCTGATAGGCAGGGGTACATTCCTCTTCTGGAGAGATTTGCCTGTGGGAGTGGGTGAGCTTGCTCCTGGGACACTTTCAGTTTATTAAAATCCAGTTATTGGGCCGGGTGCAGTGGCTCATGCCTGTAATTCCAGCACCTCGGGAGGCCAAGGCGGGTGGATCACTTGAGGTCAGGTGTTCAAGACCAGCCTGGGAAACATGGTGAAACCTTGTCTCTACCAAAAAATACAAAAATTAGCCAGGTGTAAACCCAGGAGGCAGAAGTTGCAGTGAGCCGAGATCGCACCACTGCACTCCAGACTGGGTGACAGAGCGAGACCCTATCTCAAAAAAAAAAAAATCCAGTTATTGATCATGGTCAGAGGAGATTCTTGAGAGGCAAGGGGGTCAGAAAGCGGCCATGATAGCAGACCCTACTCTGAAACAAGAAGCAGAGTAAAGGACTGACTAGAGGGGGCCCCAGGACTTTTATATTCAAGCGAGAGGACAAGAATTATTCTGGATCATTCTTAAAAGTCGTTTAAGTGTGCTGTTCTAGGTAGGGAGCTTTTTTCCAAAGATCATTGCATCGGAATGATGGCTTTCTGGATCCTTTTCAAGTTGGCTTTGTTGTTCCCCACTAAAAGCAGCAAAATTATTTAGAGTTAAGGTGCAAGAAACCAAGAATAATTTTTTTTGGCCGAAAGACATTATTTATATAATTGCTGGACACTGACTCAAACTTGCTGTTCCTCTTCCATTCTTCTTCATTCATCTTGACAAAACCAGCTGGTAGGGGGATGGGAGGCACATGGGGCAGTTTATTCTAAGTTGACTGACTCTCTTGTCTTCCCTTTTCCTTAAAACCTGAAAGCAAAATATGTCTCTTTTTAAGAACAACTTGGTTGCAGAAATGACTACTGTTTCATTCAATTTTTCTTCCAGTCTTCTTCAAGCAGGCCTTGGGGACTCAGGCCTCCTGAGTATTACATCCCTAAGACTCTGCACAATTACCAGGAAGAAGTATGGCCAACAGTGAGAGTGATGGGCAGCTGAGGTCAACGCATTGTCCACGGACAGATAACAAGTCTGCCCCCAGTCAGGGACATTTCTTAAATGTTATACTCCTCAGCTGAATTAAAGTTTTCTTCTGCAGCTGAGCTTTTGGGAAACCCATGGGAATTATTGTTTGTTGAGCTGGATAATAGTGAAATTAATTCTTTTCTGCTTAGGGGGAAGGTACTGGTGGGACATGCTAATTGCTTCAGTCCAAAAGAACTCCTGGCCACCTTAGAGTTTGTAATAGAAGAATGATAAGTAAAGCAGCCAGAAGAGGAAGTTTGGAGGGCTGATTTGCAGGAGTTTCATTGATTTAGCATCTGTAGGGAAAATTCCCTTAAAAAAGAATTTTTTTTTTTTGGATTAGTGAACAGGAGAACATTCAAAACTAAGACAGATAGAGGCCAACTGGGAATGCTGTGAAGCCTGGAATAGCTTAGGCTGCTGTTCAATCATTTCCCCAAACAGGAAACCACAGAATGTTAGAGATTAAGGTCATTAGATCATTGAGAAAAAAGCATAAGTTTGTCTGCAAAGTATTATGATATATTGTAAATGGGCCAGAATATAAGCATAAATCTTTCGTCTAAAAATGCAACAACAAAAATCCATCCTTCTCACAAAAGCACAATTTGCTTTCCTGTTGTGCTGAGACACCAAAGCCTCCTTCTGTGGTATTTCTGTAATTTTCCTAATAAATAAGAGCTGTAAGCAGGGAATAAAGAGAAAAGTTTTGTGTTCTCTGTCAGTAACATGTGTGTTTGTTTGTTTTTTTTTTTTAACAACAAAAAAAAAATGGATAAAGTTTAGAACAGTAAGTGGACCTCACATGATTTATTTTCAGTCTTAGCCTTTCATGCTAGCAACAATGAAAATAAACTAAAATGCACATTTATATACATTTCTGTCCCTAATCTCTCAGGCTGTATTAAAAGCACAGAGTTCGTTTTTCACCTTTGATTATCATCGTGGCACCGCCTGACTTAAATTTTAAGTGAAAATCTGTGTTTATAGAGTGTGGAATCTTTCTAGGTGTCTGTAAATGTACTCTTCTGCAGGTATCTTTGGCTAAAATGGTTGCTTTATATCTGCCTTCAATTTTTTACCCCTCAGAGGCATACTTATTTAAAATAAGGGTTAATCTCATCTGATTCTTTTCATTAGGTCTTTACTAGGAAAAGGTTTTCTTGCTGAGAGAGTTAAACTCATGAATAAACTGCTGATTTATGTGCATCTAGAACCTGAAAATTCAATTTATGATTTGAATTGTTAAAAGGACTAGCATTTTAGAAAGGTTTAAGTGAAACTGACTTTTCTTGGCCCTTCTTCTAAGGAAAACTTAAAGAATGAAAGCATAAATTTCCCTTTCCTTTTCTGATTATTCACTGCTTTGAAAAGTTAAAAAAAAACCTGAAGCATTTGGAAGACGGGGTCACATCTTTCCATACCTGTTCCCATGGTACTTAGTCCTTAGTCTCTCCATAAACGTGTCTGTTGAATAGGCAGAGGTCTCATATGAGTAAAATAAAAAACAAACAAACAAACAAAACACACTACATACACAAGTTAGCATGCTCTCTTCTCCAACTCAGACAAAAGGCCACTTCCCTTCCATTTCAGATAGAGGGAACACTTAACCACCTGCAAATCCAGGAAGGAAGTGAAATAAATGGATAGTGTTGGATTGAGACCTACTGATTTTTCTTTTTTACCCATGACAGAGATATGGATACAGAGAATATTTTTCTCTTCTAAGAAAAACAATAGCATAAGCATTGAATAAATGACAACCGCGCTGTGCCTCTGTATGTGAGGATACCAGGGCAGGGGTGGGGGTGTGCCTCAGGTTACAGCTCTGCAAAGTGTTAGCTCATTGTGGCTGAGAGGAAATGCAGGCCCAGCATGGTCAGATCTCCCAATATTTAAATGCTGACTGTCTTAGTTCAGGCTGCTGTAACGTAGGAACATAGACTAAGGGCTTAAAAACAAGAAAAAATTGTTTCTTACAGTTCTGGAAGCTGGAAATCTGAGATCAGATTACCAGCATGATCAGTTCTGGTGAGCATCTTCTCTGGGGTTGCAGACTACTGACCTCTTTTTGTATCCTCACATGGTGGAAAGAGTGATAGAGAGCTCTCTGAGGTCTCTTTTGTAGGGGCACTAATTCCATTCATGAGGGCTCTGCTCTTATTCCCTAATCACCCTCCAAAGGCCCCATCTCCTAACACCATCACTTTGGCTGTTAGGTTTTCCACATTTGAGTTTTGGGAGGATACAAACATGTGGTCCATAACACTGGCATCTAAATGAAAAAACAGTTACAACAACACCATTTGGACTAACCAAATACATCTGTATGCTGAATGCAAGCCTCACACAGCCAACTTAAGACCCCTGCACTCCAGTATAGGAATTTATTTTTTAGTTTATCCTTGATAAAGAGCAATAAAAACATTGATAAAACCTGCTCTTCAAGTTATAGGAAATCTTTAGGTTTGGTATCCTATTTGCCTTTCCTGACAGCTGTGGGATGTAGCTATTTCCACTTTTTAGAGGAGAAAATTAAAGCTCAGAGTGAGTAGATGACATATCCAAGATCACTCAGTGAGCACAGGTCTTGCGGGGCTGAGGCAGGGCCAGAGGTCGAGACTTCTGTCTGAAAGTGTTGGCTACTTTTATAAGCTTCTGCTGTTCTGTCCAGTCAATGGCCTGCCTGGTGCAGTTATTTATGGAGTTCTAACTCCTCCATCCTAAGTGACAATTCTAATCCATAGGTAACATTTCATTTGGAAATTGTTGTACCATTGTGTACTTTATCATGCTTCACATGCATCGTGTTTCATAAATACTCCCAATTCATGTGTGCTTTTCTTTCTTCTTCTTTTTTTTTTTTTTGTAAGAAGGAGTCTCACTCTGTCACCCAGGCTGGAGTGCAGTGGTGCGATCGTGGCTCACTGCGAGCTCTGCCTCCCAGGTTCACTCCATTCTCCTGCCTCAGCCTCCCAAGTAGCTGGGACTACAGGCACCCACCACCACTCCCGGCTAATTTTTTTTTTTTTTTTTTGTATTTTAGTAGAGACGGGGTTTCACCATGTTAGCCAGGATGGTCTCCGTCTCCTGACCTTGTGATCCCCCCACCTCGGCATCCCAAAGTGCTGGGATTACAGGCGTGAGCCACCAAGCCTGGCCACTTTTCTTATACCCATTGTACAGATGAAGAAACTGAGCTCTAGATGGGCTAACTCAATTAAGATAATACCGCCAGTTAGTGGCAGGGGTCAGCGTCAAACCCAGCCATAGAGTTTATGCACATAACTATAAACATATATCCTTAATGTCAAAGAGTCACACTTTAGGTTTGCCACTTGCTTGTGGAATTACAAATATAGAATAAAGCACCGGTTCGGTGTGTTCTTATGGAGGTTAGTGACCTTAGACAGTAGTGAGGCAACGTGGAAGAGCACTTAGAAGCACACAGTTTGGGCTCAAGTTGATCTGAACTTGAATTTCAGTCACCTATTGGGGGATCATGGTACGCTGACTTACCTCCCTGCACCTCTGCCTCCTTGTGCCTAAAATGGGATAAATAACACCTGCCTTCTGAGAATGCTGTAAAATGCTTAGCACAGTTCCTGGAACATAATAAGAAAAACAACAAGAGAGTCTTATTATTACTCAAAAACTTCCTTTTAAAAGCCATAGTCTTCACCACACTTTTCTAACATTTAAGTGTGGGGAAATTCCATGTGATTTTGAATTCCAGGCTTCAGAATTAAAAGTTCCTTTAAAAGAGTAATACATGAATTTATGGCTCTAACTTTCAAGAAAAGACTGAGATGCTGTGGCCAATGCATGTAAAATTAGTAGTCAAGGGTGTGTTATTATTTCGAGAGCTTGAATATATAGAGTTCAGGTTTATCCTGGCTGGATTTCTTCCAACAGTTGGCCTTTTTCTGAAAGAGTGAGATTGACAACCAAGTATTTGACACAGAAAGACCATCCCTATATTCTGAAGGTTTATTTAGAAGAAGTGCTTTGTCGAGTCTCTCTAGTCATTATCAGATGATCAACTTGCTTGAGAAGGAGGAGGACCTAATATTCACTGACCTCTTATTCTGTGTCAGGCACTGTGCTGGGAACTTTGTGTACATGGTCTCATTAGTTCTCGTTACAATTCTGTATAGTTCTTAGCATCCTCGTGTCCAGAAAAGGGGCTGAAGCTCTTGGAAGTTCACCCACATGTCTACGAGTTCCCAGTCATGGTGTGTTGGCATGCACCGCACTGGTCTGAAGGTGTATGAGTTTGGATTTCATGGTTTCAGTGACAGAAACAACTCTGCTTACTTGAAGCATGAAAGGAATTGATTGGAAGACAGGATAGGTCTTAGAATTCATGGAAAAACTGAAGAAGTGGGGTGAACAAAGAGAGCAGATTTGGGAAAATTCTAGGGATCTAGGAAGCAAAACTAATGAGCAGACTTATCAGTGAACTCTATGTCCTCTGCCCATGATTCCAGTTCCAGGAAAAGAGCATTTGAGTGCCTTTACTTAGGTAATTTGCTCATTCTTTGCCAGAGGAGGCAGGACACTGTGATTGACAACCCCCACCAGGGCTATATCCACTGAGGGTGTGGGTGACCCAAAGTACAGTTTCCAGGAGAAGGGAGAGTGGACCTGGGCATGCAAAAGCAGCAGATGATCACTATACAGCACCACATGAAACCATTAAAGAGCAGAATCCATACCCTGTAATTGTCCATTGGTTTTATGGGGTACCAGGCACTGTGCAAGGCCTGGGGATGTAGCACGCAGTTGGGGAGCTCCTGTTTTTAAGGCACTGCTGGTATTTCACAGCTGTTTAGCAAGGCCACTCCCCACCAACTGTGAGTAATGCCCTCGCACACATCCTGTCCATAGAGCCAAAGTGAGAGGTGACTAAGAGATGTCACCAGGGCCAGATAAACAGAGCAAGATTGTTTCTGAACCGGAGATGTGAACTGTGTCTCATATGCAACTAACTCTCAGTTCCCAGCAGCTTTTGGTAGCACTAAATGGTTAGCTGCAGGGAGTCAATAAATGCTTGTTGGTTTGAAGGAACTTAGCTCTTTTCTTAAGGAAAAATTTTAGGTAGAAGGGTGGAAGTCGGGATCTAAGACTCATTCTCTTGCCTCACAGTATCACAGTTTCCGTAACAGTAAAGTGGAGGCCGACGGTGGAACACTTCCCTTCCTGACCTTGTAAAGCAGTACAAGAATAAAGCTCTATGTACATGAAAGCATGTTGAAAAGCAAGAAAGAATTAGTAATGATAAAAATGCTTTTCTCATCTCTGCCTTTTGACAAAGAGGAAAAAAAAAGATGCTTGTTGTCCAAGTCACCAAATGCCATCTCTTATAAATGCTTGAATTCTGGAATGAGTTTTTAAAGATTGTCTATGAACTAAAATTAAGCTTTTTACCTAGTGGTCATGAAAAAAATGAGAGCTGGTATGGTAGTATTTGAATTCTTACAAATTATTTCTCCAAAAGACTCATCTTTTGCCAAACTGAGGTGTCCAACCTCATAGCATTATTGTTCTTTTTTTTTTTTTTTCTCATTATAAAAGCATTCTAGGCTGGGTGCAGTGGCTCATGCCTATAATCCCAGCACTTTAGGAGGCAGGTGGATCACTTGAGCCCAGAATTTGAGACCAGCTTTGGCAACATGGTGATTACCCTGTCTCTACCAAAAGTACGAAAAATAGCCAGTCTCATAACCTGGTCTCTAAATTAATTAATTAATTAATTAAACTTTTTTAAGAATTATTTTAAATGATGAGAACACATGGACACATGGGGGGAACAACACATACTGGGGCCTGTCAGGAGGGTGTTGGGGGAGGGAGAGCATCAGGAAGAATAGATAATGGATGCTGGGCTTAATACCTAGGTGATGAGATGATCTGTACAGCAAACCACCATGGCACACATTTACCTATGTAACAAACCTGCACATGTTCCCCTGAACTTAAAAGTTGAAGAAAAATAATCAATAAATACAAAGCATTCTATGGCCAGGTGTGGTGGCTCATGCCTGTAATCCCAGCATTTTGGGAAGGAAGCTGAAGTGGGCAGATTGCTTGAGCCCAGGAGTTCAAGACCAGCCTGGGCAACATGGTGAAACCGTGTCTCTACAAAATATACAAAAAAATTAGCTGGGTGTAGTGGCATGCACCTGTAGTCCCAGCTACTTGGGAGGCTGAGATGGGAGGATGGCTTGAGCCCAGGAGGTGGCGGTTGCAGTGAGCCAAGATTGTGCCATTGCACTCCAGCTTGGGGGAACATAGTGAGACTCTGTCTCTTAAAAAAAATAAATTAAAAAAAAAAGGATTGTAACCACATTTGCCAAAAAGAAAACAAAACAGAAACCTAGAAAATAGCCAATCTAAAACAAATCAACCACAGCTCAAATAACTGTATTTTGATTTGTTCTTTCCCCAGGTTTGAAGCATTTTGAAATATGTGATAATTAGAGTACAAACAAGTGAAGTCTCAGTTTTTCATTGATTTTTTTTCATAAGCATTTTTCTGTGACATTGCGTAACCATCAATTTCACTAAGCTAAGCAGCCAGCCCTCTAAGGAGTAAAAGAAGTCTCTAAAAGCAGTGGCTTTGCTCCCTTACCAGAGGCCTACAGCTGGCCAGAAAGGAAAGTGAGGAAGTACATGTTCAGGGCACTGCCTGGTACGTCGCTGGAAACCAACTCCAACCAGCTCTTTCCTTATTCCTTGTTTTGTTCCAATCACTATTGACAAGGGAAGTGTAGCTAAAAGTTGCATTCACCTCTGTCTCCTCCTTTCTGTCTTTAGACCTTGTTGCTTAAAATACCAGCAAGCCTCAGGGGTACATTTGCTCCAGAGTGTGCCACTTTTAGCACTGAATGTCTTGCTGGGCAACTCCTGTCCAGGGCAAACTGGGACAGTTGGTCACCCTACCGGGGGAGAAGTGGGATGAGTATGTAGACATACTTGGCCAACCTGTCCCTGTCAGAGCTAAGGTCCTGCCTGGAACTTTTCTAACAGGGTGTGGGTAGCCAGCGTGTGCCCTTGGGCTTCAGGACCACCCCTATGCCATACCCACCTGCTTCTCATGCTCAGTCACTGGGTCCTAGGCTATCTCATCCACTCATCCAGCCTAGAGGCACCTAACTGGGATATTCCTATAGGGGCTCATGAGAGTAAATGTGACGTTTAGGTGAAAATAAGAGCTCTGGAATTCTTATATTTAATGCTGGCCTGCCTTTAAAATCACTTCTCATGATCATTATTCTGATTTCTTTTTTGTTGCATTTGACTTATGTGCCCTTCAGAAATATGAAATGGTTTCCTTGCTTTGCAAAGGAAGGATTTCCATTTGTACCCAAAAGTAGATCTTCTACACACCTACACCTCACCTGTGCGAGATTGTGCAGTTCAGCTCTTCACTGTTTCTTGGTCCAGAGAGTTGGTGCTCTTGTTCTAAGTCTTAACTAACAAGATGAGTCTCGACTAACAACTCAGGGATGGTCCTCATTCCACGTCAGTTCAACATGTAATATAATGCTGTACAGATAAATTTGTTTTGCTGTAACATGGGGACTTTGCTATTGTCCCTTAAGGATGAAAAAAATCACATTGATTTCAAAATATAGTAATGATCGTAAGTAAACAAAGCTGTGGGAGACACATGAGAGATGCAAGCTGCCTATAGTGGCCATAGAGAGTAAAACTAAATGGATGCACTATGAATTTGCTGATTGATCAGCATCTTTTACACTGAATTCTAGAAGAAGAATCACTTTATGCTTGATGATCTTTGCTAATCAGCTATAATCAGGTCTTCGTAGAATGGTGAAGTAATTAAGTCTTGTTCACTGGTACTAATCTTATATAATTGTTTCCATACTGTTGGCCAAAACAACTATAGGAGGTTTTGCAGAGGCCATAAGTGCTCAAGGTCTTTGAGGTAATTTCTCTATGTAAACAATGCAAATATTTTATTACCGGAGTTCAGCTGAATTTTTTTAACAGGCTTTAAATCTATCAGGATTTTCCTGTGGGTTTCTTCTTAGGAGAGTGGGGGTGGTGATGGTGACTGAGTAACATGAAAGGCCCCGTGTTCCTGCAGTGGGGGCCCAGGGCTCTTTCATCTTGGTCTGACTGCTGTCCCACTGCTGCTTGAGGATTTGGAGTGTGTAAAAGTCCTGGGCTTTTAATTATGTTTGAGCCTTTTAAGAAGCCCGCACCATAAAGGGAAAGACGGAAACATATGCAGTGAAATATTTTATATCCAATTTGAGGATTCAACCAAAGGTCTCCACTCGGGCCAAATCAGAGCCTTCAAATAGATCAAAGGTAGCATGGGGTTGAGGCCGACCTCTTTGTTGGAGGTGGAGTGGCAATACTTTATGATAATTAATATGTTAGTTGCATAAAAGTAGCATAAGAGTAGGAAAAAAAGGAGAGTATATTACTCAGATTTCCACCATCTAAATATTAACATTTTTCAAACTTTGTATTAATATATGTGAATATGTACATTGATTTTTATAGTTATAATTGTGATATACATTATACTTGACTTTCTGCTTTCATATTTAACATTATGTGATAAGCATTTCTCACATTGCATCATGGTTCAATGAAACATTTTAAATGGTGTTAGAATATCCTATAGAATTCTTAGACTGTTGTGCATTTACCTACTCAATTATAGGACTTCTGGATTGTGTTTGAGTTTTTCATTATAAGGCTCAATGAATATATATAATTTTTAAAAATTTCTTTGGACCTGTTTTCCTAGAATATGTTCTACAAGTTGAAATTACCGGGACGAGGAATTTCAACATTTTTAAGTTTGGGGGCAGAAAATTGGCTACTGATTTTCTGAAAAGTAGAGCCATTTTATACTGTCCCCATTAGTTCTACAACTTTATCAGAATTGGGAATTATCTGAATTCTTTTTTCAAGCAAATTGAAAATTGTTTTAGGATTAAAGAGTTACCTCAGTGTTGTTTTTCCTATGATAACCATCAGTTTGACACACACACAAAAATGTATTCTAGGAAGAAAGAACATTCCTCACTGTTGACAAGCAGCTATCATATTTTTAAAAATGAAGTTTTGCAAGTGGCATGGCAGGCATAGTTGCTTCCAGCAAGAAACAAATTTGAGGCATCTGAATCTCTCTGTCTGCTGCTGCAAAAAAATTATACTTGCTACTGAAATCAATGTAGGAGAGGAGAACAATATGGATTAGCAATACCCAAGAGAATGCTCAGCTTGCCAGCGACTGCAGTGCCTGAAGTTGAAGTTAATGAAATGCAGGCTTCATGAAAATCCTAGGGGGTAGTATTCCTTAGTTCCACTAAAATGTAACCAGTCTTCCTTCTTAACATAGCCATAAATCCAAGTAAAACCTATATATATGTATCACTGAGTAATACAACACAAATGTTTTTGCAGCCAAGAGAGGCCTTTATGCAGATTACTATGAAGAATGCAATGGTAGAGACAAGGCTTGAGTTTATTTCAGATTGTTGTTGTTTATGGCTAACTAGAAGAAAATCTCAGAGAGATTCATGTCTCTTTTTATCTCTCGCTGGCTCACTATTTATACCTAGCTCGATTCATGAGCTTCACCTCCTAAATCTTGCATTTGCTGATGGCTTGATTTCATTTCAGGTTCTGATCTACAATGGCCAACTGGACATCATCGTGGCAGCTGCCCTGACAGAGCGCTCCTTGATGGGCATGGACTGGAAAGGATCCCAGGAATACAAGAAGGCAGAAAAAAAAGTTTGGAAGATCTTTAAATCTGACAGTGAAGTGGCTGGTTACATCCGGCAAGTGGGTGACTTCCATCAGGTAGGAAGATGCTTGGGAGCAGGCAGGTTGTGGGAATGGGAGAGTGGGATTGAAAATAAAGCCTGAATACCAGTGAGACATGGCCGACCTTAAGCAAAGCCATACAACAGCCAGTGTGTGTCTTCTGTGGCCCTACTTTCCACAGAGAAGAGTGGTCTGAGTTCATAAATACATAGGACTAAATATAAAACCAGACAAAAGTTTAGGCATTGTTCAGGAGGTAAGGAGACAATTCATTAAAAAGACAGTGCTCAGTCCAAAGAGGCAAATCATTAATGAGAGAATTGCAGTCTATTTGGGGAGAGAACTTGACAAATTATAAAAGGAAGTTTCATCACAATCTCCTCTGGCAAATGTATGATCACATCTTTCTATTACATGTGGAGCCTCAGGACAAAATCTCTCTAGCTGATACCCTAGTGCAACCTCCACTTTGGGGTCAGATGTTACTCTCATCATCTTCCTTTCTTGTAATGTCCTCTTCAAGTGTTGGAATCATGGTTATATTGGCCTCATAAAATAAGTTGGGACGTGTTTCCTCTTTCTGTTGTTGGAAACAGTATCTTTAAGTGTTAGGAGAATTCACTGGTGAAGCCATCTGGGCCTGGAGATTTCTTTGAGGGAAGGGTTTTGTTGTTGTTGATATGTAAGTGTACATCTTTATAGAATACATGTAATATTTTGATACATGTATTTAATGTTAATGACCAAATCAGGGTATTTAGGATATCCATCACCTCAAACATGTATCATCTCATCATATTGGGAACGTTTCAAATCTCTTCTAGCTATTTTGAAATATACAATAATCATTCTTAACTATAGTCACCCTACTGTGCTATTGAACACTAGAATTTATTCCTTCTATCTAACTGTCTGCACCCCTTAACCAGTCTCTCTTCGTCTTCCCACCCATCCCCACTTCCCAGCCTCTGGTAACTATCATTCTATTCTCTACCTCCATGAAATTAACTTTTTACGCTCCCACGTATGAGTGAGAACATATGATATTTGTCTTTCTTTGCCTGGCTTATTTCCTTTAACATAATGACCTCCAGTTCCATCCATGTCACTGCAAGTGATAGGATTTCATTCTTTTTTATGGCTTAGTAATATTCCATTGTGTATATATGCCACATTTTTTAAATCCATTCATCTGTTGATAGACACTTGGGGTGATTCCATGTCATGGCTATTGTGAATAGTACTATAATAAACATGGGGTGCAGATCTTCCTTTGATATACTGATTTCTTTTCCTTTAGAAAAATACCAAGTAGTGGAATTGCTGCAGCATATGGTAATTGTATTTGTAGTTTTTTTTAGAAACTTACATATTGTTTTCTATAATGGCTGTACTAATTTACATTCCTACCAATAGTGTATGAGTTCATTTTCTCTGCATCCTCATCAGCATCTGTTATTTTTTGTCTTTTTGGTAATAGCCATTATAACTCCAATGAGATGATACCTTATTGTGGTTTTAATTTGCATTTCCCTGATGATTAGTGATGTTGAGCATTTTTCCATATACCTGTTGGGCACCTGTATGTCTTCTTTTGAGAAATGTCTGTTAAGATCCTTTTCTCACTTTTTTTTTTTTTTTTTTTGAGACGGAGTCTTGCTCTGTCACCCAGGCTGGAGTGCAGTGGCGGGATCTCTCGGTTCACTGCAAGCCCCATCTCCCTGGTTCACGCCGTTCTCCTGCCTCAGCTTCCTGAGTAGCTGGGACTACAGGCGCCTGCCACCACGCCTGGCTAATTTTTTGTATTTTTAGTAGAGATGGGGTTTCACCGTTGTTAGCCAGGATGGTCTCGATCTCCTGACCTCGTGATCTGCCCACCTCGGCCTCCCAAAGTGCTGGGATTACGGGCTTGAGCCACCGCGCCTGGCCCTTTTCTCACTTTTTAATGGTATTATTTATGTTTTGTGCTCTTCAGTTGCTTGAGTTCCTTGTATATTCTGGATATTAGTCTTTGGTCAGATGGAAGGTTGGCAGATATTTTTTCCTATTCTACAGGTTGTCTCTTCACTCTATTGATTGTTCCCTTTGCTGTGAAGAAACTTTTTAGTTTAATGTAGACCCATTTGTCTATTTATGGTTTTATTGCCTATGCTTTTGGGGTCTTAGCCATAAAAGCTTTACCTACACCAGTGTCCTGAAGTGTTTCCCCTGTTTTCTTCTAGTGGTTTTATCATTTTGAGTCTTATGTTTAAGTCTTTAATCTATTTTGAGCTTATTTTACATAGATAAGGTGAGAGATAGGGGTTTAGTTTTTGAGCTTATTCTATGTGTATGTGGTGAGAGGTAGGGGTTTAGTTTCATTCTTCTGCATATGGATCCCAGTTTACTCAGCACCATTCATAGAAGAGGTTGTCCTTTCCCCAGTGTATGTTGTTGTCAGCTTTGTCAGAGATTATTTGGCTATAAATACGTGGATTTATTTCTGGGTTTCCTATTCTGCGCCATTGGTCTATGTGCCTGTTTTTGTACTAATACCTTGCTGTTTTGGTTGTTATTGCTTTGTAGTATATTTTGAAATCAGGTAGTGTGATGCCTCCAGCTTTGTTCTTTTTGCTCAGTATTGCTTTGACTATTTGGGGTCTTTTGTGGTCCATGTGAATTTTAGAACTTTTTTTTACTTCTGTGACAAATGCCATTAGTATTTTAATAGTTATGCATTGAACCTGTAGATTGCTTTATTCAGTATGATCATTTTAACAATATTAATTTTTCCAATCCATGAGCATGAAGTGTCTTCCATTTGTGTCCTGTTCAAATTCTTACATCAGCATTTTATAGTTTTCCTTGTAGAGATCTTTTACCTCCTTGATTGAATCTATTTTAAGGTTATTTATTTCTTTTGTAGCTATTGTAAATGGGATTGCTTTCTTGATTTCTTTTTTAGCTAGTTCATTATTAGTGTATAGAAATGCTAGTGAGTTTTGTATATTGATTTTGTATCTTACAACTTTACTGAATTCATTTATCAGTTCTGAAAAGTTTTTCGGTGGAGTCTTTAGTTTTTTCTGTATAAAAGATTGTGTCATCTGCAAAGAGAAACAGTTTGACTTGCTCTTTTTCAGTATGAATGCCTTTTGTTTCTTTTTCTTACCCAGTTGCTCTGGCTAGGACTTCTGGTACTATGTTGAATGGGAGTGGTGAAAGGGGACATTCTTATCTTGTTCCGATTCTTAGAGGAAATGCTTTCAGCTTTTTCCTATTCAGTATGATGATGTTTGTCGTATATGGCCTTTATTATGTTGTGGTATGTTCCTTCTATGCCTGATTTGTTGACAGTTTTTTATCATGAAGGGATGTTGGATTTTATCAAATGTTTTTCTTAATCTATTGAGATAAACTTACGGTTTTTGTCTTTCATTCTGTTGATGTGATGTATCATGTTTATTGATTTGCATATGTTGAACCGTCCTTGCATTTCTGGGATAAATTCCACTTGATTATGGTGTATTATCTTTTTGATGTGTTGTTGGATTCTGTTTGCTAGTATTTTGTTGAAGATTTTTACATCTATATTCATTAGGGAGATTGGCCTGTAGTTTTCTTTTTGTGTGTGTCCTTGTCTGGTTTTGGTATCAGGATGATGGCCTTGTAGAATGAATTAGAAAGAATTGCCTCCTCTTTAATTTTAAAGAATTAGTTTGAGAAGAATTTGTGTTAGCTCTTTCATGTAAGTTTGGTAGAATTTGGCAGAAAAGTCATCCAGTCCTAGACTTTCCTTTGTTGGGAGAATTTTTATTACTGATTCAATCTTATTATTCTTTATTGGTCTGTTCAAGTTTTCTATATCTTCCTGGTTCAATCTTGGTAGGCTGTATATGTCCAGGAATTTATCCATTCCCCTAGGTTTTCCAGTTTGTTAGGCTAAAATTGTCCATAATAGTCTGATGATCCTTTGTTTTTCTATGGTATCAATTGTAATGTCTCATTTTCCATTTCTGATTTTATTTATTTGGGTTTTCTCTCTTCTTTTCTTGATTAGTATAGCCTAGTCTAGTTTATTGATTTTATTTATCTTTTTTAAAAACAGGCTTTTTTGTTTCATTGATCCTTTGTATTTCTTTTTAGTTTCTATTCCATTTAGTTCTGCTGTGATTTTTATTATTCCTTTGTTCTAATTTTGGGTTTAGAACAAAAGATATTGGGTTTGGTTTGTTCTTGCTTTTCTAGTTTTTTAAAGATGCATCTTTAGGTTGTATATTTAAACACTTTCTACTTTTTTGATGTAGGTATTTATTACTATAAACTTCCATCTTAGCACTACTTTTGCTGTATCCTATAGGTTTTGGTATTTTGCGTTTCCATTTTCATTTGTTTCAAGAAATGTTTAAATTTTCTTCTTGATTTCTTAATTGATTCAATGGTCATTCAGGAGCATGTTTTTAATTTTCATGTATTTGTACAGTTTCCAAAGTTTTCCTTGGTATTGATTTCCAGTTTAATTCCATTGTAGTCTTAGAATATACTTGATATGATTCTGATTATTTTACATTTGTTGAGACTTGTTTAATGGCATAACAAATGATCTGTCCTAGAGAATGTTTCCTGTGCTGATGAGAAAAAAATGCATTATGTAGCAGTTGGATAACATGTTCTGTAAATGTCTGTTAGTTCTATTTTGTCTAAAGTGCAGTTTAAATCTGACGTTTCTTTCTTATTTTTCTGTCTAAATGATGGCAAATTCTGAGACTGTTTGTTGAAGTCCTCAACTATTACTGTATTGGAGCCTATCTCTCCCTTCAGATCCAATACTATTTGCTTTATATATTTGTGTGCTCCAGTGTTGGCTGCATATATTTAATATAATTGGGATGGTCATATCTTCTTGCTAAATTGAAAACTTTTTTTTACAATTTTTATCTTGAAATCTGTTTTATCTAAGTACAGCTACTCCTTCTCACTTTTGGTTTCTGTTTACATGGAATATAATTGTTTATTCCTTTACTTTCAGTCTGTATGTGTCTTTGCAGCTGATGTGAGTTTCTTGTAGGTAGCTGATATGGTTTGGATGTTTGTCCCCTCCAAGTCTTATGTTGAAATGTGATTCCCAATATTGGAGATGGGGCCTGATGGGAGGTGATTGTGTGATGGGGAAGATTCCTCATGAATGGCTTTGCACCAGTCCCTTGGTGATAAGTGAGTTTTCACTCAGTTCCTGTGAGACCTGGTTATTTAACAGAGTCTGGGACCTCCTCCATCTCTCTCTCTTGTTCCTGCTCTTGTCATGTGAAACACATGCACCCACTTTGCCTTCTGCCATAATTGTAAGCTTCCTGAAGCCCTCATCAGAAGCTGAGCAAATGTTGGTGCCATGCTTGTATAGCCTACAGAATTGTAAGCCAATTAAACCTCTTTCCTTTATAAATTACCCAGCCTCAGGTATGTTTTTATTATGATGCAGAATGGCCTAACACAGTAGCTTATAGTTAGATCATATTTTATTTCTATCCATTCAGCCGGTTTATGTCTTTTATGTGGGAAATTTAATCCATTTACATTCAAAGTTATTATTGATAGGTGAGAACTTATTTCTGCCATTTTGTTAATTGTTTTCTGGTTGTTTTATATATCCTTTGTTCCTTTCTTCCTCTCTTATTGCTTATCATTTTGGTTTGATGGTTTTCTGTAGTAGTAACATTTGAGTCTTTTCTCTTTCTCATTTATGAGAAGCCAGTGAGTTTATAATTGCATGTTTTCTTGATGGTAGGTATTGTCCTTTCACTTCCAGATATAGGACTGCCTTAAGCATTTCTTGTAGGGCCAGTCCAATGGTAATGAATGTCCTTAGTTTTTGCTTGTCTGGGAAAGACTTTCTTTTTCCTTCTTTTTTGAAGGATGGCTTTGTGGGTATAGTAATCTTGGTTGTCAGTTTTGTTCTTTCAGCACTTTGAATATATCATCTCATTTTCTCGTGGCATATAAGTTTCTGCTGAGAAAACTGTTAGTCTGATAGGGATTCCCTTATATGTGCCTTGACAATTTTCTCTTGCTAATTTTAGAATTCTTTCTTTGTCTTTGACTTTTGACAGTATAACTGTAATATGCCCTGGAGAAGACATTTTTGGATTGAATCCATTTGGAGATTTTTGAGCTTCCTGTTCTAGATGCCTATATCTCTTGCAAGACTTCGGAAGTTTTGGGCTATAATGTCATTAAGTAAGCTTTCTATGCCTTTGCTTACCTCTCCTTCTTCTGGAACACCCAAAATGTGAATATTTGGTTGCCTGCTTTATGGTGTTCCATATGTCATGTAGGCTTTCTTTGTTCTTTATTAAACTTTATATATATGTACTTTTTTGTCTGAGTTATTTCAAAAGACATTTCTTCTAGTTCAAAAAGTATTCTGCTTGATCTCTATTATTGAAGCTCTTGATTATATTTTTTTGTTTCATTCATTGAATTCTTCAGTTACAGAATTTCTGATTGGTTCTTTTTTATGTATCAATCTCTGATGAATTTCTTATTCTGATTATGAACTGTTTTTGATTTCCTTCTCTTATTTATCTCTGTTATCTTGTATCTCGCTAAGCTTCTTTAATAACACTATTATGAAATCTTTCCCAGATATTTCATAGATTTATTTTTCATTGAAATCTGTTGCTAGGGAATTATTGTTTTTTTACACATATCACATTTCCTTGCTTTTTCATGTTTGTTTGTTTTTACATTGATACCTGTGAATCTGGTGTAACAGTCCCTTCTTCTGATTTTTTTAATTGACTTTTGTAGGAAAGATGTTTTCCAATAGATGTGTCTATAGGGTTGGTTGTGTAGGGCACTTTGGTTTTGATTTTGAGTGGGCACAGTAATGTAGTCTTCAGATGACTTCTTCAGCTATAATCAGTGTCTGTGGTATCTTTGAGTTCCTCAGTGGGTTAGGCTGTGGTTTTTAGTAGATGCTGTAGTGAGGTTTTGCTATGGATTGGGACACCAGGTGGGCCAGTTCTTTGGCACCAGTATGCTGTTTCTTGGGTTCCCAGGTGGCATACATGGAAACTGGTAGAAGCAGGTCTGAGTGGGCTGATCCTTGGGCCTTCATATTATTTGGCTGAGTCCCTACCCAAATCTCATCCTGAGTTGTAGCTCCCATAATCCCCACATGTCATAGAAGGGACCCGGTGGGAGGTAATTGAATCATGGGAGCAAGTCTTTCCTGTGCTGTTCTCGTGATAGTGAATAAGTCTCGTGAGATCTGATGGTTTTATAAAAGGGAGTTCCTCCACACAAGCTCTCTTGCCTGCTGCCCTATAAGATGGGCCTTTGCTTCTCCTTTGCCTTCCAGCATGTTTGTGAGTGCCCCCCCCACAGCCATGTGGAACTGTGAGCCCATTAAACCTCTTTCCCTTATAAATTACCCAGTCTCAGGTATGTCTTTATTAGCAGTATGAGAACAGACTAATACAGGCTTCCAGGTGACTTGCTAAAGCACTGGCAGTGGCAGCAGTAGGCCAGGCTGGCAAGTGGATCACTGAACTCCTGAGCAGTGTGCATGGCATCAGCAATGGCAATAGCAGCAGTGGGCACTAGCACTGATGGCAGCAAACTTGGTGGGCCAGTCCCCCAGCCCCAAGGTGGTACATATGCAGGTGAGTGCTGGTGGAGGTGATGGCAACAGGCTGGGAGTGGACATCCTCAGGTCCCTGGAAGGAATGCATTGGCTCCAGCATTGGCGGGAAAGGTGTATTGATCTCTAGGCCTCTGGATAATGCGCATATGCACTGGCAGGCTGGGGAGGCCTGTCCTTAGCACCCCCAGGTGTGGATGTGCAGGGCAGGCCTATTCCCAGGCCTCTGGACAATGCCCACAGGCACTGGTGAGGGTGGGGCCAGGTGAGCTGGAGCTGTCCTCAGGCCCTGCAATGGTGTGTGCATACAAAGGCTGTGGCAGGCAGGGCTGATCAATTCCCAGGCCCCCAGACAACATGCACAGGCACTGGCAACCTGTGTGGGCCCATTTTCAGCTCCATGGAAGGCATGTATGCATGCCAGTGGCAGTGGGTGGGGTAGGTCAATCCCCAGACTCCTGGATAATGTTCATGGGCACAGGTGAAGGCAGTGCAGAGGCAGGCCTGTGCCTAGGCCTCTAGATGGCATATGTGGGTGATGCCTGTGGCAGTGTGTGGGGTTGATCAATCCCCAGGACCTCGAATGGCACACCAGGATGCCAGTTGTAGTAGCAATGGGTATCTTTAGGCACTTTGATGATGTATGTGGGCACCAGTGGCAGTGGGGGTGGTAGGTTGACCTCCTGGTTCCCAGATGATGCGTGTGGGCACTGGTGGTGGTGGCAGACAGGCAGACTTGTTTTTAGGTCTCCTGGTGGCAAGCAGACCAGGTTGATCTCCAGGACCTTGGATGGTGCCCTTGGGCCAAGAGGCAGGCTAGATGGGCCTGTCCTCAGGTCCTTGGACTGTGCCTGGGTGAGCCAGTTCCCAGGCCCCCTTAAGATATGTGCAGGTGTGCAGCAACCCTGCTGCTGGGGGGTAAGGATTTGCTGTCAGTGGCAACGGCCCCAGGCAGGCAGCTCTCAGGCTCTGGAGAGTACATGCTTTGGCTCCCTTTGTCCCTAGGGCAGCCTCCCCAATGTGTTTCACTACCCATTCCTTGGGGTGTAAGACATTGCATGAGCTAAAGTTTTGGGGACGCATCTGCACTGCTGACTCCAGCCAGTATCATGATGCTGTAAACCTTTGGGTAGATGTAGGGGGGTGTCTGCAGGGGTTTAGGGATGTAGATATGTAGGGGGTATTGAGCCCCAAGGTGTGATGTAGTCTGGTGGGGGCCGGGCTCTCAAAATGGCACCATGCCATAGCTGCTTGAATCTCAAGGGATGTGTGGGACCCAGTGTGAACATCTTCTGTAGAATAATGTCATTACATGGACTCCAGGCATCTCTTTATACTAGTCTCAGGGCTTGTGAGGGCTGAGGGGCTCTCCTGTGGCTAAAATTTTAGGAATCTGTGGTGGGAATATGGACTGCTGACTGCTGGGAATCTCTCACTTACCTTTTACCCACAGTGGGAGTTTCCCCTGGCTCTGAGTTGATCTTGGCTGGGTCAGCTTCTTCACTTCCCTTTCCTTCTATGCTCAGAAGTTCTCAGTCACTTTCCTGCTAAATTCCATTGTTTTCTTTAGATGTTCTGTTTGACATCTAATTATCTATTTGCCACTCTGGTCCTTCTTTGTGAAGGAGGTGACAGCCAGGTGCCTCAGGCAGCCATCTTGAAGCCCCTCCAATGGAGGGTTTTCAATTGCAGATTCAATTTCTAAAGTAGATATGGGATTACTTACCTTTTCTGTTTCTTTATGTGTCAGTTTTCATAGGCTGTAATTTTTTTTCAGGGATTTGTCTATTTCATCCAAAATTTCAGATTCATTGACACAAAGTTGCTTTATAACATCATCTTTTTTTTTTTCTTGAGACAGAATCCCACTCTGTCTGCCCAGGCTAGAGTGCAGTGGCATGATCTTGGCTCACTACAACCTCCGCCTTCTAGGACATGAGGTCATGTCTCAGCCTCCCAAGTAGCTGGGACTACAGGCATGTACCACCACACCTGGCTAATTTATTTGTATTTTTAGTAGAGACAGGGTTTCACCTTGTTGGCCAGGCTGTTCTCGAACTCCTGACCTCAAGTGATCCACCCACCTTGGCCTCCCAAAGTGCTGGGATTACAGGTATGAGCCACCACGCTCGGCCTGTAACATCATCTTAATATGATTTAATGTTTCTTAAGATCTCTGGTGTTTAATTAGCACCTCTCTTGCCTGAGGTTTAACAATTTTATTCTTTTCAAAGAACCAATTTTTATCTTTATTTTTCTCGATTATATTTTTGCTTGCTATTTTATTAATTTGTGCTTTATCCTTATTATCTTCCTGCTATTCTTTTCATTGTGTGTGACTTACTATTCTTTTTTTAAAACAACATGAATTTTTAGCCTTTATTTATTTCTAAAATATGCATCCAATGGGAGAAATAAATTCCTGTTGTTTAAGCCATCCAGTATGGTATCCTTATAGGACTATTGAGAGAGTTTGGATAAGTTAATAAGCTTAGGGCAATTCCTGGCTCATTGTAAATTTTGCTATTTTTATTTTTATTATTATTACCCTGGATTGCTTACAAGAGTACATATAACAAAGAAAATTATAAATCGTAATAGTCAAGATTCAGGAAAATATGTTTATTGAAAATCAACATATAAGGGAAAGTTGGACTATTAATATTCAGGCCATTAAGGGCATATTTGAATGTTGAGCTGCCAGGGAGTGGTCGACATGTTACCTCCCCCCATCTGCTACACTACTTTGTGATGAACATCTCACCAGGCACACACAGGATCTCCTCAAGATTATTTGATGGCTGCCTCCACCACCTGTTATTTTATATCCCCTGGACCAGCCTTGTGAAATGCTCCTAGGCCTGGCATCCCACATGTGTCCTGCTTGACTCTTTGCATAAAACGTCCAGCTTGGGAGGCCAGATTGCTGCTTCAGGGCAGCATGTCCCACAGAGGTGGGAAAAGGAATTGGCTGCCAGTCAGAAACTGGTGGCAAATATCACACTCAACCCGCTGACTCTTCTTGTGAATGCAAAACACATTTAGAGATGAAATGGTACTCCTCTGGCTGCCAAAAAAACAAGTAACAAAAGAAGCAAGGCCCACATATGTTTGTGATAGTGAGTGTTTTACCACGCAGCAAGAGATCTCCATTTTGTGTAGGTGATTTTAAAATGTTGGCAAAGATCCTTCCCCCTTAGTGCCTCAGCATTGGTTTGGGGTGGTTTGTGGAGATGAGGGTTATGAGGAGGGAAAAGCACTCCTGTGTGAACAAAGGCATTCTCTGTGAGGCTTGGATCTAAGAATACTGTCCAAATGTCAAGCGTCTGATAATGAAGAAAACGGACCTTAGCCATGGACTTGCTTTTCAGCATCAGACACACAAAACAGAAGCACGAGTATGTGTCTGCCAAAAAAGCAACCTCATTCTCTGCCAAACACCACAGCTCTTAATTTAAAAAACTGAAACCAAAGTAGACTTGTCTCTGGATGGCTACCTAAAATGTCCACTTAAAGAAATGACAGCTCTCCTAGGGGAGCAGTACGGTACCGAGAGAGGGAGCAATTTTCCCTGTGTATTCACATCAAGCCATGCCCCAGAGAAATCAAACACAGCTCCCACCAGCCTTCAGAGATCCAATGAAGAGCGAGTGCTTCTTGTTGCTCCTTGTTGGCTCTGACCTAGAAGGTAACAAGTCTTTGGTACTGGTGCCGTTTTAAGGATTGGACACTGCCCTGTTATATAATCCGAGCAGCAGACTTTCTGAGCTTCTGTCAAATTTAGAAGTTGTCTGTAAAATGCAAGGTCTGGACTAACTTATTTCTAAGATATCACCTAACAAAAATCTGAAATACCTATATTTCATTAATGCCCAGAGGGGCTCAGTTAGCCAGCAATGCAATGTGGAATAGTGTAGGGACTTTCAGCAAATGTCATAATGCTCTCTATGCTTACACAGATATGTAAATATCTATATCTATCTATCTATATATATATATATATATATATATATATATATCTCCATATACCTATCTCTAGCCACTGAGATAGAGAGAAATATACACAAAATGTAAATCCCAGGCTACATGATAACCAAAGTCATGGGTAGCCTCTGCACTGGCATTGACCATAAACCCTAACTAGTGTTATCTCTGGGTCCCAGAAGTTGAGTCCTCTTTCTCCTTGTCTGTTGACAACCCATGGCCATCGCTCTCAAGGCCACCCTTTTGGGATCTTTCTGTGCCTTTCTCCAAATATCAAAGTTGCTGTTCATTATCTGAGTTGATATTGTCACTGCATTTGAAATGTAGGACATTTTATTCTTAACATGCCAGCCCTAGGGAAGTTTTGACTCCACATTTAGAAATTTAAAACTTTGGCCGGGCACGGTTGCTCACGCCTGTAATCCGAGCACTTTGGGAGGCTGAGGCGGGTGGATCACTTGAGGCCAGGAGTTCGAGACCAGCCTGGCCAACATGGTGAAATCTCATCTCTACTAAAAATACAAAAATTAGCTAGGCATGGTGGCACACACCTGTAATCCCAGCTACTCAGGAGTCAGAGGCATGAGAATTGCTTGAACTTGGGAGGTAGAGGTTGTAGTGAGCTGAGATTGTGCCACTGCACTCCAGATTGGGCAACAGAGTGAGACCCTGTCTCAAAAAAAAAAAAAAAAAAAAAAGATTAAAAATTTTAATCAGAATAATAGCCATACTGACAAATTGCTTTAAGATTTTTTTTTTTTAGAATAAATGTCATTAAGCTGAATGTCCTGGAGACAGAAAACTCTTCTGTTTTTTCCATCGTTATTTTATTGAAAATATCTTTATTGACACAAATTATTTTTCATATAAACATTGAAAAAATGTTGAGTCATTGAGCAGTTTTCATTTTTACCGAATCTTACTGGGTATAGCTTCTATAATCATGAGTTTTGCATGATCTCCAACAGGCTGATTTTCCTGATTGCAATTTGAGCCCTTACTATTTTTATTTTATGTTTTCACTGTCAATATCAATTCCATTTCTTCCAAAACTACAAGATGGATTATGTCAGCTAGGTTGTATTTAATGGCTGGAATGAATTTTAGGTCTCATTTTCCAGGGAAGGGAAACTGAAACCCAGAGGTTAAGTGACTTCCCTAAAGTATCCTACCCATTTCATGTCTGAGCTGAGGTTAGAGTCTTGGCTTACAGCCCAGAGTTTCTCTACTTCACAAGCATATCCACTACTGGAATAATGGAATCACAGCAGTGCGCTCGTACAGTTAAAATTGGAGCCTATATGCATGCCTACCATAATTAAAGCAGGGCCGAGAAATAATGTATTTCACATCTAGTGTTAGCTCTGAATCCACACGCAAGGTGACCACCTCCTATAGACAGAGAGAAGATTGGGGTTTTTTGTTTCGTTTTGTTTTGTTTTTGTGTTGCCCATGCTGGAATGCAGTGGCATGATCTTGGCTCACTGCAACCTCTACCTCCCAGGTGCAAGCGATTTTCCTGTCTCAGCCTCCCAAGTAGCTGGGATTACAGACACACACCATCATGCCCAGCTAATTTTGTATTTTTAGTGGAGATGGGGTTTCACCGTGTTGGCCAGGCTGGTCTCAAACTCCTGACCTCAGGTGATCTGCCTGCCTCGGCCTCCCAAAGTGCTGGGATTACAGGCGTGAGCCACCACGCCCAGCTAATTGGGTTTTTTACAAAGGCACTAAGATTTGGTGGTGAGGCCAGGTTCATATAATGTTAAGAAAAGTTACGGCTTTATCAGGGAACTTGTGATATTAATAAAAGAATGCATGCTGAAATTGGCCAAAATGAGCAGAGAGAATATGGTGGGCAGTGTCATGGATAAGAGAATACAGGGCAGGGCACAGGGCAGAGTGCATAGTGTGGCTCATAGCCTGCAGCTTGGAGAGTGAGAGGTGGGAGAGAAACCAGAATGGGAACATCGGGCCTGGATAGTAGGCAAGGAGTGTCTGTTCCATTGTTTAAGCAGTGGGGAGCCATCAGAGGTTTGAAAGCACATTCTAAAAGCTGTTCTTTGGGAAGTTTATAATGGTAACTTTAGGATGAATTCAGGGTGAGGAAACTCTAGAAATAGGAAGTCATATAAGGAGCTTTATTGGAAGAAGATTCTCCATCTATTTCATACGTCCACCTTGTTGATATTGATTTGGAAGTCCTGAAATAGAGGTCATGGGGAATAAGGTTTGGAATGCCCAAGCTGTGAGGACTGATTCCCTGTTTGAGAGATGGTGTTTACTGTGTGTCCACACCAACTTAAAGGCTAAGTATCCACAGGGAGATCACCGCATGCTGGTGTCCCTGGCACTTCCTCAATGGCCCTAGTAAGCATCCTCAGCCCCCTAAAGCACAAGCCCTGCACCAAGACTTGCACCTTGACCTTGACCTGGTTTTAGGTTATGGAGCCCTCAGGCCCATGGTCTGCCACACTGTGCTCAGGGGCTTCTCCCAAAATGTCCTGGTTTCCAACAGGAATCAGAACTTCAGCTAGAGATTACATCTAGGGAAACCAAAGGGAAGGAGCATGCCACCCTGAAGCTTGACTGTTCTGGAAAGCCCTCACCAATTGGAGGGGGGTCTATGACATGAGAAGAAGATGGAGTTAGACAAACCTGGTTTAAACTTTCATTTTGCCACTTGCTAGCTGTGGGCTGGTTACTGGTCCTGGAAACTTTTTTTTTTTTTTTTTTTTTTTGATATGGAGTCTCACTCTGTCATCCAGGCTGGAGTGCAGTGGCATGATCTTGGCTCATTGTAACCTCCACCTCCTGGGTTCAAGTGATTCTCCTGTCTCAGCCTCCCAAGTAGCTGGGATTACAGGTACCCACCATCACATCTGGCTGATTTTTGTGTTTTTAGTAGAGACAGGGTTTCACCATATTGGCCAAGCTGGTCTCGAACTCCTGACCTCAGTTGATCCACTTGCCTTGGCCTCCCAAAGTTCTGGAATTACAGGCATGAGCCACCACGCTGGAAACTCTTGAGTGAGAACAGTTACTTCATAGGGGTGATGGGAATGTCAAAAGGGATGATAAGGATGGCGACCGATGATTCGGCATCTGTGAGCTCTCAGGCCACGGTCTACCACACACTTTTTTAATCCACAATTTTGTGGAATCAGAGTAGCTATCCTATAAACTATGTCATGGTATTTACTAACTCATAACTGAGGAAACAGAAGCTTCACCTGAAAAACTTGCTTAAGGCTTTGAACAGTAATAGTATCTGAGATTTAAAAATCCAAATTTCAACCTTTCCACCACCCCACAGTGTCTTTAAGTACCTGTGAGGGGAGTGCAGTGGGGAGGGATGAACTGTAGCCGGATCTAGGCTACATGCCCCGCTGTATTAGTCTGTTCTTGTACTGCTATAAGGAAATACCTGAGACAGGGTAATTTCTAAGACAAGAGGTTTAATTGGCTCACGGTTCTGCAGGCTGTACAGGAAGCATGACAGCATCTCCTTCTGAAGAGGCCTCAGGGAGTTTTACTTATGGCAGAGGGCAAAGCTGGAGCGGGCAAAGCTGGAGCAGGCAAGAGCGAGCGGGGGAGATGCCACACACCTTTAAACCTTTAGACGACAAGATCTCGTGAGAACTCACTATTGCCAGGACAGCACCAAGGGAGACGTGGTGGGGACAGCACCATTCATGAGAAATCTGCCCCATGATCCAATCACCTCCCACCAGGCCCCACCTCCAACATTGGGGATTACCATTAGACAAGCGATTTGGGTGGGGACACAGATCCAAACCATACTACTGCCCTTGGGGTATGTGGTGGTGGTGGCAAGGGGGTGGTGTGGTGGTGGTGGACAGAATATTTGGCAGCACATCCTAACCACCATAGAATACTTTGTTCCCTAAAGGAAAGAGGAATTCTTAAAAGGAGGAGGATGGAGGAGGCATGGTTCGTCTGCAGAAAGCAGTAACAACCACAGCTTCCTAATTGTGCTTTTCTAAAACTCACATTAACTTTTGTTTGTTTCTTGACTACGCACAACTAGAATATGGAGGAAAGAATGACTATAGTCCTTCGAGTGGACGATCAGGCTAGGATTTGAACATTTTCACGGATAGTCCACAAAAGGAATGACAGACAGCTAGCCACCTGCCTTTCTTGGAATTACTGCTGACAATTCATTTTTTGTGTGTTTTATTAAGAATTTTAAACAGCTTAGGAAGTATTATGAATTGTTTCTGAAGGAACAGTTCCAGAAAGGTCTTCAGCAGGTCCTTGATAACACTGACATGGTCGGAGGAAGCAACAGGCAAAAAAATGTCACTTTTGCATTTGACTAGATGAGAGGGAATGAGAAGTTTTCAAAAACATATTGAATGGAGGAAAATAACTGTTAAATAGGCTTAAGGCAATGATAATCAAATATAGTTAATTCCCTGGAAAAATGTTTTAGCTTTGGCTGGGCATGGTGGCTCACAACTGTAATCTCAACACTTCGGGAGGTTGAGGTGGGAGGATCGCTTGAGCCCAGGAGTTCAAGACCAGCCTGGGTGGGCAATATAGTGAGACTCTGTCCCTACAAAAAAAAATTAAGGGAATTAACCAGGTGTGGTGGTGCATGCCTGTAGTCCCAGCTACTTGGGAAGCTGAGATGGGAGGATCACTTGAGCCCAGGAGGTCGAGGCTGCAGTGAGCCATGTTCACGCCACTGCACCCCAGCCTGGGCGTCAGAGTAAGACCCTGTCTCAAACAAAACAAAACAAAGCAAAAAGTTTTGGCTTGTTAAGGAAATCAGCAAACAGAATCTTCATCTCCCCCACCAGCAGTCGCCTTCTACAATGATGGATGTCCTCTTTCATGGGTTCTTTGTCTCTGTCTTCCAGACAGGGGCAAAGTTCCTCTGTCCATTTATGGGAATCTGACTGTGGGCAGAAAACCAGAACACAGTAATCAAACCACACCCCACCTCCCAGCCAGAGAGCTTCTCTGAAGTCACAGATTAGGTCCTCCAAAAGCAGGCACTGAGGCAAAGTTTGGGGTGCAAATAGTTTGTTAGAGACCAACACCTGTGGAAGGAAGGGTATAGGAGCAAGACTGGACCAAGGGAGAAATAAAACTCTGATACAGGCCAGACAAACCAGGCAAGGAACTCTTGGGAGCATATTTTCTATCAGAGTGTCCCACACTGGGCCAAAATAGCAAGGCCTTTTATGCCCAGCTCATTCACTCACCAAATTTGGGCTGCCCCAGGAAGGTCATCATCTTGGGAAAGGCAGCTCTTTGCAGCTGAGGCAGACCCTGAAGGAGCTGACAGCTGGGGGCTGCCTGCTGAATGCACTCCCTGCAGCCGAGCAGCAAGTACATCCTTGAAGAGAGGTCCAGTGGGGTGCATCTCTATGTCTACCACAAAGGCCATCCAGATAATGTACTTGCTAGCTCTCATGGATTTGGGGGCAGGGAGTTGGGAGCAGCAGGAGCTGGTGGTTTGCCTAATATGGGAACTTGGTCTTTGTTTGCATGACATAAAATTTTGACTAAGCTCTCAGTGTAATTATGTCTTATATCTGCCTCAGAAAGATGGATCGGGCCTTGGTTTTTAACTCATATCAAGATTCCAAGATAGGCAAGATGGATCTTTCAGGAAAAGGATTAAAGAATCATCAGAAAATATTTCCCCTTTTCAGTTATTTATCGTGGAATAATAAATCACTCCAAAACTTAGTGGCTTAAAACAATTTATTATTCCTCACAAATATGTGGATTGAGTGGGCTCAGCTGGGTGGGTCTGATTCAGATGGGGTAGGCTGAGGTCACATGTGCAGCTGCATTCAGCTGGGAGTTTGGCTAAAGCTGGGACATCCAAGATGATCTCCTCTCCTCCAGTGCTCTCTCCATACGGCCTCTAATCATGTAGTGTCCTGGCCTGGACTTTTCCGTAATACAGCAGGCTGGTCTTCCAGATGGAAAAGCAAAAGATGCCAGTCCTTTTAAGGCCTGTACTCAAAAGTCCCAGAATATTATTTCCATTTTATTTTCTCTTGGTCAATGCAAAACACAGAGCAAAGCAGATTCCTTTCGGTGGGAAGAATGACAAAGAATTTGGAGCCATTTTTAATCTACTCCTTTGCCCTAAACCAATGTGTTTCAACCTTTGCAGATATAGATTTCCACACCTGCTCTCCAGATATCCTGATTTTATTGGTCTGGGGTAGAACCTGGGCATTGGTATTGAAGCTTCAAAGAGGTTTCTAATATGTAGCCAGTTTGGGAACCCTAAACTATGATGTCTTTTGTCCCTCTATTAATAATGACATGGCTTCCATCTTGCAGGAACCCCCATGTGGCATATGTTTGGAGAAACTTTCATTCTGATTCCTGAAGTATATTCTAAATCCATTTTTACTTACAAGCTAACCAGAAATTTGAGAACATAGTTTTACTCTTTACAAATCAGCCATTGACCTGAAGCATTGTGTCTGTCTTCCAGTCAGTAGTGTCAACTGGTATGGCACTGGTTCTCTGAAATCATTAGACAAAACCTTAATCTAAATTGTAGACTTCAATCCCTGCCATGCACTGTAGGTTTACAAGTGGTCTTTGTTCTCTTAAATTATTGATAGATCACCGGCAATTTAGACTTGTAAGAAAACTCTTTAATTTGTTTAAAAGCATTAGTTTCCTTTTCCCAGCAGTTTTGTGCTGTACTGAAACTATGTGGTCCTGGTGTGCAGTGCTCTTAGATAGTAGTGTGTCTGTGTTGCCTTTCAACAAAGAAAAAACTATCAAGCTTTAAACATCATCCAGAGTGATGGTTTGCAGCAAAGATGTCCACTAGCCACAGTGAATTTTTTTTCTGGATAATAGATTCATACAATTCCATGTCAAAGCAAAAAAAAAAAAAAATAGTGCAACATTTTAGACTGTGAAGTCTTACTATAAGTAAGCTCAGTATTTCCATTAGTTAGTCATTAGGTTATTTAATAAGGATTCTTAACCTGGAGTAAGGGTCTGTGGTTAGGATTCAAGGAGTTGTCAGTGAACTTGGAAGGGAAAAAATTGCATCTTTATTTTCACTAACCTCTAACTGAAATAGCATTTCCTTTCATTATGAATTGTGAAATTTCACATTTCCTTCCATTATAAATGTAGGCAACAAATCACAGTGGCACAGCAGTACCTTTGACTTTTGTCACCAATAGAAAGCAGAGACATTCTCCTACCAAATACCACATACACTGTTATAGATACCTTGAAAACCTTTTATCCTTATCACTAAAATTAAAATTATAGTAGTTTTCAGACCCTCTGGTTTCTCCTACTGGATGTGCTAATATGCAAGTATATATGTGCTATCTCACAATTTTTTTTTTTTACTGTTTTGATGATTTCAATGGAATGTTTTATTTGCAATCCTAGCAAAGCCTAGGATTTGATTTTAATTCACTGTATATTATATATGTATACATGTGGATGCAAATGCACTCTGAAGTGCATTTATTTATGTGTATTTATTAAGTGTATTAATTGGGCGGGTGCTGTGGCTCAAGCCTGTAATCCCAGCACTTTGGGAGGCCGAGGCGGGCGGATCACGAGGTCAGGAGATCGAGACCATCCTGGCTAACACGGTGAAACCCCGTCTCTACTAAAAATACAAAAAAAAAAAATAGCCGGGTGTGGTGGCGGGCACCCGTAATCCCAGCTACTCGGGAGGCTGCGGCAGGAGAATGGCGTGAACCCGGGAGGCGGAGCTTGCAGTGAGCCGAGATCGCGCCACTGCACTCCAGCCTGGGGGACAGAGAAAGACTCCATCTCAAAAAAAAAAAAAAAAAAAGAAAGTGTATTATTTATGTGTATTTATTAAGTGTATTATTTATGTATGTATTTATTTTAAGGCAGGGTCTTGCCCTGTCACCCAGGCTGAATTGCTGTGGCACCATCATGGCTCACTTTAGCCTTGAACTCCCAGGCTCAACAAATCCTCCCACCTCAGCATCCCAGGTATCTGGGACCATAGGCACATGATACCACACCTGACTAATTTTTGTATTTTCTTGTAGAGATGGGGTCTTGCCTGGTTTCAAAATCCTGAGCTCAAGTGATCCTCCTGCCTTGGCCTCCCAAAGTGCTAGGATTATAGGCATGAGCCGCCATGCCCAGCCAGCACGCATTTAGAAATATTATTGTGAGAAGGTAGTCCATAGGCTGCACCAGACAGTCATAGGAGACTGCAGCACAAAAACAGATTAAGAACCCATGCATTAGACTATTTGAATTGTTGAAAATAATTTATAGATTCTCCCCAGCCCAAATCACTTATCACCTTTGGTGATACCAGACAGACTTTATGAGCTAAACTATCAAGTAGGCTTGAATTTTGTTTCTAGTTGATTACACTGGCAATTCTAACTACTTCTGTTACCATATTCAAGTGACATTATAGTATAGGGATTAAGAGAATGGATACTGTGTTAGACTTGGAATAGATCCCTGCTGTACCATGTACCAGCTGTATGACCTTGGGCAAGTTACTTAACCTCTCCAAGAACCCCCTCACCTGTGAAATGGGGATAATATTATCACCCACCACCCTCACAGGAGGGTTCATTATTAGGATGAATTGAGATAATGCTTATAAATTACTTGACTCTCTCTCTACCTGGCACCTAATAAGCATAAAATAAATGTTGGTTTCTATTGCCATTAGGGAGCTCTCTTAGCATTAATCTATTTTCACAGGGCAAGAAGCTCTCGCTCTATTCATAGAGTCCTTAAGAGACATTTTGTATTAAAGTTTCAGATGATGAAGTGAGTTCAATATTGTCTATCAGATAGGCCTGAAACTACCACAGTTGTATCCAGTTTTAATTTGACTGTAACAAAGAGACTTTCTTGTCAAAAGGTAGTAGTAGCAGAGAGGGATGGGCAGTGTTGGACATTTTGCTATATGACAGCCTAATAGGAAATAAAAGTGGCTGAATTGAGTAATGAGTGGTTTCTAAAGCATTGAGTCCATTCTAGTTTAACAATAATTTGAAACATCCCTGTTGACAACAAATGAGGCACATCCAGCCTTTGTTTTTTCTTTTTCTCCTGTTTGTACTGAGCTTCTAACATACGGAAGACAGGAAATATAGGAGCTTACATTTAGAGAGTCAAAAACTATCAAAACAAAACAAAACAAAAAAAACATTTGGCAACTTATTGCTCTTCTGCTGTCCAGCATGGAGATGTGGGTATTTATTTTTGTTCCTAATATTTATTTTTTATACAGCAACCAGAGTCCCAAGGTTTAGATTCTGGCACCGGCTTTGTCATCTTAGAGCTGCTTGCCAGAGGGGGACTTCCCACTTTTGACTTTGTTTCAGTTCAATTGCTTCTCCATGCCTTCCCCACATACTGTTTTTCAGACATGGGGCCAATCTCATCATCTCTGTGTAGGGGAGAAGAAAAAAGCACAGCAAACATGTTAAATTTCCTAAAGATTCATTTTTGCAAGGATGGCAGCATCAGCAGGTGGTTTTTCTTTTCTTCTTTTAAATTTAAAATTGAATACATACCAAAGAATATTTACAATGCTGTCTAAGATAAAACAGTGATAAGTGAACACTTTTGTACTCACCAGCCGGTTTAAAAAATACAACATTGCCCTTCCTAATTACCCCTGGAGGTAGACTACTGTCCTGAATTTTGCTTTTACCATCCCCTTTCTTTTTTTCTTTGTTAATAGTTTTACTGCAGACATACATATCCATATATAATATTTTACTTTTCATGTTTAATTTTATAGAAAAGGAATTATTCTGTATGTATTTTGCAAAAACATACTTTTGCTATTCAGCGCTGTATGTGAGATTCACCCATGTTGATATGCTCAATTGTGTCTTATTCTTTTTCATTGCTGCATAGTATTCCATCATAGAAGTATTATTCACCCATTCCACTGCCAATGGACATTTGGGTTGTTTTCAGTATTTTGCTTCTACAGATAGTGCTGCTATGGACATTTTTGCACATTTCTTCTTGTGTCTGTGTCAACCTCACTAGATAATGTCAACCTGTTTTCCAAATTGATTATTCTTGCCAGTAAAGTATAAGAGTTCTGATTATTCCATGATCTCAGCAAACACTTGGACTTGCCTCTAGTTCTTTCACCTGAGCTTGTTAAATTAAAGGAAGGCTTACTGTCCTTTCTCATGTCTAAAAGTCATGGTTTGTATTCTCTTTCCATAGCTGTCTCCTGTCTCTTTTTTTTTTTTTTTTTTTTTTTTTAATGCCATCAAATTAAAGGACTCTGGCATACACACACAGTGAAGGCAGAGTGAACATTTCACATCCAAGTCCGGGTGGTTATGTAGGTTCATTTTTCTTCTGGGCGTCCTGTGCTGAGGTTGGCTAGCAAACTATCCAGCTCAAAAAAAAATCAAAGTTATTCCCTTAGAACCTTTCCAATTCAACTCTGCCAACAGTGGCTCAGTAAGAAGCAGCAAGTAAATAAAATCAACAGATTTCAGCTAATGCCTTGGGTTTGCCAGCAATCCCCAGACCACAGGGAGAAAATGAATCTTTTTCTCACAGAATTCCTCTCACTGCCATCACTTTTCCATTGAAACAACAAGGCAGAGAAGTTACTTTATCGAGTTGCTTTGCTGTGAGTCTTACCAGAAAATGAAGAATAATAGTAATTGGCAAATATTACCCACCCAGTTCCTTAGCTAGCACTTCTCACATCTGCTTTATGATATCCTTGCTGGCCTGATTTTATTCATTTCCTAGTGCTCGGCATAGAAACCACAAGAACCAGCAAAAAAGAAAAACACTGCATTTATATAAACCAATAAAACTAGTGAGCATTTTGTGGACATTAAAAGAAACATGAGGGCTATCCCACATTATAAATTTCAAAATGCAAGTTTTTGCCTTGTGGTATTTTAAAAGTTTTAAGATGCTATTCAGGAACACTCTGAATAACTGTTTTAAATTGTTGTTGTTTAAACTTTTTTTCCTTTTCCAATAGCCCACTTGGCTAGTCTTAACTGGTCTCCTCCTCACCAATCTGCCCTCTTCTCTGTGCTTTTTCCAAAATGCAAGTTTAATCGTGGTTGTTTTCCTTGTTTAAAACTGCTCACTAACTCTGATACCTGCAGGATAACGTCCAAACTCTACCTGGATTAATGAAAAGATTTGATCTGGCCTCTGTTTCCTTTCCCAACCTTAACTCTTACCCTCTCCCTCCTTTGCAATTAAAATGTTGAAAAACAAAATACCATATCATCCCCCAAACATGCACCCAGAAATTCACATGGGATTCCCTCCTCTTGCCTTATAAGGCCCTTTGTACTCCTCTGACACACCTGGAAAACTCCCATTTGCCTTTCAGTCTTGGCAATCTTGGTATGCTTGATCCTTCCCCACAATACCTCCTTCTTGGCAACTCTCTGCATCTGCGTACATCTTCTATTGTATGTACTACACTGGGGTTTCACACTTCAGCTCTTTAATTGCCTTCCTCTTCTACTCGATGCTGAGTTCCTTGAGGACAGGAATAATTTATTTTAAAAATATTCATTTATTTTTGTCGCATACCCCTTAGCACAGTTCGTGGCACTGAGTAAATGTTCAGTGAATTAAAATCAAATCGGCCTCCACCTCATTCCCATGCCCCTCTCCTTTGCCTCTGACTCTGTGTGTGTGTGTTTTAATACTACATCTCTCAAGGAGTGCTATGATTATTCACCAATTGTACACACCAAAGTGTCTTAGAGGAAACAGAAACAGAGAAGACATGCTGAGATAGTGAACAGTTCAAAACAATTCCCTTCAAACTAAAGACTGCATTGTTTATGTCAGCTAAAGACTATTTCCTTTCTGTGTTGCATGGGAGAAAAAATGAGAAATATTCTGGGACACGAATTTATAAAAGGAGTTGTAGAAATTTCATTACCTCAGTGCTGATTAGAGCATCCTCTCCTTTAAAAATAATTGAATTCCTGGTTTTTGTTTTTTTCCCTTCTCTTAAAAACCACACAGCTTGCTTCCTGAAGACAAAGGAAATAATAAACAATAGCAACTCCCAATTTGACTCTGATTATTTGCCAAGAGTCTTCTTAGTTCATGTGGTTCTATTTCATTAGAGAGGACTGATTAGCATAAGAAGAATGCTTCTAAATTAAGCTACCCAAATATGCACTTAGTTAGTACTCTGGGAGCTAATTTATTTATTATTTAAAATATAAATTGGCTAGCAAATCTATTTATTGAAGTATAACAGCTAGGCAACAATGCATAACTTTCTCTTGGCTGTTGAGTGGTTTTTAATCATCTATTGAAATTTAACAGAGAACCATTTCATTAAATGGAAAGCGGATAAATACTAAGAAGTCTGTATTTTAGAGTATTATCCACACGTGGAGAATGATATTTGAGGAACAAAGAGGGAATTGGGGTTTGCTTTTTAAACAGTAACTTTTTGTTGTTTTAATTCGAAGTGTAACCAAAGACTCACAAAATCACTTGTGGGGATGTTAAACAAAGCAAGAAATAAATAAGGCGGAATATGGAGTAGGGTAGAGAAATAGAGGGATGGAAAAAATTGTGTTAAGATAGTGCTACATTGTCAATTAGACTAAAGCAGTATTTTTGCCTTGTACAGTTTTGGGGTTGGCAGTAAAAACTATGTACCTTGTTTTATTTTAACAAATGGCATCATGAAAATATCATGCTATTTGGCATAGTCTGTATTCTAAATTCCCAGAACCTAGAGACATTTAGGGGTTCTGGGGTCCCCTTAGGCTGTGGGTCGAGAACATAGTTGAATCCAGATACCCTGTTCAGTCTGGAGTTGTCCTAAACAGATCAGCTCTGGAGCATCTCACGGTGCTCTGATATAAATGGAAGAGTCTTGTAGATGCTGTAGCATGGTCTTGAAATTCTATCATTGTCACTTATACTAGAACTCAGTGAGGGTAGGCAGAAATGGAAACAAGTGACAGGACTTTCTCACCTTTCTGCAAATTTTTGAAATTTGGCTCATCTGATTTCCAGAGCCAAGGTTTCAAAGAAGTTTTAGACTTTGTAATTTACGATAGGTGGATGTTCCTTAGGTTCACATTGGAAAGAAGAAGAATGTCAGAATGTTTCCTTTTTCCCCAGGACAGCCAAAATGTCAGAGAACCAGGAGTCTGAGGGTAAACTGAGGAGAGAGGGCACTGATTTGTAGTGTTTGCCAATTTCCATAGTGTAAATACTCACGCAGCCAATTTCAAGCTACCAACTTCACACCACTAAACATGGAGTTGGGCAGCAATGTGCACAATTGCTTCTCCTGATCCAGTGAGAGGGAGTGCCCACACACTGCTGCTAGAACTATCTTGCATTGCTGTCTGCAGGAAGTAAATCTTTAGCAGGTTACCAATCTTTAGCAGGTTAGCCGGCTCTTGTTTCCATGGTACACAGAAGATGATGAGTCAGGATCTAAGTCCTTGCAACACTCCTGGTGAGAGCATTTACTGCTATAACCTCTGCCCCTTCCTCCCCCACTCTTATTCTCTCTTCCAAAAGAAAACTACAAATGTAGATCATAAAGCTAGATATTGAGTAAGTATAAATAATGAACTGGACTGTGCTTTTTATCCTCTTGTGGATATCAAATATAAAAACTGGACAGGGAAGGAGAGAATGAGGCTGGGAAATCTTGATTACTTTTTAATTGCATCAAATCCTGTGTGGTAAAGTGAGTTCCTAAAAGGGGAAAAAGACAGCACAGTTTTTTGCCATTCTGCTAAGACAAGTAAGGTCTTGCTTTCCTGGCATTTCTGTGTAGGAAGAAGAGGGTGTTTGGCATTGCATGTGGTGAAAGGGGAGAGGGGGTGGAGGGAAAGAACGGGATGGATCATGGCATTGGCAGGGATAAAGCTCACTGTAGACACAGTTAAGTTGAGTGCAATGACAGAGGTTTGCTTTCACATTCAACCTCCTTCATTAATTTCATTGGGGCCTTTTCCAAGGAAAGGGAGGATTCATAAAAGGGAAATCAAAGAAGCCTGGAAAAGAAACATTTCCCCTTCTGAAGACTGTATTATAATCCTTTTTTTCTGAAAAAGTACAGTAATGAATGTTATATTTATTAGTGTTGTAATTTCTCCTCTTACTCCACTTCTTAAAGGGAAAAAAATATTCTGTTGGTCATAAAAACTCTGATAATAGTAGTAGAGTGACCATTGGTTGAGTCCTTATTATCTTTCTAATACACTGGCACATGGTACAAACTTAAGACATATTTGTAATGGGCCAGGTGCGATGGGTAATCCCAGCACTTTGGGAGGCCGAGGCAGGAGGATCCCTTGAGCCCAGGAGTTTGAGACCAGCCTAGGCAACATGGTGAAACCCCGTTTCTACTGAAAATATAAAAAATGAGCCGGATGTAGTGGCATATGCCTGTAGTCCCAGCTACTTGGGAGGCTGAGGCACAAGAATCACTCGAACTCAGCAAGCAGAGGCTGCAGGGAGCCAAGATCACACCACTACACTCTAGCCTGGGTCACAGAGTGAGACCCTGTCTCAAAAAAAATAAATAAAGAAAGAAAAGAAAAAAGACATATTTGTAGACCAGGTGCCCTGCATCATTTTATAAGTATTGTCTCTGAATCCTTACAAAAAGTTAAATATTCATAGAGTGAGCAACCATTCCAGATTGTCTGACCCTTTTTTACTTTTAGCACTCAAAGCCCTATGTTCCCAGAAACCTCTTGGTCTTAGGCACAATGGGACAAGTGGTCACCCAAATTCTTATCCCCATTTTACAAATGAGAAAATAGAGATAGTTAAGTCATTATGCCAAAGTCACAGAACTGGGCTCAAACCCAGAGCTGCCAAATCCCAAGTCCATGCTCTTAACCATCAGGCCAAATGGCTTCCTATTATCTTGTACTCTGCTTTTAGATTTTCATCAACTATACTGACCAAGGAAAAAGAAAGCTTCAACTTTAATAATTCATCCCAACCTTGCTGAAATTAACACAGAAATTCTTGGAGTTAATATAGAGAAAATTTTCCATGACTTTTTTTTTAATAGACACGTTCAAAGCATGTCTTAACTGATCTGGTGAAATATGGCTAACAGATTTGACTGAAAGGTCTTCACCTCTCAGGTGTTCATTCTGTATCTCTCTAAAAGGAAGGAACGTATTATTGGATCACAAGATTTCTTCTCATTTGAGTACCCTGATTGTCAGAAGTCTGTTTCTCATATCATGCAGTAATGCCTCTTCCACTTACTCTCATCCTTTTATCCAATCTATTATTTGGAAGTCATACTGCCCTCCCCTTTTACCACTATTAACTTGATAATAATAGATTATTTTATCTATCCTTTATGTTTATATAGAGATTATGACATATATCCTGATTTAAGAAAGTCAGCTTTGAGTCAGTACGTTTACCATTGTCCAGATATACAAGTGTACCTTACAACAGGGGCCCCCAATCCCTCGGTCACAGACTTGTACCTGTTTGTGGCCTTTTAGGAAGCAGGCCACACAGCAGGAGGTGAGTGAGGGCAAGCATTACTGTCTAAGCTCCGCCTCCTGTCAAATCAGTGGTGGCATTAGATTCTTATAGGAGGGGAACCCTACTGTGAATTGCACATGTGAGGGATCTAGGTTGTGCAGTCCTCATAAGAATCTAATGGCTGATGATCTGAAGTGGAACAGTGTCATCCCCAAACCATCCCCCACTCCCCAACCCTGTGCATGGAAAAACTGTCTCCCACAAAATTGGTCCCTGGTGCCAAAAAGGTTGGGGACTGCTGCCTTACAACACTTTAACTCACTTTACACCCTTTTTGTGCAAGTACTGTTTTTTGAAAAACTTCTACATAGTTCAAACTCCAGAAGACATTATTAATTATTGATACTCCTGACTTCTGTTCACATATGTAAATTCTCAGCTGCTGTTCATTCTCCTCTGCATTTTCATGTTTCCATTACGGATAATTTTCCTTCTGTCTGAAGAACAGTCTTTCGTACTTCTTTTAGTGCAGATCTGCTGACAAAAACCTTTTACAATTTTTTGTTTCCTTGAAAATATCTTTACAAGGCCTTCATTTCTATAGAAGTTCTAGGTTGGCAGATATTTTATTTCAGAACTTTCAAGATATTATTTCACTGTCTTCCAGCTTTCATTGTTTCTGTTGAGTAGTCAGTTTTCTTGCTGCTTTGTACTGAAAATACTGTTTCCTTTTCTGTGACAGCTTTTAAGATTTTCTCTGTCTTTGGTTTTAGCAAAATGATATTCTCTGTGTGTGTGTGTGTGTGCACATACACATACTATAGTGTAATATACTATTACTAATATACTATGATGTGTACTATGATGTGGTTAGTTTGCTTTGTGTTTATTCTATCTAGGATTCATAGAGCTTCTCAAACCTGGCTTGATAACTTTTGTCAATTTTGGAAATTTTGGAAATTTTTCAGTCAATATCTCTGAATGTTACTGTTTATTTCTTTTGCCCCATTTCTTCCTTATAATTTTATCCTAAAATTCCAGTTAAACATAAGTTAAATGTTTCATGATTTCATGTCTTTTCTTTTTTTTTTTTTTATTTTTTTATTTTCCATACCGTTATTCTCCATGCTTCAGTCTGGATATCCTCTACTGACCTAACTTCCAGTTCATACAGTGTTTCTTCTACATGCCTAATCTATTGCTAAAACATCGATTGAGTTCTTAATTTCCATGAACAATGAATAACTTTTTAGTTAAAGAACTTCCATTTGATTTTTTATATATTCTAATTATCTTGTGAATTATTTTTCTGTACCTAACATCTTGCATACTTTGTTCACAGTTACTTTAAAATGTGTACCTGGTAACTCTCTATATCTGGATCATTTGTGGTCTCTTTCTGTTATCTTTTTTTCTCCTTAAATTTTAGTCATTTGCTCTTGTTCTTTGTCATGCCTACTAAATTTTATTAAATGTTGAAGAAAATGTACAAAAAATGTATGAAGAAAAATGTTATTTTTCTTCCAAAAGGATTTAATTTTTTCTAGAAGGCATACAGAGTAGAGGCATATCACCTTGATAAAGTCTGGGATTGAGATGATTGATTCAGTGCTTGATTTCAAGGTTTGTGAGGACTGACCTGTTTCTGGTTTCTTATTACTTCCAAGGCATTGTCTTTCACGGATCTGCTGGAAAGCCTGCGGTGCTTACCAGTGCTGTCCCTCCTTGACAGACTCGCAACTCCAATTTGTTGTTGTTGTTTCTTTTGGGGTTTTCTTTGTTTTTGTTTTTTGGTCTCTCAAGCACCATAAGACTAATGAGCTTTTCATTCTCTTATCTGCCACTTTTGACTTGGCGTCTTCGTCAAAGAAGCTTAAAAATTGGTGAATTTCCCAAAGGGAAAAGCAGCACAAAATGTTAGGCTCACTTCCTTGTGATTCTCTTTTCTCTACGATCATGGCCTCTCTCAAGGCTTGGTTGCTCTCTGATACCTTTAAACAGCTTATTTTCTTTTTAATTCAGCTTCTGTTGTTTTCTATGGAATGAGGTTGGTTTGGTACAAACTATTGTGTCACAGTCAGAAGTGGAAGTCCTAAATTACAAACAGTATTGCAACTGATTAAGATGGCGTACATAGGAAGCCCCTTGGGGATGTTGTAAAGGAGCACCAAAGGTTTTAACTGCTCTAGAATATGTACCATTATGATGGCTACATGTGGGTCTCCTGAAGCACCTAGAAGCTCCTTTTCTCCTTCTATTCAATAACCATTTGCTACACCAGAAGTGTACAGTGGGAGACCTCAAGAATCGTTTCCCTGAGTGCTGTTGAAGCATCTCCCAGCCTTGATCTCCGCTCTGTTTTTTCATTCTTTCGAAAGTGACTTATTGCATTCTTTGTTAGGAAGTGTCTGCTAACAAGCTTTGGCTTGTTTTTTATTCTTTTTCCCAATTACCTTTTCAGTGTATTTTTATTTGAATGCTATTTACGTTATTTCTACTTACAGTTAGTGTCTAAAAGCAAACTAAAAGATAAGATTTAATAAATGTGGAATGGAATAAAAGTAGTGAAAAGAACTTCCATGTAAATCAGAAACCACAACAAGCAGATTCTCTTGAGGGTATGCATCATTGTATACTGGAAAGCAGAAACAAACCAATCCTACGTATTCTGCCTCCCAAACTTGCAGCTCCCATGTGGCTCTTTTCTCTTTCCTGGTGAGTAGCACCACCTTTGCAAATCTGCCCATGTCAGAAGCCTGAAATGGGGAGGATGTGTTGGAGATGGGTAGAGAAAGTCTTACTTAACCTTTATATCGGATTAATCACTGATTTTATTGGTGCCACCTTACTACCCTCTTCTCCTTCCCCTTCTCCCCATCCCTCCCATGAGTCCACACCCTCTCACCTGATTTGGTAGTCTTCTAATTTGCCTCCTTGTGCCAGTATCACTCCCTTCCAAATTAGCCTCCTCCTTAGACATTAAGTCATTTTTCTACAATGCAAACATAAGCATGTCACTACCCTACTTAAAACCCTCTAGGATATATCCAGAATAGGCAAGTCTATAGAGACAGAAAGCAGATTAATGGTTGCCAGGGGCTGGTGGGGAGAGGGGGAGTGGGAAGTGATTACTGATGTATATGGGTTTCCTTTGGGGTGGTGAAAATATTCTGCAACAAGACAGTGTGAATATACTAAATGCTACCAAATTGTACACTTTAAAATGGTTAAAGTGGTAATTTTATGTTAAGTGTATTTTACCACAATTGCTTTTAAAGCCCAATAGGATAAGGTCCACTCATCCCAGCATGTCACTTGGGGCATCACATGGTCCCACTAGTGTTCATCTGTCTCTTCTGTTTCCCTCTATTCCTGCACAAATGGGACAACGTACAGGCTGCTGCACGCGTCCGCAACTTCATGGCCCCTGCATTTCCATGCAGAGTTTCCTCTGTCTGCAGTGATCCCTCTGCTGCACGTGCCCACGGTTTCACCTCCCCTGCATTTCCACGCCTCCTGCATTTCCACGCACAGTTTCCTCTGTCTGCAGTGATCCCTCTGCTGCACGTGCCCACAGTTTCACCTCCCCTGCATTTCCACGCAGTTTCCTCTGTCTGCGGTGATCCCTGTGCTGCACGTGCCCGCAGCTTCACGGCCCCAGCATTTCCACACACAGTTTCCTCTGTCTGCGGTGATCCCTCCACCCCCACCCCACCCACCACTCTCTGTCCAGTGATCTCCTTCAAGACCCCCAAGAAGCTTCCCCTGACACATCTACATCAACAAGCCCACTGTGAACTTCCCTCTCTTTTCTGTCATCTAAACAGGCACAACTGGGAAATCTTTACTGGCAGGTCTGTGTTTCTAGTTCCAGGGAGAATTATATCGTTTTCTAAAAAATAAAGTGGAATGAAGCTTTAAAGTGTTTGTATAACCCTGTTGAAATTCATGACACATTTGTGACCCCCTGGAACATCTGGAACACATGAGGTTAGAGGCTGCAGCTGTAGTGTGGAGGCACCCAAAATAGACAGTTCTATTCAGGGAGCCCTGAGATTAATCTTGTCACATTTAAATACGTAATTACAGTCCCACCACATTTTGTTACTCACCTCTAAAAGCTGCCGAGTGGTCTGTATCTTTGATTTGTGAATGGTGAGTGGCTTGATTATAAATGACAAAGTGGTTTATTTTTCCACACTCAAAAATGTATTTATTTTTGAAGTTAATATCAGTAAAATGCCGTATGTGAATCTGCTTAAGAATATGCTTTGGGAATTTTTGTGGCATGTGAAATAACTTTGTCCCTTAACGAGCTTTCTTTTCCCCCAATATTAATGACACAATTTACAATGTCATTGGGTCATTACACATGGCAGCTCAGAAATTGGACCAGGGTCAGGTAGGTCACTGAAAGGAAGAGTAAGAACACCTGACCCCTTCAGCTCTCCTTCACCACTTGATAATTATGGACAGGGAAGGTGTGTGTGAGTAAATTCCAGGAGAGCAGATGCCCAGGAAGTGAGGTCATGAGTAGGTATTAAACAAATTTCTGCTTGTATTCATGAGTAGGTGTTAATCAAATTACCTTCATGTAAACAGAGAATTCCCTGGTTTGCCACAGACTAGAAAAAATTCTCAACAGTGGTTCCCAACAAGCAGTTGGAACAACAGCATCAGCATTGCTTTGGAATTGTTAGATATGCAAATTCTTAGGCCCTGCCCTGGACCTTCAGAATTGGAAAGTCGGGAGGTGATGCCTCACGATCTCTTTTAATGAGCTCAGGTATTTTTAGGCACGTTCAAATTTGAGAGCCATTGTTTTGTTTTTTTCTTTGTTTTTGAGGTGGAGTCTCACTCTGCCGCCCAGGCTGGAGTGCAGTGGTGCCATCTTAGCTCACTGCAACCTCTGCCTCCCAGGTTCAAGTGATTCTCGTGCCTCAGCCTCCCCAGTAGTTGGGATTACAGGCATGCATCACCATGCCTGGCTAATTTTTTTTTTTTTTTAATTTTTAGTAGAGACAGGGTTTCATCATGTTGGCCAGGCTGGTTTCAAATTCCTGACCTCAAATGATCCACCCACCTCAGCCTCCCAAAGTGTTGGGATTACAGGCGTGAGCCACTGCACCCAGCCAAGAACCATTGTTTTAAACAACCTTTTTAAACCAAGGTTTTTTATGAAAATGTAGGAACACCATGTTCTAGAGTAGTTTAGGTTCATATAAGCATATACACATATATATTTATTTATATTTAGAGATGGGATCTCCTTTTGTTGTCCAGGCTGGAGTGCAGTGGTTCAATCAGCTCACTGCAGCCTCAAACTCCTGCGATCCTCCTGATCTCAAGCAATCCTCCTGATATAGGCATTTTGATTCTGGATTTTGAATATAGATAAGTGTTGGAAGAATAATGAAAATGACCAATATTTACTGAAGACCATCCCAGGCCGGGCACTGTGCTAAGTATTCCAGGGACATTATTCCACTAACTCCTCACACAACTCACAACTACCCCACGAGGTAATACTTGTTTCCCAGTTGTAAAGTAAAGGAACCTGAGGCTCAGTGAGGTTAAGTTCCTTGCACAAGGTCACACAACGTGCAGTGCCTCTCGCCATGCTCCTGCACTCTGACTTCTGAGCCCAGGCTGTGAAGCACTGTGCTATCCTTTGTTTATCCTTTGTTAGCTGCAGCACTGGTTCTGGGGGCAGGATGACCTTTAGCTCTTGGGTATTCAATTTATTGCTGTTCCGGACCATTGCTGCCAAACTCATTTCCAGTTGAAGCAGCTGGGTTTTGTCACACATATGACTTTGTTAAGTGTCCTCAGCTAAGCTGAAGCTGCACAGAAATCACTCATCAGATTCCTGCCAGGGCCAAAGATACGGATGAAAATCTGCAGGAAGAAATGTCTAGCCTGGGATTGCGGGGAGGCAAAAGTTTCCCTCTAGAGTCCTATGAAGGGGTTCTTGTCACACGTTTACTTTCAGTTTGTGATAAAAAGTGGGCATGTTGGGTTTCCAATTGCAAGCTTCTACACAAATGGTAGATGGGTTTCGCCGTCATTGCAGTGAGGCACAAATGACCATTGATCAACTGCAGCAAAACACAAAAGTTTCACATTTGCATGTGAAAGAGTTAAGTCTGGTTCCACATCTGCAAATGGGATCTGCCTCCCTCACTGTAATATGTGAAATACAAAAATACAGAAAATTATCTGTTTATATCTGCAATATTTTTTCATCAGTAAACCTCAGAGGGCTATTGAGAGGTGAATAAAAATGTTCCATGACTAAGCTGCAAAGTTCAGTTCAAAGGTAAGGAACGATTGAGTACGAGGATTTGATTAAAAACACCACACTGGTGTTTGCATCAGAAGTCAGGGTTCTAGCTAGTTATCTTACTTACAATTGTGTGACTTGGACAAGCCACTGAATAATTCCAAATAGCTCAGTCATCTCAATGCTCATGTGAATGGTGCTCCCTGTAGTTGTTCAGTGCACAGCTTGTATAGCTGCAAGCTGCAAGGTAAATATCATCTAATAGCGTTAATCCTACTTACTGCACATCAAGGTTGTAAGATGGAAGGTGTTGGGATGTAGGGGCAGATTTTCAATATAATAAATGTACTATCCAAATATACTTTTTCTGCCTCAGTTTCCTTCAGATTGAGACAAGTAGAAGAACCCAGCCTCTTAGGAAGGGCCTTGTGAAAGTGACCTTTAATTGCTGATCGTGATTCTGCAGCTAGAAGTTACTGAAAGTGATGCCCTTTTTGCATAAGTTTATTCACTTCATGCACTGGTACCTCCTGTCCATTCTCCACATATGGAACAAGACATCTCAGGCCAGGCTGACCTCTCCTGCATGTAACTTCCCAACCCTCAGTGTCAGTCCTTGCCCTTTGGCATTGAATCATGACAGCTTCCCATTTCCCTCTACTTGGAATATTAGCTGACGCTAGAGGCTTAACGAGTACAGACACAAGTCCCCTTTTGTTGATTTGATCTCATCATTAGAGATGTTTTAGGAATGCTTTATATCACCCAACAAGGGCTTGGGTTACATAGGTGTATGCATTTGTCAGAACTGGTGAGTCTACACTTAAGACTAGTGCATTTCATTGTATCTTAACTTGACTCAAAAGAAGAAAATCTGTAAACACATATTGAACTCTGACGAATAATGTGATGCTGAAGTGTTTGGGGAAGTGCACTACGTGCCCATTTTACTTTGAGATGTGTCAAAAAGATAAGATGGATTAATGGATGGGTGTGGGATGGATAGAGGCACCCTTATGTGAGAAAGCAAGTAAAGTGAAAGTTCATGACTCAAAATCGTCACTATATGAATGTTTTCGAATTTGCTATGTTTTAAAATGTTTTATAATCCAATATTAGAAAAAAAAAGTTCTAACTCTATGCTGCTCAAAACATGACTTTCTTTTATTTCAAGTGTCGTTTTTTTTTTTTTTTTTTTTTTTTTTTTTTTAAGAGATAGGGTCTCATTCTGTTACCCAGGCTGGAGTGCAGTGCATGTGGCATGATCCTAGCTCACTGCAGCCTCCAATTCCTGGGTTCAGGTCATCTTCCCGCCTCAGTCAAGGATGTTTTTGGTTTTTTTATTTTTCTGAGAACCAAAATTTCCCCTTTATTACTGATAAAGGCTAAGATGGAAGGTATGGCTCAGTGTGAGGGATAATTGGGCTGGCTAACTGAAGGGTGGAATTAAGTAGACAATCCACCCTATTGCAGGCAGACCTGACATACCCCAGAAGTAGAGGGCTGGAGGTGGGCCTCCCCAGGTAACACTTGCAGCGCAGCACTCCCAACTGCGGAGAGCAGGCAGATCACTCTCAAGAGGAAAAAGACAAGGAATAACTTTCAATTTTTACATTCATGAGAAAAGAACACAACTTTGCGTAAAATTAACTAAGTTTTAAAACTTTTCTACCTTAACATGCCTATTATTAAAGCCATCAATAGCCAGATAGGCAGCTTGTCCAAAGGCATGCATTGGGAGAATATGTTCTGTATTTCATGTGAGTTTTAAATAGAGTTTAATCTGAATGAAAACTTTTCATGTATTTAGAATATCCATTTCTCTAAATTTCCGTTGTTTTACTTTTTCTTTTTAAGGTAATTATTCGAGGTGGAGGACATATTTTACCGTATGATCAGCCTCTGAGAGCTTTTGACATGATTAATAGATTCATTTATGGAAAAGGATGGGATCCTTATGTTGGATAAACTACCTTCCCAAAAGAGAACATCAGAGGTTTTCATTGCTGAAAAGAAAATCGTAAAAACAGAAAATGTCATAGGAATAGGAAAATTATCTTTTCATATCTGCAAGATTTTTTTCATCAATAAAAATTATCCTTGAAACAAGTGAGCTTTTGTTTTTGGGGGGTGATGTTTATTACAAAATTAACATGAGTACATGAGTAAGAATTACGTTATTTAACTTAAAGTGTGAAAGGTATGGATGATGTGACACTGAGACAAGATGTATAAATGAAATTTTAGGGTCTTAAATAGGAATTTTTAATTTCTTCTAAGAGTAAGTGAAAAGTGCAGTTGTAACAAACAAAGCTGTAACGACATCTTTTTCTGCCAATAACAGAAGTTTGGCATGCCATGCATATGAAGGTGTTTGGAAATATTATTGGATAAGAATAGCTCAATTATCCCAAATAAATGGATGAAGCTATAATAGTTTTGGGGAAAAGATTCTCAAATGTATAAAGTCTTAGAACAAAAGAATTCTTTGAAATAAAAATCTTATATATAAAAGTAATGATGAATCAATTCTTGATAAGCAGAGGCTCTTATGCAGAGAACAATCTTTGCCTTTTCGTTTTCTTTTTCCTTCTTTGAATTTGAGGTGTACACACTTCTGAAAGAGCCTGCAGGCTACATTAGTTATAAGAGCCATTTTAATTTGGGCTTCAAATTCTCTACTTCTTTTTCCCAAATAAAGAACAACCTAATTTTGTATCATTGTTAGAATATCAAAAAAACTAAGATAAGCTGGCATCAATATATACATTTATAAATATACATTCATTAGCAGTTTTCTAACTAAAATATCACATCCTGGCACATCTTTTCGATTTATGCATCATGTGCTCACACCTCTTTGAAATTCTACAAGACGTGTGGATTTTTCCACATCACTTCCTTCTGATATTACCCATCTATGAATTGGCTCACTGGAGAATTAAATTTAAAAAGTCAAAGCCTGTTCTCGCGGCAAATATTTTATGGAGCTTATTCTTTTAATTTCTCATTTTGTGCCTGATTTCATTCAGGTTTGTGATCTTCCTTTTTAAATTGTTCATTGTACCCATGTCCTAGAAGTCATTAAATCAAATATTCTGATCAAAAGCAGATTTTAATTATTGCAGAGAATACACTGGGGCAGGGTAGGATGCAAGAAGTTTTTCATGTAGCCCCACCTGCAAGTTAAATTAGCTGTATTTGGTCCCATAACTATGTACTGGAAAGGGCACTGACTGGCTGGGAGACCTGGGTTTAGTTTCATATGGATCACACATGTGCTGGACGTTTTAGGAGAAGTCACTTCACCATACCAGCCTCCCAAAAATTCAAGGAAGGTAGCCAGAAGAGGAGACTTCTGAGGTTCTTTTGGGTTCACATGTCACTAGAGTAGTACCTATTTACAAGGGTACTATGAGATGACCCAGTTGATCCTCATTATTCAAGAATTCTATGTTTGCAAATGGAGTCTAGTTGCTAAAAAATGTATTTATAACCCCAATATCAATACACTTGCTCTTTTGAGGTCATGTACAGAGTGGCAAAAAATTTCAGTTGCCCAACATACACATTCCCAGTGTATGTGGTCAAAGAAGGAGTGTATGGGGTCAAAGAAGGAGACACTCTGCCTTCTTGTTTCAGCTTTCATACTGTAAACAATCGTCTTTTTTTTTCTTATTAAGACGAAGTCTCACTCTGTTGCCCAGGCTGGAGTGCAGTGGTATGATCTTGGCTCACTGCAACCTCTGCCTCCCGGACTCAAGCAATTCTCCTGCCTCAGCCTCCCAAGTAGCTGGGATTACAGGTGCGTGCCACCAAGCCCAGCTAATTTTTGTAGAGATGGGGTTTCACCATGTTGGTCAGGCTGGTCTTGAACTCCTGATCTCAGGTGATCCTCCCACCTTGGCCTCCCAAAGTGCTGAGATTACAGGTGTGAACGACCACGCCCAGCCCAATTTGTCCTTTTCTAAGTCTGTTTAGTGCCACATTTTTTTGGGAATTTTAATGCTTTTTTTGTGGCTGATTTTGCTGTTTAAAATGGCCTCAAGCACGGTGCTGAAGTACTGACTAGTGTGCAAGAAGACTGTGAAGTGACTTACAGAGAAAATACAAGCAGGTATTTTGTTTTTTTCAGGCATGAGTTAAAGTGCTGTTGGCCCTGAGTTCCACGTTAATGAATCAACATTTTAAAGGTGACTAAGAAACACACTCAAGGTTATGTATTAATCAGTTGACAAGAATGTTGTGACCCACAAGCTTGAAGGAACCTAAACCTGTATTTCCCTTAGAAGCAATACTTCAGAATTTGCTAATTCTGTCTGCATAGACATTATAGAACATAGCTACAGTGGATAAAGAGAATTGATATCTTTCCAGAGCACTTAGCATAGGGAATAGCACAGGATAATAGCCCAATACATGGAAATTGTAGATGTTTTCATTTTTATCATTACCCTGACCCAGGTACTAGGCCAGTGGGGAGCGCTGAGGTGGCGGTGGGGGCACAAGTTGCCAGACCTTCCAGGGGCATCCCTACCCAACTCATTTGAGGATACAGTTACATGAAGATTGAATCGGGCAAGTATTTTACTTTAGAAGAAAGGGAAACTAAAGAAAAACTAGTTTTTGGATTTAATTGTAGAGAGTCCTTTGTGTAGAGACTCTCCAAGTATAGTGCATGCCCTCCATAGATGTTCAAGACAATCTGTTACAGTCCAAGGAGAAAATACTAGAATGTCTGTCTATATTTGCTTCATTTCAAAATGAGAACACAATTAAGCTTTCCTAGTATGTAATGCTGGATTCTCATGATGCCCTCCCTCAGTTCAGACATGAGACAGTCAGATGTCTTATGTGACTGCAATTGCTGTAGGCTGACAACATCTGCAAAGAGGGAGAGGCACATGGAGGAGGTCCACTGAAGCATCTTCTCATGGTCCTGCGTCTAGCGTATTGCCAATAATTGCAATTGACATTGATATAGGATGTTATCAATATGATTAGTTTCATAAAAACAAAGCCTTTCAAAGAGTAGGATGATTATAACACTGCAATTTGATGGCCAATGGTCAAGGGGGACTCCTGTACCACACTGCTTATCTCATGATAGTGCACTTAAAGGAGTTCTGGAACCTGAGGTTGAGTCCTGGATCCTTTCTTTGACAAAAAGACAAGCACTGCAGACGTGCTGTCATGGCAAGTGGCCATTGTTAGTATGTCGCCTAGCAGATACGTTTTTTAAAGTAAACACACAATCCATCTTTTCAAGGTAGAAGTGATATTTTCACTTAGTGAAATTAATTAGTGAGAAAGTTAACTTCTTTTCAAAAGAAATTGAATCGATGGCAAGAGACTTTTGAAAACAGATGTCTGGAAATGTTCCCATCTTACTATATGCACATTACAAAAACAAAACTAAAAAAGCCTTAAAAGCAAAGAAAATTTGAACAATTGTCTTTGTGTAATAGGTGAGACTGAAAAATGAGTTTTGGGAATTAGTAAAGCTCATCTGGTGAGGCATTTCTTCTATTGGACCTACATATCTCTGTTAAGTGTCTTTTTCAGCTCTGATGGACTTTGAAACCAAGCATTAAAATAAACTGTATGTACAGCCAGACGTTTGAATGGCTATATCACAAAAGGGTAACCCAAGACTTTTTGAAAATGACAAGGCATATTCAACACATTGGTCCTATCGAAGATATTAACAGTAATATTTTATAAAGCATTTTTTACCATTAAAAATCAAATACAATTTTTTAAAATTAAGTATTTAAAATTTATCTTTATCCTTTTGCAGTTTCCACTTTGATTAAAATTTCATAATGTAAATATTGTTAGTACAGTAGTGGCATGATTATACTTTATAAATGAAATAATTTTATATATGATATATTTATAATATAATATATAATATATAAATCTAATTCTTATAATTATATAATTTATTATGTTACATAATTATATATTATATATAATTATATAACATATTTATAATGTATAAACATATAATTTATATATATAAATTATATATTTATAATATATTATATATTATATATAATTATTTATTTATAGAGCATAATGCCACTGTGGTATTAATATTTACATTATGAAATTTTAATCAAAGTGGAATATATTATATATTAAATATATGTTATATATATGTATGTTCAGTAATTTTTTAATGATAAAGTTGACAGCAAAAAGATTTGGAGACCACTGTTTGAGATGACAGAAAGTCTAAAAGTAGCCTTAAACTTTGTTCCAATTTCGTTATGTTATTTAAAAAAAAAGCAAGGCATCTAACAACATATGATGCTTTCTTTTATACGAAAGAAAGAAAAGGAAGACACACACATGCACACGCACACACACCCCTGAGTTTCCACAGCTAATGGCAGAGCCTATCAGGAATCAAAGTGGGTCTCTGTTCAACCCCATCCTCTTCCCATCAGGCACCCTGCTCTGGATCCCTCAGCTCTTCCTCGCCTATCAGTGGGTAGGCGTTAGGGTCTGTACTGCCATTATTAATGGGCTTTACTTTGAAAGTGGTGTAAACCAGACCATTGGAAACTTTTTGATGCAGTATCCGCTCTGGAGACCCAAGAGGGGCTAATGTAAATTTGAATTGTGTTTCTCTGGAAAGTACTAAGAGCTTTAATTATTGATTGATGTGAAGTTCCCAAGTTATCTTTTCTAATGCCACCAAAAATATGACAGGTAAGACCAGAAACCGAGGGCTAAGATCTTGTGGTGAGCTGCTTGACTTAAACCCTGATTTCCTGAGGAAAGTCAGGCATTCCCTTTGTTTCTTCTTGTGAATAACAGCCCTCCCCACCCACTTACTGCTAATGATATATGGGCCTGGGCTGTGTCCATTTTGTGCCATGTAAGCCTCTGGCTCTAAGCTCAGAAACCATTTTATTCTTCATGCTGGGCCCCTGAGAGGTTGACCTCTGGTGGTCAGGGCCAGCTGCAGAGATGACTGGGAGTCGCCTGTTCAACTCCACCATCACACAGGAAGTGTGTGCCCTGGGGTGAAATATAGCTACCTGCACAGATGTGTTTACTTTTTCTTGCATATTGTAGCAGTTAGTTATTATTAAAATTCTGAAGATTTAAAAAACATTCAGAAAACCAACCTGAAAGGGATTGATTTTGTTGCCCCTAAGACACCGAGCCTAGGAATTAAAAGCAGACTGCTGTGATTTATATCCGCTCAAACCCAAGAAAAGACATCTGCTCAATCATTTTAAAGGGATTTTTGGCAACTTCAGGAGTATGACGCGGGCCGTCTGCATTCCCGTGGGTGCTGTGTGTGTGAGGACAGCAAGCCAGGGCTGCGGCTGCCGCTCACACAGATTCACAGGAAACTTCACTGCATCTAGTCAGGTCTTTTGGGCAAATGTTAATCTTTTTCTTAAATCTTTAATTTTCAAATTGCAAAAGAAAGAGCTGTTCATTGCAAAAAACTCAAACATAAAAGCTTCCTCTCACCAATCCCACACCACAGCCAGTGGCAGCCACTGAAAACTCCTCTCATGCTGGGGAGGGAGGGTGGGCCACCTTGAACTCAGTGTCATCAGGACTGCACCCAATGGGGGAGAGACAATTGCCCACCACCAAAAAATCAAAACAAAACAAACCCAGGGCATTGTCACTAGAAGAAAGGGCGCCTGGATGTTGGGCAGCCGGGAGCCAGAAAACATCCACCATATGCAGATATCAAAGTTCAGTAAAAACATTAAAGCCAGTCTACATTTTGACATGCAGTAGGAATACACTCTGGTAATTTCCCAATGAATGTTCACAATCAAAATTCACATGTATACCTAGTAATGTTTGATGATACTTTAAATTTTCATACATGAGTCAAAGGGAGCAAAAGAAGTGCCTGAGAGACCTGCGAGTACATGGGGATGTTGTGTGATAAGAATAGGAAAATCTAGACACTCAGCACCAGGAACAGAAATTGCCCCGGACTCCTGGCTCAGTCACGCTTCCATCTTACAGCAGGATGTGCCATGTTAATCTTCTTGAAGACCTGCTCTGGGTGCTGAAGATATGAAGACAAATCTATCCAACTCCTCTGCCGCTGAGATTCTCTAAATGGGGACAGATGCTTATGAAGGGAAGGCTGGTGACCACTGCATAAATAATCCCAGTGTGCCACCTACTTTAATAGATGAAGGTCCAAAGTGCTTTGAGAACAGAGGACAGAGGATGACTAATTCCTCCAAACCAAGGAGTGGGGGTGAGACGGGAGACCTTCCAGGGGAAGAGAATATCACTGGTACAGGCCTGGGCATCAGCATTACTGTGCTGGAGCCTGATAAGCCTCCAAACACGCCAGTATCTGCCTTCTCTCCTCTTATTTTTGTCTTCCATCCCATGATGATTTAATTATTTGGTTGCAAAATCTGAATTTGCAAATGACTGCCCTAAACTTCTGTCATGGGAGAGTAGAAGGACTGATTCCCTTATTACACTGATTGGAAGAAACCCCTAATGGCCATGCTTTAGTTTTCCTATCTTGTCTCTGTAGAGCCAGGAAAGATCTAGAAGGCTGTCTCCCTGCAAGCCCATCCATCAAGCGGCCTTGGTGGCGTGTGAAATGGCATTTCCTTACTAAAATCCTCACACGTTGCACGGTGACATGCCAGAACATGCTGTCATTGACCAATTTCCCATCTCCCCTGGGAAGAGAAACATTCTTTAAGGAGGACATTTTGAAATGGTTCCATAGTGTGACTCACTGGAGGACAACGCCAAAGGCTTTGGGGCAAAAATAAACACAAGTTAAAAAAAAAAAAAAAAAGTAGATTCTATCAAAAAAGGTTTGGAGCGATGTTGCCCTGGAAAATGGAAGTGGATCTGGGACTGGATGAAGGTGGATTTTGTTTGCTCCAATGAGGTAGTTTGTTCAGGGTAAAATTCCACTAGAATGTGTCTTCCTTGTTAGGGCAGAGGAAAAGGACTCTCTCATCAGTCACGGTTCCCTCAAATGAGCTCCTCTGTCCCCGAAAAATGTTAATATTTGTCAGGCTAGAGCCTCAGAACAATTCCTTAAGAGTTCTAGTTTCTTAAGGAATGAGAAATGCAATTCTGTTTTGGCCTCATAAGCAAACCAAGCTCCATGTGGCTTTGCTTCTAGATCACATTTTTCCCTCACTGGACAGTCAGAAGAGAAAGGTGCACCATCCCGGGAAGCATGCGATTCTGAGCCCCGGTTCCAAATTTTCTGCCATTTCCTACCCTTCCGTGGAATGTTTTTCTCTTCTTGGGCTGGAGTAGAGTAAAAAAAAAAGAGTTGATAGTCACATTTTCAATGTAGAAGCATTAAAGGAAGAGGGAAACAATTCAGTAATCCTGTGTGATTAGGACATACTCAGTTATGTAAAGTGAAATCAGGTGGCTTAAAACTACCAGTGCCAACAACTCCAATGGAGTTGTCTTTTAGTAAAGAAAATGCTAGTAAGGCTAAGAATGCAGAGAGGTTTGTGTTATTCTCCCCTACTTCTCACTCCAAACAAATCCTGAGATCCCCAACAGCAGGTACCATAAAATGAAAACAGAGATGAGAATACAAAGAGATAAGGAAGGTGTGGGAAGCCTTGGAAAGGACCAAAAGGAGGTGAAATGGGATGAGTTCTTGAACCACCAGTGGCAACATTTGGTACCACCCCAGAAAGAGAGATGAATGTTAGGCTTGCCCCTATCTCCCTAGCCCCAGGTGCAGGTGTAACCCCCACCTTTGAAGCCCAAGGTGCTGCTGGTCTTTGTGATGAGCCATTTCTCCCTCTCTGCCCAAAACCACCAAGTGAAGAAAACAACTTGGCATTTGGAGTAGACAGCAGGTGATGACAAGCATCTCGGGGGACAGAAGTTCGACACTGGGAAACATACCATGAGAGCTGGCAATGACTGGTTGCTACGTTTCCATGTGTACCATGCTGAGGGATTCTAGCATCTTGATAAATTTATAAAACAGACAAATTGCTAATAAATGGCATAACAATAAGAAAGAGAGAACTATCTACCAGAAATCAGAGAGTATAAAACATAATACATGCCTCAAACTAGATAATGTGATTTAAAGGCTATTTCTTCTCACATCTGCCTGGACAGATTTTATTAAACCACCATAAAAGGATTCTGTATTAATGGGAGAGAACACTTGAGGTTGCACAGGTCTACACATTTGTTCCTCAGTAATCGACACCTTTTTTGTTCACTGGTGCAGCTGTTTCAAACCGTGTCCACTCTCCAACTCCAAGATGACGCAGTGTGGCTTCCCTTATCTCAGCGAATGGCCTTGTCTCCTACCTTACTGAGAAGATCAAAGCAACCAACACCATATCCCTCGATTTTCCTTTTTCACCACCACATACTCCCACAGCATCATGACCCATGTTCTCTCCTTATCACAGGGAAAGTCCTGCCTTCTCTTCTGAGCTCCCTGCCCATAGCTCCAGCTGTCCTGATGGAAACTCAGATTCAACATGACCAGCCTGCTCATCCTCCCGCAAACCAGCAGCTTCCCTTCGTTTTCCCTGGTCTGCGAGAACATCCACATTCTTACCATCAACAGCTTTCTCTTGTCCTTCTTTTACATTCACCCAGTGGCCAAAGTCTGTTTACTTTACTTCAGCGGTATCTTTTGTAGCTCATTCCTCCTTTTCCTTCCAGTTTCTAGATGATTGCACAACCTACTGAAAGGTCTCCCTGCTCTAGTCTTTCACCAGTCCCAGCCATTAATCCATCCTAGACAGCGTTGCTATTTCATTTTGTAATGCAGCAGTCTAATCAACTCACTCTCTGACTCAATGGCTGCCAACTACTTAAGTTGATGTCAAAACACCCTGGGCTTTGAAGGCCTGCCACAAACTGACTCCAGCCTACTTTTTTTGGTTTATTTTCTCACTGTTCAAATGTGTCCAGTCAGATGAGATTATTTACCTTCATGCAAACACCACCTCTATTTTCTTTCTGCTCCTGCCTTTCTGTTCAGCGTGCTCTGTCAAATGAAATCCTGCCCAGCCTTCGAGACCCAACTCAAAAGCATAAGAGAGCCAGTAAGCCTCCCCCCTTCCCTGTTCTCTTTACCCACTCCCTGCTTATAATCATGTTCTTCTGTGCATCCTCTGTCTTACTCCAAGAAAGCACATTTCTGCCTTTAGTCAGAGTTACTGACGTTTTCCTTCTTCATTCCCCTTTTGAGCAGGTATAGCTGACCCCGTGTCCTTGCTTTAGGGAGGTGCACAGCAGGATGAGATGCAGAAGGACCCTGGGAGCATTTCTGGCTTTTGTCTTCTAAAAAGCCAGAGTCCAAGGGGAGGATTGGGTTTGAGGAAACAGAATGGCTTGGAAAAACAGGCAAGAATTGTCAGACTAAAAGGTAATTCCAACCTAGCTGAGGCAAGGAGCAAATTCGGCAGGTTCTTCTTCCTGGCAGGGGCCAGGTCTGGGCCAGAGCCAGGAGAGGAAGAGCTTCCAGGTGGAGGAGCTGGGGAGGGGCAGCCACACGTACGGAGGTTTTCAGCCTTGCCCAGAAGCAGCAGAAGGCCACCAGGCATGAAGGGACTTTGGGTACAGGCACAATGTGATGGCCTGATTGGCAGAGGACCCTCTGAAATTTTCCACTCTGCCAGCAGAGTGGGAACTCATAATTTTAAAAATATCACTGTAGGAAATAGAAACTACATTTCTTATCACCTGCATTTGTGGATCAGGATTCATTCTCTATATATTCAAGTACACATAATACAACTTTTCCCCTTGAGGAAGAGCACCCGACTTCAAGTCAACAAGACTTAGCGCGCTACTGTTCTGGGTGGTGGAGATACAGCAATGAGCAAGACTGAAGACCCTTCCTCAAAGACAGTGCATTCCCATGAGAGGTCAGTGTTCAACATGCATACATATCTACACACATACAGAAAGACATATTGCTAAGTGCTATAATGAAAATCTCAGCAGGGTAAGGAGAGTAAAGCCTGATGGGAGGTGAGAGTGTGATCCACGGAGGGGCCAGGAAAGGCCTTCCAGACAGCTGATATCTGAGCAGGGCTGGAGCGAAGGGCAGCCACGAATCTCACTTGTATTGGGCAGAGTCCACGACCCGCACTGAGGACCAGCAAGGGGCCCAGGCCCTGAGAAGAGAAGCTCAGCCACCCCAGGGAGAGCTTGGTGATTTCAGTGCCATGGAAGGTGGCAGCTCAAGGTAAAGCCTTGGGACTTGCTTCCTTTGCTTCCCCAGCAGAGTGCCAGGCACACAGAATGTGCTTAGAAAATACTGCCTGAAAAAGGGATGGGCCAAATGTGGATATTTATGCCACACCGAGAAGTAAGACATAACATATAAAAATATAAATAAATACACAGAACATAAAAATGGCCGAAATGCCCATAGCCCAGATATAACCACAGTATTATTATTCGTCTAGTCTTTTATTATTTGCAGATTCTATTTTTTCCACACCGGAGACAATACCATGTCCTGTTGTCTTCATTTAATCATACTGCAACTTTTAATATCATCCTTTAACTCACTGAAATTCAGTTTCTCTCTAACTGGCTCCAACAACTGGGGCAAAGAGGTCATGAGGCAATTGACCCTTTCAAGGGTCACAGAGGGTGCTCAGTGGCCCTGAATTTTATAGAAAAGGAGACCCACGGGCCACCAAACCCTTTGAAGACCAAGATCCTGTGGCGGTGTGCTGGCCCACACGTCCCCTCCTGGCCCCTGGCTGCAGGGTGCCAGAGTCTGTTCTCTGGCCCAGGAACATCCTTGCTTCACAATTCTCAGGGATTTGCCATCATTAGCAAGATGGTGCCTGTGAGATTTTCCCCTCTCTGTTTGGGGTTGAAGTATTGGAACATTTCCTAGAGAGGCATTTTGTTCCTCTCAGGCCTCTGCTTTTACTGCTAGTGGCCGCCCCCAGCTGTTCCTAATTCTCTCTCTGGATGAATGACTCAGCTTGATTCAATGTCTACAACTTGTGGCTTCTTAAAGGAGCCAGACCATTTTGTAAAATAATGAAACAGAGCTCGAACCAAGTAAAATTACCTAAGAGTACAGCCATAAATTAAAATACATAAAATGTATTTATTTTCAATGTCCAAGATTACAACTCTTTGACTATGAAAATAAACATGTGCCTGGGTTTAAAAAAAAAATCAGAAAGAACTTAATAGAAATCAGACAGCAAGTCTGCACTCTTCTCTGATGCAGCCTCCTATCCTTCCATCTGCTTTGGGCATAGCTCTTTCTGGAGAAGCTGTGGGACCTGTTCTGAGGTGTCCTCTTAGCCCCAGAAGTGGAAGGGACATGTTCACAGCCAAAAGGGAGGGCTCTGTTAAGTGTTCTTGGAGTAGATGCAAATTTTACAGGTGAACCAACATTCTTAAGGTCTGAAGATGTCTTTGGCTGTGTTAGATTTGCTTTTGCCCATAAGCAACAAATGAATTTATTCAAGACTTGTATTACCGGAAGGAACACAAACCTAAGCCAGGACAAAATTAATGGGAAATATAAGGGAAAAAAACAAACTCCATAATCACCACCAACAAACAACCCACAGTTTGGTGGAGATGATTAGCATCAGATGGAGAACAGCGCCCAGGTGCCCAGGTGGGAGGATGTCTGAGGACAAAAGCAGCTGTGTCTCAACTGGCACCACTCAGAACATCTAAACCACTTGCAAAGACAGAAGTACTTCCTTCCACCCTCCCTCTCTCTCCTCCTCCTGCTTCTTCTGTTCTTCTTTCCTCTTTCCCTGGAGCAATGGGGATGTTCTAGGTTAGAACTTTCCCGAATGAGAGGGTCCTGTGTGATGGGGCTGAAGATGGAAACTGAGGGATGGGTGGGTGGGATTGTAGGATGGTAGTCATCTAGGAATATAGACATGATTTCTTATCCTTCTTCCCACACACTGGATTTCAAACTAAGACTTCCCTCCCTGAGATAATAAAAGGTGCATTCAGCTGCCTCTATAGCTGTCTTATAATCAATTCATAAGGAGTTGATGGGTGCTTTGAGCTTAACCAGACCTGCATATAACCTCAAGTCTAATTCTATAATGTGGCTTCTAATGCCATCATACGGAGTCTCTGGCAACAAGGCCATTTTCCATTTGTTAATATCTTCTCCCTTCCATGCTCATCCTGCCAGAATCATTTACAGCTCTGTTTCTGAATCTACCCAGAAAAGATATATTTTTTTTCTTTGGCAAGATGGTATCCAGAGAACAACACTTTCCTAGAACAAATGGATATAAAAGTTCTGTTCATTACAATCAGCACAGTAGCAAAGACCTTCAGAGGTCTTGGTGTCACAGAAATTCTTGGGTAGTATTTTTAACTTACAATTTTTATTACATTGACAACTATACCCATTTAATGAAGAAAACTAGTGTGTTTTTCATATTAACAATTCATTAATGTTTTAGTTCATTCCACAAAGCCTTAAGAAAAGCTATGAGGACAGGTACTTTTGCCTGTTTTGTTCTGTCCTGTGTTCACAGCTCCTAGTGGAGCACCTGACACTTCGTAAATGTTCATTCATATTTATTGTTGAATGAACTGAGGTATTTTCTAATGGGAAATTGTGAGTTTGGTCATCTTTTCAATTTCATGGTATTTTATGTGAAATAGAATTGTTTATCCACCTTTAAGTTAAGGGAAGTTTTGACCTAGTTTCGCCCTTTAGAGGCAATGAGACCCTTAAAAATAGATTTTTTAAAAATATAGCTTAATTTAAACTCGTAAACTACAATAAGGTATTTAGAAAGTCAACCCTTTCTTCCAGTACAAATACAAATTCTATTTTGTGTCATGGCAGGACTGGAATATTCCTCTGTTGGTTACAAGCTGAGACCTGCCAGCAATAACAAACTGATGGTTCCCGCTACATTATGCCCAAGAAAAAGGATTCTGGTAGAAGAGATGTAATTCAAATTAGATATGCTAAGATGAAATCTTCTCAACTCTCTTCATCTGTGGATAAACAAACCAAAAGCGAATGTATAATTCTGAAAAATACTCCATATTGTTTTCTTCTTAATAACTCAACTACTTAAGCCAGTGGTTGAGGAGTTGAAAAAATGTAAAATTTCAACCTCTGCTTTTCACAGTTAGAAAAAAGCTGATTTAATAGCTTAGAACTCCAACAACTGTTGGCCAAATCCCACATGAAGCTGTGCAGTGATTCTTAAGTGGCTTTTTAAAAGACTCTCTCATTTATAATGAAAATATAAACTAAAATCCAGACTGCCATATGTAATCTTTTCCCAGAGAGAAAAGCTTGCTCCAAATTTGTTGACAGCTAAAGAGAAAGCCAGTGAGACTCCCAGCAGTAAAACTGGGCCAGGATGAAAGAGGTGGAACGGAATCCTTTGACCAAAATTCAGATGGAGACCTATGTGTTTTCTGGGATTTCTATGAACCTGAACACAGGGAATATGTACCAGCAACAGGTAAAACTAATTTGCGATCATGTCAAACCTGGAGCTTCTAACAGTTCAGTCTTGCACTTCACAACTTGCATGTGGAATTCCAGTGAAAAGAAAAGCAATATGCATTAAGAAATCTCCAATGTGCCATTGAGGATTTAGGGATGAAATTTCCATGTTCTTCCTGTTTTGATAGTTTTAAAAACCAGTTTTTGTTAACGGTGTATCTGAGCCAGCTGTGAACTTACCTGTGAATGTGGCTATCTAGAAAATTAGCAAATCAGTTACCATTTATCTTAGGTAATGCTGTTTCATGTAGTAAATGATCAGTATAAACTATTTTTGTTCAACATTACAGTGAATATAAATGTTATATATAATCAATATAAAATATAAGTACTAAAACCTTTTCCTTTACATGCCTTCTTTCTTTTTTCCACTGAGTACTTGGAAAAACAACCCTTGCACATCTTCTAGGATTCAGCCCCACGAACAGAAAATGTGATTTAACAGCGTTTAAGCTTCTTAGAGTTAAATGGATCTGGCTATTGATTGCTTACCAGCATTAGGTGGGTTATTAGAAATGTATTCTGTTAATTTGGCTGACAATGGGATTGACAGTATAACAGCATTACCACCAAAAGCAGCTTTGGTTTTAATCTCTAGAACTTTTGTACCAAAGCAGCTTGGATTTGCCAGGGATTTGTGTTTTAAAGGGATTACGTTAAAGATTATTAAAGTTGAACCCTCAAGGAACAAGGCTGGATATTCATGCTAGAAATGCAACTCCGTATCTCTACTGGCCAAGTCACTTCTGAATGTTTGAGGATTCCTGTCACACTCTAAGTTGCTATGAAAGTGTAGACTGGCTAAATAAAAATCTTCCTTAGGAAAAGGCTGATTGGGAGTTGGCAAGGCAACTATAAACAGGACCCAGGCTTTCACATTTTAGAACATTCGACAAGTCTAAGAGCTGGAAATGGAATGGCAGAATCATCTGAATACCTAAAAGTTAAAAAAATAGCAAAAGTGCACTTCATTAATTAAAGAAGATAAAATCAAGAAACAGAGTTGGGGGGTGGAGCTAGCAAAGAGCTAAAGAGGCCTTCATCCTGCGGGTCAGTGGAAGCAGTGTCAGATGGGTGAGATGGCCTGAGGCAGCCTCACGGGGCTGAGGGCATTGAACAGGTCCAGGCAGCCCTCCAACCCCGAGCTGGACCAAAGGGACTGGCTGCACAGGCTGAATAAGAGGCACTGCCTACAAATTAATTAAAATATTTCATAATTAAGAAAAAAGCATTTCTAAAGCACAGTGCCCCATGAAAGGAATTTGGAAAAAAGCCCAATAATAAAACAAACTGGACGTCTATTTGAGCTACTATCCTATGTGGAAGTGCTGGCTGTGTCATGAGCTCCTTCCTCAAGAGAAAACCTAAGACCTATGCAGGGCTCTTCCTAGACTGCCAGTAGGATGACACATTCAGGTGACATGAATCACAGAGGAGGGAGGTACTACCAACCCCCCTCCCAACATGACACATTTACATATTCAGAAGATGACAAAAAATCAAGCTCCGAGTGCTTGCAATTCATTTGGAAGAGATAAGGCTAGGACATACCCGAACAATACTTCAAAATACTTATCAAGCAATAAATAACCAGCTGCAGTTGAATGCTCTCTAGATTCCACAGTCTAGTTTAATCCTATTTCAGCCATTTAGATTCCTGCATAAGAGCTCTGGCTCATATAATTCCAAGTGGGGTAAGACACAAAAATTTCCAAATATATGCCTTGATAATACTTTCCTGAAATGGAAATGTACTTACTACTCTTACTGATTAAAACAGCAGATTGAGAGCAGTCTAAATATCCATTATTGGGTGTTCTCATATAAACATGATGTATTCCTGTTTTTTTTTTTTTTTTAACTAGAGAATGAGGAAGCTCGCTGTGGACTGATATGGAAGAACCTATGTATCATTCAGTGCTCAAACACAAAAGTAGAAACCACTCTATATATCTCAAGCAGAGTAGCATGGAACACAGGAAATTGGTTAAAAACTGCTGGAAGGACTGAGGAGCAACAAAAGAAGGCGCTCTTACCCAAAGAGGCTGGGAAGCTGCCACTGTCCCTTGGCTGAATCCTATCGGGGATACTCAGTGTTGATCTTGCTGAAACTATCCCCGGATTGCTGGAGCCCAGAGCACAGGCAGTCCAGGCCAGCTGGGAAAAATGGCTAATCTTCTCCTCCCACACTAGAACCTAGCACCAGCGCCTCCCATGAAACCAGCTGCATGAGTGAGTCTGGGAAAGAGGATGGAGGATTATCCAGAAGAGTGGACTTGGACTTAAGAGTCAAGAGACACAATCCAGCACATCCACCCTTTTGCTACTCAGCATCCACACATTCCATTGTACGCACCCTACAGCAACATCACACTTCTTCCTCACAGAATGCAACTGTATTCCTCACACAGATGAATACAAGTTCACTCTCTCCCTAAAACAGATAATTCAGAGTAAAACCCTGTAAGATAGTGGCCTCAGCCACTGTATTCATCTCAGGGTAATGTTAAATTTTTTCGTCTTTCAGTCACCACTGCACCTTTTATAATGGATGTTCTAAAGGTTAAGTTGTAAAATTAACCACCAATACTCAGTGTTATGCAGAGTAAACAAAGAAGAAAATGTGTGTAGCTGCTACAGGTTTTGTTTTGGTGACTGGTAACAAAACTAGTTGACTGATGATGATAATAGTTAAATAATAATTGAGAATGAGCTTCTTCCAACGTCCATTCCATCTTCCTTTTACCTTCAGCCAGCACCTGAAGTTAATTGTCTGGGGTTCTTTTCTTGGCAAGATTATTTAAACCCTCATTTCTGAAGGGTCTAAGTCTTTAGTTGTCCTGCAAGTTGCAATATTATTCCAGTAACTTTTACTCCTGGACATGGAAGTGCTAAGAGGCACCCAGGAGAATTTCCTGGGCTTCAGACATAGTCCTCCCTGCCACCATTGTGTGTCACGGCAACCCAATTACTTCCTGGTAATTCTGATCAGTCACCCCAGCCAGAAAAGTAACCCTCTTCTTTGCCTGTCCATTTAGTGGCAGAAGAAACTTGAAATGGGCAGACAGAAGTATCAAATTCCAGGTCTGTGGAACGTCATTTTGTCCCCTAGAGGAAGCATTCTCTCCTTGGAATCAAGACCTTTAAACCAGCTGATCTATGTTTTGTAGAAGGAGGGCAAATATTCTGTGAGTGATATTCAGGATGTGATAGTGAGAGGAGCCACTCCCATTTTTACCCCTTGACTCCCAGGGTGCTTGTCTCCCAGAGAGACACAGCACCATTCATTTGCAAAGCATAATCTATTTGCAGTAAGAAAGCCACCTAGACTGCAGGCAGTTATCTTCCAGATGGTACCATTTTTGAAACTTCAGTTATCTATTTCTAAATTTTGTAATGATAACTACTTTTGGGTGCTGGGGTACATGGTAATCCAATAAGTCCCATGGGCATGATACCAATGCTGTATTACTTTTGCTGTAAAATTAGTTCTTTGGTCACAAGCAAAGAACTTCTTTGGTCATAATCATCATGCTATTGAATAAGGCTCTGTGTTAAGTTCACAGATGGTGGTACTGATAAACCCACTGCAGACAGTGAATGCACAGCATATTTAGAAATAGTGTCCCAGCCTGGGCAACATAGCGAGACCCTGTCTCCACAAAAAAATTATTTTTAAAAAAAGAGCTGGGCATGGTGGTGAGTGCCTGTAGTCCTAGCTACTTGGGAGGCTGTGGCAGGAGGATCACTTGAGCCCAGGAGTTCAAGGTTACAGTGAGCTATGATTGCACCACTGCACTCCAGCCTGGGTGACAAAGTGAGACCCTGTCTCTATTTAAAAAGAAAGAAAGAAAAAATAATTAGTATCATGTCCTTCATAATAGAAGTTCCACGCAATAATCTGATGGCTGACTGGTCCCCCTGGGGAATGACTCCACATCAGAGACTCAGAGATGGTAGAGCCCCTGTCAGCAAGTTAGTCATTTATCAGTGACAGGAGCCAGACCAGTTTGGTGAGGGGAAGTCCACATTGCGGAACTCATGTCTGGCTTCTCTCCCTGCCACAGTGGCCATGCTCTTCATGAGCCTATTAAGCAAGCCTCAGAGTTGCTGGGAATGGGCTGACTGACATCCACAGAACAGGCCATCCTGTCAGTGGACTGCTGAGGGCCTCATCAGTGGATGCCCTCTAATGAGAATTCATCTGTGATAGGGCCCACAGGGAGAGGTCCATCTGCAAACCTTTTTCCTAGACTTCCTTGTCACCAGTACGCTAATAAAACCATTAATGACCCGTAAATTGGTATATATCTCTACTTCTGGCCATCTCTCCCTGCAGACAACGTACTCAGTGTTTGGTCCTGAGAGAGCTCCTCTTACCACGTTCCTGATTTGGGCTGCAATGCTTCAGCAGTCCACATCTACCTGGTGCCTCCAAACTGCAAGGGATCATCTGATGACCAGGCCCAAATGTTTTCTTAGTCTGTCGACAGTCAATCCTAAGAGGTCACAGATGTGGATTGATGGTGAGTTAAAATGGCAGCAAGAGTAGATGCTACGGGAGTCACAGCCACTTGCTCTTGAAACTTACTTGTGCCTAAAGGACCTGCTCAAACCAAACCTGGCATATACTATTTTACTACTTATACCTGATGATGGATTTCTGCCATGCATGCCTAACCTTATGGCTCAGAGGACTGGTGTATTAGTTGTCTGAGTATCCTGAGTAATAAATTACCCCAAAACTTCACAACATGCATTTATCATCTTACATTGTTTCTGAGGGTCAGGAATCTGGGAACAGCACAGTTGGGAGAATCTGGCTGAGGGTCTCTCACGAGGCTGCAGTCCAGTTGTCAGCCAGTACTGTAGTCACCTTAAAGCTTAACTAGACATGCTGTAGCCCAATGGTTCTCACCTTAAAGCCTAACTATACATGCTGTAGCCCAATGGTTCTCAAATGGGGGTGATTTTGCACCCCAGGAAATATTTGGCAATGTCTGTAGACATTTTCGGTTCTCAAAACTATGGGGAGTGATGCTACTAACATCTGGTAGGTGAAGGCCAGGGATGCTACTAAACATCCTGCAATGCACAGGACAGCCCCACAGCAAAGAATTGCCTGTCCCACAAATGTCAATAGTGCCAAGACTGAGAAACCCTGCTCTCTCGAACCCTTTTTTGCACTGGTCCCCACACAAAACTTGCAGCTTAGTAGGTAACTCAAAACATTGCTCTGAACAATAGACTCTAAACGGGTGTATGTTACCTCAAAAATAAAAAGACTCACGGAATATTATAGCTCTTCTTCGTGATAGGTGGTACAAAGTACAGTAATTTGTCTTTCACTTTGGAGAGTAAATGCCAATATTCTCCAGACCACAATGGACCCCTGGAATCTTCACCAAAGCAATAGGCCTTTGATTTTTCTTGAGGATCATCTCCCACCCTCTGGCATACATTTGTCTTATTAAAGGCATGTACGATATTTGCTCCTTGCTGCTCACCATGTCAATTACACATCAGCAGGATGTTCTGCAGGATACCAAGATGGTCCAGGCTCCTGCAGACTAGTTCTCGTCAGAGAGCAGGAGAGGCAACACAGGCCTGAGGTAAGATAGAGAGGTGTTTTGCCATTCCTCCAGCTGGTTGAGAGCAAGCTTCTTCTGGTGATCTTTGTTAATTTGGTATTGGGGGAAAAAAGCATCCACCAGATCTGTAGCTGCATACAAAGTGCCAAGAGCTCTGATGTGTTATCCAATAAAAGAGAGTACATCTGGTCTAGTAACTTGTTAATGTTGTAAGAATTCACAGTCATTCTCCAATAACCATCTTCCTTCTGTACGTGCCCGACAGAGGAGCTAAATGAGGACACAGTAGAACAACTCCTGTACTGTTCAAATGTTAGATAGAAGTACCAATCTCTGTCATTTCCCCAGGGATAAGGTATTGCTTTCAGTTTACTCTTACATAGGAAGCGGAAATCCCAAGAAGTTTTCACTTGGCCCTGCCTACCATACTAATACTCACCACACAGGACAGAAAATCCATATGGAGGTGGGCTCTTTTTGTTTCTGAGATGACCACTCCTCAGGAATGGGAAGATAACCACACCATAGGTGAAGAGACCCATTGGAACCCAATGAAGCAGCCACAGGTCCAAATTTCATTTACTACCTGATTACCAATAAGTGATACTCCCCTCCAATGGGTCAGAGGCATTTTGGGTCTCTAGAGATTAGCATAGACTCAGAACCAATGTCCAGAAATCTACCAAAAGCCTGGATATTCCCCCTTCCTCAGTACACGGTTACCCACTAGTGAATGGCTGCATGTCTTTTGGGGAAGACTGAAAGGAAGATTTATGCTAGATACTTATAGCAATGTTATAGGGTCCTTCCTCAAACTTCCCAAGCCTCTCCTTCATCTAAACTTTAGGGTTCTCAAGAGTTAGCATGCATCTGAATCAGCTGAAGGGATGAACCTCCTGAGTTCCTGTGTCAGTGGGTTTGGGGCAGGGTCTGATAATGTGCATTTCTAACAAAGTCCCAGGTGTTGCTGTTGCTGCAACTTCTTGGCCACGGTTTGAAAATCGGCAATCTAAGGATTTCTAGGTTTTAGAACTGACTCAGGTTTGGAATGTAGATGAGAGGCAATGACTCTCCATTGAACAACTCAGGTTTCTACTCACTAGACCTAGAGATTTTCTGATTACATAAATCAGATAATTCTTAGTAGACTGCCCATCTAGTTTGGTCCTAGGGCCACTATGAATAGTGAGCCAATAGCAAAGGTCTCTGTGTGCTACGACGTTCTGCTTGCTGCTCCAGGCTCTCTGACCATTATGGCCACTGTGCCCACCTTGCTCCTGGATGATAAGAGCTGCCACCTGGTTCTGCCCCTCCAGGAACCCATCATCCATTAAAATCAAGAAGTCTATTCTAATGAAGAGGGCTTCTCTCAGTGGGGTCTCTTAAGAAGCCCCAACAAGACAGTTGGCTTGAAACATCTGCCAACTCTGGAGAAACCTGACCGCAATAATGCCAACCAAGAAAGAGCTTTTCTGCTCTTACTACTCTATCTCCCTACATTCCCTGCATCCTAGAGGGGCCAGAAACTGTGGCGTGCCTGAGTCTCATCCAGGCAATGAAAAAGAAGTATCTCAAGGATTAGATTTTAAAAGATATTAGGGGCCAGGTGCGGTGGCTCACGCCTGTAATCCCAGCACTTTGGGAGGCCAAGGTGGGTTGATCACATGAGGTCAGGAGTTCGAGACCAGCCTGGCCAACATGGCAAAACCCCATCTTTACTAAAAATACAAAAATTAGCCAGGCATGGTGGCATGTGCCTGCAGTCCCAGCTACTCGGGAGGCTGAGGCAGGAGAATCACTTGAACCCAGGAGGCGGAGGCTGCAGTGAGCCGAGATGGTGCCACTGCACTCCAGCCTGGGTGACAGAGTGAGACTCTGTCTCAAAAAAAAAAAAATATATATATATATATATATGGAAGTACAAATAAGGTTGCTTTATAATTGAACCCTCTAAGACCTGTTTGTTCAATATATCACTAATAATGGCATATGGTGCAAAAACATATGGAGACGGTTATGTCTCCATAGAGAAGGCAGACTACAAAACAGCATGTTCTCAGACACAGCCACAGTCTCCCAGATCCCCAAGGGACCATGGAGAAAGGCAGCTGTGGATGGTCCTACCATGAGCTGTGAGGATTCTGCCATGGCCCAAGAAGCAACTCATGCGTTTTAATACCCACCTGGCCCTCTCTCACACCTGATTACTCTGAAGAATCTGCAAATATGCCTACCCACTCACTGGGTGGAAAATTACCTCAAGGCATTTCTGAGTGTTAAATAAAAGACCAAGCAAAGTGAAAGGCAATTTCATGGAGCAACCCCCCAGGAGGTCCAGACTTTAGACTGTCTGAGTTCAATCCTGAATGTCCCCATTTGTTGGAGAGCCTATCAGTTCCTCTCTTTAGTGAATAAAATGAGCTATTTAAATGAAGCATTTAAATATATACACAAGTCTGTTTCTGGATTCTGCTCTACATGGGAACCAGGACAGCAAAAAGGCTACTGGGACCACAGCAACGTGAGCAAGAAGGGTAACAGGAGGTGAGATCAGAGAGGGATGTTCTGTGTGTGTGGGTTGGGGGGATATCACATACAACCTTTAAACGCTCAATGAGATGGGAGCCACTGTAGGGGGTTGATCAGAGGGGTGATGTGACTTGATGAGTATTAACAGGATCGCACAGCTGCTGTGTTGTTCTATGAAGAACAGACGGTGGGGGCAAGAGTAGAAGCAGGAGAGTGTGGAAATAATCCAGAGGAGAGAGGACAGCTACTCGTACTAGGGTATTGGTGATGCGAAGTGGTCAGAATCTGGATATCTTCTGAGGGTAGAACCAATGAGACTTCCTAATGGACTGGAGTGTGAACAAAAGAGTGAGGTCAAGAATGAGTGTAAGGGGTTTTGTCTGAGTAACTAGAAGGATGGAATGACTGTTGCCTAACGTGGGGAAGAGTATGGGAGGAGGAGGTTTTAGGGACAAGACCAAATTTCAGACATGTTTAATTTGAGATATCTCTATGGTATTTGAGTAGAGATGTCAAGTAGGTAGCACAAGACACAAGTCTTGTGTTTAAGAGAGACATCAAGGCCACGGACAATTTGGGTGTCTTTAGGGTAGAAACAGTATTTAATGCCATGTGATTATAGTAGATCACTGATGGAGGGAGCACAGAAGGGACAAGGTCCAAAGACTGGGTCCCAGGCACACCAACATCAAGACATCATGGATACAGGAACAAATCGGCAACAGAGAGTTGGAAGGAGCAGCTAAGGTCAGAAGAGGGTGTGGTATCATCAAAAGCCAAGTGAAGACAGTGGTCCAAGAAGAATGGATCAGCTTTATCAAAGGCTGCTCAAGCAGAGTAAGATGAAGGCCAAGTAGTCACCCCTAGATATAGCAAAAGTCATCAGTGACTTGCTAAGAGCAGTTTTGGCAAAGTAGTGAGGCTGAAAGTCCTAACTGGAGAAGGCTTGAGAGGATGAAAAGAAAAATGAAGACATGGAGTTCATACATCATTTTTCTAGAAGTTTTGATGCAAAAGGGAGCACACAAATGGGGCAGTAGTTGAAAGAGCAAGTGAAGTCCACTAAGGAATTATTCTTTCCAGATGTGAGAAATGACAACATGTTTGTGCTCTGATTAGAATGATCCAGTAGAGAAAGGGAGACATTGATGAGAGAAAGGAGAAAGGAGAGAATCGTTGAAGCAATGTACAGGTGCCCACCAGGCAAACAACACCCTCAAACACTGCTGGGTACTGGCTCAAAAACTGTATACTGGCTCAAGTCCTTTGAAGGGAAATTGGGCATTATATATAAAAATGATAGATGCACATATTCTTTGGCATAGCAGTTTTATTTTTGATATTCTATTCTGCGCTGAAATGCAAAGACATATCTACATGTTATTTATTACAACATCACTTATTACAAGATTGTAAAAACTGGGAAAAACATTTAAATATATATTGATAGCAATGGTTGAGTCCATACTTGGAATATTACACAGCATTGAAAATGAGGTGATCTACAGGTGCTGATATGGAAGCATCTCCAAAATACTCAAGTAAAAAATATCGAGGTAGAGAAGACTACATAGTATATTTCCACCTGTGGGGGAAAAACCGGAATAAACTAATACGTAAAGTTATATAGAAAACACAGATTTTTACATGTGCATAAAACATTTCTGAGAGATCTCATACTTTCCACTGAATATCTTTTTCCAATGTTTCCATTTATTTTAAGAAATTCATTTATTTTTCATTAAACCATGATCAAGTGGGCTTCATCCCTGGGATGCAAGGCTGGTTCAACATACGCAAATCAATAAATGTAATCCAGCATATAAACAGAACCAACTACGAAAACCATATGATTATCTCAATAGATGCAGAAAAGGCCTTTGACAAAATTCAACAACCCTTCATGCTAAAAACTCTCAATAAATTAGGTATTGATGGGACGTATCTCAAAATAATAAGAGCTATCTATAACAAACCCACAGCCAATATCATACTGAATGGGCAAAAACTGGAAGCATTCCCTTTGAAAACTGGCACAAGACAGGGATGCCCCCTATCACCACTCCTATTCAACATAGTGTTGGAAGTTCTGGCCAGGGCAATCAGGCAGGAGAAGGAAATAAAGGGTGTTCAATTAGGAAAAGAGGAATTCAAATTGTCCCTGTTTGCAGATGACATGATTGTATATCTAGAAAACCCCATCGTCTCAGCCCAAAATCTTAAGCTGATAGGCAACTTCAGCAAAGTCTCAGTATACAAAATCAATGTGCAAAAATCACAAACATTCTTATACACCAATCACAGACAAACAGAGAGCCAAATCATGAGTGAACTCCCATTCGCAATTGCTTCAAAGAGAATAAAATACCTAGGAATCCAACTTACAAGGAATGTGAAGGACCTCTTCAAGGAACTACAAACCACTGCTCAAGGAAATAAAAGAGGATACAAACAAATGGAAAAACATTCCATGCTCATGGACAGAAAGAATCAATATCGTGAAAATGGCCATACTGCCCAAGGTAATTTATAGATTCAATGCCATCCCCATCAAGCTACCAAAGACTTCCTTCACAGAATTGGAAAAAACTACTTTAAAGTTCATACGGAACCAAAAAAGAGTCCGCATTGCCAAGTCAATCCTCAGCCAAAAGAACAAAGCTGGAGGCATCACACTACCTGACTTCAAACTATACTACAAGGCTACGGTAACCAAAACAGCATGGTACTGGTACCAAAACAGAGATATAGACCAATGGAACAGAACAGAGCCCTCAGAAATAATGCCGCATATCTACAACCATCTGATCTTTGACAAACCTGACAAAAACAAGAAATGGGGAAAGGATAACCTATTTAATAAATGGTGCTGGGAAAATTGGCTAGCCATATGTAGAAAGCTGAAACTGGATCCCTTCCTTACACCTTATACTAAAATTAATTCAAGATGGATTAAAGACTTACATGTTAGACCTAAAACCATAAAAACCCTGGAAGAAAACCTAGGCAATACCATTCAGGACATAGGCACGGGCAAGGACTTCATGTCTAAAACACCAAAAGCAATGGCAACAAAAGCCAAAATTGACAAATGAGATCTAATTAAACTAAAGAGCTTCTGTTCAGCAAAAGAAACTACCATCAGAGTGAACAGGCAACCTACAGAATGGGAGAAAATTTTTGCAATCTACTCATCTGACAAAGGGCTAATATCCAGAATCTACAATGAACTCAAACAAATCTACAAGAAAAAAACAAACAGCCCCATCAAAAAGTGGGCAAGGGACATGAACAGACACTTCTCAAAAGAAGACATTTATGCAGCCAAAAGACATGAAAAAATGCTCATCATCACTGGCCATCAGAGAAATGCAAATCAAAACCACAATGAGATACCACCTCACACCAGTTAGAATAGCCATCATTAAAAAGTCAGGAAACAACAGGTGCCGGAGAGGATGTGGAGAAATAGGAACACTTTTACACTGTTGGTGGGACTGTAAACTAGTTCAACCATTGTGGAAGTCAGTGTGGCAATTCCTCAGGGATCTAGAACTAGAAATACATTTGACCCAGCAATCACATTACTGGGTATATACCCAAAGGATTATAAATCATGCTGCTATAAAGACACATGCACATGTATGTTTATTGTGGCACTATTCAGAATAGCAAAGACTTGGAACCAAGCCAAATGTCCAACAACGATAGACTGGATTAAGAAAATGTGGCACATATACACCATGGAATAGTATGCAGCCATAAAAAATGATGAGTTCATGTCCTTTGTAGGGACATGGAAGAAGCTGGAAACCATCATTCTCAGCAAACTATCGCAAGGACAAAAAACGAAACACCACATGTTCTCACTCACACGTGGGAATTGAACAATGAGAACACATGGACACAGGAAGGGGAACATCACACACCAGGGACTGTTGTGGGGTGGGGGGAGTGGGGAGGGATAGAATTAGGAGATACACCTAATGCTAAATGATGAGTTGATGGGTGCAGCACACCAACATGGCACATGTATACATATGTAACTAACCCGCATGTTGTGCACACGTACCCTAAAACTTAAAACAAAAATTAATGAAAGTATAAAAAAGTATTTACTAAAAATAAAAAAGTAACTTTAATAATTCTAACTGTACATTATTTTATTAATGTAAATGTTCTTACATAGTGTTTAAGGGAGAAATACCACTATCTTCTAGTGTTTTTTAGAAGGTAATAAAAAAAGACACCCAATAAATCTTTTTAAATAAATTTTTACTGAACCAGTAACCAGCAAGGTCTTTATTCAATAATTTGCAATTTCAGCATATAAGTTCTCTCTGTATACCCAATGTAAAAGGTTTTGGGTTTCAAAGTGTATTTCTGTTGGGCACACTACATGCATTCAGTAAAAACTTGTTGGGTTAAATCTGATCACTAATTAGATGAATGTCAACCCTATGCATTTGGGAAATAGAATTTAAATACAAAACATTATCAAGGCTTCCTTTTTTTAAAAGGTGAATTTGTTTCTGTGTATACATATATGTGTGCTTAATAAAGATTAGCATCTTTTTATTTTCAGCCTATTGGACAGAATATAACAATGCTATGAGCTAAACCAGAAAGTCATTTTGATATAATTTAGCAAGCTATTTAATCATATTAAGTGTGAAGTTATGAATTAAGGGTGGAAAGGAAAATGAGAAGGAGAAGACCAATTTCCAGAAGCAGAAATTATCCCTGAGGCTGGAGTTTAAACGTGTAGCTATACTGAATTAAGAGGGTATTTTAAATATAAAGGTTTTAGAAATTAACAATTCTTAAAAATAAAAAACTATACCCATTAGGTAACTCTAATTGGGTATAGATGGGAAAAAGGAAGGTGGAAATTAACAATTTTTAGTGTCTGTCAGCTAGGAATCTTTTATTTAGTACTTCACGAGCAACACTGACAACCATATTGATGATCTTGATGGATGACAAGACCTTGAACTTCTTTCTAAAGCATCAAAACTACATGTTTTTCAATGTTTCTAGTATTAAGCATACTTACTGTAACAATTTTTTTAAACTAGCATTATATGCTACATAATATTATCATATGTAACAATACTCTGATTTCTCTTCATAAGAATTTTTTTAAATTTAATTTTATTGTTTGAGACAGAGTCTCACGTAAGAGTATTTTAAGCATTAGGGTGTCTCTGCTATTTAAGCACACATGTTTTTCCTTTCCCCGGTTTACTGAATTATTTATTAGTTACAGAGTATTCATGCTCTGTGCTAAGAGCCACTTCTCTTCCCTTCTGCAACTGGAGTGCAAGTACATATTCTATTTCATTATCAATTTTAAAACCTACCTGAAGCTAAGGAAGTAATTATTCATAGGGATGGAATCGCTGGGGTGGGAGTATATTTTTTAAAACGTTAGGACTTATTTTTAATACTGCGTGTATTTGCTGCTTTTTTTGTTTGTTAATAGACAATAATATACAGGCAATGCACAAAATCTTCACACTAAGGTACAATTATTTGTAGTCAAGATCCACAGGATGACAGGCTTCCAAGACTAAAAAGGCTAAAACTTGGTTTGCTGACAAAAGGCTCATCCATTTCAACTCAAACAAATGATTGATGAAGCATTTGCACACCTGTTTGGGAGACTATGCAAGATGCTGCAGACAAGTATTTTTCAAACTTTATCGTGCATACAAACCATCTGGGGGTCTTGTTAAAATATAGAGTTGAATTCACAGATCTCGGGGGGACCAGGATATTCTGCATTTCTAACATGGAAATCCTGATGCTGCTGGTCCACAGACTCCCTCCTCCATTTTCAAAATCTTCAATACTGTAATCCTGGCTGCATATTATGGGGAAACTTAAACTGTGCAAACCAGGAAGACAGCCCTCACCAGAACCTGACCACTCTAGCATGATGAATTCAGACTTTCCAGCCTCCAGAACTGTGAGAAAATACATCTCTTTTGTTTAAGCTACCCAGTCTATAGTATTTTGTATGGCAGCCAGAGCCAACTAACATACCAGGTGATTCTAATAATACACAGCCTCGGTTGACAACCATTGTTCTGAAGGGCATCGAGATGGCATAATCATAACTCTGTTTTAGGACATTTACTTACTAGGGAAGCTAAGACCTCGGCCTTAAAAGGTCACAGGTAGTTGAGTGTAAGACTGGTAGAGTATTAAAAGATTCAGAATGAGACAGCAGCCAGCGTTAGACTAATAAGCGAAGTGGACTGTGTCGCTGCTTAACGAGTTTGCTAAGGGCTCCATTTTAGAAAATTAAAGGCATAATTTAAATTACACAATTAAAAGGCTGTACAGATATTAATTATTCAGTTTTGACCATTCTATACAGGTATGCAATTAGCACCCTAAAAAAGATACAAACCATTGCCATCAACCCAGAAAGTTCTGTAGTATCCTGTCCAGCCAATTCCCACCATTCCCAGAGGCAATCACTGTCTTGATTTCTATCATCACACATGAGCATTGTTTCAGAACCTCACTTAAATGGAGTCACACAGGAAGTGCTCACATAATCTGAGCTTCAGTAATGGTGGGTACTAGATGGCATGTGTCTTCTTATGTAACTTCAAATGAAACATATGACAGTGCCCAAGATGTATTCTAGACCAAATGTATTAACATGAACCAACCAAACTCTCAGATCTAAATCACAATTTATAGGAAGTACAGAGAATAGAGGAATAAGCTCTGTTGGACAGCATGGGGAAGCAATCAGACAAGTACTGTGAAGAAAAATTAGTAGATGAAAAGAAGAACAACTTTAGATTTTAAAATATCTAAGCACTACACAAACCAGATATAATGGATGATCCTGATCTAAAACCTGATTTGGACAAGCCAGCTTTGGGGAGACATTTGGGAGAGAATTAGCGTAATTTGAATATAATCTAGGTATTAGATGCAATAAAATTTTATTAACAGGGAAAGAGAAATACTACAAGGAAATAGGCAATTTACAACATTATGATCTCATTTCAGTTTATTTTTTTTTTAAAAAGTATATGTGTGTGTATAAAAAGATCTAGGCCACGCACAGTGGCTCATGCCTGTAATCCTAGCCCTTTGGAGACCGAGGTGGGTGGATCACCTGAAGTCAGGAGTTCGAGACCAGCCTGACCAACATGGTGAAACCCCCTCGCTACTAAAAATACAAAAATTAGCTGGGCATGGTGGCGTGTGCCTGTAGTCCCAGCTACTCGGGCTGAGACAGGAGAACTGCTTGAACCTGGAGGCAGAAGTCACACCACTGCACTCCAGTTTGGGGGACAGAGTGAGACTCTGTCTCAAAAAAATAAAAATAAAAAGATCTAGAAATACATATAATAAAAGGTCAACAGTTATAATCACCAGTTGGTGTGTACATTAGTTTTCTATTGCTGCCATAACAAATTTCCAAAATTTTGGTGGCTTCTAGCAAAACAAATTTATGATCTTACAGTTCTATAGGTCAGAAGTGCAAACTGGGTCTCATGGAACTAAAATCAAGGTATTGGCAGGATTGCATTTCTTTCTGGAGGCTTGAGAGAAAATCCATTTCCTTTCCTTTTCCAGCTTTTAGGGGCTGCTGGCATTCCTTGGCTCCCCCTCCTCCATTTTCGAAACTAGCAATGGCTGGCCAGTCTTTCCCACATTACATCACCCTGAACTTCTCTGCCTTCCTCTTCTACTTTTAAGGACGCTGTGATTACATTGAGCCCATCCAATAATACTCTAAGATAATCTCCCTATTTTAAAGCCAACTGTTTACCAACCTTAATTCCATTGGCAACCCTAATTCCTCTTTGCCATGTAACCTAAACATATGTATAGGTTCTGGGGGTCAGGATGTAAGTATCTTTGAGGGACCACTGTCCAGCCTATCAGGGTGGGGAAAAAATGTTTTATGTTCTTGCTGGTTATCTTTATTTTCTGACTTTCTACAATGCACATACACTGCTTCTGTAATAAAAAGCTAATCTTCATTTAAAAATAAATATAATGGTGGAGGAGAAAGTAATACAATAAGTGGTAATATTGTGGAGATCATGAACACATACCTACAGTAGGAATGAAGAAAACAAACTTAATTATATGTGATAATAGGTATTGGTGGCGTGGAAAATTGCCACTGAAAGAATCATATTTAAAAATGCTACAGTTCAAACAGTATGTATGAATGGGCAGATGATTTATTCTGGAAAATGTTAAGTATCAAACAGTGACTCTAGCTATGACAAGGACACTGTGATGAAAGATTCCTGTGAAAAGTATGCATAAAAATTTTCAGATAATATTAATTCAAGTCCCAGCATTGTCATCACTTACCAGCTGTGTGACCTTATGCCAGTTACTTAATCTCTCTTTGCTTTGATAGCATTATCTATAGATGGGACTAACTCTACTTTCCTCAGGGGTCCTTGAGGAATTAAATGATTTAATACTCGTAGAGGGCTTAGAACTGTGCCTGGCACATGACCAACCCTCTGTAAATGCTAGTCATTAACGGTTATTACTCTGGCAGGTGTTTGTAGCCACCTGTTTCAGATGGAAAACCACTCTGGAATATTAGTTAAGCTGGTGCTTACATGCCATCACTCAGGGAATAATGAGAATCACCTGCTGATTATCTATGAGGTTCTTACACCCAAGGATACTAGCTTAATTAGCTAGTATCAGTAGCTAATTAAGAATTTCAATAGTGAAACTATAGAAATTCTTCCCAAATGGCTAAGTTTCCAGGAAACATCCCTTCCATGTTAGCCTGGTGACTAAATAATACTTCTGAAGAGTCAACAGTTATTTAGCCCAGATCGTTAACGTGCCAAATGGTGCTTTCAACTATGGGGTTCTAACACCTATATCCTGATGGAAAGAAACGTCTAATAATTTGCTAGTCTGAGTGACAGCTTGAGGACAAAGCAAAGAAGCTTTCCAGAACTGTGAGAGACTGGAGACAACTTCAGTAGATATTATCCTGCTCACTGTGGATTAATGTTAAACCAGCTGGATACCATGAGTTGTTGAATTGGTCAAGCACAATGTGGAAAAGCACCTTCCATTGTAGAATGTGACAATTTTATGTAAAACACTGTATTGTATTCAAAGAACTGTATCATCAACAAATTTCAATGAATTCAAAATGTTCCACTGAAGAAATGCAATCAATTCCTTACTGTTTAAAGCTAGAAGGGCTCTTTGAAAACATGTAACCCAGTGTTCCTCAAACTAGGTCAACAGTTCTATCTCCCATTCCCCATTTCTTTCTTTGTTTTCTGTAAGATTCCTCAAAGCTTTGTATGGGCTATTGCGCACTGGGAATCTTCAAGACTTAGAGATGGTATTGAGGGCCAGTCTGACTAATGGCTCCTTTCCTTTACACGTAATCTTTTCATAACTCAAGGGCCACTAATGATGACAAGAACCTTCTGGGCAAGCACTGATGTATCATCATGGACATTACATCAGACAGCAAGAAACTAATGTCCAGCACCGTCAAGTGATTTGCCCTGTGAGCGCGATGACTGCAGAGCTGGCCCAGAATCCAGGCCTGTCTATGCAGCTATCCAGAGAGAACCCGTGGGCCGAAGACATGTGCTCTGGGCCCAGGTGGCCTGGAGAAGGGCTATGAAACCATAATAAGATGGAGACAGAATGTACAAGGAAAGACAGTAAAGCCAGTTACCTGGGAATGTGGCTTCCTCCTCTTTGTTTTTTGCTCAACCTAACATTTAGTAAAGACCTACAGTTTCAGAAAAGACCCTATGTTGGATGTTACAGAGAACAGTACAAAGCTGTGCAAAAGACTTGGTTCTGCCCTCAAGGACCTCAGATTCTCATTGAAAAAACAAGCATGAGGTTGAAATGTTGGCAACAATTCTATGCTCATACCATTTGTTGTGTTCTAAGCAGTTTCACATACATTTTACAAAACTCTTACATTGGGCAAGTATGATTTCTCTCTTTTTATAGATGGGAAAATGAGCAACTGATCAGGGAGACTGTGATGTGGCTCAAGGGCAAGAAACACAGCAAGTGGACCCCACATACACCACATGGGTAGTATACGACAAGCATTGGATTTTTTAAAAAAATGACATCTGCAAATGCCTATGGGGTTTTACACTGTATACAATAAATTGTCTAACTAACCAAGGTTATTTCTAGTACCAAGATAGACGTTTAAAAAATGTTTCTAAGAAAGACATTTGTAACGAAGCAGGGCATGGCAGGGCATTGGCACGGCAATGGAGAAAGCAAGAGTTGATATGAATGGCATCATATACATTTTTTACCAAAGATTTTTAGCTACAAAAACAAATGTTCACTGTAAAAAAAATTTGATTGTAGGGAAAAATAAAATGAAGAAAAAATATCTGCAGTCTCACCAACCAAAGAAAAGCAGTGTTCGGCAAACTCTTATCCTCCAAATTTCTAAAGCCATGCACACTATAAAACCTGATCACTTACGTTAAGCTTTTGCACATTCTTCAGTTCCAAATATCTAAGTGGTAACAACACATTTTCCTTTTTCAATCTACAACATATTACAGCAGACAAAGAAAAAGATGGTGGAAGCATTCATGTTTGAGGTTTCTCAATTATATTTTGGATATGAAGTAGGGATGAATGGGGGGGCTGGGAGTGTCATTATGGATCTATTAGCATTCTACCAACAGAAATATTTGATCCTGCCTACAGCAAGGACTGCAGTGCTGTGTGTGGAGGCTTTGATCTTGCATCCCACTCCAGCATATGGTGTTACTAAGCATAATCAAAGTGCAAATCTTCATAGAAAATTACAGAGACTGAAAAGGGGATGGATGCTTCCTTCCTCTCATTTCCTTTCCTGCCATGTTCCTGGTTTTAAGTAAAAGAAGATTTGGCCTTTTGATGAAATCTGCAAACACTTTTAGGGTATTTACACTGTATAGAGTCAATTATTTAACTGTCCAAGATTGTTTTCATTACTGAGACTGACAGAACGTTTCTTGCCAGGATAAAGCCCCAGTTTTCGGCAGCATGGGTCTAAAGCTGCCTCCCTTATTTAGGCCCTATACAGTGACATTAGAATAAGGAGACATCTGCAGCTCTGGGGGAGGGGAGGAAGGACCCATGCACCATTCAGGTTTGGATAATAAATATTTGAAAATTTACAGGATGAGTTGCTTATCGTTTTTTTGTTGTTGTTGTTGTTTTGTTTTTTGTTTTTTTTTTTGAGATGGAGTCTCGCTCTGTCTCCCAGGCTGGAGGGTAATGGTGTGATCTGGTCTCACTGCAACCTCCACTTCCTGGGTTCAAGCAATTCTCCTGCCTCAGCCTCCCGAGTAGTGGGATTACAGGCGCCTGCCACCACGCCCAGCTAATTTTTTTGTATTTTTAGTAGAGATGGGGTTTTGCCATGTTGGTCAGGCTGGTCTCAAACTCCTGACCTCAGGTGATCCGTCCCCCTCGGCCTCCCAAAGTGCTGGGATTACAGGCATGAGCCACTGCGCCCGACCGAGTTGCTTATCTTTTAAGCTGATACTCTTCAAAAGAGATAGAGGTGACCTCCTACAAATAGTTTTAAGCCATTAATTATAACAATTCAGATCAAGTTGTGAAACAATAGAACTATTAAAGAATTAAATTCCCTTTGAGTATATCTGTCAGGTCCCTGAAGACTGTGGGATACCATTTCTGATTTATAAATTGAAAATAAAACTGACATTTTTGTCAAAGTTAATCATCTTCACCTTCTCATCAGCGTGCTATTGTTGAGCATGAATGACTGTGATGAACTTGGGCCCAGAGACGTAGGCCCCAGGCAAGTTTACAATTTGGAAGCATTTGGACCCAAGAAGCCTCTGTGTGTTGTTTCTCATGGTTACTAATTATTGTGCCCAAGCTTTATGCAAATTGTTTTAAATAACATCATTACCAAGAAAAAAAGTGTTACATCTGAAGCACCATTCAGAAATTTGAATCAAGTACAGGTCAGTCCACCTGAAGCTGCTGGACACTGGCACAGCAGGGCTGGTTGTTCCTGGCTGCTGTCTTTCCTGACCAGTCAGTGCCCAAACCTGACTAGCCAGTGCCCTTGCTGTACCAGTTGTTAAATATTCTGAATATTACACAGAACTGGCCCCACTGGTTGTACATACAGGCAGATATCAATGGGGAGCCTGCTGGGGCTCATCTGTTTCTATCGTGGTCTGCACTCTCCCATTACAGTGGTGGATCATTCCAGAAGTTAGCTAACCTCTCTAGCTCTTAGCATCCTCTCCTCCAAACTGGGGATATGAATAATCCTCACCTAATTCTCTCCTGAGATTTAGATGGATGTTAAAACCAGATATTAGATAGGAAAACTTATTAAAATTTAAAAAATAATTTTGAAAAAATACATAGTATTTGTATACCATTTAGAAAATGCCAAAAAGTAGAATGAAAACATTTATTTTCTCACCACCTCAAGACGGTAACTGTTAACATTTTTATTTTGTTTCTTTTCCTTATCTTTACTAAAACGCTGACAACTCAGCATCAGTTGCTGAGCACCACAAAAATGAAATAAAACAAGGCTATTGCCCTTCCAGTTTGGTGGGGATATAAATGGCTAAATAAATGTTATTACTGTCTTGTGTAGAAGGCCCAATAAAAGAATAGTGGCAAGTGTTATCATAAAATACAATTACAGTTCTGGTTCCCAGACAGGACAAATATTTTAGTACTTAAGAGATACATTTGTACCTAGAGCATCTCCTGAGGCTACTGACTCAGTTTCATTCTAAGGGAAGACGACATTATATTACTGCTATAAAATTTTAGTTACATGTAAAAAAACTCCATACTGTAACCATAAACAACATTTGGATCTGCCTTACTCCCTAAGTCATTATACTCATTCCACATCTGCCTTGCCCTTTTGGCTTGCCAGAAGTGCCTACAGTTCACTGTAGTTCTTGTAGATACACAGTCTGTTTGTATGTTGGTTTCAAACAATCAGGTTTCTTTGAACTGATGGATAAGGATTTTCCTTGGACATAAAAATCCAGTGTTGGAACAGTCACTTTGTAAATGGTCTGAGACACATACAGTGCTCGCTTTCCACAGAGGTTTTCGTTATTTTCCTCTCAAAAAATAATTGCTATTACAGCATATTATTCTCATTGTATTACCCTAGGATGGTACTATCCTTCCGGATTATTGGCTTTTGTACATTCATCTTCCCAGCCATGCTGAGCTCTCTGAAGGCACCGGCTTTGTCTTATTCCTCATACTATCCTCAGCCTCCCAGCAAAGGAGATACTGAAATGTCTCAGTAAGCCCTTACAAATTCTAGTTTAGCAGTTCCTAAGCTCGGGTCTTCACCACGCAATACCTGGCAACATGCTAAATAAAATCTCTAGGCTCTATTCTGAAGGTTCCAAATCCGATTTTCTGGGGGTGGGGCTAGGATCCTATATTTTTAAAGAGCTCTCTGTAAAATGAAGACAATAATTCATTTCTACCTCACCAGGTAGTTATGGAAGTAAATGAGTTATTTATGTAGAGTGCTTGGATCACTGCCTGGCCCTCACTAAGCACTACATAAGTGCCAGTTATTATTATATTATTATTGCTGTTACATGATCAGCCAATCATAAATAGGTGTTTTGAAGCACTGTCTATTGGTTTTCTCAAACTTGAGTGTGCATAAAAATCATCTGGTAAGCTTACAAATGCAGATGCCACAGCTTTGCTGCCCAGAGATTCTGATTTCATAAGGCTCATACCTAGCCAGGGACCTGCATTCCTGTATTTCCCAGGAAATGGAGATTGGTGGATATTCTGTAAACCAGTGGGTATCTCATTCACATCCCTGATCCTGAGGAAAATAACCTTGTCTCTCAGGCTGGGGCTAAGATGCAGCTCATAGACAGAAAGACAACTTTGGGGGGCATTTGATAATATGCCAACCAATCACTGGGGAGTCTCCTGTTTCCTACTGCGTCTGTATCAGGGGCCATACTGCCTGTCTGGGTTTGGCTCCCATGAGAGGAAGAAACTGCTACCATTCCTGCAGGCCGCCTGAGTAAGCTCCAGGATGCTGCTCCAGCAGAACTGGGCTGGCTCCACCTCCTCGCACCCCCTGCAGCCAGACCTCTCCTCCCCCTCACCCATTCCGCACTAGGGCACTGTCTGACCAACTCCTGCCAGCTCCAGGAGCTGCTGAAGACACGGCCTGGAATCCTTCATACCTCTGTAGCTGAAGTTCAAGGGAACCACAGGTTGCTTGGGAAGACACAGGTGCACAACCGTGGCAAGCCTGAGAAGATTCCATGCCTGGGCAAGACCCCTGAGAGCCCTTACACCACATGTATGTGCCATGGACCCAGCCCAAACGCATTTGTGCTTCTGACCTCTGAAACTACCCCGCAGTGCACTTGAGATCTAAAGTGCAAGCTTTCCAAAAGTGAAATGACAAAGCTCTTGTCTTCTCTCATGAATGGCATTCCTTCCTGGATTTCCAGTTGTGATTATGCAAATTATACACCTAAGTGTAACCAATACTTGAATCTCCTGGAACCTGATCAAGCCTGGATCCATCCATTAACAAAGACATTACATAGTTAAGAGACATTCATTTACCTAGAGACAATAGTGTCCTTGCTTTTACTAAAAAGTATTGCTTTTTATAGAAAATTAAGCATAGCCTACGTTATAATAAAGTAGAACTTACATTTCTAAAAACCACTTTCCGGCCAGGCGTGGTAGCTCACACCTATAATTCTGGCAGTTTGGGAGGCCGAAGGGGGTGGATCACCTGAGGTCAGGAGTTTGAGACCAGCCTGACTAACATGGTGAAACCCTGTCACTACTAAAAATACAAAAATTAGCTAGGTGTGGTGGTGCGCGCCTGTAATCCCAGCTATTCAGGAGCCTTGAGGCAGGAGAATTGCTTAAACCTGGGAGGCAGAGATTGCAGTGAGGGAAAAAAAAACCCACTTTCCTTCAAACTCCTGATTTTTTTCTTCTTGTACTTTCTAAAATCAAAGTACATTTACTTTCTCCCCTCCAAAAATAGCTGCATATAGACAGGCCTGTCTTCAAAATTTGAGAAGCCCAGGGTTAGAGTGTGAAAGGTCACTCACTGGCCCACGGCTGTCCTTCCCAGCTCTGGCTCCTGCATTATGAGGGGTCTTCTGGGGACCTCCCAGTGGAAACTCCAGCCTACATCTCCAGATTCTTTTTTGCATAGCTGCCCCTTGGTCTTCCCTTGGCCCTAGGAGTATACACACTTGTGGCATGATTGGCCACTGGGAAAACAGATGTGAAGGCAGCCTACACAGGGAATTCCAGGGTCTAGAGAACTCTGAGTAGGAGGCGGGGTATGGGTGTGCATATCTCCTTCGAGGCCTGAAATCCTGCTCTTATTGGGAGGTGCACAACCAGAGGAGGACTGGAACACAGCCCTCTAAAGCACAAGGTCCACAGACAGGGCCCACATTGGCCTGGTTGAGGGAGGTGTGTTCATAGTATCTACAGGATGCCTATGTACGTGGTATAGCTGAATGCCTCAGTCTGGATGCTCTATCCACACATCTCACACCTGTTGCTGTCACAGATTTCAAGGACCTAGAAGGCAAGAACTAGGAAGACATTTTTTTTTGTATAGCACCTACTGTTTATTTAGGCACAGATTCCTCTTGAGGTTGTAGTGCAAATATGATTACATCAGCTACCTGCTGAAATCCTTGAAGGGGAATAAAGGAATATTTATTTCAAGTCACTGTATAAGCTAGGGTGTATGATACTGTTAAAGAATAAGTTAATAAAGCTCACCCTAAATATGCAGACAGAAGATGTGGAGGTTTCTAAATCCCTCCTTGCATGTGTCCCCAGGCTTCTCCTCGAGTTCCTGCTCACCTTCCTCTAGGTAGTACCGCTCACCCCTCAAACTAGCACAGGTTTCCCCTCTTCTAGACGCCTTCCTTACACTCTCAGGCCAGGTGCTGCTCCTCAGGACTAACACAGCTCCACTCCTCAGCGCTCATCTCCTGGAATTATCATTGACTCACCTCCCTGCAAAGCCAAGGTCCCTGCTCACCCACAAAGTCACCACTGAACTACCCTGCCAACGATCTCGTCTTTCTCTAAATTCAGAACTTGCCTCTATCACTTGCCTATATTAATTGCTAAATGAGGCAATTACTGTGAAACATGGAATTATTAAAAATCATTTGTCACCCTGTGTGGTGGCTCATACCTGCAATCCTAGCACTTTGGGAGGCCAAGGTGGGAGGATCGCTTGAGACCAGGAGTTCGATACCAGCCTGGCAACATGGCAAAACTCCCTCTTTATAAAAAACACAAAAATTAGCTGGGCATTGCGACAAGGGCCTGTTAGTCTCAGCTATTAGGCAAGCTGAGGTGGGCAGATCACTTGAGCCCTGGAGGAAAAGGCTGCATTGAACGGAGATTATGCCACTGCACTCCAGCCTGGGCAACAGAGTGAGATCCCATCTCAAAACAAAATCATTTTTGTTTTTGCAGTGTTCTCTATTACTGCCTTATATTATTATCTAACCTTTCAATGCATTGCCCTTCCCACGAGACTGTCACTGTCTTGAGGTGAGGATTTGTATCTTTCCTTTAATTTTCCACGTTGTTGCAGAGTATGTCCTCAAAACTTACGTTTTCTCAACACCTTGGATGGGGGAAGGGCCCTTATGTTTTAGCAAGATGGTTTACATAAATAAACAATAATTAATAATTAACAACTCCTCCTTGTGTATTCTCATTCTCAGCAGGCGCTGATCCCAAAGGAGCCATTGATTAAATGCTCCATTCCCTATAGATAATAAATAATAATGCTTCCCCAACTGAGCAAGGCCTGAACATTTTTGGGCCTAAGGACTTTGAAGATCACAGCAAGTCCAGGCGTAAAGCAGGAGGGCCCTGCAAGGAGCGTTTACCTTAGGATCTGTGAAGGTTATTATGTATGTGCACACGAGCAGAGCCTACCCCAGGGGCTCTATTACTGTAGGAGAGTTAATGGGACTGAATCACCAAAATGTGGCAGAGACACTTTCATGTTGGCAGAACCAGTTCTGTGATTTCTTCGTGTTCTAGCCCACAGCAGGATGGAGTAAATACTCCCTTCAGACACCTAAAAGGGGGTGGTGCCTCTCCTCAGCTACTAGTCCGACGACGTCAAAACCCAAGCAGCAACCCTCAGACTGGGTTCACCTACCCTCTTCTGATGGCCTTCTGCAGGAAACCTTGTGCTCCCCCAAACTTCCTGTAGAATGCTGGCGGACTCCGTGCTGCCCAAACTTCCCGCAGGGTGGCACCTGGAAGAGCAAGTGACTTAAAAATGAGGAAGGCCAGGCGCGCTCCCACTGCTCAGAAGCGGCTGGTGTACTCGTCTAAAATAAAAAGGTCTCTGTCTGCAAATCCCGTTTGCTAGCCCGGTAATCCTCCCCCGCCCCCGGCCTAGCGTGTCCGACCCGTACAGCTGTTTTTAATCCCTACTTTTCTCACTTGGCATCCCGGGCTCGGGCTGACCAGACGCGGAGCCACTTAGTGTTTCCTCCTCCCCCTGCCGGGGTCTGTCCTCCCTCCGCCGTCTCCTCTTTCTCCGCCTGCGTCCCCGCGGGCAGAGTGTGGGAAGAACGAATTTCCGCCCGGTTTGCTCTCCGCTCGCCGACTTGGGTCCCTTCCGGACGCAGCCCGCGTGCTCCCCGAGCTATTGCACCGGAGCCGCCCTCCCCGTTCGGGACCGCGAGCGAGAAGGTGCCGTCTGCGGGGGCCGAGCCGCCGGGGCTCTGCTGCCAAGCCGCGCCCCGAGAAGCTCTTGGAACCGCTCCCGCCTGCAGCTGGGGAATCCACTCGGCTGGGAGAATCCGCGCCAGGGAATCCAGCTCTCCGGACTCAGCTGCAAACAAAAAGCGCCGGGTCTTGCTCCCTCCCCCACCCCCCCGACGCGCACCCGGTGAAACAGTTTTATACAGAAATGCAACAAGTAGCACCCGGGGTCTGCAGAGCGCGCCGCGCCGCCTGACTTGGCCGGGCGAAGCCCGCCTGCAGAGACCCGGGCCGGCCGCCGGACAAAGGACGGAGGAGGGGCTGGACGGCGCTGCGAAGTCCGAAAGAGGCCATTTAGCGACTCTGGCCAGGCCAAGGGGAATGCAGAGGAGACACAGAGCCGGCGGGCCAAGAGGACGATCCGGCCGCAGCACGCAGGGCGGACGGCGATGGAGGCTGCCCGCGCCGTGCGCCTCCTGCTCGTGGTGTACGGCTGCCTCGCGCTCCCGCCGCTGGCCGAGCCCGTGTGCCCGGAGCGCTGCGACTGCCAGCATCCCCAGCATCTCCTGTGCACCAACAGGGGGCTCCGCGTCGTGCCCAAGACCAGCTCGCTGCCGAGCCCCCACGACGTGCTCACCTACAGCCTCGGCGGCAACTTCATAACCAACATCACGGCCTTCGACTTCCACCGTCTGGGGCAGCTCAGACGGCTGGACCTGCAGTACAACCAGATCCGCTCTCTGCACCCCAAGACCTTCGAGAAGCTCTCGCGGCTGGAAGAGCTGTACCTGGGGAACAACCTCTTGCAGGGGCTCGCCCCGGGCACGCTGGCCCCGCTGCGCAAGCTGCGCATCCTCTACGCCAACGGGAACGACATCGGCCGCCTAAGCCGCGGCTCCTTCGAGGGCCTGGAGAGTCTAGTCAAGCTGCGGCTGGACGGGAACGCCCTGGGGGCGCTGCCGGACGCGGTTTTCGCCCCCTTGAGCAACCTGCTCTACCTACATCTGGAGTCCAACCGGATCCGCTTTCTGGGCAAGAACGCCTTCGCCCAGCTAGGCAAGCTGCGCTTCCTCAACCTCTCTGCCAACGAGCTACAGCCCTCCCTGCGCCACGCGGCCACCTTCGCACCGCTGCGCTCCCTCTCCTCCCTCATCCTCTCGGCCAACAGCCTGCAGCACCTCGGGCCGCGCGTCTTCCAGCACCTGCCACGTCTCGGCCTGCTCTCGCTCAGGGGCAACCAGCTCACGCATCTCGCGCCTGAGGCCTTTTGGGGCTTGGAGGCCCTGCGCGAGCTGCGCCTGGAGGGTAATCGGCTGAGCCAGCTGCCAACTGCGCTGCTGGAGCCTCTGCACAGCCTGGAGGCGCTGGACCTGAGCGGCAATGAGCTGTCCGCCCTCCACCCGGCCACCTTCGGCCACCTGGGCCGGCTGCGCGAGCTCAGCCTGCGCAACAACGCGCTCAGCGCCCTATCCGGGGACATCTTCGCCGCTAGCCCAGCCCTTTATCGGCTGGATCTAGATGGCAACGGCTGGACCTGCGACTGCCGGCTGCGAGGCCTGAAGCGCTGGATGGGCGACTGGCACTCGCAGGGCCGGCTCCTCACTGTCTTCGTGCAGTGTCGCCACCCCCCGGCCCTGCGAGGCAAATACCTGGATTACCTGGATGACCAGCAGCTGCAAAATGGATCCTGCGCGGATCCCTCGCCCTCAGCTTCCCTGACGGCTGACCGCAGGCGGCGGCCCCTACCCACGGCCGCAGGGGAGGACACGACGCCACCTGCAGGTCTCGCGGAGGAGCTGCCGCCGCAGCCGCAGCTGCAGCAGCAGGGGCGATTTCTAGCTGGGGTGGCCTGGGATGGGGCCGCCAGGGAGCTGGTAGGCAACCGCAGCGCCCTAAGGCTGAGTCGGCGGGGCCCGGACCTCCAGCAGCCCAGCCCCTCCGTCGCTGCCGCCGCGGGCCCGGCCCCACAGTCCCTAGACCTGCACGAGAAGCCCCAGCGGGGCCGTCCGACTCGGGCAGATTCCAACCACGCGGAGCCCACCCCAACGGCCTCTCCTGGCTCTGCGCCGTCGCCCGCCGGCGACTCCTGGCAGCGCGCGACGAAGCATCGCCTGGGCACGGAGCATCAGGAGCGTGCCGCCCAGTCCGACGGTGGGGCCGGGCTGCCGCCGTTGGTGTCCGACCCATGCGACTTCAACAAGTTCATCCTGTGCAACCTGACGGTGGAGGCGGTGGGCGCAGACAGCGCCTCGGTGCGCTGGGCCGTGCGCGAGCACCGCAGTCCCCGGCCGCTGGGCGGCGCGCGCTTCCGCCTGCTCTTTGACCGCTTTGGCCAGCAGCCCAAGTTCCACCGCTTCGTCTACCTGCCCGAGCGCAGCGACTCGGCCACGTTGCGCGAGCTGCGCGGGGATACCCCCTACCTGGTGTGCGTGGAGGGCGTGCTTGGGGGCCGCGTCTGCCCTGTGGCTCCCCGGGACCACTGCGCGGGGCTGGTCACCCTGCCGGAGGCCGAGAGCCGGGGCGGCGTCGACTACCAGCTGCTGACCTTGGCCCTGCTGACGGTCAACGCGTTGCTGGTGCTCCTGGCCTTGGCGGCCTGGGCGTCTCGCTGGCTGCGGAGGAAACTGCGGGCTAGGCGGAAGGGCGGGGCCCCGGTCCACGTTCGGCACATGTACTCCACCCGACGGCCCCTGCGCTCCATGGGCACCGGCGTGTCCGCCGACTTCTCGGGATTCCAGTCGCACCGGCCACGCACCACCGTGTGCGCGCTCAGCGAGGCGGACCTCATCGAATTCCCCTGCGACCGCTTCATGGACAGTGCGGGCGGCGGCGCGGGCGGCAGCCTGAGACGGGAGGACCATCTCCTGCAGCGATTTGCCGACTAGGTCCAGGGCATGTAGAGACCATCTCATTGCCCCTAAGGAGCCGCCTCTTCGTGAGGCCCACCAGCCCACCTCAGGGGAAGTGCCCTTTTGTGCACTTGCCAGTGGGGACAGAGGGCCAATTCGGGCACCATCCCCCAATTCCCAGTACTCAAGAAGTAAATGGATGGTACTTGGTGGTCAGAGCCAGAGTAAGGGACAAATGGATGGTGGGATGCTGAGGTCGGAGGCTTCGCTTGGAGGCTTTGACACAGCTATGCAAATGGCTTTTGTAGCATTGCAATGCTTCTGCAATGCAGAAGCCAGGCTTTGGGGGTAGAAAGGGGGTGCTTGTGCCCCCAACATGGCCAGAAATATTTGGGTGCATGCTTTTTGTTTGCTCAGTGTCAAACGGAGAAGTTTTGTTTCTATTTAAGGAAAAAGGAACTTATTACCATTACAAAGGAGGCTTGGCCAGGGACTCCACTGGTTTGGTGATCTCTGCCAAGAAGGGGGATGTAAACAGGTGGTAAAGTTTAACACACCCGCCAAGGAACTCGTTTATGTTGGCTGATAGAGCTTTCAGGATACCTTAAAGTTTAATAAGAGACGCAATTTTTTTTTCAAAAATGTGAAAAGCTCTGACATTTAACGAACTGACCGATAGACTCAAGGACTGTTTTAGTTGGACTGGGCCATTCTATTACGTTCCTTTTAATATTAACAGTACAAGAGCGCTTGCTGACTTCGAGGATAACTAAGATTACATACTTTCTCAGGAGAAGGCTGCATGCAAGACTTCTCTGTCAGGGTTGCTCCTGTGGCTTTTTTAATTTTATTTTTTTAAACCTATATATGGAAAAGGAAATTTCAATGCCAGATTTGATAACAGAATGTGATGTATACGTAGCTGATGACCCACTGGGGAACACCAGCGTTCCAGTTCACTTACCACATCTGTGACAGTGTGTTTAGATTGGAATAAATGTGATGTGGTACTTCTCATGTTTTTATCAGTGACATGGTTGACTGTGCCCTAATTCTCTTGAGTTGCAGTTAAGCCATGAAGGTAATTTCCTAATAGGGAAGCAAAAGGTGATTGTCAATTGATAGTTTAGTGTTTGACCACATTAGTGTCTCTATGCGAAATAGTAGAGGGGAAGAAATTACAGAAAACAAATGTGAAAAAAATACACCAGTGGGTATCTTTTCTACTAAAACCAGAAGATTGTTATGAGTACTTAAACCTCACTGTGAAATAATGATATATTTTGCAATTAATCCCTACCCAACTGAGTGTCTTACTGTGTTATTAAATCTTATCTTTTAGTTAATAGTTGCAGTATTTTAAATGTTTTTGTTTTAAACTTAGGGGTAGGATCCTTTATTTGTTCAGTTGTTTCCAACTATTTGGGATACTTTCATTCCCTGCTATTTATGAAGTACATGTTTATCACTAAGTGTAGTGGTTTAGTTTACATTAATAATTTTATGTGTGGTCTAAAAATGCAGTCACTAAGAGAATGTACACTGTGGTTATGTTCACAGTGGTTATGGATTTATTGGCAGTGGAGTACCATGGAGGTCACTGCAATGGTGCTAAGGCTGACAGTGGAATCTTCTGTTTAGGGCCTTAAGCCCCTGAGGGTCCTGGTGACTCAGGGAATCCATCACAGCCCCGGGTCTTTCACCCCAGTTCACTCCTTTTATGTTTGGCCTAGATTGACCCATGCCTGCCCTCTTCTCAACAGCTGAGTAGGGAACCAGCCATCTGAATGAGCTGATCGTTGTTTATGTTCAAATGAGTAAATGTCCAGACCACTTAAACTACAGCTGCTTTTCTGGCAGTCTTGTCTGCGGGGCCAAAACTTAATAAACCACAGGAAATAGACTGTCATTCTTAGTTTGCTGCCAGGGCTTATTTTAGATTCAGAGCATACTGGTACATGGGAGCGGTAGTGTTGTTTGCTCTTATTTTCAACCAGTGAGCTATCTGGCACCTTTTGTGCTCCTGGCTTTTTTCAATCATAGCACTATTGCATCTCTTAGCTATTTCTTTTGCCCAGCAGGGTAATATTGAGTCCCATTGCAAGTATGGACAAGGCCTCTGGTTCTCCTCACCACCCACCTTTTCAGCCATAGAACATCACTGAAAATGCCTAATGCCTGGATCTGTGTTCTACTTTAGTTTCACTGGGACGTCTTTCAGTGGGAGATGAATAAATGTTATACATTGTTATGTTCAGTTATGTCAATAAACCCACTTACTAATAGAGATAATTTGTTGGAGTTTCCAAATATTTTATACACTTTCATAATGACACAATGCAGTTTCCATTTATGGAAATGAAACAAGCTTGTTGTCTTTCTGTCCTTTATAATGTTTTTTATTTCCGTTTTCATAGGTGAGTATGGACTTGATTTTTAAGAAACGGATGTGTGATGTTATGCACAAAGAAACAAAGAAATGGCTCTAAAAGCGGATGGTCAGCCACAGCATGAAAGTGCTGTTGGACACTAGTGACATCAAGGTGCAGGTGATCGGGTCTCAGCAGGCATTGCCTGTTTAAAGGAAACTGATGAAAAGTCAAGCCCTTTGGCTCTCATGGTGAAAAAATGAAGGAATTATCTTGAGCTGGAAGTAATTTTTTATTTTTGCCACTACACAGCTTATGAAAAGATAACATTCCTAAGGAAAAAAGAATAAACTTGGTATGAGTTAGCAGTATTCAGTGAAAGAGCCACTGGCCAGTCTGCAATGTTGTGGGAACTTCAGGTCAACCAATGGGATTACTGCTTCCATAATGCAGGGGATTTTGCAGGGCTACCAGGTAATAAGTAATTAGCATGTGATTGGAACACCTTCACTAAATTGTCACACACCTGATTTTCACCCAAAGTACAGCAACATATATTAAACCATTAAAGGAGACAACTGGATTGCCTGTTATTTTTGTGTAACCACTCCCTCCTGTTCTTATAAGACTGGAAGGTAAATGGTGATGAAGCATATTAGTGCTAGAAGTTTATTCCAAATTCCAGACCATGGCCTAGTATCAATATTGTCACCATCCTCAGAGAGTATAGCATCATGAAAGTTCGGAATGATGGTAAGGAAGTGATGAAGTCACTTAGTCATTAGAGGGTTGCATTCATTCTTTTTACCTAATCTCTACCTCAGCTTCCTCATCAGTTAAAATGAGCAGCCTAAGAATCCTGATTGCATAGTGCTATTGTGAGGCATAAATGGGTAAGTAGCATTCAGCAACACCAGCTACACCACAGATGTTCAGTAAATATGAGATGTAGCAGTGGTAGTAGTATTCTTCTTTACACAGGGCAACAAATTGTTTGATTAAGAAGTTTCAGGGACAAGGCATTTCTGCTTAAGCCATAACCAATCAGAGGATTCAGATAATGGAATTATGGTAACCCTTCTCCTCCTCTTTTTCTAGTTAATTGAAACATTTGTGTAATTCTTTTGAAAAGTGTCTGTGCATGTCCTTTGCCCACTTTTCAATGGGGTTGTTTGTTTTTCTCTTGTAAATTTAAGTTCCTTACAGATGCTTTGTCAGATGCACAGTTTGCAAATATTTTCTCCCATTCAATGGTAAGTTGTCTGTTGACTCTGTTGATAGTTTCTTTTGCTGTACAGCAGCTCTTAAGTTTAATTAGATCCCACTTGTCAATTTTTGCTTTTGTTGCCGTTGCTTTTGGTGTCTTTGTCATGAAATCTTTGCCCACGCCTATGTATGGGATGGTATTGCTTAGGTTATCTTCCAGCATTTTATAGTTTTGGGTTTTACATCTCAGTTTTCAATCCATCTTGAGTAGATTTTTATGTATGGCGTAAGGAAGGGGACCAGTTTCAATCTTCTGCGTATGGCTAGCTGGTTATCCCAGCACCATTTACTGAGTAGGGAGTCTTTCCCGCTTTGCTTGTTTTTGTCAGCTTTGTCAAAGATCAGATAGTTGTAGATGTGCAGCCTTATTTCTTAGCTCTCTATTCTGTTCCATTAGACTATGTGCCCATTTTTGTACCAGTGCCATGCTGTTTTGGTTACTGTAGCCTTGTATAGTGCAAAGTCGGGTAACGTGATGCCTCCAGCTTGGTTCTTTTTGCTTAGGATTGCCTTGGCAATTTGCCTTCCCATTAACTTGTAGATAGTATTTTCAAGTGTCCCTTTACTTAGTTTACTTAAAACAATACTTTGCATGCACAAATACTTTTTTTCCTAGGGATTTCAAGTCACTTCATCCTTTTCAGTCATGTGGCAAATAGTATTCTTTTCATTTTGCATGGGGAGACTGAGGTATCTGGAGATTATGCTTAACTATTTTAATTACTGAAATAATTAGGAAAGAACATATAGTTTCCTGATACCTACTTGCTTTATCTTAGGGCAGAGTACCTAAATATTCCATTACAACTGTTGGAAAGATTTTTAAGTTACAGGTGGTGAGATTTCTAATTGACACAGAACTGTGAGTGGCTTTATAATTTGGCTGTGAAATGGTATCAGATGCTAGAGGGAAATAAATTGTCATGCCCCAGTATTTCAAGCAACAGCATCTTTCAACTATGTAAATCCACAAAATTTCTTTCAAACTAATGAAAGCTTTATAATGCTAGCTCTGTGCCATAGTTAATGTCGACAGACAGCCCTGTTGCATATTAAGACCAGCTGTGGCCATGTAGCAGGCTTCACTTTACCAAATTACAGTTTTTTGGTTAAGTAATGCTTACCCCACAGCTGATTTCACACTCGGCTCTTAGTATATGGGTACTGAAGTGTGTGGAAACACACTTTGAATGGTGGCCACCATCCTCTTATTCCATTCTCTCCTAAATCTCGTGTCCTTCTAAGGATTGTTACTTTAGGAAATTAAAAGAATTACAAATTAAAACAAATACCCATATTAGCACCACTCATTAATAGTTAACATTTTGTAATGCTTGTTTTCAGCCTTAAATGTCTCTATTGACAAATACCTCTGGTTTCCTTCTCCACACCTTGTCCTCAAAGCCAACTACCATTGTGATTTGGATGTGTTTCCTTCTAGTCCATGTTGAAATGCAGTTGATTCTTTTATTCACAGTAAAGTCACCACAAACACTGGATTCGTGAATGCTGAACCATTGCTCCTAGGGGAAATACAGTGCTGGGTTCCTGCAAGCCTCTGGTCACATTTTTATCAATCAATATGTAACCTTAATTTATGTGTGTTTCTATTTAAAGACACCTTATGTGATATATATTGTTGGCTAGATGTGGTAGCTCACACCTATAATCCCAGCACTTTGGGAGGCTGAGGCAAGAGGATTGCTTGAGCCCAGGAGTCTGAGACCAGCCTGGCAATATAGTGAGACCCTATCTCTATAAAAAATAAAAACTCAGCCGTGCATGGTGGCATGTGCTTGTAATCCTAGCTACCCAGGAGGCTGAGGTAGGAGAATCGTTCAAGCCTGGGAGGTTGAGGCTGCACTGAAGTATGATGGTGCCACTGCACTCCAGCCTGGGTGACAGAGTGAGACCCTCTCTCTCTCTCTCACATATATGTGTGTGTGTTTGTGTGCGTGCATGCGTGTTGGTTCATTGACACTGAACTCAGCCAACAGCACTATGACTCATGCCTGAATGGAGCTTATCTAACATGCATATTTTCTCCATAAGACACAGCTTCCTGCGCTTAGGAACGCTAACAGCACTTCGGCACTATGCTTGGGGAACCCTTTAAACAGCAAAGTCACCAGCAAAAAGCACAAAAATGGGAAAACGTGGCATTAAATAGACTAGGAAAAGGACTCTTGTTAACAGCATGAGAGCTGAAACAAAAAGGCAGAACATCACCTTGTTCAGCCTCAGCTGGGAACCTGAATGGCAGCTCAGATTTTTTGCTGCCCTAAGCATGTCAGCGAATGACCGTGACTGTGCTATGGAGTGTTGATTCTAGGGTCACAAACAAATTTTGGTGAGAAAATGAATTCACAAATACATAATCCGAGACTCAGGAAGGTCAGCTGTACTTTTTCTTTTCTTTTTTTTTTTTTTTTGAGACGGAGTCTCGCTCTGTCGCCCAGGCTGGAGTGCAGTGGCAGGATCTCGGCTCACTGCAAGCTCCGTCTCCCGGGTTCACGCCATTCTCCCGCCTCAGCCTCCCGAGCAGCTGGGACCACAGGCGCCCGCCACTACGCCTGGCTAATTTTTTGTATTTTTTAGTAGAGACGGGGTTTCACCGTGGTCTTGGTCTCCTGACCTCGTGATCTGCCCGCCTCGGCCTCCCAAAGTGCTGGGATTACAGGCGTGAGACACTGCGCCCCGCCGGTCAGCTGTACTTTTTATCCTCCCAGCTTCTTCTCCTGTGCCCCTTACCCCTATTCCTTTTTTATTTTTCTTTTTGAGATGGAGTCTTGCTCTGTCACCCAGGCTGGAGTGCAGCGGTGCCATCTCGCTCATTGCAACCTCCGCCTCCCGGGTTCAAGCAATTCTCCTGCCTCAGCCTCCCGAGTAGCTGGGATTACAGGCGTGTGCCACCATGCCCGGCCGATTTTTGTATTTTTAGTAGAGACAGGGTTTCACCCTGTTGGTCAGGCTGGTCTCGAACTTCTGACCTCAGATGATCCGCCTGCCGTGGCCTCCCAAAGTGTTGGGATTACAGGCGTGAGCCACTGCACCCGGCCCCCTTTTCTAGATGCCATAAATTACCTTTATTTTTTTTAAACCCCCGTGAGTAATCTTGTCTTTTAAATTGGTAACCACACCTACTTTGGGATTGTTTGATATTTTCTAGTGATGCTCCTATGAGGTTTGTTCCCTTGCTACGTGTGCACAATTTTTACAAAATTGATTTTTTTTTTTTTTTTTTGGAGACAGAATCTTGCTCTGTCACCCAGGCTGGAGTGCAATGGTGCGATCTCGGCTCACTGCAACTTCCGCCTCTCGGGTACAAGTGATTCTCCTGCCTCAGCCTCCCAAGTAGCTGGGATTACAGGCGTGTGCACAGTTATTATTTCTTCTTTGGGGGTGCTTACCAGACATTAAAAATGCAGCTACTCTTGTGTCCTTTCTCCCTTCTACCCACTTACCATTCCCCATTTGTCAGGAAGGGCTAAACAAATGAGAACGGCTAAGTATATCCCCTGACCGCCATCTGGCCCGGGCTCACCCTTCAGAAGGTGTCAGTCCCTGTATCCTTTTATCTGGAAAGGCTCTTTGACATTCTTTCACTCTATGGCATTCTTTTATTTGCCAAGGGAAAGGGTGACTGACTCTGAGAAGAACGTAGTTTGCTTCTTGGAAGCTCTTATTTGTGTACATTTACTGCCTTCACACTCATTATTTGAAATGTTTTTGTTTTGTTTTTCTGTTTCTGTTTTAACTTCTGACAACACACACACACACACGGCTTTTTGTTTTTTGTTTGTTGTTTTTGCTTTACACATAATTTGACTAAGGCTGTTCTCCTCATCTTTGTTAGTATCACTAATTATTTCTACTTTCTGTTTCTCATTTGGTTCTTCTAAAAAACACATAATTTTAAACTTACCAAAAGAGCTGCAAGAATATTTCAGGAAACTTCTGTATACCCTTTGGCCAGCTTTCCTAATTGTTAATATTTGCCCTGTTTGCTTTCTCATTCTCTCCGTCAACTACTTAAGAATAAACTACAGACATTATAGGTTGTTTTTTTTTTTTTTTTACCACTAAGTATTTCAGTTCTATTTCTGAAGAATAGGACATTGTCTTTCATAACCACAGTACAATTATCAGGATAAGAAAATTTAACACTGATAAAATGCCATTATCTAATCCACAATCCATATTCAAATCTGTCAACTGTCCTAATAACATTCTTTTTAACTGTTGCCTCCTGGTGCAATCTAGGATCATGCAGTGCATTAGCTATCATATAGCCTCTCTTTCCATTTTCTTTGCTTTGATTTTCTTCTTTCCTAAAGTAAGGTATATTGAGGTGTAGTTTACATACAGTAAAATTTACCCCTTTTGAATGTACAGTTCCATCAGTTTTCACAAATGCATACAATCATTTAGCCACCACCATAATCAAGATATAGATCATTTCTATTATCACAAACAGTTCATTTGTGCTCCTTTTAGTCAATTCCCTTCCCCATAAATTCAATCCCTGGTCATCTCAGATTTAATTTCTCTCCCTGTGGTTTTTCCTTTTCTAGAATGGCATATACACGGAATCATACAGTATGTAACATTTTGTGTCTGGCTTTTTGGGTAGTATTCCATTGCATGAACATACCCCACATTGTTTATTCATTCACTGGTTCAAATTGGTTTTAAAAATAGATCCATACCTTATGGTGTGAGATATGGATCAAGCAAGCACACAAGATTAATGTTTTTTTGTTTTGGTTTTATTTTTTCCATATGAATATATAGTCATCCAGTACATTTTGTTATATATAAAAGATAACAACCAATTTTTTCAGCATTGAATGACCTCTGCAACTTTGTTGAAAACAATCAGTTGGCCCTATATGTGTGTCTATTTCTTGAAACTCTATTCTGATCCACTGATTCATATGTCTATTCTTGGTCCAGTACCAAATTGTCTTGATTATATAGGCAGTCTTGAAATCAGGTAGCATAAGTTCTCCAAATTTATTCTTCTTTATCAAAGTCGATTTTGGCCAATTAGCTTTTTGATTCTCCATATAAATTTCATAATTGGCTTGTTATTGCCTGAAGAAAAATGTCTGGTGGGATTGTGATTTTGATCGTATCTTAGTCCATTCAGGCTGCTGTAACAAACTACCATCAACTGAGTGGCTTGCAAACAACAGAATTTTATTTCTCACAGTTCGAGGGGCTGGAAAGTCCAAGACCAAGGCTTGGGCAGATTCAATGTCTGGTGAGGGCCTGCTTCTTAGCAGACAGCTGTCATCTTGTTCTAACCTCACATGGTGGACAAACCAAAGGAGCTCTCTGGGGCCTCTTTTTATAAGGGTACTAACCCCATTCATGAGGGCTCTCTCCTCATCACCTAATCACCTCCCAAAGGCCCCACCTCCTAATACCATCACCTTAGGGGTTAGGATTTCAAGGTATAAATTTGGGGAGGGAGGAGATACAAACATTTAGACTGAGGTAGATTGCATTAAATCTACAAATAAATTGGGAAAGAATTGACATCTTAACTGACTCTTAATCTGTGAATGCAGTGTGTCTTTCAATTTATTTAGTTCTTTGTAATTTATCTGATAAATGTCTTAAAGTGTTCAGCCAACAAATCTTAAATGAATATTGTTAGGTCTATAAGTATTTCATGATTTTGATGTTATATAAAAATAAAAAAGAATTTTATTTGACAGGCTATGTTTTTTGAGACTTTGTACACATGGACAGGTATTCTTAAATTTGTGTAATGTTTAGGCTAATATATACAAATTAGCACCCGGAAATATGTGTTCTTTATACTTAGCTCTTCTCTTTCCTCAACATTAGGTAAAACATGGGGGAAACCCTTTTCAAATAAAATTAATATGAGACTCCTTTTATAATGAACAGCTCTATAAATCAGATTACATTTAGGTAACATCTAAGAAAGTTCCAGTGAAGGAGAGTAAATAATTGTGTCTGCTTTAGAGCCCTGTGGTTGAGGCTTTTGGTGTCAACTTCAGAACATTATCAATCATGGTATCATGATTTCCCACTTAGACATCTTTCTGAGTATTACATTTGCTTGGAAAGGAACCCTGTGCCCTTTTTGGCAGCATATATACTAAAATTGGAATGATACAGAGAAGATTAGAAAGGAATCCTGTCTTGCAAAAAAAGCAATAACTGTCTATTGTGCACATTAAATTTTAAACAAATGCTCAATCTGAAACCAAAATTGGTTGGAGAAGAGGAGCACAATGGATTAGAGATATGGTAGAACTCTTATTTTGTGGAATAATTCATAGATGCTCCTCTCCTGGCAAGGATTGTGGCAAACTTAATACTATACAATCACCACCACCACCAGGTCTCAAAATTGTAGATAGACAAATCAATAGCTCATTGTTTAAAAGAAAATAAAAATGCTTAATTTTAATATTGCCTACATTAAGGTATTACTGACTTACAATATGGCAAATCTTATAGAAGGGAAAAGCTGTATTTGAGATTTTTATTTTGGTTTTATATATGTATTAAGAAACCTGTAGTCCTAGCATTTTGGGAGGCTGACATGGGAGTATCGCTTGAGGCCAGGAGTTTGAGACTAGCCTGGGCAATATAGGGAGATCACGTCTCTACAAAAAATTTAAAAACAAAATGATTAGCCGAGCGTGGTGGCACATGCCTGTAGTCCCAGCTACTCAGGAGGCTGAGGCGGGAGGATTGCTTGTGCCTGGGAGGTTAGAGGCTGCAGTGCAGAGAGCTGTGATCACACCACTGCACTCCAGCCTGGGCAACAAAGCCAGACCATCTCTATGTCTCTCTCTCTCTCTCTCTCTCTCTCTCTCTCTCTCTCTATATATATATATATATATATATGTGTGTGTGTGTGTATGTACGTATATATATATGTATACACATATATACACACACACATACATATATACATGCATACATACACATGTATTATTTAATTTATGTAAGACTCATTAAGCATAAACTACTTTGAAGCATAGGGTATTTTGTTTATTTAATTTGGCAGACCTTTATAAGCATGTATTTTGTGTCAGGCATGATTTTAAGAGCTATTCCTACACTAATTCATTCAGTCCTTGTAATACCCTCTGAGGTAGGTACTGTTACTTTCTCAGATGACAGAGGAGGAGACTGAGGCACAGAGAAGTTATGTGTCTTGATGGAGGTCTCTGAGTGGGGAGCTGTTGGAGCTGGATTTGAAGTGACACTGGCTGGCTCCAGAGTCCTTGCTGTCAATCCCGATAACTTTTGTCACCTCATGTGTACATATGATGACTGATAAAAATCAAGGGATTGTTCTTAGGGTGCATGGTGAAGATTTTTTCCCTCCCATGTAACGCTAAAACACATGTTTTAGTTCTGACCAATTTGGCCTTTTCTTCCTCACCATTTTTCTTAATTTATGTAACACATGTATGGGGCGCTATCCAGTGTTACATTATTTATACTTAAATATTTAATGAAGGACGTGCAGTCCATCTTGCAGCCATAAATACTTCACTCTGTCTTGACATGTAGGGTTAGTTCTTTCCACTGGTTTGTGAGCTCCCTGAGGACAATCATTCTATCTTGTATTTCTCTTTGTGCCTCCACAGGGCCTGGCTAGCTTTGAATAGAATTCCTGGATACCTGCTTATTGATGAGTGCTGCAAGGCAGCTGTTCAGTCCTTTCCCACTGAGACACACATGCCAGACACTGTTCATAAAAGTGATATTCATTCGTGTGTTGGGGCAAGTCATTTACTCGCTGTAATTTCACCCAAATATACATTTATATAGTCATGGTTAAAAATTGACAGATACTGTAAGATGGTACAGTCGACTGGAAGCACAATACTTTTTCTATCTTTAACGTAGAAATATAGTTTTCAAAAATGAGCATTTGGATAATTTAGTACAGATTTCTGCCCTTAGTGCACTATTTGTAGACTTCATATTGCATATAATAAATCTGGGATTATGTCTTATTTATGTCCCATCACCTAGCATAGTGCATTTCACATAGTAGGTTCTCAATAAATGCCAGTAGAATTTTTAAAACCTTGGGAAAGCATTAGTCCTCTTACAAAGGGAGTGACAGTAGGAGAAATTTTTCATCAAAGATCTTTTGGATCTACTGAGTCTGAGTTTTTGCTTTATAGGACATGGAACAAGATATTGTTGCATGCACACTGATGACTTATTTTTCATCTCATCCCCGTTCTTGAGTAGCTTCTTCCCCCACAAAATCATGACTGAGACAAAAAAAATCCAAGGCATAGCAATAATTTATGAATTTCTTTCTGCACCAGAAAGACATAAGACAAGTGTTTTTGTGAGATAAGGAACATTTCAGCAACACTGTGAGGCATGAATTAAGGTGTAGGCAACTAGGCCCACCAGGTGAATGATTATCTGCCATTGCCAGAGTGAGCTGTCTCAATGGCTGATGAAGCTGCTGACCTTGACATATTTATCATCATTACTCCAGGGGACAGACACCAATATCTCTATTCTTGTGCATAAATAGCCAGAAAAGGAGGCACAGTCCAGTGGAAAAGAATGTATGTGTATAGGTGTGTGGTGTTTGTGTGTGATAGAGACAGAGAGTGAGAGAGACAGAAAGAGTATTTGGTTCTTACATCTTCCTTCCTTTTTTAACTTTTTTCTATTTTTACTGAAAAGGGAAAATGGCATTAGGCTCTCCTCTAAAAGATCAGATTCACAATAGCTCCTCAGTCTGCAAGACTTCAAGGGGCATAGTTTTTCCTTATAAGGGAGCCGACTAAGGCTGCAAAAAATAGACAATCTGTGTTATCATCTCTCAGGCTAAGATTGCCGGATTGCCATCTGATTAGAGGAGGCCAGAGTGAGGGATGTGACCCTGGATAATGCTGGTGCTGTGTCCTCCCTTCACCCCAGGATGGTGCTGATTGCTTTCTGGCCTGGAGTTTGAAATCTGTTCCACTGTCCCACGCCTCTGGCCTGGCTTTCCGTGTTTTGCTGGCATTCTTGGGTGTCCCTTGGCTTATGGGCACATCACCCTGATCTCTGCCTTCATCTTCACTTGGTGTCCTCCTGGTGGGACTATCTGTGCCTAAATTTCCCCTGTTTATAAGGACACCAGTCACATTAGATTGGGGCCCACCTCATTCCAATATGACCTCATCTTAATGAATTATATCCGCAACAACACTATTTCCAAATAAGACCACATTCTGATCTACTGGGAGCTAAGACTTCAACATACAAATTGTAGGGGAGACACAATTTAACACATAGCAGCATCCAATCCATTGATGGTGATTCACTTGGGAGCTTTTTCTTCATTATGAATTTAATAAGAAAGAGGCAGGAAAATGCAGAGGAAATGGTGGAACAGTCGATCTTTTCTGACAAAGGATCTGGATGTGGAAACACGAGGCCTGGGGAATGGAGCGTAGGCCTCCTACTCATTCATCAGAAGAGTCACCTACTGTCAGAGGATCCTGAGGGTATCTGAGTTGAAATATGATGTATGGGTCAAAGAGCGCCTGGGGCTCCAAAGCTTTTTGCAGACTCCCAGTGGCATGTGAATTTCAGCTGCCCAGGCAAAATTACCCTAAATCCTTGGCCTTATGCCTTTAGAAATCTGAAGGTGCTCACCTAAGAGGCCTGCCTTCTCTCCTGTGTTCTCAAATATGGAGGGGTACTGCTTGGGAAGGAGCAGCTCCTTTGTAAGCGTCCGGTCTTCTCAGACACTTGACTTCCTAATAGTACTGTGTTTTAAAAATAAATTTCCTATTTCCTTAATATCAAAATAGAATGAAATTCAGCCAAGACTGGGTGCCGGCAGCTTTGTTAGACCCTTGTATGTCTAATCTCAGTTCTCACAGAAGCCAACAATATGCCTATTTCCAATTCCATATGAAGCCGCAAGGCTCAGCGTTCAGTGGCTTGCCCCGGAGGCTCAGAGGAGGCGAGCGACAGCCCAGTCCTATGCACTTTGTATTTGGGTGTCAATTTTTGAAGGACGCAGATTGCTTTTTAAAAAATCTTAAATATCACATTGCGATAAGAAATCATTTGACCCTGTTGAGCTTCTTATGTAAAATGAGGAGTCTGGATTTAGATGATCTCTATGCGCCTGTGCAGCCCTAAAATGCGTGTAAAATTATGATTTTTATTTTCCTGTTTTGGATGTAAGAAGGAGAGGACGTAGGCTGTCCATCTGCTTTTTTTTTTTTTTTTTAAGACGGAATTTTTAACATCTCATCATGGAATTTCCTGGATATCAACCAAGTATGCAGATCCCCGTCTCCTAGAAGCTCATCTATTTTTGACTGCAATAGAATTAGAATCTGGTCATTTGGGGGGCAATCCCTTTGGAGGGGTATTTTTCTTTTTTCTTCTTCAAATATATATTTCTTTTCTCTTCTTCAAATATCCTTGTGCTCCTATTGCTTCCACAGATGTTCAGAGCTGGCCACACACAGCCTCATTTGCACTTGGCTGACAGGCAGTAGCCTGTTGCACTGGCCAGAGAAACACTACAACTTTCTCTGCTGAGACCGGATTCTGCTCTGGGCACCTCTCCTGTGGAGCAAAGTGGTCCAACCAACAGGCTTTGACTGATTTATTTCAGGAAGACTCGCTTGTTGATGGATATGGTAATCATGCCAGTAAAATTCAATTACTGTATCCCTGAGGACCATAGCAAGCAATAATAAATTAGGGAACATGAGCTTTGAAGTATCTGAACTGAAATTATAATAGAGATGCTGAAAAACAAACAAACAAAAATCCAAAGCGTTCATTTATAGATGCTGCAGTTTTCCCTACCAAAAATTAGTTCAATAATAGATGCTGCAGTTTTGCCTACCAAAAATTAGTTCATCAACTAGCCCTTTGTTCTTGTCATAAAAGAATATGCCTTAGACACAGCCAAGAACATTTTATCTTAATTACTTAGTATTGTTGTAGCTCCCAGAGCACCCCTGCCTTCTGGGTAATGGTACACAGGGAGGAAGCAGCCGTCTGGAAGGGCCTCCCAAAGCCACCGCACTAATCCATGCTGGGCTCACACATGCTCACTGCTCATGGCCTTGGGTTTCAGGTTGCCATCCAGGGCTGAGGTTTGAATGGAAGTTGTCATCTCAGAAGGTCTGCCTAACACTGAACCACTGACATCCATCCAGAATGTCAAGTCGCACATTGTCTCATTAACTTGAGCCAGCTTTCCTGCTATCAGAAACTTTTTCATTCCTGGCCTTTCCACCCTGTCTTTCTTCCTTTGTGTAACAGTTTATGGCTTCTCCTGTTTGTGCCTTCAGCCCGTGAGTTGTGCACGCATCTCCTCCATGCCATAAGTAGAACTTGCAGAATTAGCTGACATTTCTTGTCCAACATAAATTTTAAGTGCTTGAAGGGAGAAAGGGCATTCAGGCAGTCTTGTTGTATCTGCAGACTCTATGGTCTATCCCCAGATAATTTTAAAATTAAAATGGTTTGTCATGAATGTCTTCCTTCACCTTATTTTCTTTCTCATCTGGATCCCAACATTCAAGTAGATAACACAGAACTGATGACCAGGGGAGATATGAAGAAGATGACAGAGGACCTAAAAATATTTTCTGAATCAGTAGCAGTAATTTTCCACCAGTAATAAATGTATTTTGGAGTATCCACTAAGACCAAGCCTGTTTCTTGGAAAATTGCTACCCTCTCCCCACAAGTACACGAAGGACTGTAAACCTGGAACATGCTTAGTTTACATGGCCAGATGGAAATGGCCATATCCCGACCCAGGCTGGGCACCATGGGATTTTTCCCCTAGAAGTTGAAACGTTATTCAGTTGATTGGTTTGCTAGAGTTTGGAGATGGCAGGGCTCTCGAGTTTGGGGCCATTATTTTTAGCTATATGAACAGTGCCATGTGCACAGGAAAGGGAGAGGGTGGTTTTGTAATGAAGCAGAAGTGTCAAGAGAAACAGAGAACAGAGATGGTCCAGACATGGGCAAGTCACTGCTTTGGTTCTGGTGACTGTCACATCCTGCTTCTAGAATGCTTGTGAGGCTGGCTGCACTCTATTGCCTACCCTTAGGTTTTCCCAGTAAATTCTCTTTTTTTGCTTTGGTTGGTCTCAAAAGGAAGTTTTGCTATTTGTTTGTTTTCTTTCTTTTAACTGGCAAAAGAGCCTTGAGATGTTATAATACCATCTAACATTTTCTTGGACTTGGATGGCATTTGAGGACAGGGGCAGGAAGGGCTCTGGCATGATACTTTGAATAGTAGTAGTGTAGTCATGGTATCAGGCCCCACCAGCTCTGTGTTAAATGAGTGGTTAGAGTAGGCCTGGCAGTGAGAGTGGCCTTGCTGGAGAGGGTTACTGTCCTTTGGTAGAGGAAAATCCCCCATTTCACCCTCTGTCCCTGCTTCCGTGCTGGTGTACACTCTCTCTGTAAGCCCTTGTCTCCAGCACTGCACCACAGGCCTCAAACCTTCATTATCTCTTCACTATTTTGCCTTTTAGCCAATGCCTCTACCATGCCCATCTTCCTAGGACCTTAAACATTTTTCTAAGATGTTCACAAATGATGAAAAATTATAAATTATTTCATCTGGGCAAGGGAACAGACAATTCATGGCAGCATACTTTAGGACTTGGCAAGATTAGGGGTGATTCTTTCCATTACAACGAGACGGAAGCTTCAGGACATCAAGAGACAAAAAGCAGCCAGAGGAGCTTACTGTCCCTTTATTTCCCATGAAACACAACGCTGAGCCATGCTCATATTGTGCCCACACTGCTTCCTGTGCTTCGCCAAAGCAGGGATTTCATCCAGCGTCCCAGCTGTTCTGGAGCCTGTGCTGGGGTGGCTGGCTGGGAACGGGGGACACAGAAGGGTGTTGCTTTCATGCCACAGCCGTGCTTGGGCCCTCTGCGCAGGCAATTAGTGACTCCCTCAGGGCAGAAGCCTGTGGGAATGTCCAGTCTGATTCTGTCCTCATTTGGCCCATGAAGAGCAAATGTCCACTATCAGAAAATGAATGAGCAAATACAATCTCCAAATAAAGGGGGACTTGCAGAGGAGATTGTAGTTCCCACTCCCTTGATGTTAGCTATCTTCTGGAAAAAGGGCATGAGACTTAGTGTAACTTGTTGAAGAACCATGGTCACAATTTATTAGCCTCTTCTGTTCTCCTTAGAGGGGAAAAATCAGAATATAAGGTGTTCAGGTCAACTATTACACACACACAAAAAAACTATTACACAAACCCAAGTATGCCCAGCCCTGTACTAGGCATCTTGCAGCACCTTATTTAGATGTCACAGTGGTCCGACAGGAAGACATTATTACTACTAATTTTCTAGCAAGTCATGTAATGTGCTGAAATAATCACCCACCTGGTAAGTAATTGACATGGAATGTGGACCTGAGTTTAGCTGACGCCTAAAACTATGCTAATTCCACTGCAGTGTCATTCGGTATTTCTTAAGCTTGTCTGATAGGACACTCTGGGTGAGGTGAGCACTTGTTAAAAATCTAATCCTGGGTCGTGTTGCAGATCTAAGACATCAGAATCTTTTAGAAATGGGTACAAGAATTTGCTCCAGGTGAATCTCATCAGGCAAGTTAGATAAATGCTGTAAAGCCTTTAAAAAAAAAAAAAAGTAATTCTTAGTGAGGTGTGCACTAAGAAAGTCTTTTTTCTTTTTCATAAACTTTTTATTTTGGAATAACTTTAGATTTGCACATAAGTTGCAAAAATAATACAATTTCCATATACTTCCTCTCACCTAATTTCCCCTAATGTTAACCTCTTAAAAAACCATGGTACATTTGTCACAACATCAACAAATTACTATTAACTTCACTCCAGACTTTATTCAGCTTCCACCTATATTTACCCTAATGCCCATTTACTGTCCCAGGATCCAATCCAGGGTACCGCAGTGTGTTTAACAGAGAGACTTTTGGTAGTATATATGTTCTGAACTAAAGCTAATCGTGAGTATATCTTATGGCACAGCAATTGCACTCCTGTATGTATTCGTAGCAAATGGCATGTATGAAAATGTTTACAGCAGCAGCCTCCAATGCAGGTAAAACCTAGACACAACCCATCCATAGCAGAATAGATAAATAAAATGTATATTCATGCAATGGAATATTGTCTAGAGACGAGAAGGAATAAACTATTGCTACTTACAATAATGAGGATGAATCTTGCAAACATGATGTGGATATGACGCAATGCAAGAAAGAGCACACACTCTAGGCTTCCACTTACAAAAAATTAAGACAGGCAAAACTAAACTATGCTATTTGAAGTCGGAATACCTTTGGGAGGGGTGGTGACTGAGACCGGCAAGAGACTTTGGAGTGCTGGAATGTTCTATTTCTTGAGCTGGGTGCTGGTGCCATAGGTGCGTTCACTTTGTGAAAATTCATCAAACTGAGCACTTCAATATTTGTGCAGTTTTCTGTATATATTTTATTCTTCTTTAAAATTCATTAAACACAGACTGAAGTGTTTCTATGGAAAAGCAGCACGGTGGGTTTGGGACAGCAGCTTTAATTTATATCTGAAAACAAATTAGCTTGATGCAGCAAATTGGATACAACTGACTATGCAGTCACCCTGCACTAGGAAACAAGCATGGCTTCTTGGCTAATTAACAGACACCAGGGCATGCTCCCCCATGCAGAAATGTTCATTGCCATGTTATTTTAGGGTAGGGTGTGACTTTTACAATAAAAAGGTTTGCCAGCTGGTGGTGTGACATGCGTCCTTCCTCGTGGAGTGAGGCTATGCTGCTGGGACACATGGAGAGACATGCTGTCCCCAGGCATGAGGAGCAGCGTTTCATGTGCATAGCTGACTGCCAGAAGTAGGGTGCAGGCCGCCCTTCTTGTCCTAGTGAGAGTGGTGACATCAGGTAGGACACAAGGCACCAAGGACTGGGCATAGTAAGTAGGTGGTCAGATCAAACATCACCTCATAACCCCTCCCTGTCCCAACAGTCTCTGTCACCACTATCCTCTCTCCCTCTGCCCGCCCCACTCCCAGCCAGCCTTACACAGCAGCAGCTCCTCCAACCACTAGTTCCACTATCTGTTTTCAAATCCCACCCGGGCCCCAACTCCCTCTCATTTAGAGCCCTCTTGTGTCTTTTCTGATATTTTCCAGTTGTTTCCCAATGCTTCTCTCTACTTACCTGCTATCTAGAGGTATAAGATTGGTCCTTTCAAAAACTGAAATATGCTTGTTTGGATTCTGGGATTAAACTCTATTATCTCCATAGCTGTGAAGACAAAGCTTGCCCCCTTGTACTAGCTATGGTCTGAATGTGTCTCCCAAATTCATATGTTGAAACTTAACTGCCAATGTGATAGTATAAAGAGGTGGGGTCTTTAGGAGGTGCAGAGCCCTCATGAATGGGATTAGCAACCTTATAAAAGAGGTTGAAGGGAGCTCCCAGGACATTTTTGCCCTTCTGTCATATGAGGACACAGCATTTGAGGCACCAATTTGGATGCATAGAGCAGCCGTCATCAGACACCAACCTGCTGGTGCTTTGACTTTAGACTTCCCAGCCCCCAGAACTGTGAGAAACAAGTTTCTATTATTTATAAATTACCCAGTCTCAGGTATTTGGTTATAGTAGTACAAATGAACTAAGATAGTACTCAGGTCCTATATGCTCTTTCTGGAATGTTCTCCCCTTAGCCACCAACAAGGCTTGTTCTCTTGCCTCCTATAGAACCTGTTTCAAATGTTCAAACTACATTGCAACCTCCTTATCCCCCTCCTCATGGGTGTATTTTGCCTTAGTCCTTGTCATATTATATATGCTGTGCTTCTATGTTTTTTCCTTCAACTTCAGGACCTTGTTCCACTCTGTGCCAGTGGAATTTCTGCAAAGGCAGGGATTTTTCTCTATCCCAGTTGCTCTCACATTGCCCAGCACATGGTAGGGGCTCAGTGTGTTGAATGCACTATGGAATGAATCTGAGCTTGGCTTACGTCTCCAGGTTTATCTTCTGCCATATCCCTACAAACTCACTGTGCCCCATTCCCATTGATCCATGAAGTTCCACATCACTCCCCCACAAGGCAGTGCATGCAGTTCCTTCCTCCCGCAATACCTGTCTCCCCTTTCTACACATGCCAAGCTTGTCTTCATCCTCTGGATTCCACTGGAGCTTCAGCAACTCCATAATGCCTTTCCATGGTGACACACAGTGCATGGACCATGCTAAATGCTACTGGCTTGTTCAGGCCTCAGCCTTCCCCAGAGACATTAAGCAACCCCAAGGCCAGACAGGGCCATTGTGTCTTTTCCCCCAGCCTGGTTCTTTAGATGTGTGATGAGAGAATACATAAATGGCATCCCTAAAGACATACAGGCAGTTAGTGGCAAGGAACACACTAGTTTCCAGATATGCTGGTCTTCCATTCGTGGTACTTTACTTGTTATTTCCATTAGAGAACTCCTTGGAGAAGACATTCTCACCTTCCTGAAACTCACATTCCTCAAATTCCTTACATTAATCAAAATGTCATGTGATTAATTACTTTTCATGAACTGGCTCCTACTGCATAGACAGATTTTAGGCATGAAGATTTCTGTGAGATTTTGAGATGTTTTTAAATTACTCAAGCAAAAGAAAGATATCCTGGGCAAGCTGGAGGTTACTGTAACCTCCAACCTTTTAGCTGGAAGTCTGAAATGCTCCCCTACTTTCTTTCCTGGATGGGTGGAGCTTTATCAAGGCTTTCTTACTCATTTGAAATTGTCTTCTCTCAGGGTCTCAGCCAACAGTGGCTTTGGAGAACTGAGCTCTTTTTCTGGCTTATCTCCAGGCCCTTTGAGGGCTGGTGCCTGCACACACCTTCTACAGGCAGCCTAAATACTAAGGTGGAGGTTGAACTTAGGTCATGGGGTCTTTTCATTTTCTATCTTCCTTGTTGGTCCTGGCATCTCCTCAGCATAGGGACCAGGTAACACTAAGGGGAAAGCATTCAGATTAGCGCATGCCCATCGCGGCACAAACCCAACCAGATTAGGCAGGGCCAAATGTCTCCCCCTTCTTCACTCCTCCCCCGCAGCCTGAGGCTCATTTTCCCTTCCTGCTTGTTTTCACCGGTTGCTAAGCAGCGCGCAACAGGCTGGCAGCCGCCTCTCCTCTCCCAGCAGGCTCTTTGGATTAACCCCGTGTGGAAAAATGGAGTTTCAAAACAGCGGGGCTGTGTCACAGTCCAGAGAAGCCAGACCCAGAGTTGATAACAAGCCACACCTTGCTTTGAGGGGCAGGGATTCGGATGGGCCCCAGCTCCAAGGCCACTGGCACTTGACTTTGAGTTCTGGCCCCACCCCTTGGCAACTGAGTGACTCCTAGGAAGTGACTGACCCTCTCCAACTAAGTCTTGGTTTTCTCATCTGTGAAAGGGGTTAGGCCAGGTGTGGTGGCTCATGCCTGTAATCCCAGCACTTTGGGAGGCCGAAGCAGGTGGATCACCCGAAGTCAGGAGTTCGAGACCAGCCTGACCAACATGGTGAAACCCGTCTCTACTAAATACAAAAAATTAGTTGGGTGTGGGGGTGCATGCCTGTAATCCCAGCTCCCTGGGAGGCTGAGGCAGGAGAATTGCTTGAACCTGGGAGGCAGAGGTTGTAGTGAGCCGAGATGGTGCCATTACACTCCAGCTTGGTTAACAAGAGTGAAACTCTGTCTCAAAAAAACAAAATAAAAACAAAAACAAAAACAAAAAAGAAAGGGGATAATAGTGCAATTTCTGCATATGTTGTTCTGAGGATTAAATGAGAAGTATGAAAAGTGCCCAGCACAGAGTACATTACGTGGTGAGAACCCAGAACTCATGGTGTGTTAGCTGCTGGTCATGTGATTTTCACAGCACTGCCATGTCTATCGTCTGTCTCCACATCACTACAAGTCACCTGGCTAAGGTAACTGTTGATATTTCTATTTTAAAGATGGAAAACACAGGCACAGAGAGGCAAGGGGGCTTGCTCAAAGCCAAACAGCTGAACTAGTGTTGGAGTCAGGTTCCCTAATAACTTGTTTTGTGTTTTTCCTTCTTTGTCACAGCACCCCAGATGTATCTAAGTCTCAAGATTCCCTCCATCCGGACTTTTCTTTGAGGAAGAGAAATTAATTGGAGGCAAGCGAGTCTGTGCACCTTGCTTCCCACTTTGAAACAGTATAACCTTTGATCATTACTAAATCATCCCCAAGATGAAAACTATGTGTGCATCCATTGTCTGTCTAGCATAATGGGAATGAACAAATAACATGAACTTCACATGAGACTATGAGGACCAGACAAGGAAAAATTGGCCTTGAAGTACGTGGTATGAAATCATGCTTCCAATCTATAGAGTGACAGGGCTGTAGGAAAGCTGAGCTTCATAAAATCAAAGATAGTGAGAGTTTGTCATACTACCCAGGGAAAAGTGGGTAATTTTAAGTCTTTTTCTCTGGACTCCTAATGATTCTAATTATACTGCTTCTGCTTTTTAGAGTCAGTTAATTCAGCTGGTTGCCAAAAAGGCAGCACATTTGATCCTCGAAACTACAATTTCACTTTGTTCTGTTAGAGCCCTGGGCTGCATTTTACCCTAGCCTGGTCCAGGTCTCTTGGGGAACCCGGTGAGAGGAGGTGGGGAGTGACTTTCCACTCTTTTGTAAAATCAACTCTAAGACTATAAGCACTAGGTGGCATTTGAGTATCACTTTCAAACATTTTTGTTATGTCCTGGACCATTATGTAGTTAATATTTTCTTTAAATTCACTCGCTTATTTATAATCTTAAAAGTTTTAAAATACTGTTGTATTAGTCGGGATAGTCTAGGCTTTGTTGCAGTAACAAATAAACCCAGATATTGCAAAGGCTTAACACAACACAGGTTTGGTTTTCCATATGAACAAAAGCTCAACGTCACTGATCATTAGAGAAATGCAAATCGAAACTACAATGAGATACCATGGCGATTGTTCAAAAGTCAAGAAACAATAGATGCTGGCAAGGCTGTGGAGAAATAGGAATGCTTTTACACTGTTGGTGGAATGTAAATTAGTTCAACCATTTTGGAAGACAGGGTTGTGATTCCTCAAGGATCTAGAACCAGAAATACCATTTGACCCAGCAATCCCATTTCTTGGTATATACCCAAAGGAATATAAATCACTTTACTAGAAAGACACATGCACATGTATGTTTATTGCAGCACTATTTACAATAGCAAAGACTTAAAACCAACCCAAATGCCCATCAATGATAGACTGGATAAAGAAAATGTGTCACATATACACCATGGAATACTATGCAGCCATAAAAAGGAATGAGATCATGTCCTTTGCAGGGACATAGATGAAGCTGGAAGCCATCATCCTCAGCAAACTAACACAGGAACAGAAAACCAAACACCACATGTTCTCACTCATAAGTGGGAATTAAACAATGAGAACACATGGACACAGGAAGGGGAACATCACACACCGGCACCAGTTGGTGGATAGGGGGACGAGGGAAGGGAGAACATTAGGACAAATAGCTAATGCATCAGGGCTTAAAATCTAGATGACAGGCTGATAGGTGCAGCAAACCACAATGGTGCACGTATACCTATGTAACAAACCTACACATTGTACACTTGTATCCTGGAACTTAAAGTAAAATAAAATAAACTAAAATAAAAAAGGTTTAGTTTTCATTCATGTGAAATCCAGTGCAAATCAGATGACTTTCCAGGGCAGCTTTTCTTGGAGATAGATGGCAATGCCTAGATCTATGCTCACTCCATTGTATAATGCCACCATCTCAAAATGTGACCTCCAGGGCCACTGATGCAGAGGAAGAATGACTGGAGGGCTGTGCACCTGCTCGTCAATGCCTTAGCCCAGAGGTTATATAGGTTTCCACTCCATTTCGTTGGTGACCAGTCACATGATCCCCCCAAGTGCAAAGGGGCTGGAAGTGGAGGGGCGCACCAGGGGTATTTGCTGAGCACAACTGCCTTACCCAGAGATGGAAAATGAAGACTGATGTTACCACTTGCTGTGCAGAAGAGATGGTCATAAACAGATGTATTGAGAACAATGTGTTAAATTCTAGGTAGATTTTTTATCTGCTAAACATTCTTGGCTTTCAGCCTTAGATGTATTTAGTTTGTCCAAAAGATGTTGATAGGAGAGAGAGAGAGAGAGAAAGACAGAGCGAGAGAGAGAGAGAGAGAGAGAGATTAAGACATATTACCACCAGAGACTTTCTCCCTGAAGAAATCAGAAATGTTGGCCAGACATGGTGGCTCATGCCTGTAATCTGAGCACTTTGGGAGGCCGAGGTGGGCAGATCACCTGAGGTCAGGAGTTCGAGACCAGCCTGGCCAACATGGTGAAACCGCATCTCTACTAAAAATACAAAAATTAGCCAGGCGTGGTGGCGGGCACCTGTAATCCTAGCTACTTAGGGGGCTGAGGCAGGAGAATCGCTTGAACCCGGGAGACGGAGGTTGCAGTGAGCTGAGATTGTGCCACTGCATTCCAGCCTGAGCAACAAGAGCAAAACTCCGTTTAAAAAAAAAAAAGAAATCAGAAAGGATCATTGGGTAAGGAATAACTTTCTCATTATATGATTCAACGTTGTTTTATACCTTGTCCACATCCTATCTAAAATCAATCTCTTTCCACCTAAAATCATCTCAGCCATGGTCCACATGCCATGCTCTGGGAAAATGCTGCCCTCCTGGCCCTGGGCCCATGACTTACAATCTGCTTCCTGTGGTGGTGACTGTGGTGTCACCATCCAAAGCAGTAGCAAACATTTATGCAGATTGACTGTGCACCTGGCACTGTGCCTGGGCTGCTGAGGACAGAGTTGACGACGAACGTCCTGCCTTTAAGATTTCATAGAATGGTCGGGCACCGTGGCTCACGCCTGTAATCCCAGCACTTTGGGAGGCTGAAGTGGGTGGATCACCTGAGGTCAGGAGTTCGAGACCAGCCTGACCAACATGGAGAAACCCCGTTTCTACTAAAAATACAAAATATTTGCTGGGCGTGGTGGCACACTCCTGCAATCTCAGCTACTAGGGAGGCTGAGGCAGGAGAATCGCTTGAACCCAGGAGGTGGAGGTTTGCAGTGAGCTGAGATAGTGTCATTGCACTCCAGCCTGGGCGACAAGAACGAGACTCCATCTAAAAAAAAAAAAAAAAAAATTTCATAGAAGAGGAGAAAAATAGACTTGTAGTTACAACACAGTATAAGAAACACATCTAGGTAACTATAAGGTGCTAATGGGGTGAGTAACCGAGAAGTGACCCTTGAAGGGCAGCAGATTTTTTGAGAAAAATTCTGTGATAACCTAGTTGTATAGTGTTCACTGTTTGATGTTATTTCCTTTAAATTTTTCCTTCAGTGGTATTAGTGGTATTCTATTCAAGGTGAAGTCCAGTCCACTGGTAGAAGAATTAAAAACCCAGCTAATATTTTCTAGGTACTTTGAATTGAATGTCCCTTGAGGCATCAAGTATTCTCAGAGGGCAAATGATAAGCCACACAACGCCATTGCAGGATACGGGGAAGCGTTTTGTAAGTCACAGAGAAGGTTAATAACAGTGTCAGGTCAGTATCGTGGTTATTGATTGAAGCAACTAAATGTAGGCCAAAAGGAGTGAGCTGTGGTGTTGACCAGCAGGTTCCGTCCTGCTTCCCCACTGTGTGACTCTGCTCAAGTTGGCTTCTTAGTAAAATTACACGACTGGGCCAGATGTGGAGGAGCTCCTGCACTATGGATGTTCTCAGATGCAAACGAAGCTCTCTTCCTCAAGCCTGTGGGTGAATGACCTTGGAATCCTGGCACTGTAAATTTAGCTTCAGCCATCCCATCAGTTGTTATTCTGGTGCATTTAGGTTGGATTTTTAGGTGTTGGGGGAAATAGTATTAATCTCATCACCATTGTTTTCATTTATTTTTATCTTATTTAGTACTACTATGTGCCAGGCACTGTTCCAAGTACTTTTCCAATATTAATTAATTTAATCTGTACAATGATGGGTACTGTTATCACACCCATTTTACAGGGGGGACAACTGAGGTTCAAGGAGGTTAAATAACTCGCTCAAGATCAGCTTTCTAGGGAGGGCAGAACAGGATTCAGTTTCTGGCAGGCTGGGTCTAGAATTTGTCATCACCACCCTGTACTGTCTCTGGACAGAATAATTGAATAATAATAAGACAAAGATGAAGTATGCAGTAATGACACATTAAAATAAGATTTTTTAAAAAAAATTAAATGTGATAAGACAAGGACAGACATGGCACATGCCTTTGGGCTAAGTCCTTTAGAAGGGAACAAAGAATGAACCATGTACTATGGGAGAAAGAGAAGAAAATGCCTACGACCTTACGGGCCTATCAGGCTTTCTACCTATGAGCTCATTTGCTCCTTACAAGACCCCAGGAGGTAGGTGTCATTATCATCGCCATTTTACAGAGGAGGCTGAAAGGCTTGTTTAAGATCACACAGCTAGTGAGTGGAGGAAGCCACGTCCCTGACTAAACTGCCTAGAGGCTCCCATAAGGGCGGGTTGGGGAATCCACCTCAGAAGGCTCTGTGAGTCCAGGTCCTAGTGGGCAGATGCCTTGCAGTAAATGAGTCTCTGTGCTGCAGGAATCTGAAAGACCAGCTTACCTGCGGCAACACATTTCAATCATATGGAGCAGGTCTACTTAGGGGAAAGATGCACAATGCATAGGAGATGCCTGTCAACGCTGAGAAGAGCTGAAGCGCTGAGGACAGAACCTCACCCTCACTTGATAGAAATGCATCTACAAGCTGTGCACTCACGTTTGACCAGGGTTCCACAACCTTGGCACTATGAACATCTGTGCGGGATGATTCTTTGTTATTGGAGGCAGTCCTATGCATTGTAGGGTGTTGAGTGACATCCCTGGCCTCTACCCGCTAGGGGCTGGTATCTATGTCCACCTCATCCCCCCAGCTGTGACAAACACAAATCTCTCTAGACAAGGCCAAATGTTCCTTGGGAAGCAAACTCCCCCTGTCTCCCCTGCCCCCCGGTTGAGAACCACTACTTTGATCTTATACTCTGGGCTTATGAACGGTGAAAGCTTCCAGAAACTACCCTGTTTTGATGTTGAGGAGTTCAATTTCCCTAAAACTCCTCCCAACTCTCAGAAACTAAGAGAGAGAAAATAAATGATGGGTTAGCTTCTGCAGTGCAGATACTTTGCCATTCAGTTAAGTTTGTATATTTGAGGGGGTGTATGGATATGGAGAACGGGGATCGGCAAGCCTACTCACCACACTTCTTCACAATACCTCTATTTCATTCCGTCTATTATATGCTTATTATTTCAGCTCTTCTCATGAGCGATCAAATTCTTATTTTGCACCATATTGCCCTCTAGCGGTCACTTCTCTTTATAGCACACGGAAGAGAGGCACAAATACAAATCGCTTTTGAAGAATGAAACCCAGGAGTGAACTGGCTGAGGGAAGTGGACGTGGTTCCAGGAGCCGGGTAACTTCTGGCTTCGCGGATTGTGAGCAGCCGGTTTCTCCTCCGAGCCGCGCCTTTTTCCTTCCCAAGCCCCACCCTTCTTCTTGCGAGCCCTCACCTCCACGTTCCGGCACCCAGTGGCACTTTGCTTCTCCCGCCGGGATACCGGACCTCTTCTTTGCAGAGAGAATGCAAAGCTACTTCCATGTTAAACAGAAAGAGCATCCTGTGGGTAGAAATATCCGACGAGGAGCGTTTTCCGAATGCCCGGAAGGGAGTTGCTACGTGAAAAATAGACATGATGCGCTGAAAAAAATATAGATGCTTCGTTGTTGCTCTTGGTTCTCAGCCGGACCTCAAAAACAACCCCAGGAATTTTTTCCTCCAAAGTGGAGCCCGCTACTTTGCAAATGCTCCCCTTCTTTCTCCTTGCCCATCCCCAGACCATTTAGTTAATCTCAGTGGGACAGGAACCGTCCTACAAATGCATGTGTTTGTCATGTTAAGAGCTTTGGTAAGCCTACTTAAATTTCAGACAGTTGGAGACTGTCATAATGGCTTTCTTCTGTCGATAGGTGACATTGTGTAATTAGTAACCCTATAAAGCCTTTGAGGATAGCTTTTTCTTTTAAAAATGGAAACCCAGAGAATTAAGACAAAGAAAGCTACTCTGTGGAGTTAAACGGCATCTTCAAGGAGGAAATTTTTAACAGTACCTCTACATCTGCACGTGGGCTTCCATTATATGTTTAACTGTCTCCAAGATGCAGCACCCAGACGTCAAACCACTCAAGCCTGGATGGTGAATTTATGATGGAGATTGACTTTTTTGGAAACTAAGTTTTCTGTTTCCACAAAATAAAATTGTATTTAGGGGTATAGGCGCCAGAATTTCTTTTAGCAATTAATCAAAATGAATGACCAAAAAGTTTAATTCTAGACTACAGCTATTAAATTAGTTCCGAGCTATGAAAGCAGTTTTGATTTTAGGCCATATCAATCCAGGACAATACAGAACAATGAGCCTGGAGGGTCAGATACTGTGAAGAGTAAATTTGCAGAAGGCTTTTGGGTCGGCAACAGGTGGGTTTCCTTAAAATTTATAGGCTTCGTAGGATAAACACACACTTCTTTATTTCTGCTCTGTATGAACACACAGCAGATGAAGTTCCACTAACCCCTTTCCCCTGCCCCCACATTTAAAGAGCTTTCTCCTTCTCTTTTCTTTTCTCTTTTCTCCTTCTCCTTCTCTTTTCTTTTCTCTTTTCTCCTTCTCCTTCTCTTTTCATTCTGTTAATGGCTTAAACAGCAGCCTGTGCTTTAGAACCATAAAGCGTACATAAATGTTTCATAAAAAGAAATGAAAAAAAAGAAATCTCCAGTGTGAATATTTGTTTATAAGATTATTTAACCCCTTTTACTTTATCACCTTACTTGCTCTGACCCTGAGGCCCTAGAATGACGTGGGCCTGAACCCTAATCCTCAGGTGATCAATACACCTAAAAACAAAGGTGATGCCTACAGAGGGGCACAAAACAAGGTTTCCCACAGGGGGACTTGCCAGTCTGGTCAGTATAACTAGTGAACCCAGATAGTGCAGGTCCAGGAAGCTGGTGTGACGCCAAGCTCCCCACCCTCAGAGGGCTCTGGCGTTCCCCACCGAGGACTCGCATCCCATTTATAGCTCTGTAGATGTAAGCAGCCAAGATGATTTGGGGGAACTTCCGTGTGACAAAGGAGACAAGAGGCTGTGGAAACCTTCCCTAACAAGTGGTTGAATTGTTTAAGGAATTTTCGAAACCCTCTAACTGGAGAAGCAGGATGAAGGCGAAAGAATACATGACTGATCATTGCTGGCTAACATAATCAGGTGATTTGTGTTAACAATATGCCACAAAGTCCCGGGAACAAAGTCTAGGTCCTGTCTTTAGCCATGTCGTGTCCACGGCAATGTGGACCTTTTATCTTATTATTGGATGGTCCATTGAAGCCATCCTTAGGAAGTTAGAACCTTCATAAGAGAAGACGAGATCCAGTCTATGTGGAAAGGTGCTTTTTTTTTTTTAAAGAGGTGCTCGTAATGGTGGTGACTTTCCTTCCTTAACATTAAATGAATTACTAACTCTACATATAATCTTATGCATTTCTGTCCTTCTTCCCTTCCTTCTTCCTCCCCTCCCTCTCCTTTTGCAGGAAAACTATATTTCAGGACTATGCCCAGCAATGATGGCTTCAAGATCACAATAAATTGTTTAGCCTTTTAGAGGATGGGAGGCAAAATGTTGAACCACTGGAAAAAGGCACAGGCAGGGGAGATCCTGATTTTGTGAAGCCCAAAGCTCATATGATTTCTTGTAAAAAGAATATACAATTACAAATACAAAATTAGGCAGGAAAGTGAACATTTCTTTAGAATGAAAAATGATATCACAAAAAAATTATTGGAGACTTGGAAGTTTAGATCCTTTTTCTCCTGAAGATCTCTTTAGGCAATTTACCAAAAATGGCCGATTGGAAATGCTTTCTGATTGCAACCCAGCTTCTCTCTTCTCCGGGAAAACTCGATGACTCCTCCCACAACTCACAGAGGCCTGTGAGGAAGAAGGGCCTCAGGCTTCAGCTTCACTTGCTTCTCAGGAGTTTGCGTCTGGTCTCAGGTGCCACCTATTTAGAGTGGCCAGCAGCTGATAGCAGTTTGTATCCGTACAGGTAGGTCCTGGCCATCACAGCGCCAGGGTCCTGGAAGCAAGCAGGGCGGGTCACGGACGAGGAGAGCAGTTTGGGTGTGCAAGACAAGGTCTGGATTCAAGTCCTGCTCAGTACTTACCAGGTGGGTGAACTTGAGGTACTTTATTTACTTCTTGGAACCTCTTTTTTTTTTTTATCTTATCTGTAGAACAAGGTAATTAAAAGAGATTGGGTTGGGTGCGGTGGCTTACTCCTGTAATCCCAGCACTTTGGGAGGCCAAGGCAGGGGGATCACTTGAGTCCAGGAGCTCAAGACTAGCCTGGGCAACATGGTGAGACCCTTTATCTACAAAAAAACAAAAACCAAAAACCAAAAAACAAAACAAAAAACCCACAAAAATTAGCCGGTAGTCCCAGCTACTAGGGAGACTGACGTGGGAGGATTGCTTGAGCCTGGGAGGTAGAGGTTGCAGTGAGCCAAAACCGTGCCACCGCACTCTAGCCTGGGCAACAGAGCAAGAACCTATCTCAAAAAATAAATAAATAAATAATCATGTATATAAAGCACACAGCAAAGCATAGGACAAACACGCAATGAGCCTTTGTCTGAGAGTGAAATGTATTTTAAAGTTTGATACTGAAAGTTATGTGTGTGTCTCTTTGCATTTGTCTCATCCCTTCCCTTCCCTTCACTGTTGACTACAAGAGACATTGGAAATCATTGAAAAATCCATTCCCTAGTTAATCTTCCCCGGCTTGCCTTTTATAGTATCTGTCGGATCCAATCCATCATGTATGTAATATATTTTACATTGGCTGCTCTATGAATAAGAAATGAGTGGAGGGTGTTTTGTTTTCTGCCTCTTCTCTATCACGAGGGACTAGGTACAGGATGCAGATTTCAGTTCTACAACTGAAGGGCGCAGATAATAAATCATTTTACATGTCTAGGTTGGAAGACAGGCTCCTTGGGGATTCTGTGATGGCGGTGGAAGAGAGGCCGTCTTCCTGATCAGCATTTTGGGTGCCAGCCTGCTCTGGTCAATGGGAAAGAATGGAAACCTTAGAATTCAACCATATCTGCCTGGGCGTGGTGTGGGATGAACTAAAAAACCAGAGCCCCAAGGTGGCCTGGGTAAAGTGCCTACCGGAATTTACACTTTCTCACAAGCATCAGAAGGATGTTAGGACACAAAAAACTCTTTTGTGCTGCAGAAGATTTTGCAATCTTTGGGTGCGAGGAAAGGTTTCAATTTCCTTAGCTGTAAAATAGAGATCAAAGCCCCCTTGCTTGCTTCACTGGATCATGTGGAGAACAAAATATAAGGATGAAAGTGAAAACGCCTTGCACATCTAGGGAGAGCTTGCAGTATTGCTATTAAAAGCGGTAGCATAAATTAACAGCATGAAGCATTTCTGTATCATTTCTCCAACAACCCACTTTTCAGCAATGATTTCCTCATATTCCTTACATTTGCATTTTGGTGCTGTTTTGTTGTTCAGATACGAATTAATGCTAAATGTTAAACTCTATTGGATTCTCTCATTCAAATTGGAGTAACACAGAGAAGGCAATTCATGTATTCATGGTCTTCTGTTTTCAGGGGGCCATGGTCTGCTAAGTGCTAAAACCTTTCTCAAGTATGATGAAACAGCGCCACCGTGTGGTCTCGAGGCTTACCACCCTTCACTCATTTGCCTTTGGATTTTTATGGAACATTGGTCAATAAACATCAGAATATGTGTAAATACATATTGAAATAATGGAAATTGAGGTAAATTTGGTGGAATCCTCCCATAGCTGTATTTGTGAACACTTATTAGAGAAAGTATCCATTTATCATTGGCATGGACATGCTTGAATAAGGTTTGTGAGTGACAACAAGCTTAATATTGTCCAAAAGTCTATCTTTGTGATGGTGGTAACTAAAAAATGCATTTTTCCAGAATATCTCCCTCCATTCTCCGATGAAAAAGTCTATATAATGTGTGTATTTCATGAAATGCATTTTATTGTATGCGGAGGGGGAGAGAGAGCTATATAAGGCAACATATATTTAACAGAAAATAAGAATGAAAAATTGTAACAGTCTTCTTGGCTAGAGCCTCTCATTTATCCTGAAGTTATTCAAGCAACCAAGGCAGAAGCACTTTGGGGAGCGGCGTGGTAACTATGCATTGGACTGTTACTAAATAGATGAGCCTCTGCCAGGAAATATTTGTTAGGGATAATAGCACAGCAAGGAATGGTTCTCTCTCTTTTTAAAATGGCTTATGAATGACAATAACAATAATAACTTACTGTGTTTATTTAGCTAGGCACTGTCTGAAGCACTTTGCCTGCATTGTTCCATATATTAATTGGAGAGGAGTTCAGTAATGGCCATTTAAAAAATATAATCTAATTTAAAAAAATGCTAGCCAGTGTGAGCAGACACACATTTGAGATAAGAGCTAAGCCGGTGTCATTAGCGCTAGACTCAATAGCTCTGAATGCGCTGGGTGGTTGATTCCCTCTGGTGGCCATTGTGGGAATTTACAGATGTAATGCAAATGTCACACAGTACTATAATAATCACGAGCACTGGGATGCATGTTGGTGAATGCAGTCCTGTCCAGGGAACATGAAGCCACTGGGATGTGACTGTTAGAGTATGACCATCTTTGTTCTCATTACATTCCTGCTGTAGATGAGAGAGAGAGTAAGTGAATGATCCACTGATATGCTAGGATTCAATATGGAATGTGGACAGGAGCATACATGGAGAGAGTAAGTGAATGATCCACTGATATGCTAGGATTCAATATGGAATGTGGACAGGGCGTTAATAAGGGGCTAACATGCCACTCTCTGTTTTCCCCTTCAGCTCTGTAATCAAATGGCAGAAAACATTGAAAACGTTAAATAACTGAATGGGCAAATAAATTGTGCTGTATCCACTGGATCCATTTGAAATAGAAAGCTTCTTTTTGTAATATACATTACATCAATGCTCATGCATTTGTATGTATCTATACATAGAAAAAAACTAGAAGGATAGATACCAAGTTGCTAACAATCGTAACCTCTGAGGATTAAGGTGAGGAGAGGGCAAGAGGATGAAGACTTTTGTCTTTTACTTTATCATTCATTTATTAACACAAACCTGTATTTCTTTTATAATGAAACAAAGTAAACAAATTAAAAGAACCAAATATATGCCCCTCTGAAACGTAACATGCCCTGAAAATGTGATAAGTGGGTTAGGGAAATGTTGTAATTTATCTTACGATTTAGAACTTCACAATATATAGCTTTAAATATTAGCAATCATAGAGCCCCTCTAAAACAGAGTACTCTAAAAGTTTTAGTAGAATTTGTATTAATTCCCTGATATTTTTCTTGCTTCTGAACTTATGAAATGGAGGAGCTTACTTGACCATAGATCTAAAATATTTTCATTACCTGCCAAGGAGTGTGTGAGCCACCATTTAAGGCAAGAAATTTGGAATTCTGCTTCCAAGTTCCAATTTAGCTATTCCTTTATGTGTTGATCTTATTAAAAAAGTGTCCTTTCCTGCAAAGCCAATCCGAAAAGGCACATAGTATTTTGTACGCCACAATTATTAAAAATCACTCTGGTTCCATGCATGTATCTTAGAACTTTGAATCAAAACGGTGGTTTTGGAAATCTATATCTAATACGTAAAATAACATGATATAAAATAGACATTGGTTTTGGGGTGCAGGATAAGGAAAAGGGAGGAAAGTGTAGGGACATGAAATGGGGCCAGACATGAGATGAGTCCACAAAGTACACTAATGAAAATGAAGTTCTGCAAAACTTTTGGTAAGGGTGAATCATAGATTTGGTTTGCAGTTTACTAGCAATTCAAAGAAACAGGGTAAGCTGCAGGAGTCACGGGCCCACAAGGCACCGATGAGTCGATTGTTAAGGAGGAACAACAGCTACTGGGCTACTAAGGCAAGAAAAAATTGTCTCCTGCTTGACTGGGTTCTAGTTAAAAATAAGATGGTGTTCATCAATTGCAGAAGGAGATGCAGGAGAAGGAGATGGGCTCCAAATCCTGGCAGGCTCCTCACTCCTGGGTTGGAGGGAAGACAGCTGTGTCCCCAGTCCCTCAAAAATTTTTATTTTCCATTTTTAGTAGTCTGCCTTTCCCATCTACCCTGACCCCAACCTGAACTTCATCCTTTCCTCAGTGGGCCCTGAAACGTTCCCCAGTTCTTCTTTATCAGACTAAAGCTCAATGAAATGGATTTACTTGACTTTTTCATATTTATGTGGGAGTGATTAATAATAGATTCTGCCCCTGCCCCACTTAGGGCATGGGCATTTATTTTTTGTTCTCTTAGAATGGCAGCTGGGCAGGTGGTCTCAGTATACGTTTGTTGTAACAATGGTTACATTTCACTTGGCAACATCATTTATCATCTCCTGTGACTTTTCACTGTATTTACAAACTCCCCTTTGGCTGTAGAGATCACAAGTGAACTCTAACAGATTAAATTATGGCAGCTTTATTTACTGCATCCTGGGTACTATCTTCCATATATTTTATTCTAGAATTGTTTATTTTCCTACAGCCATTGCTCACTGAAATTCAGGGTAGGGCCTACTATGACCCCGTCATCTTTTAAATCAGTCTTTAAACAAGGCCATTCATTCCCAATGGCTGTTTGTGTCATTTCCCCTATCCGCCCGCCTGCTTTAGTGTTCTTCATTTAGCATCCAAGTTCACACATAAAAAACACATTGTGCAATGGCCGACTGTGATGGCCTGACCCGGGGCAATAAATGGACTATTCATCTCACCAACGTCTTGGCCTCAGAAGGAGACTTGAAAGGAAAATAAACAAAGTTGTAAGTTTGTGTAGGTGGAACCTTCCAGATTTCCTTTCCCAGACAGCACAAGAAAATTAGCCCAAATGCCCATAAAAACGTAGGCTCTGACATTCTTTGATTCTGCACAGTTTTCCTGTACATAGGATGGGAACGTGGTGTGAGCCCATCAAGCCTCTTACACTGGGTAATGGATGGGCCAATTCTAAGACTGGAGATTCTTGTTACGGCCAGCGTTCCTGCTAATTAACTTGGGTCATGAGTGGACAATGAAGGTCTCAAAGCAACAAAATTTACAGTGGGCACACATGGACCAAAGTCAGTGATGGCCTTGGGGAGGAATTGAGGCAGCGAGGAGCTTGGAAACCTTCTCCTTCCACTTTGGCCTACCCGATGCTGCAGCATATCTGCCATGCCGTCTCATTCCAAGTGTACTGTGAACAATAAGAACACATCGTCACTTCCCCTCTAGGAGGGTCCATGTATGGGACCTGCCATCAAGTAGCAAGTAGCTGGTTGATTTACCAGGAATAGAGCCATATTAGTTTACAGGTTTTCTGACAGCAATTGGCAACTGGCCTTAGTGAGGGGGCATTCACGCTGTTGCAGGCCAATGCCTCAGCTGGTGTAAATTATTACGTATCTACGTCTGGATTGTTCCTCAGCTGGTCTATGCTCAACATGCACCTACCAATATGTTTTTGATAACTCTTTTCTCTTACAAATATTTTGTTTAATATCAGTGGATGCTAGTTTGTTCGAGGCATAGGGGTTTGCAACTGATTACCTTTATGGCAGATTAATCTGTTGTCAATACAGAAAACCATTCTTTAATTCATGCAGTATTTCAGGCTGTGAATTGCCTCTTCTGATATTATGATATCAGAATATCAGAATATGATTGCTACCTCTGCTTACTTTTAGTTTGCATTTGCTTGAAAACACAGCCTAAAATTTGCTTTGAATTTTTAAAAAGTTTATAGTGAAGTGTGACAAATATACAGAAATGAGAATAAATAGCTTGATGAATATTCCATAGCGAACACTCCAAGGTAACCAGTTCCTGGAGCGAGAAATGGAACCAGCACCCCAGAAGGCCTCTTCCCCAGTCCCCCTCCCAGGCACAGTTCCACACCAAAAATAAACACTAACCTCATTTCTAACACCATAGACTAGTTTTGCCTATTTTGGTACCTTATATAAATGAAATCACACAGCTTGTACTTTAACTTCTTTCATTCATCATTGTGTTTATGATACTCATTCATGTGCTCACATGTAAAAATAGCACACGAATTCTCATTCCTGAATAGAGATACATTTTATTGAATATACCACGATTTATCCGTTTTGCTGGTAATGCAAGTGTGGATTGTTTCTGGTTTTTGGCAATTGTGTAGTGCTGCTGTGTACATTCTCAAACCTATGTTTCATGCATATATGTATTTTTTGGCTTGTTATAAAACTGGATTGGAATTGCTGGGTAATTGGCTATGGTAATATTCACAGTAGATAGTGCCGAAGAGTTTTCTAGAGTAGTTGTAACAATCTCACTCCCAGCAGCAGTGGATTAGAGCTTCGGTTGTCCCACAGCACTTGGTATTGCCAATCCTTTTACTTTCAGTCATCCTAGTAGAAATGCAACGGTAACCCACTGTAGTTTCAGTTGGAATTTCGTTAATGTATAATAATATTAAACACTTTTTCAATTGGCAAATGTTTATTTGCCAGTTGAACATTCTCTTATGTGAAGTGATTGAGTCCTTTTAATTTGTAGAAATTCTTTATATATCCATCATATAAGTCTTTTGTGAATATGCATATTGCAAAATATCTTCTCCCACTCTGTGGTCTGTCTTTTCACTCTCTTAACGGTGTCTTATAACGAATAGAAGTTCTTAATTTTAATAATATATGATTATTTTTTCACCTTTAAGCTTAATGCTTTTTGCAACCTGTTTAAGAAACCTCTGCGGCTGGGCGCGGTGGCTCACGCCTGTAATCCCAGCACTTTGGGAGGCCGAGGCGGGCAGATCACGAGGTCAGGAGATGGAGACCATCTGGCTAACATGGTGAAACCTCGTATCTAGTAAAAATACAAAAAAATTAGCCGGGCGTGGTGGCGGGCGCCTGTAGTCCCAGCTACTCGGGAGGCCGAGGCAGGAGAATGGCATGAACCGTAGAGCTTGCAGTGAGCCGAGATCGTGCCACTGCACTCCAGCCTGGGCAACAGAGTGAGACTCCGTCTCAAAAAAAAAAAAAAAAAAAAAAAAAAAAAATCTTTGCCTACCCCAAGATGATGAAGATATTCTCCGAAGACTTTTTTTTTCAAGTAGTAGCTTTATTGTCTCTCATACTTATATTCCTCATTTATCTGTAATTATTTTTGTGAATGGTGAGATGAGGGATGAGGGGATTATGGGAGCTTCTCTCTGCCTTCCCTTATGGCTATACAAATTAACCTAGCAGCATTTATTGCAAAATATATACTTTCCGTATTGTACTGTAGTATTACCTTTGTCATAAGTCAAGCAACTGTGAAAGTGTGCTTCTCAATACTCTGTTGTGTTTCCTGGCCGATTTGTTTATTCTTGGACTATTGCTGTACTCTCTTAATTGTCTATAATTTATTTTTAACTTTCGTCTTTTTTCTTTAGACATGTCCCTTGTCCCTTATTAGCAGTATATAACTAGATGTAAACGTTCTAAATCCAGTTTAAAAATTATCGTCTTTTTGGCTGGGCATGGTGGCTCACGCCTGTAATTCCAGCACTTTGGGAGGCTGAGGGAGGCAGATCTTGAGGTCAGGAGTTCGAGACCAGCCTGGCCAACATGGTGAAACCCCCATCTCTACTAAAAATACAAAAATTAGCTGGGCGTGGTGGCGCATGCCTGTATTCCCAGCTACTTGGAAGGCTGAGGCAGGAGAATTGCTTGAACCCGAGAGCCAGAGGTTGCAGTGAGATGAGATCATGCCACTGCACTCCAGCCTGGGCAACAGAGCAAGACTCTGTCTCAAAAAAAAAAAAAAAAAAAAAAAGAAAGAAAAAAGAAAAAGTAATCTTTTTAAAAAGGGATTTTTTAAGTTAACTATAGCTGATAAGAGTGAATTGTATGTTTCAAGATAGCTAGAAAAGTGGATCTTGAATGTTATCACCATAAAGAAATGATAAAGGTTTGAGGCAATGGACATACCAGCTACCCTGATTTGATCATTATACAGCATACACAGGTATTGAAACACCCCCCGTATCCCATAAGCACATACAATTATTACATGTTCGTTATAAACAACATTTTTTAAAGGGGGATTTTTCTAAGGCATTTGTATTTTTTGTTACGGTTGATGTGTTTGGCTTATTTTTATGTTTCCTGTTTTGACTTATTTCATGTTTCTTTTCATTGCTTTATTTTTAAAACATCGAAACCCTAAATCTAACTATTAAAATTGGTAAGTTGACACGTATTAATTAGCTTCTTTGCAGTCACCTCTTTGATATCAGCTCTGCTGCAGCTGTCTTGTGTTTTTCCGCAGAGTCCCAGAGCTTTGGAGGTCGAATCTGGTTTTCTACTTCCACAGCTACCACCTCTTATTGGCTTCATCGTTTTTGCCTTTCTCCTGATCCTCCAAGATATTTACCCACCTCCTTGATTTTTGTCCTAAAGCATCACTTTTGCTCTTAACCATTTTACTGCCTATTTTATTTTTTTGTTATTGGAATTTTAGCTTTCTAGTGTTTTGCTTAGTCTCAGCCTCTGAGCCAAGAGAGAGATCAGAAGAGACCATCAGGGAGGAGTAAAGCCTGCTTCTGCCTTGTTTGGTTTTGGCCTGTCAGGTGTGTTTTGTGTTGCTAGCAAACCCTCTGGGCTTTACTGCTCTTCGGTTTTCAGTCCGGCCCCGTATTAGTAGAAGTTAATGAAAAATCTTCTGAGACTGTGGTAATAAAGTGACTGGGAGTCAAGTTTTTGATACTATGAGATTTCATATTTTCTTAGAAGTGGGCAGATTTTAGAAAAGCATTGAGGGAGGTCCCCTCTGAAATCACTAACAGTTATAAGTACTAGAATATCTTCTTCCACTGTTACATAATCACCTTTCTAATGTACTTCTCCATAAACATATTTTTAAACAATAACAAAAACTATCAACATAGAGACTTCATGTTTTAGCAATCTTTCAATCTTGTTTTCTCATGAATTCTTTATAAACCGTCCGATGCCATTCACTCACCTTTTTAATAGCCTTTTTAATGGGCCAGAGTGTTGAATCTTCTGCTAGCGTCTGACCTTGTGTAAGTCACATACTCACTGATGATTTGGGTTAACGCAATCCAGATAATGAGGTAATTACATTAAAATGATTTCTAAGATTTCTTAAAATAAAAAATTCCACACTTTTCTAAAACATCATACACAATCGTGCTTGGGTTTAAAATTATACCCAAATTGGTCACAAAACAAGCCAGCTTACAGAAATCACAGTTCTTGGCACTAATAAGCTCTTTCTTAGCAATTTCTTTTCATTGACCAGAAACTGCTGGCATTGTAGTAGTGCTTGTTCATAACCAAAATATGTCTGATCTGCTGCTTCTCACTGGTTAGGATGGTAAAATGAATGCATCAGCACCGGATACACTTATCTATGAGACCTTTGCAATTGCCACTTCACAGACTTCTGCTGAGAACAGTGCATGGCTAACATATTAACCCACTCCTGGGGGACAAACAGGATCTTGCAGTGGGGAGGTAAGAGGAATCTTTTAAATTCTCTGAAAAGATAAAAGATAATAAAGAGATATTAATGATGCTAGAAACATGAAGTTATGATCTCTACATATATGATCTCTTTCATGTACATACATTTCATATTGTTTTCCCTGCTATTCTACCCAAAAAGGAAAACATTTCTTCTTTTTTTTTGCACCATACACACACACACACACACACACACTTTTAAATTTTTAGTTGTGGTAAAATACACAGAATGTAAAATTTACGAGATTAACCATTTCTTTTTTTTTTTTTTTTTTTGGAATGGAGTCTTGCTCTGTCGTTCAGGCTGGAGTGCAGTGGCACGATCTTGGCTCACTGCAACCTCCGCTTCCCGGATTCAAGCAATTCTGCCTCAGCCTCCCGAGTAGCTGGGATTACAGGCGGCCGCCACCATGCCCAGCTCATTTTTGTATTTTTACTAGAGACGGGGTTTCACCATGTTGGCCAGGCTGGTCTTAAACTCCTGACCTTGTCATACGCCTGCCTCGGCCTCCCAAAGTTCTGGGATTATAGGCATGAGCCACTGCGCCTGGCTGAGATTAACCATTTCTAAGGGTACAGTTCAGTGGTGTTAAATACATCCACATGGTTGTGCAACCATCACCACCATCCATCTTTATAACTCTTTACACTTTGCAAAACTGAAACTCTGTTTCCATTAAACAATAACCCCCCATTCTTCCCTCCCACCAGCCCCTGGCAACTACCATTCTACTTTCTATCTCTATGAATGTGGCTACTCTAAGTACCTATATAAGCAGGATCCGAAAGTATTTGTCTTTTTGTGACTGGCTTATTTCTCTTAGCATAATGTTCTTGAGGTTCATCCGTGTTGTAGCTTTTAAGGTTGAATAGTCTATTGTGCGTATAGGCCACATTTTGTTTACCCATTCATCCATTGATAGATATTTGGGTTGCTTCCACCTCTTGGCTATTGTGAATAACGCTGGTATGAACATGGGTGCACAAATACTTCTTTAAGATCCTTCTTTCAGTTCTTTTGGATATCTACTCAAAAGTGGAATTGTGAGCTCATGTGATACATCTTTTTAAAATTTTTTGAAGAACTTCCCTACTACTTTTCATAGTTGCTGTTGCATTTTATATTCCCACCAACAATGCACATGTTTTTAAAAATAGCACTATTTTCTGGTTTTGTTTTGTTTCTTTTTAAAGTAATATTATTATTTGTATATACATCTTTTGTTTCAATAGCTCTTGAAGTACAAGTGGTTTTGGTTTCATGGATGAATAGTATAGTGGTAAAGTCTGAGGTTTTAGCACGTCAGTCACCTGAGTAGTGTACCTTGTACCCAATATGTAGTTTTTTTATCCCTCACTATCTCTCCCACCCTCCCCACTTCTGAGTCTTCCGTGTCCACTCTATCACTCTGTGTGCCTTTATGTCTTCATAGCTTAGCTCCCACTTATAAGTGAGAACATGCAGTATTTGGTTTTCTGTTCCTGAGCTACTTCACTTAGAATAATGGCCTCAGCTCCATCCAAGTTGTGCAGAAGATATTATTTTATTCCTTTTTATGGCTGAATAGTATTCCATGGTGTGTGTGTGTGTGTGTGTGTATATATATATATATATATATATACACACACATTTTCTTTATTCACTTAACAGTTGATGGGCACTTAGGTTGGTTCCATATCTTTGCAGTTGTGAACTGTATTGTGGTAAACAGATGTGTGAAGATGTCTTTTTGATATAGCGGCTTCTTTTCCTTTGGGTAGACACCCAGTAGTGGGATTGCTTGATTGAATGGTAGATCTACTTTTAGTTCTTTGAGAAATAGCCATGCTGTTTTCCATAGAGGTTGTACTAATTTACATTCCCACTAGCAGTGTATAAGTCTTCCCCTTTTACCACATCTGTGCCATCATCTGTTGTTTTTTGACTTGTAAATAATGGCCATTCTGGCTGGGGTAAGATGGTATCTCATTGTGGTTTTAATTTGCATTTCCCTGATGATTAGTGATGTTGAGCCCTTTTTCATACGTTTGTTGACTATTTGTATATCTTCTTTTGATAAATGTCTATTCAGTTGCCAACTTTTTGATGGGATTATTTTTTTCAGCTGATTTGAATTCCTTGTAGACTCTGAATATTAGTCCTTTGTCAGATGCATAGTTTGCAAATATTTTCCCGCATTCTCTGGGTTGTCTGTTTACTCTGATGATTACTTCTTTTGTTGTGTAGAAGCTTCCAAAAAGGAAGACATTTCTATGCAGCATTTCTGTTTGCTTATTTAAACCAAAATCAGTCCCTTTTGTAGAGTACCATTATAAGAATAATTTAATAGGTTAACGAACCATCACATAAAGCCAAAATATCTAGATGTGAATAAAAGAAAATACAATTCCAGCCTGAATATTTTATCTCTGCACTACTGTATGGGGTAGTTTGCAGCTGCTGCAGAATGGGGCAGCTTCTCCTCTCAGTGGACATGGACCTTGTGAAGTAGGTACAAGTGCAGGATGGCACTGAGATGGCAGCACATTTCTTTCACTGTCTGAACGACTCGCTATAAAATGAATAATAAGTCCAGGCATGGTGGCTCACGCCTGTAATCCCAGCACTTTGGGAGGTTGAGGATCACCTGAGGTCAGGAGTTTGAGACCAGCATGACCAACATGGGAAAACCCTGTCTCTACTAAAAATACAAAAATTAACTGGGCGTGGTGGTGGGTGCCTGTAATCCCAGCTACGTGGGAGGCTGAGGCAGGAGAATTGCTTGAACCCGGGAGGTGGAGGTTGCGGTGAGCCGAGATCATATCACTGTACTCCAGCCTGGGCTACAGAGTGAAACTCCATCTCAGAAAAAACAAAAATAATAAAATATAAAATGAATAATGAAATGAAATAATTTTAAGTGTTAAAAAAAAGTTTTGCTAAAGATTTTAAAGTGTCACCTCCAAAAAATTTTTCAGAGTTCACTATGGGAATGATTTTAGCATCAAAGACATTGTTTCTAGCCTGTAAAACACAATTTTTACCCACAATGAAGCTAAGTTTAATCCTCAGGAAAGTAGGGTTAGCACAGACCTGTGGTGTTTTAGTACCAGAGATTCTTGGAAATGACCTGTGAGATTTATAAAAAGCTTCCACCAGTGAATTTAGAGAGAGGCAAAATGAAATGTGTCCAACACCCTGCCCTGTCTGCATTTGTCTTGCAATGAAAAGGCCTTTAAATGAAAGCAGGTGTTGCTCTGGAGCTAGGTGAGACAGTGTTCATAAAATACACATTTATCTACTTGAAGGGTGCAGGGCATATGACCATTTACATCAAAGGCAGTGTTGGGGTACCCGGAGATCCTCGGCCAGGCTACACAGACACCCACAGGCCAGGATAGTTTTAAAACAAAAAAAAAGTTGGTGAGAAAAAGTTTCAAACAAGAGGCCTCTGTTTTGAGGTGCTTTTTTCTTTTTGCAAATAAGAAATTTAGGCAATTTAAAATAAGAATAGAAAATAGCTACAAAGAAAAAAAAATAGCTACAAAGAATAACATGTATTCACAATCTGTCAAGAGTTATCACTTTGTGAGCAAAACATTGTCCAGACTTTTTATTAAGGGGGTCTTAGACATTATCTAGTCTAACCCCTTTATTTCACACTAATTCTGGTCACAAACATTGATTCAGGCCTACTATGCACCATGCAAAAGAGAAAATTGAGGCCAGAGGAGTTAAGTGGTTTTTCCAACATCAGGCAGGATCTAATACTTATCTATGTAGGTAACAAATTACTCAAAAATGTAGCAGCCTAAAACAACACACTTATTATTTCACAGTTTCTGTTGGGGAGGAATCTAGGCACAGCTTAGTTAGGTCTTGGCTTCAAGGTCTTCTCATATCTCTGCAATCAATGTATCAGCCAGGGGTGGGATCTCATCTGAAGGCTCAAATGGGGAAGAGTCTGCTTCTGAGCTTATTTATGTAGTTGTTGGCAGAATTTGTATCTTTGAATGTTGATGAATTCAGGGCTTCAGTTTGTTGCTGAATACTGGGTTGAGGTATCTCAACAGTTTGTGTCATCTAACCCAGTAAGATAGTAAGTGTGCTATCAAAATGAGAACCATCTTTTATAACGTAATCATGAAGTGACATTCCCCCTCCCCCCCCATGACTTTTGCCATATTCACCTGGTTAGGTAAGACAAGTCACTTGGTCCAGCCAACACTCAACAGGAGGGGATTCTATAAGGTCACAAACACCAGGAGGTCAGCATCACCGAGGGCTACCTTCAAATTTTGACTACTACACAGAGAAAATGGCAAGACTTAAAAAATACTACATTGTGTTCTCTGTGCTATAGGAAACAGACTTCAGGTACATAATAGGAAAATGAGTTTTTCTTTTTTTGAGCCATGTGGAGTGGTATCTGGAGAGAAATTCAGTCAATTTTCATCAATATAATTAAATCAAAATTAAATTAATAATTTAATTTTGTTAATATCCCACCAATTGCTTAGTAGTTTAAGGAGGTAATCAAAAAGATTTTCCATATACCAGTCCTAATTCAAGAGGCCATTTCTTCTCACTCCCTACATTAATCCACTTCTATTAGGGTAACCATATAATGTATCATCCAAACCAGGGCACTTTGGGACGTGGAAGTAGGTACTATTAGTATTTACTTCAGAAACTACAGGAATAATCCATGGTCATCTCTGGTAAACCTGGCCAAAGAGCCACCCTACTTATAGCCACAATGGAAAGCAATCCTGAGCCAACTTGGAAGCTCAAAGCTTGAGGGAGGAGGAAAAAAACAGAGGCTTGAAATCAACCCTGACCATTGGTGAGGTTATAGGTCTGCAGCCAGATAACCCTGCCATCCTATATGCCAGCTAGTTTCTCTGTGAGCCTTTTCATGCAATCAAGGAGCTCTGGAAGCCATGAGAGAGTCTTAAAGCTCTTTTATCACCTTCCCTATGGTCACTTCTCATTTCTCTCTCTGTTGATTTCATGAACAAATATGAGGTGCACCATGCCTCTTTCAGAGTTTTGTGATAGCTTTATTGTTCTTGAGCCCTTTTGTTTCATTTTTAATGTTTCAAAATACAGCCATGCAGATATATATGGGCAAGTTTGCCCACTATTGATGTTTGAACAATGGAGTTATTTTTTGATATAACATTGACACCGTGTTTTCGATGGAAAACGTTACTCGAGGATTTCAAATGCTTATTTATCAATGAAAACCTGAAATACCACTGTCTATTAGTTGTGCATTCCTCTTCCTCTTTTAACACTCATTCTATACACTTCCAAACTAAGCATATAGCAGGCATTCACATAACTACTTGATTAATTTAAAGGCAGTGAGCATTTGAAAGTATTTGTTAAAGCTCATGGAAATACTAACTGCCTGCAAAGGAAGCATTTATTTGATAAAAATATCTGTTGAAAAGAATACTTTCTTTGAGAAACAAAGCTTGTAAAACATTTACTTTGCTTGAATCCATGTACTTACTACTTTAAATAGAGTTTTAAAACATGAAAATCATTTCTGTATGTACACGGCATCAATTAAAAGTAAGGTCTAGCAAACTTTCTCCTATAGAAGACTTTTAGGCTGGGTGTAGTGGCTCATGCCTGTAATCCCAGCACTTTGGGAGGCTGAGGCTGGTGGATCACATGAGGCCAGAAGTTCAAGACCAGCCTGGCTAACATGGTGAAATCCCATCTCTACTAAAAATACAAAAATTACCCAGGCATGTTAGTACCTGCCTGTAATCCCAGCTACTCGGGAGGCTGAGGCAGGAGAATCTCTTGGACCCAGAAGGTGGAGGTTGCAGTGAGCTGAGATTGCGCCACTGCACTCCAGCCTGGGTGACAGAGCAAGACTCTGCCTCAAAACAAAAAGCAAAAAACAAAACCAAAAAACAAAAGACTTTCTAAGAGTGAAGTACAGTCAGCCCTCTGTATCTGTGTGTTTCACATTCGTGGATTCAACCAACCATGGATTGAAAACATTTGGAAAAAAACTGCATCTGTACTGAATATGTACAGACTTTTTTGGTCATTATTCCCTAAGCAATACAGTATAACAACTATTTTTTTAAACAAGAGAAAGCCAAACAGGTTTATTATCATGTGGAGTGCACATCACGTGTGAGAAATCTCAGTGAAAAGTAACTCAAAGCAGTGGCTTAGTATTTTACAATATAATATCTAGGTTTTTTTGGTATAACAACTATTTATATAGCCTTTACACTGTGTTGGATATTATAAGTAATATAGAATAATATAAGTAATATAGAGGTGACTTAAAGTATATTGGAGGATTCCATAGGCTATATGCAAATATTGTGCCATTTCATATCAGGAACTTGAGCATCCAGGGATTTGGGTATCTGCAGGAGGTCCTGGAACCAAACACCAGAGGGATAACTGTATACACATGACTGAGCTGTCCTCCGATGACACGTTCCAGAACAGCACATCCATGTCTTAGCTGTCTACCGAGCCCTCTTCCTTGTTTTCCATCCAGTCAACTGTGGTAATCTTCACAGTTCCATTTTCCCATCTCTTTGCACTTTTTCTTGACAACAAAAAGAATTCCACATTATATCTGATAAAATATTTCAAACTTTATAAAAAGGCATATAATCAAATACACATAACACTACCACTACCCAGAGGCAACTATAGTTTAAAATTAAAAAAAAAAGAATATTACTTTGATTGACAGATCATAATTGTATATATTTATGGGACACAGTGTGATGTTTTGATATATGTACATAATGTGAAATGATTAAGTCAAGTTAATTAACATATCTGTCACCTCAATTACCTATCAATTTTTATGGTGAGACATTTGAAATGTACTACCTTAGTTATTACACAGTACACTACTATGGATTATAATCACCCTGCTGTGTAATAGCTCTCAGAGCCTATTCCTCCTGTCTATCTGAAACTTTCTATCCTTTGATAAAAAATTACTGTTTCCTCCCTCCCCACCCCCTACCCTCAGTCTCTGGTAACCATCATTCTACTCTCGACTTCTATGAGTTCAACTTTTGTAGATTCTACATATAAGTGAGATCATGCAGTGTTTGTCTTCCTATGTCTGGCTTATTTCATTTGGCATAATGTTCTCCAGATTCATCCATGTTGCAAATGACAGGATTTTCACTCTCTTTTAAGGCTGAATAGTATTCCACTGTGTATATATACCTTATTTTCTTTATCCATGCATTTATTAATGGACATTTAGGTTGATTCCACATTTTGGCCATTGTGAGTAATGCTGCAATGAACCTAAAAGTGAACATTTTTTTCCCCTGACATATTGATTTTAGTTCTTTTGGATATATACCCAGAAGTGGGACTAATGAATCATGTGATAGTTCTATTTTTAGGTTTCTGAAGAATCTCCATACCATTTTTTATAATAACAGATTTAAATTCCCACCACCAGTATATAAGAGTTTCCTTTTCTCTCCATCTTTGCTAACACCTACTTTTTCTTTCTGTTTTTTTGTTTTTGAGACAGGGTCTGTCTCTGTCACCTAGGCTGGAGTGTAGTGGCGCGATTTCAACTCACTGCAGCCTTTGCCTCTCAGGTTCAAGGGATTCTCATACCTCAACCTCCCAAGCAGCTGGAATGACAGGCGCCCACCACCATGCCTGGCTAATTTTTGTATTTTTAGTAGAGATGGGGTTTCACCATGTTGGCCAGGCTGGTCTTGAACTCTTGGCCTCAAGTGATCCTCCTGCCTCAGCCTACAAAAGTGCTGGGATTACAGGCATGCGTCACTGTGCCTGGCCAGTTTTTTTCCTTTTTGATAAAAGCTATACTATACTAATAGGTGTGAGGCAATATTTCATGGTAGTTTTTTTGTTTGGTTTTTTTTTTTTTTTGAGACAAAGTCTCACTCTGTCATCTAGTCTGGAGTGCAATGGCTCGATCTCAGCTCACTGCAACCTCTGCCTTCCAGGTTCAAATGATTCTCCTGCCTCAGCCTCCTGAGTAGCTGGGATTATAGGTATGTGCCACCACGCCCGGTTAATTTTTGTATATTTAATAGAGATGGGGTTTCACCCTGTTGGTCAGGCTGGTCTTGAACTCCTGACCTCTTGATCCACCCACCTCGGCCTCCCAAAGTGCTGGGATTACAGGTGTGAGCCACTGCGCCCGGCCTCCTTGTAGTTTCAATTTGCATTTCCCTCATGCTTAGTGATGCTGAGATTTTTTTCATATGCCTTTGACCATTTGTATGCCTTCTTTTGAGAAATGTCTATTCAGAACTTTTCCCCATTTAAAAAATCAGATTATTTGTTTTCTTGCTATCGAGTTGTTTCAGTTCCTTATATATTTCAGGTATCAAGCCTTTTGGTTTGATGGTTTGTAAATATTTTCTCCCACTCTGTGGGTTGTCTCTTCACTTTTTTTTTTGAGCCAGAGTCTTGCTCTGTTGTCCGGGCTGGAGTGCAGTGGCGCCATCTCGGCTCACTGCAAGCTCCACCTCCCGGGTTCACACCATTCTCCTGCCTCAGCCTCCCGAATTGCTGGGACTACTGGCGCCCGCCACTACGCCGGGCTAATTTTTTTGTATTTTTAGTAGAGATGGGTTTCACCATGTTAGCCAGGATGGTCTCAATCTCCTGACCTCGTGATCCGCCCATCTCGGCCTCCCAAAGTGCTGGGATTACAGGCGTGAGCCACTGCGTCCGGCCCTCTTCACTTTTTTATTGTTTCCTTTGAGGTGCAGAAGCTTTTTAGTTTGATGCTGTCTTATTTGTCTGTTTTTGGTTTTGTTGCCTGTGCTTTCAGGGTCACATCCAAAGAAATCTGTTTCACAATCCAATGTTGTGGAGCTTTCCTCTTACGTTTTCTCCTAGTAGTTTTACAGTTTCAGGTCTTATATTTAAGTCTTCAGCTATTTTGAGTTGGTTTTCATACATGATGTGAGACAAGGGGCTAATTTCATTCTTCTGCATGTGAATATCCAGCTTTTCCAACACCATTTATTGAAGAGACTGTCCTTTCCCCACTGTGTGTTCTTGGGACCTTTGTCAAAAATCAATTGACTGTAAATATGTGGGTTTATTTCTGGGCTCTGTAGCCTGTGCCATTAGTTGACGTGTCTGTTTTTACAGAGGCAACCATTATCAACAATTTCTTATGTAGCCTTCCAGAATTTTTCTATATATATACAAGCATATAAACATTTATATATATATTTCTTTTTTCTTTCTTTCTTTTATTCTTTTGTTCTTATTTACACAAAGGGGAGAATACTATCATACTTAAAAAAATACTCTTAACAGTATAGTTGGAAAGTCTTTCCATATCAATGCTTGCTGTTGGTGTCCCTCATGTTTAGCAATGCTCCAAGTATTCCACCAACAGGTGTACCATATTTAACATGGCCAGTCCTAAGCCCTTAGATTGTTTTCTGTTACTAAAAGCTTGCTGTTGTGTACATCATTTATCTCTGTGTATGAGTACAAGTATATTCATTTGTAAATCTCTGGAAGTAAAATTGCCAGGTCAAAAAATATGTACTTTTTTATTGTGCCAAATATTGTTAAGCTGAGTCCATTTACACCCAAGATATCTCCAAACACAGAACCAACTTACACTTCCATCTGCAGAGAATACACATCTTATTTCACTACTTAACTTGTGTGTCATCAAACTAGCTCCTCAGTTTCCTAGGTGACAAGCCTTCCTTTTGTTCTGAGTTGATTTTCTGGAATTATGACTGTGGCCAAGTATCTTTTCATATATTTGTATTCCATTTAGATTTCATTTTTCTGGGAACTACATGTTTTCATGCAGTTATTAGACTCTTGGTTCTCCCCTACCCACTCCTACAATATGAAAAGTTCCACTAACTTTGAGTTGTGCGTTTATATAGGTATATACCAAATCCTGGATCAAGGGTTCTTAGGAACAATCTAACCACCATAATGTTCTTATATACGATTTTTACTACCCTTTAGCTGTTATGGCTCTGGGCTTTAAAAAATACACAAGGTCTGTCTTTTACAGAATGGATTTCAATTTTTAACATCAGCGCTTAGGAAGGCCTCTCTCCCGTCTTTCCCTTAATGATGTGCTTGTGCTCAGCACAGTGCACAGCTTTCTGGTTCTATGAAGGCATTAACTCGGGTCCTGGTTTTCATTGGTTCTCTCTGGATTGCTGTCAAATACTGTGATGATAATAAAAATAATTCTGTGCTTCACTTTGAAGTGTTAAAGTTGGGAGTCACTTGGAGAGGCTGATTTTATCTGGCCAATGTGGTGCGGGTTTATGAAACTGGGACGTGGGGGTTTGTCTTGATCTAGCTAATGCGACTCTTCAGAGAGGCTATGTAAATAGAAAATATTTATCCATTCTTTTGATTTATATATTTTGTTAAAGGTCATGATTTACATTCTGGTTCTCTATCTCTCCTTATGTTGCCTTCTGAGAAATGCAAAACCCGTGGGGAGAGAGAACTGTATTTCAGGATCTGGCTTTTGGGAGATTTTCAAATGTAATTCCCATTAGTATCTTTGGAGGCGGGGCTGCCCAGTCCTTCCTAAGCCGGCCAAATGCCTGGAGGGTAATGGATTATCTTCCTCTCAGCGGACTCCATGGGAGATATTCTCAATGGTTTATGCATTCTGGCTGGAAAATGCTCCCTGCAGACATGAGGGGAAAATTCTTCCTGTGTTCCCCAACAGAGGTCCGCTGGGATTGCATCTGGCCCACAAAGTGTAAACCCCATGTACTGTAAAGAGAAGATCAAGGGCAGCGTTGGCACTAAGTGGTTGTTCAAAAGGTTCCAACTGTTATAAGTTTTCAAAAACAGAGAGTGAGTGCTTGTTGCTTTAGCCTCAGGGAATACTTGAAGAAGGTGTCTTTAAACACCTCCTCAAAATGCCCAGATTGTAGCAGGAAGAAAGAAGACCATAGTGGGAACAAAGCTATCGGTTTCACTTTTGGCTAAGAAAATAGAAAGCCAGGAAAAAACAAAACAAAACCAACAAAAAAATCTTCCGGAGCAAGCGTTTATGATCCTCTGTGCAGAAGACATTTTCAAATTGAAAGCCAAACAATGGGGAACCAAAAAATTATTTGGTACTCAAAAATACGTCGTTGACATAGAATCATATTGTGCTAGAGTTTAGGTGTCTGTAACATTTTTTGTGATGAAGCAACTGGTAAGCTTAGTAAATGAATAATGTGCTTTTGGAAAATCAGCAAGAAAATCTTTGAGAGCAATCCAAAGAAACAAAAGAGCTTCCTAAAAAAATCTTTGGGGTGGAGTTGTTTCTGTATCTCAAATCTTGGATCAGGAATATTGGAAGATTGATACTATTACTCAGTGTGCATTAACCAATGTAACTTTATCACGTAATGTTTTTCTGGTTGTTCTGCAGAGCTTAAAGGACAAAAGGTTAGCAAACACTTAAATTACTGGTCACATTAAGCTTTTGTTTTGTGATCCTTAGGCTCAGGGGAGGCCTACAATTGGGGCTTGAGTTGATAAAAGGCAGATTCAGGGAATTATTTATTTTGCTTATTTTTTTTCCATCTGGGCTTCCACATTAATTGAATGGATTCATTTGGTGCCATTTTCTTTCCCTTTAGAATTTTGGTCATGAAAATTAAGAATCATAATTCTAATATCTCACACAGTTGGTGAGTAATGGCAGAATGCTTTATGGCTCTGACCTTTCTAGTTTTCTAAGTTTTGATTTGCTGAGTTCTTTCCTCTTCTTTCTTGCAGTTTACTTATTATGATTATTAATGAGGAAGCAGAAAAATGACCATTCAGTCAAACTTTAGGGAATGGAACGTAATAAACGGTCTCTGTCAGGGATCTAACATTTGCCCCTAAATACAGTAATTATTAGGTTGCCTGATGATGTGCTGAATTTTACAAGGCTCTTATTAGGGAAAGAAAAAGAACATAATAAATCCACTAATGTGGGTAATGACTGGTATGGAAATTGAAAATGGGTCAAAATTAACCCACTCTTTTTTTCCATCTTCTAAATGCTCCCTGGGTCTTAATGTTATTCATCATATAAGTATGCTTGTTTTTCTCTCAGTTTGACTAGTTCTACATTGCCAAGAAGCTCCAGAATTATTTGCAATTAAGTGTGATCTGGCTTTACACAGGCATTGCCAACAAATTGAACAGAATCTGATAAAAAAAAAATAACAAACCTACATTAGTAGATTGATTCACAAACTGACCTGTAAGGCCTCTGTGTCTTACTTATTGTTAGTTCCCTCAAACACTGAGCAATGGGAACAGGGAGGCTCACAGTAAGTGGGAGCTCTTAGTGTCACCACTAGATACTCAGTGATGCCTGCTGAAGGGTTGCTTAGCTTAGTTTTCTCTTTGGGCTTTCCCACTTTTGTGTGATAAAAGGCAATCTTAGAGTAAATGCAGGACTTTTGATGTGCCTTTTAAAGAAGCCAAAGATAATGGGTAAGGTGGGGTGTGATGAAGATGGTGGCAGGGAGCCTATGAAGGAATGTGTTCTATTCTGTAGCTTAAAAAATATCGGAGGCCTGAGTCTTCACTATTTGTGTTGCTATTGTTTAACTTCCAGCTTGCATAAAACACTGCATTTATAAAATACATTTTTTGTAATACATTGGATGCCTTTCTAAAATGTAGTTATTTGTTGAGGATAAAATTGAAAAAAATAAAGTGTGATTGAAAAGAGATTTTAATGCCACCCTAAATCTCTCTTCCTTCTATTTAAACACCTTCTATTGGTGTTTAAATTTTTATTTTAAAGCTTAATTGAAATAAAGATATGACTCTACTAGGAGCAAATTCCAGCTCTACACAACAAAATAAAAATAAAAAACTAGTATTTAAAATAAATAGAAAAGTATGTCTATTCAACAAATACAAAAATATGTCTATTCAACAACAAAAAATAAATAGAAAAGTAGCTTGGATTTATTGGGATAAATTGACTCACTATTCAGCAGACAATAAAGCTAGACTCCCACTTGATACCATGTACATAAGTAGATTCCAGATGGCTTAAAATGTTAAACATTGAAAACAAACCCAAAGAACTATCAGAAAAAAATACAGGCTTTTTTTTTTTTAAACCATAACCTGAGGCAGAGAAGACCTTAATAAGCAAGATACAAAACTCAACAAAACAAAACAAAAAGCCTCCATGTGATATCATAAATAAAATTTAAAAATCATGTAACAAACTGGAAGGAAGTAGTTATGTAATAGACAAGTGATTAATTTTCAAATCTATGAAGCGTGCCTATTAATTAATAACAAATTATCAAGAAACCATCAGAATAATATACACAGGAAACAAATAGTTCATTCACACTAGAAATACTATAATGGTCAATCAACTTAAGAATTCTGAGCCTCATTTCATTAGTCATCAAGTAAAATAATGAAATACCGCATATACCTATCATTGGTAAAGATGGAAAGGACTTATATGTCCAGCATTGTTAAATATGAACAAAATAATACTGATGAAGCCTTTTTTTTTTTTTTAATAGATGGTCAGAAAATAGCAAATTTATTATACTAAATTTAGTTTTTTTGTTTTTTTTTTTTTATACTTTAGGGTTTTAGGGTACATGGGCACAATGTGCAGGTTTGTTACATATGTATCCATGTGCCATGTTGATTTCCTGCACCCATTAACTCGTCATTTAGCATTAGGTGTATCTCCTAATGCTGTCCCTCCCCGCTCCCCCCACCCCACAACAGTCCCCGGAGTGTGATGTTCCCCTTCCTGTGTCCATGAGTTCTCATTGTTCAATTCCCACCTATGAGTGAGAACATGCGGTGTTTGGTTTTTTGTCCTTGCGATAGTTTACTGAGAATGATGCTTTCCAGTTTCATCCATGTCCCTACAAAGGACACGAACTCATCATTTTTTATGGCTGCATAGTATTCCATGGTGTATATGTGCCACATTTTCTTAATCCAGTCTATCGTTGTTGGACATTTGGGTTGGTTCCAAGTCTTTGCTATTGTGAATAGTGCCGCAATAAACATCCGTGTGCATGTGTCTTTATAGCAGCATGATTTATAGTCCTTTGGGTATATACCCAGTAATGGGATGGCTGGGTCAAATGGTATTTCTAGTTCGAGATCCCTGAGGAATCGCCACACTGACTTTGAAGCCTTTTTGACTTATATGTCCAGCGTTGTTAAATATGAACAAAATAATACTGATGAAGCCTTTTTGAAAGCCTTTTACAATCTCTGTCAAAATTAAAAGTTAATGATATGTTTCGAGATTCCTCTTCTAGTAACATTGCCTAGTGAAATATTCACACATGTGCACAAAGATGTATGTGCAAGGCTGTGCGAAGCTGTTCACCAAAGTGGTCTACGTCAGTGTAAAACACTGGGGTACTAGTTTGCTAGGGCTTCTGTGATGACAGATTGGGTGGCGTAAGCCCCAGAACTTTATTTCCTCACAGCCTGGAGGCTAGAAGTCCAAGAATAAGGTGTTGGCAGAGTTGGTTTCATTCTGAGGTCTCTCTCCTTGGCTTGTAGATGGCTGACTTCTCTCTCTGTCTTCACATGGTCTTTCCTCTGTGTGTTTCTGTGTCTGAATCTCCTCTACTTATAAGGATATTGGTCATATTGGATTAGGGTTCACCCCAATGATCTTATTTAACCTTGATTACCTCTTTAAAGACTATGTATCTAAATAAGGCCACATTCTGAGGTTTAGGGGGTTAGGACTCAACATGTGAATTGTGAGGCATGGGACACAATGTAGCCTATAGCATATGAAAACACACTTAATGTAAAATGGGAAGTGATTATGGTTCATTCAGGCTATATACTAGTATATAGTCATTAATAAGAATGAAGTAGACCAATGTAGGATTTTCAAAATATTGTTAAGTGAAAAAAGAGTCACAATGTATAGGTGTATAGTATGATTCCATTAATGTAAATAGAAGAAGAAGAGAAATGGATTTGAGTATTTATCAGTGTATATTTCGAGAGAAAGAGAGAATTGGAAGGACGTACACCAAAATGTTGGGAGTGATTGCTTTGGGGAAAAGGTGGAAATGGGGTCAGGGTGGAGGGAAGGATAGCGGATAAAGGGTGTTTTTTTTTTTTTTTTTTTTTTCTTGGCATACTCATATTTCCTTGGATATTTTACAATGGGAATACAATTTTAAGTTAGAAAATGACATATACACATACACAAAAGGAAATTTCAAGTTTTGTGTTCGACAAAAGAAAACTTGTAACTATTTAACTTATTGGATCTTTTAAAAATTCCATTCTCTACAGAGTTGAAAGCAGCTCTAATTCAGTTTCTCTGCTCTCTGCTGTTTGCTTTCATGGGGAATGTGGATCAGTGCTCTGATCAACTAGCAGAATGACGTTAAAGGACAAAATGCCAAAGAGAAGCCAGAGAAGGCACCTACGAGCTTTTCCTCCAGAAGCATCACTGGGGAAGGTGGTGGGGAAAGAGCTAGCTTGCTAGCAGGGCAAGGCCCTGATGAGAGCAGGGCAATTGCTGTCTTTCTGGTTACTGTCCACCTCCCCCTGGCCTGGGATCGCAAGAGCTGTCAGAGAGAGGATTGGGGGCAGCAGCTGGCCCTGAGCTAAGTCTTCAGAATTGGCTGGGGATTAAGCCCCACCTGTTGGGAAGCTCTGAACTGGAGCTCAGCAGGAAGTTATACTGGTGAATAGGGAGACAAAGAGTGGCAAAACTTCAATCCCTATCCTCTGTAGTCTGAATGTTTCTTGTCGCTCTGAAAGCCTTAGATCTAAATATGACACTCAGTCATTATCACACATACCATAGTTTAAGTAAGAGCAAGTATAAATGATTGGTTTGTTCAACTGAATGTGGCTTCGAAGGCGCGCTCCAAAGAGTTTTCCTCCCATATATGGTATACTATATACTCTCTTCTTACCACAGGGAGAAGAGTTGGGAAGACAAGCTCTGGAGTGTCATAATGTGAAGATTGTTGGGAGATAAGTCAATTTGCAACCCAATATTTTTTTAAAAAGTGTCATGGTGGATAAATGTGTCAGGATTGTGGAGCTTTCAAAGAAAGTGGGCTTTCAACGATGACTTCTGGGGCATGGTAGGCTGGGGAAATCAGAGAGGTGGCCAGGAGTTATAGTGAAATAATCAGAAAGAGGGAGATTGTTTCTGGTAAAAGAAAATCCAGAGCAAAGGCTCAGTTATGAGAGTGTGGACTAGTGAGAAGGGCTTGCACAAAGAAAGCTGGAAGGTGCTCACTGGGGAGGAATGGAGTTGGTGATAGAAAGTGCTTTGTTCTTTTGCTGCCCCTTTTCCTCCATATGAAAGTATCAGACATGATACTGGTCACCCACCTTAAAAGCATGGTGAAAATTCATGGATTCAATCTCGAATGTACTGTGAAATATGAATGCCCTTATTTACATTTATTGCTGTTTTCATTTTATGATGATTATTAGAATTTTCCCTAATTTCATGGAGCAATACGGCAGCCGCCACTTCTACAGACTCATGGGGAGAAAAGTCTGCTTTGCTAGGTGCCCTTGATGTTATCTAGCATGGATGAGGGGCCACATCCTAAAAGGAGGGGCTTTCAGAAACAGATGAAGCGAAAAGACCAACCCAGATTTTCCATTTGTAAACTCTTCTCAAAATAACAAGAAATGGAATTGAAAAGATGTACTAAAAGTAAATGTCTCCTAGGTAAATTGCATGACCTATTCCCAAACGCAATCATATTCTGTAAGAGAAATTACCCAGCTTTACTCTGATATAATCTCATTCAGTATCCCTTAGCATTCACCCCATTCAGCAGCATTCATATGCAATAGAGCATTAATTAGAATAGATTATGCTTAACTAATGAACAGACACCTTTAGAATATTAATAAGGTAAATCTGGTCCCAGGTCGTCTTTCTTTCTTCAAAAAATGTTTATTGAAGTATAATATGCATATTGTACAGTGCACAAATCTTAATAAACTCAATGGACTTTTAACAAAGTGGATGCATCTATGTCACCACCACTCAGATCAAGATACAGACGATTCTTATCTCTTAAGAGGGCTTGATCATGTTTCTTTCTTTTTTTTTCTTTTTTTTTTGAGATGGAGTCTCACTCTGTCGCCCAGGCTGGTGGAGTGCAGTGTTGTGATCTCAGTTCACTGCAACCTCCGTCTCCTAGGCTCAAGTGATTCTCCTGCCTCAGACTCCTGAGTAGCTGGGATTACAGGCATGTGCCACCATGCCTAGCTAATTTTTTGTATTTTTAGTAGAGATGGGGTTTCACTGTGTTAGCCAGGATGGTCTCGATCTCCTGACCTCGTGATCTGCCTGCCTGGGCCTCCCAAAGTGCTGGGATTACAGGCGTGAGCCATGGCGCCTGGCCTTGATCATGTTTCTTTTCTAGGCATTTTCTCTTAAAGGTAACCATGATTCTGACTTCTACCTTCATGATTAATCTTGCCTGATTCAGAATTTTCTTAATCATATAGTTATGGGCTTTTGCATCTGATTCCTTCATTCAGTACCACATCTGTGAGAGTCATTCATGTTGTTATGTGAGGTCATAGTTCATTCTTTTTTGATAATTCTATAGCATTCCATTGTGTGACTATACAAGCCAATATATCTATCCATTCTATTGTTGATATGCATTTAGGTTTGTTTCTGCCTTTGGGATTGGACTGTTCTCATCTGTCATGTACATGTCTCTTGGTGAACATATGTAGACATTTCTGTTGGGTGCAAATGTAGGAGTGGAATTTCTGGATCATCAGGTGTATGTGTGTAAGCTTTAGTGGTTATTGCCAAAAGATTTTTCCAAAGTGGTTATACCAATTTGTACTCCATTCACAGAATATGAGAACTGTACCTCCTTGCCAACATGAGGTATTATCATTCTATTTAAAACAATACCTTAGTAGGTGTGTAGCATCTTCTTGGAGTTTTAATTTGTATTTCCCTGATGGCTAATGATATTGCGCACCTTTTTGTAGGCTTATTGGCCATTTGGGTATTTTCTTTTGGGGTTTGGGCAATAATTTCAAAGGACACAACCCTGAATGCCAAAATCCCACATGCTGAAATCCCAAAAGATCAAAATTCCTGAAGTCTAAAATTTCAAAAATCAGAATCCCAGAAGACCAAAACCTTGAAAATATAATTCTGGAAAAAATAGTTGTAAAAAAATTCTTCAAAAACACGTTTATTTACATTTATAAAAGGGGATTTGTTTAAGAAACCAAAATCAACAGAATACTTCATAGGCTACTTTACATAATAAAATAGATAATAATAACATATATAATTTTGCAAGTGCAAACAGGTATACTAATGGCAGTCACACAGGTGCAAAAATTATGAGCAGGTAAACCATATTTGTAAAGAAATAGGTCAACAAGCAAAATGTACAGGCATACCTCATTTTATTGCACTTCACTTTATTGTGTTTCACAGATATTTGTGTTTTTTACAAATTGAAGGATTGCAGCAAACCAGCATCTAGCAAATCTGCCAGCACCATTTTTCCAACAGCATGTGCTCATTTCATGTGTTTGTGTAACAATTTGGTAATTCTCACAATACTTCAAACTTTTTACTCCTATTATATCTGTTATGGTAATCTGTGATCTTTGATGTTATTGTAATTGTTGTGCGGCATCACGAACCACACCCACATAAGATGGTGAACGTAGTCTATAAATGTTGTGTGTGTTCTGATTGCTCCACCAACCAGGTGTTCCCCCATCTCTCTCCCTCGCCTCAGACCTCCCTATTTACTAGGATATAACAATATTAAAATTAGGGCTGATCTATACCCCTACAATGGCCTCTAAGTGTTCAAGTGAATGGAAGCATTGCACATCTCTCACTTTCGATCAGAAGCTTGAAATTATTAAGCTTGATGAGGAAGGTGGCATGCCAAAAGCTGAGACAGGCTGAAAGCTAGGCCTCCCGGGCCAAACACTTAGCTAAGTTGTGACTGTAGAGGAATTGATCTTGAAGAAAATTAAAAATGCTACTTTAGTGAACACATGAATAATAAGAAACTAAAATAGGCTTACTGTTAACATGGAGAAAGTTTGAGTGGTTTGGATAGACGATCAAACCAGCTACAACATTCCTTGAAGCCAAAGTCTAATCCAGAGCAAGGCCCTAACTCTTTTTGAATCTATGAAGGCTGAGAGAGGTAAGGAAGCTGCAGAAGAAACATTTGAAGCTAGTAGACGTTGTTCCATGAGGTTTAAATAAGGAAGTGGTCTCTATAACCTAAAACACAAGGTGAAACAGCAAGTGTTGATGGAGAAGCTGGAGCAAGTTATCCAGAAGCTCTAGCTAAGATAATTGATGGAGGCGACTACACTAAACAACAGACTTTCATTGTAGATGAAACAGCCTTCTGTTGGAAAAAGATGCCATCTAAGACTTCCATAGCTAGAGAGGAGAGATCGATGCCCGACTTCAAAGCTTCAAAGGACAGTCTGACTCTCTTGTTAGGGGCTAATGCAGCTGGTGAATTTAAATGGAAGCCAATGCTCATTTATGATTCTGAAAATGCTAGCGCCCTTAAGAATTATGCTAAATCTACTCTGCCTGTGCTCTATAAATGGAACCACACCTGGATGTTAGCACATCTGTTTTCAGCATGGTTTACTGAATATTTTAAGCCCACTGTTGAGACCTATTGCTCTGATCAAAATATTCCTTTCAAAATATTACTACTCACCCAAGAGCTATCATCCAAGAGTTCTGATGGAGATCTACAAGGAGGTTAATACTTTCATGCTTGTTAAAACAACATCCATTCTGCATCCCATGGATCAAGGAGTCATTTTGACTTAAGTCTTACTTAAATACATTTTGTAAGGCTATAGCTGCCGTGGGTAGTGATTCTTTTGATGAATTTGGGAAAAGTCAATTGGAAACCTTCTGGAAAGCATTCACCAGGCTGGGCGTGGTGGCTCACACCTGTAATCCCAGCACTTTGCCAGGCCAAGGTGGGCAGATCACCTGAGGTCATGAGTTTGAGACCAGCTTGGCTAACATGGCAAAACCCTGTCTCTACTAAAAATGCAAAAATTAGCTGGGCGTGGTGGTGGGCACCTGTAATCCCAGCTACTCGGAAGGTTGGGCCTGGAGATTTGCTTGAACCCAGAAGGCAGAGGTTGCAGTGAGCCAAAATGGCACCATTGCACTCCAGCCTGGGTGACAAGAGCAAAACTCTGTCTCAAGGAAAAAAAAAAAAAAAGATTCGTCATTGTAGGTGCCATTAAGAACATTTATGATTCAAAGGAGGAGATCAGAATATCAACAATAATAGAAGTTTGGAAGTTGATTCCAATCCTCATGGATGACTTTGAGTGATTCAAGACTTCAGTGAGGGAAGTCACTGCAGATGTTATAGAAATAGCAAGAGAACTAAAATTAGAAGTAGCACCTAAAGATGTGACTAAATTGCTGTAATCTTAGATAAAATTTGAAGGGATGAGGAGATACTTCTTATAAATGAGAAAAGAAAGTGATTTTTCGAGATGGAATTTACTCCTGGTGAAAATTCTGTGGACATTGTTGAAATGACACCAAAAGATTTAAAATATTACATAAACTTAGTTGATAAAGCAAGGTTTGAGAAGATTGACTCCAAGTTGGAAAGGAGTCCTACTGTGGATCAAATGGTATCAAAAAGTATAATATGCTACAGAGAAATCTGCCATGAAAGGAAGAGTCAATTGCTGCAGCCAACTTCATTGTTGTCTTATTTTTATAAATTGACACAGTAATTCCAACCTTCAGCAACCAACACTCTGATCAGTCAGCAGCCATCCACATCAAAGCAAGACCCTCCACCAGCAAAGATTACAACTTGCAGAAGGCTCAGATGATCATTGGCATTTTTAAACAAGAAATTTTAAATTAAAGTATGTACACTTTTTAAAGACAATGCTATTGCACACTTAGACTACAATATAGTGTAAACATAAATTTTATGTGCACTGGGGAACCAAAAAGTTTGTATAACTTGTTTTATTTTGGTGGCCTGAGACTGTATCCATGATATCTCCAAGGTATGCCTATATAGATGCATATCACTATTGTTGGTAATTGTGTGCATCCAGCTTTATGACGCCGTCATTCAAAATACCATGATGTAAATCTTTTGATGAGATAGATAAAAAACTATGATGGGTCACCCCTGCATGTGCAATTGTCCAAGTTTGGAAGATCTCAAGAAATTTTATCTTTCGCAAATATAGATGTACAAAAGGACATCTCTTCATTTGTTGAGGAAGTTTCAACATTCTTATGAGTGCACGCAGTGCTTATGCACAAAATCAACATTGTGATCATGCACTTTTATGGAGCCAAATTTGCAAAAAACACATAAAACAAATGGGAACTCTCTAAAGGTCTTAACACAATGTATACCTCTAACACTGGAAATGATGTGAAGATGAAACGCATAATATAGTGAATTGACCCTGTGTGTGAAGAGGCAGAAGTCCTACACAGTTGAGTAACTTGGAATGAGAAGATTTTTTGTCTTTTTCGCCTGAGTTTTCACTTCTTTTATGATCTTCAAAACACTCACTGCACTTGTATTTGGAGAGTGGATGTGGTCTACACATTTTCTAAATATATGCTGTCCATTTGAAAGTTTGATTGTGGCTCAGCTGTTACAATTAAGCAATTTCTGCTTTTGCAGTACCAATAATAATTAGCTTTAACATTTTTGTCCTTCCCCATTAAGGAGCTTCATATGCTTAATTTATAAGAGCCTTTTTGCAAGGGAAAATTTCACAGATCTCTTCCATTGTGTTGGAAAAAATAAAGTAAGAAGGAATGATATTTACTTTTTCCAACACCAAATTTGTATTAGTCACTGTTCTCCAGAGAGACAGAACTAATAGGATATCTATTTATCTACATAAGCATATGATGCAATTATGGTGGTGGAGAAGTGCCATGACAGGCCACTCTTCAAAAGCTGGAGACCTGTGGGGATCCTGCTGGTAGGGTGGCTGTGTCCAAATCTGAAGGCCTCAAAACCAGGGAAGCTGATGGTGTAACACTCAGCCTGAGGCTAACAGCCTCGGGACCTGCAGGGACTGCTGATGTAAGTTCTCGAGTCCAAATGCCAGCTATCCTGGAGTTCTGATGTATAAGGCAGCAGAGGAAAAGTTTGTCCCAGCTCACAGAAAAAGACCCATTTTACTTTCTGCATTTGTTCTCTCTGGACTCCCAGCCAATCAAATGGGGCCTCCAATAGTGAGGCCAATCTTCCCCTCCTAGTCCAATCAGACTTGTAGACTAATCTCCTCTGGACACACCCTCACAGACACACCCAAAACAATACTTTACCAGGTTTCCGGGTTTTTGTTAATCCAGGCAAGTTGACACTTAAAGTTTGAGAGTCAAGAAGTTGTGCATATCTCAACCAAAATAATTGTATAGAAAACCACACCTAGACTCATCAAAGTAAAACTGCTGAAAAGCAAAGAGAAAGTTTAAAATAAAGTAGAATGAAGAAAACAATAAAAGTAAAAGCCAAAATCAATGAGATAAATATTCAAAAGTGGAAATTGACAAAGCCTAAAGTTGCTTTTTAAAAATATTAGTGAAATTATGAAAACTTCAGAATTGCTTTGGCTATTTGGGGTCTATTATGGTTCCACATAAATTTTAGGATTATATTTTCTATTTCTATGAAGAATGCCATTGGGATTTTGATAGGGATTGCACTGAATTTTACGTATTGCTTTAAGCCGTATGTTCATTTTAACAATATTCTTGCAATCCACAAGATTGGTATCTTTCCATTTATTTGTGTCCCCTTCAATTTCTTTCATAAGTGTTTCACAGTTTTCAGTGTATACATCTTTCACTTTCTTAGTTAGATTTATCCCTAAGCATTTTATTTTATTTTATTTTGATGCTATTGTAAATGAGATTATTTTCTTGATTTCTTTTCAGCTAGGCTGTTATTTTTGTCTAGGAATGTCATGGACTTTTGTACATTAATTTTGTATCCTGTAACTTTATTGAATTTATTTATTAGATGTAACAGTTTTCTGCTGGAGTCTTTCTGGTATTCCACATTTAGAATCATGTTATTTGCAAACAGAGATAATTTTATTTCTTTATTTCTGATTTAGATACCTTTTATTTCTTTTTCTTGTCTCGTTGTTTTATCAATTTTTCATTGATATATGATAATTGTACATATTTATGGGGTATATGTGATAATTTGATACATACATACAATGTATAATGAGCAAATCAGGGTAATTAGGATATCCATCACCTCAAACATTTATCATTTCTTTGTATTGGGAACATTCCAAATCTTTTCTTCTAGCTATTTTGTAACAGAAAACAAATAGCTGCTAACTATGATCATTCTATTGAACAGTATAATTTATTCTTTATATATATAACTATTTTTGTACCCTTTAACCAACCTTTCCTTTTTCCTCTCCTTCCCCTGAACCCATTGTTCCCAGCCTCTGGTAACAATCACAATGTGGTAACTTTCTATTTCTAACTAATTTAGACTCTCAAAAAAGTTTGCTTTCAACCTTTAGAAGATCAACTTTTTAGCTCCCACATATGAGTGAGAACGTGTGATATTTGTCTTTCCATGCCTGGCTTATTTCATTTAACATAACAACCTCTGGTTCTATCCATGTTGCTGCAAATAACAGGATTTCACTCTTTTTTATGTCTGAATAGTTTTTCATTGTGTGTGTGTGTGTGTGTATATATATGTATATATGTGTATATATGTATATATGTCTATATATGTATATATGTGTATATATGCATATATATTTTTTGATTTGATTTTTGTATATGGAGAGAGATACAGATCAAGTTTCATTCTTCTGCATATGCATATCCAGTTTTTCCAGCACCATATATTGAAGGGATTGTCCTTTCTGCAATGTATTTTCTTGGCACCTTTGTAAAAAATCAGTTGGCTCTAAGTGTGTGGATTTATTTCTGAGTTCTCTATTGTGTCCCATTGATCTATGTGTCTGTTTTTTTGTCAGAACCATGCTGTTTTGGTTACTATAGCTCTGTAGTATATTTTGAGGTCAAGTAGTGTGATGCTTATAGCTTTGTTCCTTTTGCTTTAGCTATCAGAAATCTTTTGTGGTTCCACAGGATAGGATGTAGCAGCAGTTCAGCTCAGGAATTGTGGGCCACCAGGAAGAGGTGGTTCAGTGGTGACAAAGCCTGAGGGATGAAGGGGTGCAGTGACTACTGGCCCCCAGAACGTGACACATTCCAGTAGCTCAGTGCAGTGTCGGTGTGGGCCATGGGGAGGCAAGGCATAGTGTCAGCTGCTACTCTGAGTGGTCAAGGCATGCAGCAGTATGGACTCTGGGCAGCTCCTGCAGCTGGGCATAGCACCTGTGAATACTGCAGGAGTCCCCAGTAGTGAGGACTGTAGTTCAAGGTGGTGATGGGGGTTGTCAGGGTCCTTCTGTTTTCCTTTTCCCTGCAGGGAAGTCCCTCCTGGTTCCAAGCTGATCTCGACTGGGGGATGGGTGGCAGAGGCAAAGTGTTTCCTTTGGTTCTCTATGTGACCATACTGGGTTTCTGTGCTCTACCGGTTCCTGCTATTTCTGTGATGTGCTCTGACACTCTCCTTTAGTTATTTTCATCAATGTGTGGTTGTTTGGCTGTTTGTCAGGGAGATAAGTGCTAGGAATTTCTAATTGGCCATCTTGTTCTGCCTCCTCTATTTAAGCTTTTAAGAATATATTCTACTTGTTTGGTTTAATTTTCACATTTTCATGAGCATATTAATGGTAGTAGACATTTTAAGGTCTTTGCCTGATGACCTCCATATCAGGATCCCTGTGATTGTATTTTTGCTTTACATTCTTGGTCATTTGTTTCTACTTCTTGGCATGCCTATTTTTTTTTTTTTTAACTTTCTAACTAATTTTAGACTCTCATAAAAGTTTCAAATACAGTATAAAGAGTTTCATTAAGACATTCTTCTATATGAAAGAGATGTTCCTTCTCCCCATTTATTTATTTGGTTGTTTATTTATAGCATTATGGGTTTATGGATATTTATTTTATTTCATGGGTTACAGTCCAATACTATCGTTATTTATTTTGGCCCTCCGAACATTCCAGCTTTGGTTATGAGGAGCCCCTTTAAGTTGGCTCTTTTGTCCTTTTGACAAGACCCCTTATGTTTTTAACACTTTTATTACAGGAGTTATTAAGAAATTATTTTAGGCAGATAGGGTAAAACAGTACTCAGTAAGACTTTTTCTTTTAATAAAAAATTCACCCCCAAAAACATTTCTTTTCCAACAGAAAGCAGCCTGAAAAACCAGACCAGCAAGCATTGGTATGCAAATGCTGGTGGCTAGAAACCAGGTCCACCCAATATGGCTGTTCCCACCCTCTTCTCCTTGTCATAATGTGTGCCAGGTGTCATAGCTGCCTCCAGATAAAACCACATGTGCAGGACATCATGGTGACCCGTATTTGCATATTAAGAGGCTAGGGCGGGAGGGCCAGGTTTTTCCCGGGCTGCATGAATGACACACCTGGTCAAACCAATCCCCTGGACCCTATGCAAATCAGACACCGTTTCCTCCAGCCTCCCAGTATAACCGACTGCTTTCCACCGCTCATGGGGTTTTTAGTCTGGAGTCCCCCTCCCTCTACTAAAAATACAAACAATTAGCCTGGTGTGGTGGCAGGCACCTGTAATCCCAGCTACTAGGGAGGCTGAAGCACAGGAATCGCTTGAACCTGGGAGGCGGAGGTTGAGGTGAGCAAAGATCACCCACTGCACTTCAGCCTGGGTAACAGAGCAAGACTCTGGCTCAAAGGAAAAAAAAAAGAAACTAAGATCTGAGTGCTAGATGGGCTTGTTGCTTCTAGGCCCTCTTAGCAATGAGAGGTAGGAAATATGTCTGTGCACACTTACACATACACGAACATCCATTTTACTTCTCTATCTGTATAGACTCTAGAAACATGAATTTGCATTGAAACCTCAGATTCCAGTCCAGCAGCAAAGGTTCATTTTAGCCTTCTACTTTCCTTACTTGTCACTTCTTTGACGGTGAGAAACTTGGTTTTCATTATCTACTTATTTGTTCAGTTCTAGTAGATGCATAAACTAATTTCAGAATGGTTAACCTGGGCTTCTATGAGAAACAAATTTACCAACTAGGCTACAGCATTTGTGTATAGTTCTTTTTGTCTTTAGTACCAATCAAAAATCTTGCTGTCCAGAGTTACTTAGGTTAGTTGTTTTTTTCTCTCTCTGTCACCCGGGCTGATGTGCAGTGGCACAATCATGGCTCAATGTAACCTGAACCTCCCAGGCTCAAGCGATCCTCCTGCCTGGGCCTCCTAAGTAGCTGGGACTATAGGCATGAGCCACTACACCTGGCCAACAAGTTAGTTCTTTTCTTCCTTACTCCCTTCATTGTGGTTATGTTCTTTGTTTACAATATAGGTAAGTTAATGTGGTATTGTTTGTACTCCATCTTGAGTTCCCTTCACAACCTGGTTGGTTTGAATTGTTTATTTCTTTGAATGCGTGTAACATTTCTATGGTTGTAGGAGTGGGATCTATACAAAAAGATATACTCAAAAGTGTTATTCCTTCCTCACCCCATTTTAACCTGTCCCATTCCTTTCTTCTATCTATTCCTTTCCCACCTACCTGCTGTAGTTCTTGGTTTATCTGTCACCTACCTGCTATAGTTCTTGGTTTATCTTTCCTGTGTTTCTCTTGTGTAAATGATCAGCAATGTGTCTTTTCTTATACCTTCTTCTCTGCGTGGTAGGTAGCATGGTATTCATTCCCTTTTGTACTTGCTTTTTTTTTTTTTTTTTTTTTGAGACAGAATCACATTCTTTTGCCAGGCTAGAGTACAGTGGCGCGATCTCGGCTCACTGCAACCTCCACTTCCCAGGTTCAAGTAATTCTCCTGCCTCAGCCTCCTGAGTAGCTGGGACTACAGGCATGTGCCGCCATGCCCAGCTAATTTTTGTATTTTTAGTAGAGACGGAGTTTCACCATGTTGGCCAGGATGGTCTCGATCTCTTGACCTCGTGATCCACCTGCCTGGGCCTCCCAAAGTGCTGGGATTGCAGGCTGCACTTGCTTTTTACACTTAGCCTGGTATCTTGAAGATCACTTCATATCAATTAATAGAGACCTTCCTTTATTTCATTTTCTTTTATATTTTTGTTTCTTTTTACAGCTACATAGTATTTCATTGTGTGGAAGTATCACCGTTTATTCAGCCACTCTCCAAAGTATGACTTTTAGGTTGTTTCTAATCTATTGCAATTTCACAGAATGCTACAGTGAATAACTTGGAATATGTATTTTTGTACTGTGAGATGTGTATCTTCAGTGTGGATTCCTAGAAGTTGGATTACTGGCTTAAAAAATAAGTGCATGCAGAGTTTTGTTAGGTATTTCCAAATTCCCTTCCAGAAAGATTGTGCCAATTTGTATTCCCATCAGCAATGTATGAGAGTACCTGTTTCCTCACAGCTTTGCCAACAAAATGTATTGTCAGGCGTTCTAAGTTTTGCTAATCAGTTGTTGAGAAATGGTATTAAAGAATAATTATCATTTTACATATGTTTTGGAACCATTTTTACTATGTCTTTATGAATAGCCTATGCCTTTTTCCATTTTTCTATTACATTTTGCTTCCCAACCTAAATGCTCATCAATCAAAGAGTGGATAAAGAAAATGTCGTATATATACACCATGGAATACTACTCAGCCATAAATTGGAATGAAATAATGACCTTCACAGCAACTTGGATGGAGCTGGAGGCCATTATTCTAAGTGAAGTAACTCAGGAATACCAAACATTGTATGTTGTCACTTATAAGTGGGAGCTAAACTATGAGGATCCAAAGGCATAAAAATGATATAATGGAATTTGGGGACTCAGGGGAAAGGTGGGAGGTGGTAAATGATAAGACAATACAAATTGGGTACAGTGTACACCTGTTGGGTGATGAGTGCACCAAAATCTCAGAAATCACCACTGAAGAACTTATCCATGGAGCCAAAAACCACCTGTACCCCCCAAAACTACTGAAATAAAATAAAAATAAAATTTTTTTGGTTTCTTGGTCCTTAATTTTTAAGCATTCTCTAACCCTTTATCTGTGAGATATGTTGCAAATATTTTTTCCCAGTTTGTCAGTTATCTTTTGGCTTTTTAAATTGATATTTTGTTTGTTTTTGTCATAAAAACCTTTTTATTTGTCAAAAGTTACTTTTTATCTCTTTTTCATTGCCTCTGGATTTTGAGTCATAGTTAGCAAGGCTTTTTCCTACATTAAGATTAAAGAATAATTCAAGTACTTTATGTTTTCACTTTTTTTCTTTATATCCCTGAAGTATTTGGAGTCTGTTCATATGTATACTGTGAGATATGGATCTCATTTTATCTTTTTCCAAATGTCTACTCAATTGTCTAACATTATTTATTTTTAAACATCTTTATTCCAGTGGTTTCAAATGCCATCGTCATCATATACTACTTTTTCTTTTTCTTTTTTTTTGTTTGTTTGTTTTATTCCTTTTTATTTTTTTATTTTTTATTATTATACTTTAGGTTTTAGGGTACATGTGCACAATGTGCAGGTTTGTTACATATGTATCCATGTGCCATGTTGTTTTGCTGCACCCATTAACTCGTCATTTAGCATTAGGTATATCTCCTAATGCTGTCCCTCCCCCCTTCCCCCACCCCACAACAGTCCCCGGAGTGTGATGTTCCCCTTCCTGTGTCCATGAGTTCTCATTGTTCAATTTCCACCTATGAGTGAGAACATGCGGTGTTTGGTTTTTTGTCCTTGCGATAGTTTACTGAGAATGATGTTTTCCAGTTTCATCCATGTCCCTACAAAGGATATGAACTCATCATTTTTTATGGCTGCATAGTATTCCACAGTGTATATGTGCCACATTTTCTTAATCCAGTCTATCGTTGTTGGACATTTGGGTTGGTTCCAAGTCTTTGCTATTGTGAATAGTGCCGCAATAAACATAGGTGTGCATGTGTCTTTATAGCAGCATGATTTATAGTCCTTTGGGTATATACCCAGTAAGGGGATGGCTGGGTCAAATGGTATTTCTAGTTCTAGATCCCTGAGGAATCGCCACACTGACTTCCACAATGGTTGAACTAGTTTACAGTCCCACCAACAGTGTAAAAGTGTTCCTATTTCTCCACATCCTCTCCAGCACCTGTTGTTTCCTGAGCTTTTAATGATGGCCATTCTAACTGGTGTGAGATGGTATCTCATTGTGGTTTTGATTTGCATTTCTCTGATGGCCAGTGATGATGAGCATTTCTTCATGTGTTTTTTGGCTGCATAAATGTCTTCTTTTGAGAAGTGTCTGTTGATGTCCATCGCCCACTTTTTGATGGGGTTGTTTATGTTTTTCTTGTAAATTTGTTTGAGTTCATTGTAGATTCTGGATATTAGCCCTTTGTCAGATGAGTAGGTTGCAAAAATTTTCTCCCATTCTGTAGGTTGCCTGTTCACTCTGATGGTAGTTTCTTTTGCTGTGCAGAAGCTCTTTAGTTTAATTAGATCCCATTTGTCTATTTTGGCTTTTGTTGTCATTGCTTTTGGTGTTTTAGACATGAAGTCCTTGCCCATGCCTATGTCCTGAATGGTATTGCCTAAGTTTTCTTCTAGGGTTTTTATGGTTTTAGGTCTAACATGTAAGTCTTTAATCCATCTTGAATTAATTTTTGTATAAGGTGTAAGGAAGGGATCCAGTTGCAGCTTTCTACATATGGCTAGCCAGTTTTCCCAGCACCATTTATTAAATAGGGAATCCTTTCCCCATTTCTTGTTTTTGTCAGGTTTGTCAAAGATCAGATAGTTGTAGATATGCGGCATCATGCTCTGTTCCATTGATCTATGTCTCTGTTGTGGTACCAGTATCATGCTGTTTTGGTTACTGTAGCCTTGTAGTATACTTTGAAGTCAGGTAGCGTGATGCCTCCAGCTTTGTTCTTTTGGCTTAGGATTGACTTGGCGATGCGGGCTCTTTTTTGGTTCCATATGAACTTTAAAGTAGTTTTTTCCAATCCTGTGAAGACAGTCATTGGCAGCTTGATGGGGATGGCATTGAATCTATAAATTACCTTGGGCAGTATGGCCATTTTCACGATATTGATTCTTCCAACCCATGAGCATGCTTTCTTATATGAGTCTTTCTCTGAATTTTCTACTCTGCCTCATTGGCCATGTGCCTGTGCCATGTTGTTTTAATTATAGAGGCTTTATAGTATGTTTTAATGTCCACTACTCCTCCCTCATAAGTATTCTTTTCCCACATCTTCTGGCTATTTCAACATATTTCTTTTTCCACATAAAAGCAAATATGGTCATGTTCTTTGTTTATAATACAGGTAAGTTAATTTGTTATTGCTTCTACTCTATCTTGAGTTTGGTGTCACCTTTAACTCCATAAAATAGCTTGTTGGTGCTTTTATTGGCATCACATTTCATGTGTAAATTATCTTAGGGAAAACTCATATCTTTTATAATATTAAACTATCCTGCCTAAGAACAGAAAATGTCTATTCGTTCAAATCTACTTTTTTTTTGTCTTTCAGGAGTGTATTAAAATTTTCCTTATACATATTTTACATACTTCTTTTTAAGCTTATTTCTAAATATTTTATCTTTTTGGTTACTATTGTAAATGAGGTGTTCTCTACCATCATGTCTTCTAACTTTTCATTGTTTGTGGATATGAAAGCTATTGATTTTTTCTGTCATTTTAATATCCTGCTACCTTACTCAATTGTTTTATTGTTTGAGTTAGTTTCATCATTGATTCTGTTGGGTTTTGCTAGTATACTGTTATAGCATCTTCAAATAGAGAACATTTTACTATAGCTTTATCCATTCTTAGGCCTTGATTGATTTCTTTTACCTGATTACTTTCACTCATAACTCTAGTACAGTGTTGGATAGTAGAAGAGATAGTGGTCATCCTCGCCTTTTTCTTTATCTTAGTAAAAATGCCTGTTAATGTTTTATTAAATATGAAAAATTATATCAAGCATGAAAAATTATAGAGAATCTGAATAGTTATTTTCCCAAATTTGGAAATTAATTTTCTTCTAATGGGTACATAACAAATGAAAAAAATCACTGTTTGATCTAGTTGGGACTGTCAGTTTCTCAATGTGTATCACTGTTCAAGCTTTCAGGTAAAAATCATTGAAGACTTCTTTTTGTAGGTTTTGGGGCCCCATTTTATCTTCCCAGGACTATAAAACTGTCAACATGTCTGCCACTTAATTGATACTTTTGGTTTAGTTTCACAAATCTCACCTTATATATGTACATTTTAGGAATCAGCAAGTACCGTGAGTAGAAATTAATGCAGAATCTTAAGGTATCCTAAGAGTTCTTCTACCCTGGATCTTAGCATCGTGGGGTATCCTCTGACACCTTCAAACAGCTGGATTTTTTTCTTTATATTCTATCCAGCTTTGATGGTGTCCTCAGCAGGACAGATGGTCTGATCAGGTACTCCATTGAGCTGGAAGCGGAAGTTATCTTCAGGTCATATTTCTCAAGTGAATGCTATTTCCTGGTGAATTCTGAAGACCCAGTAAGACTAGATTTTGAAGATAATTGAGTACTCACATTGGGATTTGTGCGTTTTTACTGAAACTGATTACCACACTGGCATGCAAGAAATGCCATTGCCTCAGGCCATTGATACTGGAAATCTGAATAGCTATGCCCTAGTAGATTTTGGTTTTAGCAGATACCACTTTGAAGTTATTGTACATCTTCCCTGGTTATAATGCTCAGATTAGAAATCTTAAATATTTTCAGCTCTCTACTCTCCCTCAGTTTTCTTATTAGGTGAGTTGCAAAAACCTACTGATTTTTGCCTCTTCTATAACCCTTCTCTGTCCTTCACTTTCCATTCTCAATGATAGTGCCCAGATTCAGACCCTATTGTCTTTTTCCTGGACTACTTTCATAGCCACTGTCTGCTCTTCCAGCCTCTCATTTCAAACACCCATCTCCCTTCTAATCTATACTGTATGCTGCTAACAGAGGTGGTCAACCTAATAAATAGTTCAGAGTGTGAAATTCCCCTCAGAAACCTCTTCACTGCTTAATGAGGGAAGTCCATCATTATCTGATCTCACATTATAATCTCCTCCACAACTTCTCCCATTCATTATCCCATGAATCTCTGATCCAGTTATTCTGTCCTTGAACACGCCACACAATAGCTCACCTTCATGCTTTGGCTCATGTTGTTTTCTTTGATGAAACCATCCTTTTAAAATCTTTTCAAATTTTTGAAATCCTACTCATCCTTAGAAATCCTGCAGAAGTTTCAGAAGCTCCTTGAAATCTTCCCTAGTCCTTCTAGTCAGAATTAGTTGTTCCTTCTTTTGTATTCCCATAGCATTGCTTGTAATAATATTTAGCACTTGCCTTGTATAATGTGGAGTTGACATATATTGAGTACTTACTGTATGTTGTGCTAGAGAATGAGCTAAGCTCTTGACAAATGTTATCTCATCCATTCCTCTATATTCAGTGAGAAAAGGACTAAGAACTATTGTTATCTTCATACATAGAGGGGGAATTTAGAGTGATTTATATGTCTTTTTTACATAATAAAAACTCATTCAAAGTATAGAACTTATCTGATAAATTAATACTTACTATTCCAGTGCCTTCTACAAAATAGACTCTTGCTAAATAAATTTTGCTGAAACAAAGAGGCTCTTTATTGGATGACCTCCCATTGGCCCGAAAGTCTTATTATCCATAAGAGGTTCATTCACTCCCTTCAGGAAACTAAGTCAGGTAACATTTATTGAACTCTTACTATGTGACCATTTATATATTTCACATAATCTTGGCCACAGGTTCTGTTATGTTTCCCATATTACAGGTGAGGAAACTAAGGTTTTAAGGAAGTTAAGTAACCCGCCTATGACCACACAACTAGTAAGTGTTAGAGCCCAAACTGGACTTATTGCTTTCTGTCTCCAGAACTAGATCTCTTAACCATTATATTATACTGTCTTATAGAGCTAATGGTAATTGTGATTGATTTCAAATTGGATGTATGAAGTATGTTTGTCTTTTCAAATTTATCTTCGCTTTTTTCCTGGAGACATAGCTTCCCAGCTAGAGACTAAATGTCTTGACAATCTTTGCAGTTAGGTATAGCTATGTGGCAAATACTTTTTTGCCAATGAAATGTAAGCTTCAGACACGTGAACGATTTCCACATTACTTGTCAGAAAGAAAATTATTTGCGTTGTTTTTTGTCTTTTTCTCTTTCTCAAGTATTTAAAACCAGGCAAAGCAATAAGTCATTTTTGATCATTTAAATAAAGACAACATTTTAGGAATGACATATTAGCAAGATGAAATAAATCTAAGTCCCTCGACAGTTTTGTGGAGCAGAATTGCCCACTATCTATGTATGTGAAAGAGAAATAAAATTCAATCTTATTTAAGCCACTATATTTGGTGATGACGGGGAGCTAGGGGAGTTTCTGTTATAGCAGCTTAGCCTTTATTAACCTAATACACCATTTATTTCAAATTGATGCTAAGGATGCTTTTCTGGAGACAATTGGAAGCTTCTCATCGCCATATTCTCAGAGTAGAGACAGATATGAATCAAGCAGTTACCTACGAACACATCAGCAGCAAACCAAGCATCAATGAATAAATTACAATACTAATGACACAGTTAAAATGTTTTCTCTTCATGCTTTATGATCTCCAGTTTGAATCTCTTTCCACTGTACGCTTCATTTATGTAACCAATATATTATAATAGCTTACAATCCAGCCACAGGATGTTAATATTTTTCTTCAGCTAATATACGGCAAACACTGAGAATTTAATGGAATAACCAGCTGGGTGACACTGAATATATACTTCTCAGTTCACTAGATGCACACAGAGAGGAAGAACACTACCCAATCAGGGGATTACAAATGGGAAGACACCTGGCCAGATGATAATGAAGGGAGATAATAGTCTCCCTTCTCCCAGTCTGGAGAAGGGGAGTAGGCACCAGAGGACTATTCAAATACTGAAGTGTCCAAATATGAGAACTGTCCAAGTGAAAAATCATCTTTATTCTATATGTACCATGAGCCAAGGTGGGACTTGGTTTGAAAGGCTAAAAACATTTGGGTTAGCAAGAAATCCAGGTTAAGAATGAGAGAATGAAAGGTGAGAGCAAGAAGAAAGGAAAGAAGGAGGGAAGAAGGGAAGGAAAGAGGAAAAGGAAGGAAAGGGAGAAGAAAGAAAGGGAGGGAGGGAAGGCAAGGAGGGAGAGAAGGAGGGAAAGAAGAAAGAAGTGGAGAGGAGAGAAAGTATTTTGGAAAAGAAAACACTACACAAGCTGGATAGGTAGGTTAATTTATATTCCTTTCTTAGAGGTCATAAAACTTTCCTTTGGCGCCTCCCGCTGCAGATGTGTGACACACCCAAAGGAAGTCTAAGCAGGGGCTCAATGACACAAGAATCACACCTCATCTCAAGGCCCTTCCACTTCTGGCAAGGCTTTCTGTGAACTTGACACTTATGCAGAGTTTTGTTCCTGAGGCAGGCACCTCCCTTGTACATATAGGAAAAAGCCAGAGGTGACTTAGAAGCAACTTGGCTCCGAGGTCTAACTGGAGGGATTTTATATTTTCCAGTGGTCTGTTTGCCATGCCACCATCTATGCCATGGTAGCTAAACCCTGGGCGAATTAGGGACTCCCACGTAAGTTTTCTCCTAGTCCATCAAGTAGAGCCGGAGGTAGATTAGGCTATCCATAGACTTCCCCATGGCAAGTGCAGCCAGGGGTCCATCTTATGGTAGAATATGGGGCCAAGTCCTCATAAATATCCTTCAGGAATCTCCATATATATTCTGGTTTCCTAGTGAAGTCCATCATTACAACCTTCACTCCTTCCTGAAGAACTCAGCCTTTTCACTTTATATACAAGTTTTTTCCCCAGAGAACTTCGGTGAGTGGTCCCTGGCATGGGATTTTTTAGCTACAGCATTCTTAATGATGAATTTGCAATAATTTATACTGATGGTTCAGGAATGAGAATGTAAACTTCCATAGCCCAGTGTTTCCTGGAAATACTTTCTCTTCCAGTAAATATGAAGTCTAACATGGTCTCATCTATCACAGCTAAATGTTTTCTGGTTTGAATCATTTGTACTTTCAAAAGCATCACTGATAAAATGTTAAAGAGATACATTTAAACATTATTTGACAAACCAATCTCAAGAGTTCGTTTAGAAGACCATGAGAGATAATAGGAGGATACACTATTTACAAGCTATTAGGAGAACAAATGAGATAATTAAAAATATCTGATTAAGCTAAAAAGATAGGAAAACACAAAAGAACAAATAATAGGTGGGACATGTAGAAAACAAATGGCAAGATGGCAAATTCAAACTCAAACATATTGGTAATTATATTCAATGTAATTGAACGAAAAACTCCAAATGAAAGGTAACTTTGTTTGTTAATAAATAACAAAACATTGGTCAGGTGTGGTGGCTCACGCCTGTAGTCCCAGCATTTTGGGAGGCCCAGGCAGGTGGATTGCTTGAGCCCGGGAGTTCAAGACCATCCTAGGCAACAAGGCGAAACCCTTTCTCTACTAAAAATACAAAAAAATAGCTGAGCATGGTGGCCTGTGCCTTAAGCCCCAGCTACTCCTGAGGCTGTGGGAGGATCGCCCGAGCCTGGGAAGTTGAGGCTGTGGTGAGCCAAGATTGTGCCCCTGCCCTCCAGCCTGGGCAACAGGAGTGAGACCCTGACTCAAAAAACAAACAAACAAAAAAAACAAAAAAAAAGAATATGCCACTCACACAAGACTTACCTTAAATGTGAAGAAAATAGAAAAATTAAAAAGATGGAAAAAGATATACAATGCACACATTAAGATAATGAAAACTAAGATAGTTATTCTGATGAACAATGGACTTCAACACGAGATATTACTAGAGATAAAGAGGAACATTTTATAAGGACAAAGATCTAGCAAATTCAATCCCAAATTTGTGTGAAATAAATAACATAGGCTTACACTGTAGAAAGAGAAAAAATCGGCTGGGTGTGATGGCTTATGCCTGTAATCCCAGCACTTTGGGAGGTTGAGGCAGGTGGATCACAAGGTCAGGAGTTCGAGACCAGCCTGGCCAATATGGTGAAACTCCAACTCTACTAAAAATACAAAAATTAGCCAGGCGTGGTAGCAGGTGCCTGTAGTCCCAGCTACATGGGAGGCTGAGGCAGGAGAATTGCTTCAATCCGGGAGGCGGAGGTTTCAGTAAGCTGAGATCACGCCACTGTACTCCAGCCTGGGCGACAGAGTAAAACTCTGTCTCAAAAAAAAAAAAGGAAAAAAATTAACAGAACTGAAAAATAGAAATAGGCATATCTACAATCATAGTGGTAAATTTTAACAAATCCCTTTCAGTAACTGATAGGTAAAAATTCAACAAACATATAGGAGATTTGAAAAGCTAGAGTAACAAACTTTATAAAATTTATGTACATAGAATTCTACATTCAGCGTCTGTAGAATACACATACTTTTCCAATGTACATGCAACATTCACCCAAAGAAACCATATACTTGGCTATAAAGCAAGTCTCAACAAATCTCAAAGGATGGAAACCATGTAGAATACATGATCTGAATATAGTGGAATTAAAGATGATAACAATAGCAAAGAAACACTGGGAAAATCCCCAAATGTCTAGAAATTAAGCAATACACTTCTGAATAACCCCTTGGTATAAAACAATTACAATAAAAAACTTTAAAAAATAAATTGAACTAAATAAAAATATGACATATCAAACAGTGGGATGCAGCTAAAGTTGTGCTTAGAGGAATACATGTAGTTTTAAAATCTACATATTAGAAAAAAGGCTAAAAGTGAACAATTTAAGCATATATCTCTAGTAGCTAGAAAAATAATAGATAATTCCAGTAAAAGTGGAAGGAAATAATAAAGATAAAAAGTAGAATAAATGTAATAAGAAATAAATACATAATAGAGAAAAATCAACCAGGACAAAAGCTGGTTCAAAAAGACCAACCCCTACCAATAAGTTCCTACTAAGAAAACAAGAGAGCCAAAGATTGCCAAAATCAGGAATGAAGAGGGAGGCATTTGTAGAGAAGACCTTCAAGCTTTTAAGGAAAAAATAATGCTAATTTTGTACAAATTCCTTCAGAGAGTTAAACAAGAGGAAACAGTTTCCAGTTGATTCTGTAAGGTCAACAAACAGAACCTGATAACCTTACAAGGATAATCAAACCTGAAAAAGAACCTTACAAGGAAAGAAAAGCATAGGCCCATCTCTTCCATAAACATAGATTTTCAAAATCCTCAGCAAAATATCAGAAAATGATTCTTTGTGATCACTTTGGGTTTATTCTGGGAATACAAGACCAGTATTTGAAAAACTACGTAATTCTTCACATTATCAGAATAAAGAAGAACACCCAAATGATCATCTCAATAGTTGCAGAAGAAGTATTAGGTAGAATAAGCCCCCATCATTGATAAAAATTGTTAGCAAACTAGGAATGGAAGGAAACTTTGCAAATTTAATAAAGCGTATCTCCAAAAAAAATCTAACTCCAACTCAGCGCAGAAATATTGAAAGCTTTGGCTGGGCACGGTGGCTCATGCCTGTAATCCCAGCACTTTGGGAAGCCGAGTCGGGTGGATCACCTGAGGTCGGGAGTTCGAGACCAGCCTGACCAACGTGGAGAAACCCCGTCTCTACTAAAAATACAAAATTAGCTGGAAGTGGTGGTGCATACCTGTAATCTTAGCTACTCAGGAGGCTGAGGCAGGAGAATCGCTTGAACCTGGGAGGTAGAGGAAAAAAAAAAAAGAAATATTGAAAGCTTTCCCTGTGAGATTGCAAATGAAACAAGGACATCTGCTGTCACTGCTCTGTTCAACATTGTACTGGGGAGGTCCAACCATGTACAAGGCAGAGACTGCTGGAGCACTCAGAAGCGGTGGAATCTTAGGAAAGGGTTGGCCCTTTGAATGGAGGAGCCTCAAATCCAGCAGCCTCTGTGGTCTCAACAGAGTTGCACTTACCAACAGGTATGAGAAGGAGTCTTAGAGAATCTCTGATAATATCTAGGATTGACAAGAAGCTTTGGGGACTCCTGAATGACCGGGAGAGAGAAAGGTGAGAAAATCCCGTCTCAGAGAGCTGAGAACATTCCTAAAGAACCTTAGTGGGTGTGAGAGGCATATAAATATTGAAGTACAATTATGCACAGTATTGATGCTTCCTCAACTTTTAAGGACTATTTCTGTTTATTCTGTGAGAAGTCCAGGCTTTCGTTGTACTCTACAGAGCAATGAATAATTTTTTAGTATTAGTACATCCTAAATATTGCATGGGACATACTTATCCTAAACAGCTGTTTCTTTGCAATTTATTTACCTTGGGCATCGTGTATTTTATTTGCTAACTCTTGCAACTCTGTTGATACAAGAATTATAAAATTGAAGAATTTTGATTATTATATAATTTCCATCACTTATCAGTTGCATTTGCATTTATATCTGTAAATACAGATCTAAAAATGTAAACATTATACTTATTTTCTTTTGGTAAAATTTCCTTCTAATTTATTGTGGCCAATGTGCCCCTAAATGCAGAGTTTGTGTTACTGGTAGACTGTTGAGTAGAGAGATTTTCCTAGGTTGCAGGGCACCAAGAAAAGTGTGATCTGAAAGGATATTTTACAAGTGGAGAGGGAAGAGAGTTTATGGGTGCTCTGGGAACCTGGGTAGAGAAGAGGGGAAGCTGGGAAACTGGGTAGAGAAGAGGGGAAGCTGGGAAACTGGGAGCACCCAACCAGCTTTAGAGAACGGATTTTGAGCTACTCTTAATTTGTAATCACAGCAAAAATCAAACTTCCTTTTATTGCCTTTGCCCCCTGCTGGAGCTCATTAATTGTAATTGTTTTTGTCCACCTCAGCAAACACTAAAAGTGCTGTTCTATAGACACACCCTTTTCCTGCTCTAGCCAAAATTACTGAAAAAATCATCCCCTATGATTTTAACACTTACATTTGTTATGGAAGAGGCTGTGGTTTCAATTCTGCTTTCTTTTCATTACATCACTTCTCTTGCCTGAATATATTTCCTGCCTGTATTTCAATTTTCTTTTTTTATCCATTTTATCCTTACTAACTATTGATTCCCTCTCTTGAACCATATTCATGTTCCCTCTAGTAGATAGTGATTTTTAAATATACATTGCCAATCTTTTCAACTTTAATATTTTTCACTAGCCAATTTTCAAAGTTCTTTAAAATATGCATTTCTATAGGTACACATTTAACATGCCCAGGGCTACTTTTTATGCACTCTACCATGTACCCGACTGGACTGAGCATTATGTGTACTACATTCTCTTTCTGCACCTTCATAGAGAATATAAAACTCCATTCATAAACATGACTTACAATACATCCCGGGCACAACATTTAAGATTATTTGGTTTGTATGAATATATCTCTACTGAGGAAGTCCAAATAAACAGCCTAAGGAGTCAATGTCACCACTGAAAAGAATTTATTCAACATTCACTGGATGGAAAATGCTCAGAAGATTTGTGTTGTTTATACAGAATGAATTATAAAATGTGTGGTCCATAGAGAGCCGAGAGAGTTTATAGCAGAGTTCCTAGGACCCCCCTGAGAAAGCTTCCAGTTCATCCAGGCACCTTGTCTTAGCTTTATAAACATGAAGTTCTATATAAATAATACTGAAGAAATGCAAGACATGTTAGCATTAAAGCCCCTTCAGAATAAGCACAGAAGTTAACATTTTCATGTGCCTTTATTTTCTAATGGAGCAGAAAGTGTTGATCATTTTTTGCAAAATAGCTGATGTCTTGAAGCAAAAGCAGAAAACCAAATCACTACCTTCATCTGAATCACTGGGAAGTCTGAATTATCTGTGTTTTAAAGCAACAGTTCAATGACCTGATAATAAGGTATAAGCAACAGCTAAAGTAACTCGTGTGCATTTCCAATGGCAGCTACCTTAGACCAGTCTTAAGGTGCAGAAGTTAGATAATAGATATCATTTGTAAATAAACAGTGAACCTAAACCCTTAACAGCTTTTTATCTCTCATTCTCTTAATTACAATGTTTGAACCTCATTCTTTCCCTCAAAATCTAGTTGTAGCCCAGTTAGCAGGAGAGCTACCAGGTATCAAGACTTATTATAAAGCCAGAGTAATTGCGATGGTGTGGTTTTGGTGCGGGGAAAGACACACTGATCAATGCAACAGCACAGAGGGCCCAGCAATATCTCACACACGAGGCAATCTGATATGAGGAAGAGGTGGCATTGCAGATGACTAAGGAGGTGAGTGAGTGAGAGTGTCTCTCTCATTAAATATGTTGATTGAGATAATGGGCTATCTACATGGGGAAAAAAATGAATCCCTACTTCACATGATAGGCAAAAAAAACAACAAGAAAATCCCCAATAGATTGCACAAAGCAAAACTTGAAGACTTTTCGGAGACAAAGAGAATATCTTTATAAACTTGAGGAAGGAATAGATCCCTTAAAGAAGACACACACACACATACAAAGAAAAGTTTGATACATTTGACTACCTGAAGGCTGGGCATTTCTGTTTACCAAAGGTCACTTAAAAGGGAGTGGAAAGGTAAAGGCACCTAATGGGACAAGATATTCATACCACGCATAATTGGCAAGAGATTAACATTCAGTATTAATAGCAGATTATGATAAGTTGATAAGAAAGAAACTAACAGAAATTAGAAAATAAGCAAAAGAAATAAATAGTTCACTGAAGAGGAAACATACATGGTGAATTAAACTGTGAAAAGATGCTCAACCTTATCAGTAATCAGGAAAATACAAATGAAAACTATAATGGGATTTGTTTTATATCCTTTTGATTGGCAAACATTTAGAATTTTGGTAGTACACAGTGTTGATGAAACTGTGGTTCAGTAAAAACTCTCATCCTCTGCTAGTGGCTTTATAAACGGATACAACCACTATGAAATAAAATTTCAAGCAATAGTTGAAAACTTTATAACCCAGAAACTCCACTCTGAATTATATAGTCCAGAGAAACTCTTGGTCACTGTGTTCCTGGAGACACATAAAAGTTCTCTCAGAACTAAATTGTTCATAATAGCAAACACAGAAGAGCCTAAATGTTTACAGACAAGAGAAGAAATACATACACTATGGTGTATTTCTAATAAAGCACATTGTGGAGCAGTGAAAGTGAATGAAACTCAGCAGCTCCCAAACCACAAAAGAATTTCAGGAACATAATGATGACAAGGTGCCACGATTGCATATAACATGGCAGCACTTCTATAAAACTCAAATACAAGGAAAACTAGGCAACACATTGTTCAAGGCTATGTACATAACAGGATGTAATATTTTTAAAAAATAGCAAGAGAGTAAGTGCAAAATTCTCATAGTAGTTTTCTTCAGGAAGGAGGTGGAGCACACCAGTAAATGTAATATAGTGGTTTAAGTTGAGTGACGAGGTCACAAGCTCATTTTATAATATTTTCAAAGTTTATATATGCTATATATATTCTCTTTCATGTATCAAATATTTCATTCATTCATTATCATCATCATCATCAGAGTCATCAAGGACTCCTGTAAGTTTCAGAGATTTTTTTTTTTTTTTTGAGACAGAGTCTTGCTCTGTCACCCAGACTGGAATGCAGTGGTGCGAACTTGGCTCACTGCAACCTCCACCCCCTGGCTTCAAGCAATTCTTCTGCCTCAGTCTCCCCAGAAACTGGGATTACAGGTGTGCACTACCACACCCAGCTAATTTTCATATTTTTAGTAGAGACACGGTTTCGCCATGTTGGCCAGGCTGGTCTCGCATTTCTGACCTCAAGTGATCCGCCCACCTTGGCCTCCCAAATGGCTGGGATTACAGGTGTGAGCCACTGTGCCCAGCCAGTTTCAGAGATACTATTCCAACTGCCTTAACCTTTTGAGATCTAGGCCACGAGAGCTTCACAGAAAGGTTAGCCTCCTTTCATTCATTTTCTCAGAGGACTCCTTTCAGGGTCTATTTAATAAACCCTCCTCCTCCCTCTGCTCATTTTGCCAGTTTTCTGCTGTTCACTCTTCTCTAACCATTCCCCTGGACCCTTGGCCCAGACAGCCCTCTCAGGCTCTGGGATTCTCATGCACACACAAGCAAGTGGGCCATATCTAGTCTCCTACAACTTTAACCTCGATTCAAACCTTAAGTCCCGCTGGCCTGGGAGGGGTGATTGAAGAGCAGCACCCAAGTGTGGCAGCCTGAGATCCATAGAAGCATTAACAGGCCAGGTGAATAATTCTGATGCTTGAACCAAAGGACTTGACCACTTACTAATTCATTTAGCTAATCCTTAGAGCTATATTCCTAGAGTACATACCTTATTTAGCCTAGGCTTGGGCAGATTCTGAAAATAAGTTGGGATAAGATGAATAAAAGTTTATTGTCACATAATGTATTATCTGAACTTGAATTCATAGTGTCAAGGCTCTGTGGATTATTTAAACAGCATAGATTAAATTTTTATTGCATATTCCCATGATGAATTTTACACATGGGTCATGGTAGATTGAATAACGGCTTCCATTTCTTCTCCCTTTCTTGTGTGCATAGTTTTTGCCTGTTACTTTGCAGTTCTCGCCTCTAGAGGTATAATCCCTGCCCTTTGATATGGGTCCAGGCATGTGACTTGCTTTGGCCAATGAATATTGCAGGTGTGACACAAATGGAGGCATCACAGATATGCCACTGGTCCCAGTGGGTGGTCTCAGACAAATGAGAGCTCTACAGAGCAGACCTAATTTGGATCTGCAGCCTGGAGTCAAACACAAATGAGAGCAGCAAAGCTATCCCAGCCAACCTGCAGATGCATTAGACTGAATACATGCTTGTTATTGTATCCTACTGAGTTTTGGGTGGTTGACACAGCATTATTTTGACACCGGGTAACTGATACCCTAGTGTAAGAATTACCACACCTTTTCAAGGGACATCAAGTATTACGGGACTGCTCGGCAGTAATGACAGTTTTCACCAATACATCATTATCCTCTCTTATCACCATCATTATTAGGAAAGTGTCAAGGGTACAAACTTTTGGTCAAAGGGTACAGACTTTCAGTTATAAGATGAATAAGTTATAAAGATCAATGTACAGCCTGGTAATTGGAGATAATATTATAATAGTGTTTTGTTTACTTAAAATTTGCTAAGAGAGTAGATCTTAAGTATTCTCACCAAATACAAGGCACAGAAAAAGTAACTAGATGAGGTTATGGATTGGCTTGATTGTGGTAATCATCTCACAACATATACATATATGAAAACAATACATTGTATACTTTAAATAGATGCACTTTTTATTCATCAATTATATCCCAATAAAGCTGGGTTGGTAGGCGAGTGTCATTGCTGAGAACTCTGAGGCAGATTTTCTGAATTTGACTCCTGGCTCTGCTTCTTAATAACTGTGTAATCCTGGGTAAGTGACTGCTTTAAACCTTACTTTTCTTATCTTCTTACTGTGTCTACCTCTTGGGGCATTAGGGTATTCCCAGTGCTTATTACCATACTAAAGGACCTGAGAAGTCCCACAATAAAGACAGCTTTAAATTTCTTTAATCTGGTTTAACTTTGAAATCTTTTGATTTGTAGAAAACTGTTCAATATCTCACGGGACTCACATCACTTGGGACATGCTAGTGTGCAGCCGTTGAACAATGAATTTCAAATGTGGCTTAGTGTCAGCAACATAGTCAAATGCCCTCCATTGCAGGGGCCTTTGCCGGGTTCTAAAACATTTCCTTTCTAGCAACAATAAAATATCACTGCCCTTTTCTCATTTTCTGCTTGTATGATAATAATTAGCAAAGTCTTACCTTAACTCTCCAATTTTAAGCATTAAAACCTTTGGATAACTTCTCAAATGTAAGACAGAACTTGATCCATTTAAAAGTGGGAGATTAAAATTGAGTTTATATTGCCCACAGAATCACCAGTTTTTCATTATTTTTTTCATGTCTATGTACACTGTTCCAAAAATGAAAACATCTCTGAGCTCTTGCCAAAGAACCAAATTCACATTTTCATCTGCCTGCTGAACAGTTTTACTAGGGTCTGAAATTCAAAATGCACCAGTCATTAAATGGAACTATCCTTCTTAATTTATTCAGTGGGGTTAAGACAATACCACTCTCACCAGGACCCCAGTGAAAAATCCCAGAGTTATTGGTTCTTTTTCATGTCACTCTGTCTCCCTAATCCCGAGCATTGCTGGGTCTTACAGATTTTACCCCTGTTCTATCCTTTATATCAGTCACCTCTTTTTACTTCTGTTATGATACTCAGGATCAGGAGGTGGCAAACTCTTTATGGAAAGGGCCAGATCGCAGATATTTTGGGTTTTGTGGGTCCATATGGTCTTGATTGCAATCACTCATCTCTGCCATTGTAGCTTGAAAGTAGCCACGGATGAAATCTAAATGAATGGGTATGGTTATGTTCCAGTAAAATTTTATTTACAAAAAAAAACCCCCAGGCTAACTGAATTTGCCAGCCACTGCTCTAGGTCATCCCTCTTTATCTCCACAACTAGAACTTACATTTGTTTAGGGATTTATAGGTGCGTATGTGCATGTGTGTGTGTTTGTGTGTGTGTGTATGTGTGTTAATGCTTTGCAAACTCTCACACATTGCACACTATAAATATTACCTTAGTTGGCAGAGAAAGAAAGTGAGATTTGGAGGAATTAAGTGACTTCCCAAAATCTCTCAGAGGAAGTGGCAGAGCCAGGATTCAAACCTAAGTTTTCTGCCTGAAAGTCTAACGCTCTGACAATGGAAATTATCTGGGCCACTCTCTCCTCCATGGCCTCCTGGACTTTTGCTTCCATCCTCATCATTCGGCCTCAGAGTATGACCACACCGTTTTCCCAAGGCACAGCCCGCTTCATGTGATGCCTCTGCTTAAAGCCTTCAGTGGATCTTGATTTCTCCACTGTGTACAGACTCATCTAGTCTTCAAGACCTTCCACAGAACAGTAGAAATTGCTTTTCTGAAAATAACTACCTGGCTGTTGTGTCGAAATCCTACTTTGTACCCAAGGCCTACTTTATGCAGCACCTTTACTGTGAAGAATTTTCTACCCAACTATCATGAGTTGAGTTCTCATGGAAGCAATCTCTGAGCTAAAGTTTCACACTCAGGAATGCCCTTGGCTCAACACCTGTGGAAGAGAGAAGAAAGCAGGAGCTACAATGAACCACAGATGCAGATGACACATGGGGAGCCCGGGAGCTGGAGTGGTCCTTAAGAAGTGTCCTGAGTGAGCCTAGGTCATCAAGCCTTTTACTTCCATATCAATCAGTTAGGGCTGTGGGCTTCTCAGGAAGGGGCATGGCCTTGGAGAAGGTGGCTCTCTGCAGATGGGACAGTCCCTGAAGGGGCTGACAGCTAAAGGTTGTATGCCTCCAGCACTCCCAGCAGCTGGGATTGGCACTTCACTGAAAGGGGATTATCACAGCATCCTCCACATCAATCATATGTTGGATTTCTTTGTAATCCCTTGATTCAACATTTCTTACACAATTTCCTATAATCTACTTTGTATTACAGTTTTATATATACTTGCATTTCTGTATTTCCATAACTCTAGATCCCTTCTTTGTGAGCTCCTTCAAGGATGTGGTATAGAAAAAGCGTGGACTTGAGTCAGATATACCTGGAGTAACTGTCGGCTTTACCTCTTACTAGCTGTATGAACTTGGGCAAACCCCTTAACCTGACTGGGCTTCTGTTTCCTGATGTGGAAATCACGGTACCTATTTCACAGAGTTGCCATGAGAATAGCAGGAAATGACAAATAGGAAATGCTCGGTTTCATAGGAATGCTTGATAAATATTAGTTTTCTTTTTCTTGAGGGAAGAGACTCATTTTGGTGTCCTCTGGAGCGATTGTCATAGCGTCATAAACATAAATAACACTTGATACATCTTTGTTGAATTACATCTTTGAAAGCTTCTTTAAATTCATTCTGACTACTGGTATGAATTCCTCATGCATAAAGGGCATATCCATATTGGAGCTAACCTAGAGACTTCGGAAAGAGGAAGAAGTGAAAGAGAGTGAGAGATGGGGGTTAGGAGAGGGAAAGTAAAGGATCTTTTAAAATTTCTTTGTTTGTGTGGGCCTGAGTGTCTGTATATACATGAGACTATTGGGACCACTGAGTAAACACTTCATGAGTGTCTCCTGTTGAAAATCCATCACTTGAGAACCACAGGACAGCAACAGTCACAAAAAATTAACCAGGGTCTTTGTTCTCATAGTTGGCAGTGCTAATGACAGTTCTGGCCCTCTCCTTGAGGCTGTAATCTGTTTTGCAGCAAACAGCAGTAAATGTCAACTCTGAAAGCCACCCAGTTTGACAACAAATGATTTAAGCACTAAGGGTGACAAGAAGACTATATTTTATGCAGCCATTGGGCTGGCTTTGAGGACTGCCTTGCTGGCATTTTATATCAGATGGGCAAAAATGCCTAGAGTAGCAGATGGAGAGTGTCAGCCTGGGAGGTTTCTTTCTTTCTGGTTTTTTTTTTTCTTTTCTTTTTTTTTTAACTCTCAGCTTGCAATAAAGGGTTGAAACTGGAGCTGATTTGTTACTTTAAAAAAAGAAGAATTTTGGAAATTCTCACGGTCTGTATTAAGTGTAAATCGGTTATTCCAGAGAATGATAACATCTTAGTCTCAATTAGAAGCTAATCATGCATCTTAGATGCTATTACTTGTAAATTTCCAAGAAACCTCTGAGGTTGGAAGCAATATCTTTATTTATCTGGAAATTAATTATTATTTCAATGGAATATTGTCAACTGAATTTTTCCAAAAGACAAAGCTTACTAACATGCGATGGCTCTTATCACTATTGTTGCCTTGAATGCAAAGCCACAGCAGGCTATGATCTTCACAAAGGTGCCCAGCCAGGGAGGTGAATGGGAATTGGAATCAAGTCTATATTCAGGAATCAAGCTCTGACTGCATCCAACACAACGAGGCCTCCTTTTCTAAAACCTCAAATGCTTTCATGGAGGGCAAATAATTTTCATAATTCAATTTCTCTTTATTATGCATAAAAGTTCAGAAAAGCTCAAAGAAAAATTGATGCCCCATCGGAAGGAGAAGAGGAGGGAAGTGAGTGTAGTAATAAAGGGCCAACACAAGGGATTCCTGTGGTATTGGAACTGTTTTGTATCTTGACTGTAGGGGTCATATACAAGTCTACACATATGATAAAATTGCTTGAAGCTTAATACACACACATGCACAAATGAGTACAAATAAAATGAGAAATTTGAGTAAGATTGATGTAGTGTATCGATGTCAATAATCTGGCTGAGTGATTTTCCTGTAGCTTTTCTAAGATACTACCATTGGAGGTAACTGGGTACAGGTCACATGGGGTCTCGATTATTTCTTACAACTGCATGTGAATCTACAATTACCTCAAAATTAAAAAGTTTAATTAAAAAAACAGATGCTCCAGGCCAGGTGTGGTGGCTCAGGCTGGGTGCGGTAGCTCATACCTGCAATCCTAGCATTTTGGGAGGCCGAGGTGGGAGGATCACTTGAGGCCAGTAGTTCAAGACCAGCCTGGTCAACATGGTGAAACCCTGTCTCTACTAAAAGCACAAAAATTAGCTGGGCATGGTGGTGCACACCTATAGTTCTAGCTATTCGGGAGGTTGAGGCACAAGAATTGCATGAACCCGGGAGGTAGAAGTTGCAGTGAGCTGAGATCACACCACTGCACTCCAGCCTGGGTGACAGAGCGAGACTCTGTCAAAAAAAAAAAAAGAGTTCCAGACTTCACAACAAACTATCCCTTTTACAGGGTGGTCCTCTTCCTATTTATGGCAAAGCTTCAACTTTCTCAGCTAGTGAGAAAAGATGAATGGCTTATCCTATTTTATTAACAATAACACAACTTGGCCAGGACCAGAGGGAAATGATTCTTAATCACTGTCTGTGTGCATTATAACCACCTTATCAAGAAGATTTTTCCCATTGATATTTAAGAGATAATATAAATATGGGTGTGTATGTTTTAAGTAAGTCCCAAGAGGCAGAAGCTTGAGATTACAAATCTTCAGAAGTGTTTTAATAGTCTGTCAAACTCAGTTGACAATGTTTTATCAATTATGGAAGCTATTTCCATAATGATAAAATTAATGGTTTAGAAGGAGATGAAGAATTTCTTTGACCTCTAAGCACAAAAGACATCCCAGGGGTTGTGCAGATAAATCAAACCCAGTGTTCCCTCTGTTAATGAAGAGAATCCATTTCAAGAGTGTACTTCTGTTCCAGAGACATCATTAGCAGAGGAAGGAAATAATAAAGTATAGGGAAAGTTCCAGGGTGTCAGCTAAAAGGCAGCCCAGATTAAGAAAATATTAAATGCTAATTAAAATGCAATCAGACATCACCAAAAACACAAACTACACTGTGGGGATGGCGGGGATTCTGGTTTTCATGCTGTCTGTATTTTCAGTTTGAATAAAGGATTTCAGGGGCAGAGAGACATTTCCTGGGGAGAGTATTTTTATCTCCCCTTTCTTCACTCTTTCACAACTCCACACTCAGCCTATTTTATTTTTCCTGGAAAAATAAAACTATAGGCACACGGACAATGGGCCCTTCTGAAAGCTCATCAAGGAACCCGTTTTTAGATGCTATTAGTGCACCACAGTCCCTTTCCCTATTCACTTCTTAATTCTGCCTCTTTTTCTTCCATGCCTATTGTCTCTTTCAGATTTATTTAATAGTATTCCACCTATGCTGGAGGAAACTTAAGGATGGGTGCTTTTATCCTTTAAGTAGCTTTAAAGTCAAATAAATGAATATGTATTACATGAATCTGATGTATAATAACATTTTTTATTTTCCTAAGCTATTTCAGAGAGGGGTGATATCCCTCACACAGAAAACACTAAATTCCCTTATGCTTCTGTAGTAAAACTGATGGTTTCATTGATTACGGTTAATGCTAGCTATGCACTGGGCCAGTGAGTTTCTCTAGATCAAGCGAACACAGAGCCTTTCACACAAAACCTCATGAGACAGGGCCGACACCTGTGAGAGGCAAAAGGCAGATGAGTCTTCCCCATTGTCAATATGAGAATTACAGAAAACTTAAATTTTAATCTTTGAAGGAAATGTTTCTTTATTAAGTGGGAATGCAGTCATGTGTTGCTTAACGTTGGGGCTATGTTCTCAGAAATGAATCAGATGATTACCATTGTTTGAACACCATAGAATGTACTTACACAAACCTAGATGATGTAGTCTGCTACACACCTAGGCTGTAGGGTATATATGGCCTATTGCTCCTAGGCTACAAACCTGTACAGCATGGTACTGTACTGAATACTGTAGATGATTGTAACACAATGGGAAATATTTGTGTATCTAAACATAGCTAAATATAGAAAAGGTACAATTAAAAAAACTGTACAAAAGACAAAAACTGGTACACCTGTATAAGGCACTTTTCATGAATGGGTTTGCAGAACTGGAAGTGCCCTAGGTTACTCAGTGAGTGAGTGGTGAGTGAATGTGAGGGCCCAGAACATTGCTATACACTACCACAGACTTTATAAACACTGTACCCTTAGGCTACATTCAATTTATTTAAAAATTGTCTTTAATGATTTAGTTATTTTAACTTTTCTACATTATAAACTTAACTTTTTAAACTTTTTTTGACTCTTGTTATAATACATAGTTTAGAACACAAACATACTGTACAGCTGTACAAAAATATTTTCTTTATATCCTTGTGCTATAGGCTTTTCTCTATTCGTTTTTTTTTTAAACTTTTTAAACTTTTTTGTTAACAGCGAAGACATAAATGCACACATGAGCCTAGGCCCACCCAGGGTCAGGATCATGGTCGCCAGCTCCTTTGTCATCTTCCATGGTTTGTCGTCGACTGAGACGTCATCATTCAGCCCACGACTGTAGCAGGGTTCAACAGTTCAGTTCCGGATCATTCAGGGGTCTCCTGATCTTGATCAGAAAGAACTCAACCGGGCTATTTTGTGAATAAGCTTTATTCTTTTGGAGCCTTTGACCAGAAATCATTTATATTCATACCATGTAAGTTGTCCTTTATCTAGCAAATTGGCATTTTGGATTAAGATCTTTGAGGACACAGGCCATTTATCTTTGTATCTTTTACAAAGACCTATCCCAGTGTATGCATGGTAACTGCCTGAATTTCCACCTGTGTGTTCGTGTTTTTCTCTCACGCTGTCTCTTCCTGCTCCACACACCCACTGCGACCCTCTGGTGGATTCCCCTTGCTCTTCAGCTCTCAGGATAATGGCTAAAGTCATCAGCACAGCTGTCGAGGCCCTGTGTGATCTCTCTTACCTCCTTTTGCAGCCACCCTGACCCCCATCAACTGCCCAGCCCCACGGAAAGGGCAAATCACGTCCTCGTGGAAGTCTTCCCTGATCTCTTTGAGCAGCTCATCCCCCAGTGAAAGGTACTCAGAGCACATGCACCTTTCCTGGCAGCCCCATTAAATGGCAATTTTACATCTATTTGTGAGCATTAAAATTTAGTTCCTGGCCCCCTCACTAGACAGTAACTTTCCTGGTGGCAGAGATTGATTTTATTTTCTTGTTTTGCCATTAAATCCCCAGCACCTAACATCATGCCTAGCACATAGTGAGTGTCCAATAAATGTTTGTTAAATGGATGCATGAAAACATGACACAAAGATATCTTATTGTTGGCCACGTCTAGAAGTGAGGCAAGTGGGAGAAAAATCATAGAAGGGAGTATGGGCAAAGCAGAGAGATGGGGACTGCATGGCATATCTAATTACTCTACATAACAAGGAAAGAGCATGAAATTACATCCCAAACACAAGAGAACTGCACAATGTAAATTCAACCCACGTGGAGATTCAGGGACAATGTCTCAGTTAATTCATTTTACAAAAGATTTCTTTTTTTTTTTTTTTTGAGACGGAGTCTCGCTCTGTCGCCCAGGCTGGAGTGCAGTGGCGCAATCTCGGCTCACTGCAAGCTCCGCCTCCCGGGTTCACGCCATTCTCCTGCCTCAGCCTCTCCGAGTAGCTGGGACTACAGGCGCCCACCACCACGCCCGGCTAATTTTTTGTATTTTTAGTAGAGACGGGGTGTCACCGTGGTCTCGATCTCCTGACCTCGTGATCCGCCCGCCTCGGCCTCCCAAAGTGCTGGGATTACAAGCGTGAGCCACCGCGCCCGGCTAAAAGATTTCTTAAGCACCTACTAGGAACTGTGCTCAGTGGTAGGGGCACTGCGATAAACAAAACAGCCTAAGTTCCTGCTTAAGGAGGATTGAGTTTTATATTTGCAAATAAATATTTAATCTATAAATTGTGGTAGACCTACGTAGAAAAATTAAGTAGGATGAGAGGAAGAGCATATTGAAGGTACTATTTTAGATAGGGTAGTCAAGGAAGGCCTCTTGCTAAGGTAACATGGGGCAGAGACCTGAATGAGGGCGGAGGGGAGCCTTGTGGATCCTGGGATGACAGTGTTCAGGGCTGAAGGAAGAGCGATTTCAAAGGCTTGGAGGCAGCGATGTGCTTGGTAGAGGAGCAGGTGGAGAGGAATGCCTTCTTCACATATGGGATTGTTCATGCTTAGCACTCTCCATCAGTCTCTCCTTCTTCCTTCATTGGATAAGTTTTCTTCTGCCTGGGGAGTCCTTGTATCCCATGTAAAGGCGCCCAGCAAACAGGAGCCGTGGGGAAATTTGCAGCTGATTCTGTCTTGACCTTTACTTATTAATCATCTACTTTTCCCCAGACTGTTCTCATCTCACCCTTTATGCCTGACTGCCAGCTCTGCCCCTGACTTCTCTTGACTGTGACCCTCACTTAGGGCCATTAGGTTGACCTGACCTGAGAGCAGGTTCACCGTGGCATGGACTCTGCTCTTCGGGGTGCCTCCTTAGACTTTGTTGGGTTCCTGGGGTACAACCAGCATGGGTTAGCCATTAACAATCCTTGCCAAGGTGCTCTCTGATAGACTTACAGTGTTAGCCCTCCAGAAATTTCAATGTCAAAAATACTGAGTAATTTTGAAATTCTCAAACCCAAAGGCTTGCCTTTTAAATGGATGCAGAAGAGATTTCCATACAGAGGAGGGGGCTGCCTCTGCTTAGCATACTTAAGCCACATCCCTAATGTGGTCTCCATGTGATTAGAACATTGAGCTGACCAACAATGTCATTAACAGTCCTGTTATCTCCTGGGAGAGGGAATTCACAGTGATGATGGCTCCTTAGGTCTTTTCTGGATGATACGCCTGTAGAAAAGGGCGTGGAAGACGAACATCAGCACCCTCTCCCTCAGAAGTATACAGTAATGCTCAGTGACGGCTTGGAATCTCACTGGCCAAGTTCTGTCTTTCCTCTGGAATGCGATGAATGTTTGCATTTTTCTTAGGAAGACATTGTTAATCTCAAGAGACATAAAATAACATGCAGTTCCATGGTAGTTTAGCTTTTAAGAAATGCAACGAATCATTTCTAAGCAGTGGTGGAAAGGATTGTAACAATGGTGGAGAGGTAGAAAGTTATGAAGCCACTGTTCTTTATGATTGCTCTAACATGCTGTTAAAATAAACTCAAATATTGTAACAAAGAGAAATAATACTGCCTCCTTCCAAACTTGGATAGAACAGAAGGAATTCCTTTATACCCCTAAGGGTTTTTACAAGATCCAGTTTACAAGCATCAGCTATTAAATTACAGTCAAGAGCTTAGTTTCTAGATATACATAGGCTGCAAGCATGCAATTGAGAAGAACAATAGAATTTTCTTGTGGTCTTTCTGCTAGCAATGGTGTGTCTTCCATGAATAGAATCATTGGATTATTGGTAGAAAGGACCTCTTTTGACACATTTGTTCCAGCAAATAGTTGGTTACTTGAACAATAGTTTCTATTATAAGATTTACTAACACATCAAACCAATATTGCGTAAGCCTTGGTAAATGATACCTTACCCTGGCGTCTACTCCTTTGTTCATATATCTAATTTGTCCTATTTATAGTGTTGAGAGATGAAGGACTTTTAACAGGATCTTTATTTGCTGATTAACTCAAGGCAATGGTGAATATCAATCACTACATATACCCTTTCTGATACATATGCAAACAGAGAAAGTATGCTGGGAATTTAAATAATAAAAGTTCCACACTTATGCATTCAGTTGATGATTACTTTAATATATAAAATGAATGTAAATAAGAAATCAAAGTGTAGATGGGTTGAACTTTGTGGTGGGCATGCCCTCATTTCTCCCTGCGCTTTTCTATCTGCACTCCCATTTCCTTTGAGGAAAACAGATCTCAGTGGAAGCCTCCTAGCAGATCTGTGGTGTGAGAATGCATTTGGCTTAAGTTGGCCAGAAAATATTTCTTTAGCTTTTAACCAAGGATCCTAACTGGTGTATACTTTATGAAGAACAAGGAAAAGAAGTAAATAAATAGACTGGGCACAGTGGCTGACACCTATAATCCCAGCACTTTGGGAGGCCAAAGCGAGTGGATCACCTGAGGTCAGGAGTTCAAGACCAGCCTGGCCAACATGGTGAAACCCTGTCTCTACTAAAAATACAAAAATTAGCCGGGTGGGGTGGCGGGCACCTATAATCCCAGCTACTCAGGAGGCTGAGGCAGGAGAATCTCTTGAACCTGGGAGGCAGAGGTTACAGTGAGCTGAGATGGCGCCATTGCACTTCAGCCTGGGCAACAAGAGCAAAACCCCATCTCAAAAAAAAAAAAAAAAAAAAAAAGGAGTAAGTAAAGAGTGATCAGAATTTAAGATATACTTAATAACTATGAACCTGACGAAAAACTAAAAAATTAATTCTGCTCTATATTCCCCAAGTTGATCTAGTGGAAAAGGAACTTTCCACTGAGGCAAATTCTATTCAGGCACGTAATTATCTTTCCCTCTACAATGACATTTTCTTTAGTTTCCTCCCTGTAAATAGCAGATAGGAAAATAACATATTTTAATATCAACGAACATGGTGGAAATAAATGGGTTAATGTTCGTGCTTCGTCTTAAATGTCTTGGATAGAAAGTGCTCCGTTAGGACAGCGGGTTATGGTTACTGACTGCTCACTGGGGATGAAGAGGAGAAAAATCAATAGTCATAACTTCCCTGGTCAATAGTGTTTTCTAAATCCCTATGTAGTCTGACCTGAGTTACTTCACTTTTTAAAACTGAGAGTTGTGAACAAAAAAATTAGCATGAAGTAGCATGCTTCTAATATTTTACAAGACTTACTTCCTACTTATTTTCCTCTGTTGTCTTTTCATTCAAGCCCTGTGTGTGCAGCCTGTCGCTGACAAGGAGAGTGAGTCTTTGGGTCCTTTCTGTATCATCAGCATCAGTATTGAGGCTGAATAGGCTGGAACCAGGCAGATCCAGCAGTGTGGGGAACAGCTGGTTCCCTCCCAACCCAAGCACACTTAGCTTGCCACTAGAACACCTCCCCGTGGGCTACTGAGATAATGAGCCATTTCTTCCTAGTGTTATTTATTTCAGATCTATGCAATGCTAGATGTAAACAGTCCTTGCGAGACCCTTTGGTTTAATCCTGTCACATTTTGGAAAAGAAAGCAGAAGCCAAAGAGAGGTAGAATCTAGTCTAGAATAACATGACTAGTTTGGGCATAGGAGAGAAGACTGGAGTTTTATTTCTAGACATGACTTTTAGCCTTTAATGGGAACCACTGAATTTGTCCCACAGAAGTAAGTTTGAGACATGCTGTAGTGGTCAGTGCTTTATCTAGTGAAACCAGACGTTGGTTTTATATTGCAGGCAACACTGTCCCGTAGAGCTTTCCATCACAGTGGGAATAGTCCATCTTAGCACCATCCAAGTGGCCAGCGGGCACTTAAATGTGACAAGTGTGACTGAGGAACAGAATTTTCTTCAACTTTGTATTGTATAAGTGCAGAAAGCCCTGTGCACCCTTCACCGGGCTTTTCCTGATGTGAACATCTTACAGAACCCACTCAAATGAAGACATGAACCTTGGCACAATGCTATTAACTAACCCACAAACTTTATTCAGGTGTCATCAGTTTTTCTACTACTGTCATTTTTTTCTGTTCCAGGATCCAATCCAGGACCCCACATTGCACGTGGTCATCATGTCTCCTTAGTCTGAAAGAACTGAATATTTAATTGGACTTCCATTTTAATTTACGCGGCTGCCAGTGGCTAGTGGCTATTAAACAGGCAGTGTGGCAGGAGTGGACAAACCCGTTCACATCCATTGCCTCCATGAATGCTGATGGCAACCCAATAAGGAGGCATCGTTACTTCCAAGCTTCGGAGGAGGAAAGTGAGGCCCAGCCAGGCAGTGACTCACTCCTGTCATGTCACTAGCGAGCAGCAAAGTGGTTGAAAGCATCCAGGGTTTTCTGACCCTCAGCTGCATGCATTTTCTATTTTGCCACAGCTGCCTTCCCGAAGTGACACATGTGACTTAGAACTCACAGGAGACACTGCTGTAACATTTATTACTAAGATATGTGGAAAAATCTATATGTCTTAGGACATCTTTTAAAAAGCAAACAGCCCTCTGGAGTGGAAAAGGTCTCACTATTCTGAAAGAGAAGCTCCTCCTCTCCCTGCCCCCTGGATCGATGTTGGATCCAAGGCCTCAGTCTTGGGACCTCTTCTGTATTTACACTCTCTTCCTAAGTGATCTCATTCAGTTCTGTGGCTTTAAATAATGTTTATAAACTGATGGGCCCCAAATTTATATCTCTAGGCCTAACCTTGCCCTGAAACTCCACCTGCTTCCCTCCTATAGTCATGTGAGTGTCTACCAGGCATTGCAAACTTAGAATTCTTGATACTGTACCCTCTCCAATGCCCCCCAGCACAGGCTTCTCCAAGCCTTGCCATCTCTGTAAATGGTACCACTACTATCTGTTACTCAAGCTGAAAACCTGGAAGTCAGTCTTGATGTCTTTCTCTCTTGTTCTCACTTGCAACATCCAAACCATCTGCAAGTGCTGTTTCTCCAAAATATAGTCATGATCAATCACCACTTCAAGCCCCATTTTTCTCACCTGGGCTACTGCCACAACTTTCTGCTAATCAGTCCCCAATTAAATCTTGTAACTTCTCTCCTTAAAATCATCTAATGGCTTCCCATTGCCCTTAAAATAAAATCCAACCACCTTGTGATGGCTCAAAAGACTTGAAATGATCCCCCTCTAGGTCTCTTTCTTCTCTTTATTCTCCACGTACAGCATTTCAGCCAATTCAGATTTTTGTCAAATTGAAAAGTCAAACCCACCCAGTTCGAACTTGTCCACCTCAGGGCTTTGCAACTTCTGTTGTCTCTGTCTAGAAGCCCCACCTCCAGATCTTTGCATCACTGGTTTCTATTAATAGGGTCTCAGCTTAACTGTCACCTTTTCCTAGAGATCCTCTCTCACAGCCCTCACTCCGTACCACCTTGTTTCCTTAGTAACACTTACTTGCTTGTTGAAATTATCTTACGTGTTCTTTTCGTTTCTGTGGTTATCCTAGCTAGAATGTCAGCTCCATGAGACCCAGGACCTTGTCACTCTTGGGCACTGGATCTCCAGCACCTGGAAATGTTTGGTACATTGTAGAAGCTCAATAAATATTGTTGAGGAAATGAATAAAAGAGGGCTCCCCTGCTAATATTTATGTGTTGGGTCCCCAGTTGTAATGAAAATTCATTTCTTCTTCTTCTTCTTCTTCTTCTTCTTCTTCTTCTTCTTCTTCTTCTTCTTATTATTATTATTATTATTATTATTATACTTTATCCTCTTCTTCCTCTTCTTCCTCTTCTTCTTCTTCTTCTTCTTCTTCTTCTTCTTCTTCTTCTTCTTCTTCTTCTTCTTCTACTTTAAGTTTTAGGGTACATGTGCACAATGTGCAGGTTTGTTACATATGTATCCATGTGCCATGTTGGTGTGCTGCACCCATTAACTCGTCATTTAGCATTAGGTATATCTCCTAATGCTGTCCCTCCCCCCTCCCCCCACCCCACAACAGTCCCCAGAGTGTGATGTTCCCCTTCCTGTGTCCATGTGTTCTCTTTGTTCAATTCCTACCTATGAGTGAGAACATGCGGTGTTTGATTTTTTGTCCTTGTGATAGTTTACTGGGAATGATGGTTTCCAGTTTCATCCATGTCCCTACAAAGGATATGAACTCATCATTTTTTATGGCTGCA